>NC_054411.1:20444277-21181777 GCF_017976425.1 Toxotes jaculatrix | reverse complement strand
GCTTCAGTACTGAAGCTCATACGTTCAGCATCTGTGCTGTAGTCGAGACAGAACTGACACATCCTTCCTTCTCAAAGCCTGTTGTCTGAAGCAGACATCACTTCCCTGACGACAGCAGCACAGCTAGTGCAACAAGTGGAACATCAGTCTACATGATGCCACATCCTGAGCAGCAGCAGTAGTATCCATACACACAATGTCTTATTATATTATAATGGCCAAAGAAAATCTTGTCTATTGACAGAGAAAGTGTGTAATGAATACACTCTGTATGTTTACATGTGGGTGGGCACGCACGTGCGTGTGGACCAGTAGTTGGCACTGAGTTTTGAGAGAGGATGGATGCTGATGAAGGGAGTGAGGAGTCAGACCAGGAAGGGATGAAGGTGAAGGTTGCAATAGAGAAGAAAAAAAAAAGGGGGAAAGGGAAATACAGACCAGCAGCAGTGTGAAATGGAGTGATGGAACAGACAGAGAAAGTGTACTGACCTTTTTTCTCTCCTGCATCTCAGAGTTAAAAAAGAAGCACTCTGCATACTGTGGAGGAACAACACAGTGGTCAAACAAAGCACTCACTCCACACCTATCAGTTTTCTACACTGTAACGTATTCATAACCTGCAGTAACAGAAGTAAATGCAGTGACAGAGAGAGTAAAGACAGTCATAGAGGAGAGGAAGCAGAATCTCTTGACTTGGACTAATTTAATACAGGGACTTGAAGGCACTGGATGCACCAGAGTCAAGGTTCTAAGTTTATGGAACCTCAAGACACGGGCAGACCAGTCATGGGAGGCCCAGCAGGCTGATTCAAAAATCAGGCAAAGATGGAAGGAAAACAGAAAACAGAGAGAGAGAGGGGGGGGGGGGGGGGGGGGGGGGGGTGGGGGGGTGGGGGGGGCACACCATGTATTCTGAAAGAAGAGAGTTCCTTCACAAAGCCAGCATCACATGTCCAGAAATCCTCCTACATCTTGAGAAAAAGCAGCAAATGGACTCTGTTGGCTGTAAAATATGTGTCTGCCTGACACAACCACAGAGAAAACACGAGTGTCCTCCTTCATATGACTCTTGTTGAAATGCAGTTGTTCCAAAATATGTAATTATGTTTTTGGCAGTAATGCACATTCATGCCAACAAAGCTTGTTTGAATATTTGAAATCTGAGAGAGGTGGAGGTGGTAGGAGCAGCAGTGGGTGGAGCACGGCAGATTTCAAACCATGTAACTCAGCCAATGAAATCCATTTCTCCCTGTTACCAGCTGTTATGATGCACACTATTTCCATGGCGACAAAAAAAAATTTATATTTCTAGCTACAGACCGATGCAGTAGTCATAGCAACAATCAGTGACCTGGGTGTTGTAGTTGTCCAGTAGGAGCTGAACAGTGTCCTGGTCTCCCTGGATGATGTTCTCAATGATCCTCTCCACATCTGGCACCATTTCTGAAGAAGCCCAACCAAAAAGAAAAAAAAAAAAAAATTATATTCTGCAAATTATTCTGCGCAGTTCAATCAAATATCAAATGAATCACGACTGGGCAAATGATCTGACACGTGGGCTCGGGAAAAGTAACATCACTAGAAGTGAAGTTAGCAAAGTAACAGGTGTCACCAGCTGACAGCTAATGTAATAGAAAGCAAACTGGGAAAAACTAAAACCGAAGGCCAATAAAAATGAAAAAAAAAAGAAGAAGAAACACACTTTAAAAATGCCACAAAAGAGAAAGACACCGTCATCCAATGCATTTCAATAGTTCTCAGTGGGTTGTGACAGCGCAGAGCTGATAGAAAACCAGTGTTGGAGCAGACAGGTAAAGAAATCAAAGAACCTACTGTAGCGATGAACAGTTTCAGCTCAGTGTCGATGCAGTGACAGCGACTTCCTGCTCCCACCTGTTGATACTGTAAAGAGAAGTGGACTCAAAAAAAAAGCCTCTGACAGCTCCTCTCCTCTGCTCTGATGAAGCAGTGGGTGTGTAATCTTATTTCTCTTCTTGTTCCACACCTTCCCTCCCTCCCTCCCTCAGCTCCCTAAGCCCTGGATTTACTCTGGCCACCTACGCTACAATCTGCACCCTTCACCTGTACAGGTGATGTAGCTGAGCTGGACCTTCAGCAGAGGGAGGGGAAACACCCTGAACAGTTTGGGTTGAAGGGCCAGAATCAGCAGCCAACTCAAGTCTGCTGCTACACTCACATAGTGTACATCCCCAGATACACACACAACCATAGGTTAGGGTAGCAGGAGACACAAACTGTCACAGCTCAGCTCCAGTGTCCAACTTTCTGCTGCTTGCTTTTACATGTAAAAATGCAGTGGATGTTTGAGCTCCGTCCGGTCGGGGCTTGTCCACAGTGCCAGTGCTGCTCTGGCATATATGGGGACAAAAGCAGTGCAGATGACTGTGAGCTCTCACACTTAGGGTTGAATGTCTGGTTTTGTCTGGTTCTGGCTCCTGTGATCACATCTCCACTTTGATTATCAGTCAGCATGCACGCCCTGTGTGCAGCCTCAGGTGGATCAGGGTCATGATTCAGTTCCCTGATTCACCTGGGAACTGAAGCTGTCCGGTCTCAATTGTTAATTGCAAGTCCCCATCAAGGGCAGTGCATCCTTCTGTAAATGGAGAAAATAAAGGTGTTAGAGACACAGAGACAGTTGTTCATTGTGCTCACAGCAATGACCCCTGACCTCCCTGTGAGAAGACATTCCCTTCTCACCAGAAATTTGATTTTTGTTTCAAATTTTGAGTAGAAATGAGTCAGGTTTGAAGGGGAAAAGAAGAATCACAGAAGAATCTGAGGGGGTGACTGGATGAACCCGCTCCTCTGAATCCTTTGTGCGGCGCCTCTGCAGCAGCTCAAAAACCCACTCACTCACTCACTCATTCATTCATTCATTCTCACACTTCAGCGAAAATGACTTTGGCACGCAGTTTGTTTATTCATCATCACGTTTTGTCATCATTTGAACAGTTTTATTTCATTATGTCAAATACAGGAATTTCATGTACAGAAGAGCAACTGGGAACTAGAGAATGAAGGGAACTGTACAATATTTACACGTCAAAACAACAAAAATTTGCTCGGCAAGAATATCCTCAGAGAGGCCAAAATGATAGGAAATATCAACCAACAACAAACAGATAAAAATGACTCACATTAAACACTGACATTTATGCTTTTTGGATCATTTCACCTCACACTTCCTTGAAGAAAGTCGTGCTTTTATTTTATTTTATTTTATTTTTATTTTTTTTCCTTCCTCGTCGTTCCAGGCGTCTCTCATTGTCTTTTGAAGAAACAAACAGAACACAGCTTTAGTTTTAAATACATTTCCCCCCCTCGGTCCCAAAGGCCGTCTCGCTGAGGCAGGTAGAAACGAGAGACTATCTCATAGTCCTTTTAAAAACCTCACTTCTGTCTCGGCTCTTGGTTTTACCTCTGTCGCTCTGATAGAAGCAAAGAATTGCGGGTGGGCCATTTTTTTAATGTATACCCCTTTAAAGCCTTTTTCAAAAATAAGAACAGCAAACAATCCCATCTCAGGACAGTCATTTTTAAAAATGTCCTTGTATAAATTATACAAACCATAGTTATCAATACATACTTTTATAGACAGTTTGTGTTTGTGTGTGTGTGTGTGTGTGTCAATATTCTTTAGGTTTTGACAAATACCTCCTCCTGTAGTGCTGACCAAATCACCTTGTGGTCCCTGTCTCGGACTCTTGAGGGAAAACCCCATCACATTCACATAGCTGACTACCCTCTGTCTTTCTTTCTGGAAATCAAGAGGTACTTTAACATGGATTCAATAACGAAACAAATACTTTAAAAGTCAAACTTGCCACCGAAACAAACCAACCGCGCCCGGGAAACCTTCGCTCTGCGAGCACCCGAACAGTTTCTGTAGTGTCACTCCTTTGTTTTTTTACCCAAACTCTGGACGCCTCTGTCTGCTTAAATACCGTTTGGGTGGATGAGTGCTGGCTGGGGGCAGCGGTCCTCCTTCAGGCCTTGGCACTGAGGCTAAGCAGTTCCATGAAGGAGTTAAAGAGACTCTCCAGCCAGCCCTGGTTCGCCATGCACTGCTGAACCACCTCCTCCTGGCCGGGGTCCTCCGCTGCCTGCTCAATACTGTCCGTCTGCTCAGGACAACAACGGCTCAGTTACAAACAGTACAACAGCTGTAACACAACCCTGAACACAACCAAAAACCTTATGCATAACTAGACTGTACTACAACCACAGCCAAAGCACATCACGGCTGTTTGTGTTTGGGCTGATTTGTTTGAAACCATCATTGCGAGGACATTTTGGCTTTTTTTTGTCCTCCCCAGCCACCAGGGCCACCTCATACTCAGGCCACATTGTTTAATACCAACAACCAACCATGACCCCACTGTACCTGTGAGGTCCCATGGTTTTGCAGCAGCTGACTGGCTGTAGAGTCCTAAAGTTAGGACCGGCAGACCCTTACTTTTAGGAGTTTCTCCTAACTTTGCCAGTTAGTTTGGGACTATGGCCCCTGATCTCCTTTTGAGTGGCCCCCAGCAGGGGGGACAGTTCATTTTGGGACTGAGGAGTGTCTTTGTAATTGGAGGTTCATTGGGGACTTTGACCTCTGTCCCCACGCTGAAAGACAGATCTCAAGAAAGTGAGATCCGAAACTCTCCATATATTACTCCCCTCTAACTCAAACAGAGGTTGTGGATTCTTGTTGTGGAGTCTTTTCTAATACTCAACAGTACAGGTGGTACACTGGGGGAAAACATTAAGAAGAAAACACAGTCATCCTTACCTCCTTCTTACAGTGCAGGAAGGTATGATACTTGTAGTGGTGGAGGGAATGATACAGACTGTAGATCCGGCACGTTTCAATCGAAAGCTTCAGATCCTGAAAAGGGTGAGAGAGAAAAACCCTGAGGAACTTTATTATAACATTTTACAACAGTGTTTTCCTCCAGTGTTTTTTTTTTTTTTTTTTAATGCTCTGAAATGTGACAGAGCACTTCTGAGGTTCGGCTCAGATCCAGATCTGTGGATGCAGCACAGCCCTGGTGCTGTGTCTGATGATAGAAATAAAAATAAAAAACATTCAATCTTGTTTTTCTTCTTCCTCTTTTACCTTTAACCAAATTCAAGCTTCCTGTTTCACCACATCCCAGAGGTGTTCTACTGGATTCAGGTGTTCTCCTGGCTTTTCTGCTCAGCACAGTTGTACAGAGTGGTGATCTGAGTTAGCATCGCCTTTCTGTCAGCTCCAACCAGTCTGACCTTTGACCTCTCTCATCAACCAGGTGTTTTTCCGTCCTCAGAGCTGCTGCTTCACACTGGAATGGTTTTTGGTTTTGGGCCGTTTTTGGTAAGACAGTGTGGTGTTATAAGTCATGCTATTTCTAACCTGTTGCTTAGGAATACTCCTCTTGACCCGGTTGAGAGTTTTGCGGTTGTAGCCCTCCCCTCCGAGATGAACTCTGACAGCTCCAGATTCCAGCGGGTCTGCCGTCATTTTGGGGAATATATGTAAAGCCTCCTGGAGAAAGAGAGAGAGAGAGAGAGAGAACAGCAGAGTGAGGTCAAAGACATGAGATGAGACGCAGCTCAGATTAAGCTCACAGATGCTGGAAAAGGGCCCAGGTCCAAAGAGCCTCCTTTTTAAATTGTAAAATAAGTGGAAGGAGGTGCGGGTTTACCTGGTGCTGAGCGCTCATGTTGACTCTCCTCAACAACCTCTTCTTCTGTTCACTCAGCAGGCTGTCAATCTTCCTCATGGGGGGCAGGTACAGCTCATCTGAGTGACAGTTGAAGTAGTAGAAGATTTATTTACATTGAAATCCTCCATTTGATTCACTGTCACAGCCTGTTACGGAGAGAGACCTGTATATGATGACTCCTCTCAGCTGTGGAACACTCCAGCGTGGCCGGGGGGGGGCTAATCAGGGACTGAGACCACTCTAAAGATGACTTAAAGAGCTGTTGTACTCATTAATGCATCCAGCACTATGGACTTCCCAGAGAGCAGCTGTCTCTTCCTCAGAGTCCTTCTGTCAAATCTTTTAACTCTATCGTCAGATTCCATAAGCAGGGATTTTCCAAACCGACCCACAAAAAGAAAAGAGGTCACTCGCTCTTTGAATCTCTTTCACAAAACTTTCCAATCCCCTAACTTTTGCCAAGGCAGCAGAGGCGGGTGTTACATCATTTGCAAGGACATTTAAAGTGTGCTGATTTCAAATCTAGATCCACCTCTGGACTGTCTTCGTGCAGACACACATATCTCGGGATGACCAACTCGACATGCTTCCTGAACACATATAGAGTTTATTAGGACTCAAGGATGAAAAACATTCGAAAAATGTTCATCAGAGTCTTCAAAGAAGTCCCCCTCATCTGTGTCCTCACCCTCTTCCACCTCATCCTCCCTCTCAGTGAGGCTGAGACACCGTGGAGAACCTGCCCATCACAGACCTTCAGCCGACCAGCTGATCAACCCTGACCCCCCCCCCCCCCCCCCCCCCAAAATACTTTTTTTTGTTAAGGCTTCTCCAACAGAGGACATTTCATGCTGATCTGGACCTGGACATGAGCATCTGGACTTCCACCATTCTCAGCTACTGCTTGGCATTACATACAATCTACAGTGATGACCCAGCTCGCCTGAGAGGAGTGCATGAGAAGTGTTCGTTTTGCTAAACGCACTGGTCCGTCCTATCGGAGGGCTCACCATCAGTGTCCTCCAGAGCCTGGATCATATCAGGGTCCAGCGCTGTGCTGACCAGCATCTCCACATAGCTCCTGAACATCTCCCTCATGGCTCGGCTGTTAACTCCGCCCCGCACGGGCCCTGAAACGCAAAAGAGGCCGAGGACTGAGGACCTGGACACGGCCGACGGAGATTTACACATCTCAGATCTCAGTCTCACGCGCACACACACACACACACACACACACACACACACACACACACAGAGGACCACTGACCTTCATCATCACTGGGCGGGGAGGAGTCGGACTCAGAGGAGGAGGATGGCACCTCCTTCAGCCACTTCTTCCTCTTCTTGGGAGGAGGCTCTGCCTTGTCCTTCGCCGTCTTGGCTCTGGACTGATGCTCCACCTTCTTCTCAGCTGATCTCTTGTCCTCCTTCAGTCTCGCAAACTCCACTGTGTCGTCCCTCCTCTCTCGCTCCTCTCTCTCCCTTTTCTCCTTATCCGTGTCCCTTTGTTTCTCCTTCTCCCTCTCCTTTCCCTCCTTCTCCCTCTCTTTTTCACTCTCCCTCTGTTCTCTGTCTTTCTGCTCTCTCTGTTTCTCTCTCCGCTCCACTTCTCTCTTCTCCCTCTCCTTATCTCTCCTCTCCCTCTCTTTTTGCTCTCTCTCCTGCCTCTCTCTCTCACTTTGCTCCCTCTCGTTTTCTTTCTCTTTCTGCTCCCTCCCCTGTTTCTCCCTTTCCTTTTGTTCCTTCTCCTTCCACTCCCTCTCTTTTCGTTCCCTCTCCTGCCTTTCCCTCTCTTTCCACTCTCTTTCCTGTCTCTCCCTTTCTTTACGCTCCCTGTCCTGTTTCTCTTTCTCCCTCTGCTCCCTGTTCCTCCTCTCTCTCTCCTTCAGTTCCCTCTCCTTTTGCTCCCTCTCTCTTTTTTCCCTCTCTTTCTGCTCCTTGTCCCTTCTTTCGCTCTCCCTCTCCTTTTCAAACCCCGTTTCTTTCTCCTTTTCCCTGCGCTCGCTCTTCTTCCGCTCTCTGTCCTCTTTTTCCCTCTCTGCCTTCTCTTTTTCCTTCCTGTCCCTCATCCTCTGCTCCCTCTCCTGTTTCTCCTTCTCTTTTTGTTCTCTCTCCTCTTTCTCTCTCCTCTCTCTCTCCTTATGCTCCTTCTCCACTTTCTCCCTGTGCTCCCTCTCTCTCTGCTCCTTTTCTCTTTCCCTCTGCTCCTTCAGCTCTCGCTCCTTCTGTCTCTCCTTGTCTCTGTCGTCCCTCTCCACTCGGGGTGGGGTCTGATTGTGGATGGAGGGCAGCTGTTTAGGTAGTGACTGTCGCCTGTCAGTGGGTGGAGTTACATGTTGTTGGTTAGTTATCAGCCCTTTGTAGCTGCACGAATGTAACAATCAGAAACAACTGACACAGAAAAAAGCAGACTCCTTATACCTGAGGGTGAGACCGGCTCTGTGCCACGGCTTTCTGGAACATACTCTGACATAATCTTTTTTGTTGACGTTCTCCAAGAACTTCACATACAAACGCTGGTAGCGCATTTTGGCATCACCGAAGTAACCCAGATACTGGGGGGGGGGACACATTAAGGACAAGAATTACAATGATGTAAACAGGATTGTTGGTATGTAAACATAATAAAATAATCAAACTGGAGTCACTGTGCTGCTTTAAATGACAGCTGTTCTCACCCTGTACCGACCACCGATCAAACACCTGACTAATGTAATGATTTAATCCATCAGAAGAGTTGCTGTATCTGTTGTATTTGTCCTGTGCTGGGGACACACCTGAGTCCTGAGTTAAACCTGTATTTGCTGGAAAACTCACATTACTGGTTGCGCAGAACTGCCTTTGACCATCTTTGATCTCTGGGCTGAATTTCTGGAGCAAGGCCTTCTGCACCCTCCAGATGGGTGGAGGCTCCCGGCCTGTCTGCAGGGCCATCTGGTGACACACACACACACCGACAGGAGTTGTATCATTAAAGCCAAGTTGTTTATGCAGCATTCATGCCTTCCTGGGAGCTGTGGAGGTCTCACCTTAAGAGTCCCGATGTCCTCAGTTCGGACCACAAACTCGTCCCGTTCGCGGAAGATTCCCTCGCCTCCGCTCTCGCTGTCCTCCTCTTCGCTCTGCCCAGCGATGGCGGCGTCGGCCTGCTTCTTTGCCAGGTGGAGGGAAGTAAGGCGCTGGGATGCTGGGGTCTCTTCGGGGGTTGGCGGTGATGGTGGCGGAGATGACGACGAAGAGGGCGAAGAAGAGGAGGGTGAAGAGGGGGAAGGCTGCCCAGCCTCAGGTTCCTGGTCCTGATCAGAGGATGATGGCGGAGGAGTGGTGGACGGAGGGGGGATAGACTGGCCCAGGGGAAGGTTGGAGAGGGGCGAGGAAAGGGTGGCCGGAGGGGAGGTGGAGGGGGGCGGGGAGGTGCCCGCAGTTGGAGGGGGCTGGTAGGAGGGTGGCTGCTGCTGCTGCTGCGGCTCAGAGAGAGGGTACGCCGGACTCGCCTCCTCCTCATCCTGCTGGATCGGCAGAGGGGAGGGTACAGAGAGACACAGGGGAGGGAGGGGCGAGGGCGAAGAGTAGGTGGGTGGTGAGGGGGAGATGGATGGTGATGGGGATGGAAGTGAGGGAGCAAGCAGAGGTCCTGACGGAGAATCTGAAAAAGCAGGGTGGGGAGAAGAAAGTTACTGTCTAACTGCTGCAAGATTTTGAGGTCACATGCAACGACTCAGGTTCACTGTAATTCCCTATTATCAGGATGTCCAGTTAACTCTCTAAAAAGCATCCAGCTGATCCAAAATGCTGCAGCGAGAGTACTGACTGGAATTAGCAAGAGAGATCACATTACTCCTGTACTAACTTCTCTTCATTGGCTTCCTGTAAAATCCAGAATTGATTTTAAAATCCTTCTCCTTACATATAAGGCCCTCAATGGCCAGGCTCCTTCATATCTCAAAGAGCTGATAGTACCATATCATCCTAACAGATTGCTTCGTTCCCAGAATGCAGGTTTGCTTATGGTTCCCAAAATCTCTAAAAGTAGAATGGGAGGCCGAGCCTTTAGCTATCAGGCCCCTCTCCTATGGAACCAACTGCCAGTTTGGGTTCGGGAAGCAGACACCCTCTCTAATTTTAAAACGAAGCTTAAAACCTTCTTGTTTGATAAAGCTTATAATTAGTTGTAGTTACAGTCCTAGTTATTTATTAAACTTATAGTTAGTCACAATTATCTCTATAGACACTGTTACAGTTAAGGATATAGCCCTTAGTAGGGCTGGCTCAGGCAACTGAATCATCCCCTAGTTATGCTGCTATAGGCCTAGGCTGCTGGGGGACATCCCATGATTTACTGCGCACTTCTTCTTCTTTCTCTTTCTCTCCTCAGACCCACTCTCAAATTTATTAGCCTTTATTACATGTCATTAACTCTGTGTCCTCTCTGTCCCGTAGTCCTGTGCTTGTTTCTCTCTGGTCTCTCTTTCTCTGTACCTTTCTGCAGGTACCTCTGGCTCCGGAGCTGCTTGTCCTATGGTCCTGGCTCCACCCACCTGCTGCTGTTTATTGTTTACAATGATCTATTTCTAACATGTTTAATGTTCCGTTCTGCTACAGATAAATATTTGATTAATATTCTTTGCAAACTGTAATGTAAATAATTACCAGTCATGACAGCTTTTTGCCTCCGTGCTCTGTTTCATAATTCTAATCTGCTGAGCACACATTATCAAATAACTGTTCACTAACTGTAATGTAAATACTGACCCACATTGTCTGTATTATGCTGCATGTCTTTCTCCCCCTCTCCTCCATTCCTAGCTGTCCTATCTTCCTCCTTTTCCTCCTTTCACCCAGCCCGGCCATCGGCAGGAGGGTCCCCCATCTGAGCCAGGTTCTGCTCAAGGTTTCTTCCTGTTAAAAGGGAGTTTTTTCTTGCCACTGTCGCCTTAAGTGCTTGCTCTGGGGTCAGGCTCTGGGTCTCTGTAAAGCGCTTTGAGACAATTTTGATTGTGGAAGGCGCTATATAAATAAAATTGAATTGAATTGAATTGAATTGAGGGAGAGAGTCTCGTTCCCTGGTTTGGCGTCTCTCACCATGAGACATGAGATGTCGGGACTATAAAGAACAGTCTGATATTTGGGAAACATACATTTTAACCCTTTCCTCCTGAAGGGGGATGGTGGGAGGGTGCTTCCTTTCACCTGTTGGTGCCAGAAGCTTCACTGCAGGTCTGGAGTAGTTGGTTCAGATGTCATCATGTGACCTCAGATTGAAATTTAGTTCAAAGTAAAAAAAAAAAAAAAAAAAAAAAACCCACCTGTTAACACATGACTGACAGGTGAACCAACTCCAGGACGAGGGATTTCATTCACTGATGAAACCCATGAGATGAAAAAACGCTAGTGAAAGTGGACCTTCAGTGAGGATCATTTTGTCAAGCTACTGTTTTCAAAATCAAGAATGAAATTTCAAGACAGTGGAAAACAGACATGAATTACCTTCAACCTTAGGAACCTCCAAAATCTGCATTTCGGACATCCTGTCATCTTCTTCCTCCGGCTCTTCCAGGGCTCCCGGCTGCAGATTCTGTGGATCTCTCATCATTTCTTCGTCTGCTGTCTCCTCTCCTCCTCCCTCCTCCTCTTCTTCTTCTTCTTCTTCTTCCTCCTCTCCTCCTCGCTCAGGCTCCCCCTCCTCTGATTTCTCTCTGTTTGACCGCGGGGAGACCACGTTTTGCTCGTCCTCGTCCTGCGTGCCATGCTGAGCGTACGTGAGCGCCTCCTCTTTTCCATTCTCCATGCTGGGGATGAGGGGAGGCATGGCGGGGAGAGGGGGGCTGAGCGGCGGCTCCTGCGGGGTAGGCGGGGACAGGGTGGGCGGGACTTTGACCATTGCGGAAGCCATTGCAGCAGCCAGAGAGTGCGGGGTGTCGTAGAGGGCAGAGATGGCAGACGAGATGCTCTTCTGCAGGTCCTGGTTCTTACTCACAGAGTCCTCCTCGTCAGAGGAGAAGGAGGGCAGCGTTTCTAGGTTCCTTTTCAGCTCCTCGTCCAGAGGCTTGCAGGGACTTGGGCAGTTGCTGAGAGCCAGGTCCTCGCCCTCCCCCTGCCCCCCCTCACTGAACGTTCCTGGAGGCTGCGGCGGAGGAGGAGTTGGCGGTAGTGGAGGAGGAGATGAGGATAAGGGCCTGATCCCTCCCTTCAGAGCTGAGCAGGGGTTTAGGGGCTCCTGCTCTCCTCCATCATGTCCCGGGTCGAGGCCTGGCTGTTTTTTGCCCGTCTTCAGGAAGTCCAAAAAAGACGCCATGAATCCAGGTTTGAAGTCGAAGGTCTTCTCATCAGCCTGTGAAAGAGCAGAGCCTCGTCACTGATGAGCGCTTCATGATGCTGATAAACCATACCTGTCCACTGGACCTGCACAGTGTCTCATGTAGCTGTATCCCTCTGTAAATATGATTCACTTCTCCATTAACTGACTCATCATTTAGTCTATAAATGAAAGAAGAAAATAGTTAAACAGTCCAACATGATGGAATCAAACATGGGACCAACTGAAATAAAATTAATAGACACAGTCCTTTCAGTTTAAAATCTGGGACTTGGAAATATTTGGAATCTTTCCTGTAAAACTTACTTTGTGTGGAATCTTTAGCACACAGAATGAGCTACAATCTAATATATTTTGATGTGAAAATATATGAACGGGCTGGAATAATAAGAAAACCTTCAGAAATCAGAATGAACAGCAGCAACAAAAAAAAAAAAGATGAACACAAGAGAAGAAAGAAATTCTGCTGCTGGTGGAGACACATTGTACCACACTGACAAGTGCAGACAACAAAGCATGCATGAAAAGAGGGCTGCAAACAAATCCGGTGAGAGCTTTATTCTGAAATGCTCAGAGCATTTTCATCTTAAGTTTGGGAGTAAGACTGAAAGTGAAAGATATTTTCTTTTGCTCCGCTGTAAAATTTTCCCCTTGAAGCTCCTCGGTAAATACAGACCCCTGAACATTCGACTATTGGGTAATAAAGCTGAGCAGACAGCAGGTGGCAGCAAGGTCCCTGCACCAAAAAAAAAAAAAAAAAAAAAAATGGTAGTAACCGTGGCAACAGCTGCCCTGGTAACAGCCATCGCTCTGCTCTCTCTTTTGTCAGTCAGAAAGAGCTGGCTGTCAGTCAACTATAACCTCCTTCTCTTCAAACCTCAAACCACAGAAAAAAAAAAATGACTGAAAATGACAGAAAGTGTGTTGTGGTTCCTCTGGAGGCTTCACCAGTAGAGCACGTCTGCCACCCAGTCTGAACACAAACACACACACCTGGCAAAATGCTACATTTTCCCACAGGTATGTGCTTAAACGTGCCTATATAGGAAGCTGAGGTGTGAGGAGGGTGTGTTGCTGTCTCCAGCAGTGGTTCAAGTTTGAATTGATGAGGTGTGAATTATATATGAAGCTCCTGGCTTTGCTCATTTTTTTTTTTTTTTTTTTTTTTGCAGCGGGCGTGAAAGAACTTACTGAGGTGGAGAGTTTCTGAATAGCAGCCCAGGCTTCAGGATTCAGAGGATCGTCCATGTCTTTCTTCCACGTCATCTGCGTTAACATCAGAGAGAGATGCTTTCAGAAATCCTGTGGTCAAACTCTTTTACCCCCCCCCCCCCCCAATGCTTTTGTTCTCAGCTGAAATGAGGTCTTGTGACTGGATTGGTCAGTAAAGACCATTTAAGGTGGAGTCCTAAAGATGTGAGCAGCAGCATCATCCTGCATCATCAAAGCTCTGTCAGCACTTAGACCTCCGTCCCCTCAGTGATGTCAAGCCCAGCGTGCTGTGAAGCCAGAGCCTTCACAGTGAGAGGATATCTGTTCAACCACTCATTGACTGAAACTGTGCGTCAGTTTGACTTGATTTGAAAATGTAAGATGTCCCCTCGCAGTCAAAATATTGACTGCAGACACAGTATGTCTCACTGTTGCTGAGGCAACCCGCTTTTCTTTCTACTCTAACATGAAATACAAAGTTGAAGCTGTCGTCGTGCACAGGTTCCTCTGCAGCCCCTCGCATCCAAAGCTCCTTCTCCAACACACCAGAGCCAGAACCCAACACACAGCGAGCCCAAAGCAGCCCGACAACGTCGCTTTTAGAATTTCACAAGAAGAAAGAAAAAAACACATCACTGACTGACTTCACCAGCAGCTCATACGTAATATTGCCTGTGGTAAATTCTGTTAAAATGTTACAACACAAAAACAGTCAAATCCTTTTGATGTGCTGTCAAACAGGTGCTTCCTTTCACACGTATGCTCTGAGGAACATGAAACAAAACAAATAAAAAGAGAGGAGAGAGCTCAATCTCAGGTTGCAGGTTCTGTTCTCTTTTCTGAATAAATAACTCCACTGTTCAAATAATTCAATTTCAGCTCCTGATTCCTGCTCAAACAATCCTTCAATTTTCCTTTCGGCTAGATATTTGTTATTTTGCCTTTCCCCTGCGAGGAAGCCACGCCCCCTCAGCTGTCGTGTATAATTTGACGGGGGAGATGAGAAAGCTCTCAGCTTAGGTCACACGTCGCACAGTGCCAGTCCATTCAGAGCTGCATGGTAAAATCAGTGTTGAATTGTGTGTGTGTGTGTGTGTGGTGTGTGATCCTTACTTCTCCATCTTTCTGCTCATGCTTCATCATCTTGTCTTGCGTCTGGTTCATCTCATTTCTGCCGATTTCCATGGTGGTGCTGGGCCCAGGACTCAGGCCCAGAGACGGCGCTGAGCCCACCGACCCATCGGACAGAACTGGCTCGGTGCTGGACAGCGAGTCCGTCCTCAGCAAGGATTCGGACGGAGGCATGGAGGGAACGGGCAGTTTGATCTGAGAGGAGAGACAGGACGTTTAGCAGGACTTTCAGGACAAAGCAGCTGTGGACTGTAAGCATAAGCAGAGGGAGGAACACACATATATTCCTTTCATTTGTCACCCTCTGTGTATAGATTGGCTGGACATCAGTGAGTTGCTGTATATCCCAGATTAGAGTTGAACTCTGCATAAGATGCTAATACAATTTGCTCCGTTCACCACTGGACTGAATGGGGAGTGAGGTTTGGTGTTATCGCACACTGAAACAATCTAAACACAAAACTGAAGACTAACTAATTAACTAACTGATTAATTAACTAATTCCCTACAGTGTCTCTGATCTCAAGAGTCATGGCCATTGTAACAATCAATGAAGCCTGCTGACAACTGTTAAAATATGGAGATATCACAATCTGTGTCCTGCTATCGATGCTATGGAGCTTCAGTTAGTGGTAAATTGTAAGCATTCATTCACCCAGTACTGATATCACATTAGCCTTACCTGAGATAATCATGAACCAGAGAGTCGCAGTCTATTTGTTTACACTAATCTCTAACTTTTAACAATTTAAGTGACAGAATGTATTTGTAATTTCAAGTTTAAAAGCTAAAACTTAAACCTTCAAAGTTTACCAGATGAATTACATTATTTGAACAGGCCCAGATTATCTGCCCTTTTATCCCCTGTTACCTTGATCGGTCTGATTGGATCTTGCGGTGGCTGCTGGGATGGTTGCTGCTGCTGCTGTTGTTGATGATGATGTGGTTGTTGGTGAGGACAGGAAACATGCTGCTGCTGCTGCTGATGATGATGATGGAGGTGATGCTGTGGTTGCTGTTGTGGTGGTGGTGCTTGGTGGTGGTCTGCCGGCGGTCTGTGATGCTGGAGATGCTGCTGTTGGCTGAACTGTTGCTGTCGTTGCTGCTGCTGCTGCTGATGATGATATGGGAGGCTTTGTGCTTTGTTCATGTCTCGATGCATTTCCACAAACCCTTCCTCCCTCCTGCCCCGCCCTCGACCACGCCCACGACCCCTCCTGCTTTCTCCGGTCACTGATCCCGTCAGCCCCTTGCAGTAAGGAGGCTCTGGCAGAGGACGTATGCGGGGTCTACCTCGTGGGCGAGGGGGGCCTTCACGTTTTGGTTTAGTTGGCTTCCTGCCTCTTTTCTTGGGGCCCTCATGGGGAACGAGTTGTGGAGGGTGTCCAAGGGTGGAGTAGTTGGTGGGATGGCAGAAGTCCATGTCACCCATCAGTGGACTGAGCCCACTTACTCCTGATGCCCCACCAGCCTTCCTACAACTAGACACCAAATCAGGGAGCAAGTCAGGAAGGCGTCGACTGTTGAGGCGAATATCAGCTGGAGCATCAGCTTTATCCTCATCGTCTTCAAATTCATACTCCTGAGCATAGTTTTTCTTTGTTTGAGGTTGTGGCTCACGCCGCTGTTTGAGCAAGTGAAACGAGCTGGTCTTTAGTAGCTTCTTGGGTCGTGAGGAGCAGAAGATGGGTGAGGTCAGACCGGTGGCGCTTGAACCACCCACTCCCACAGCTCCCATCATCTTGTTGACTGTGCCATCCCCTTGACCTGCTAAACCCAATCCCATAGCGGGAGTCTGGGAGTGGATGAGGCCGAGTTGGTCAGTATTCACAGTAGATGGAAGCTCGTGGGTCTTCATAGAGTCAAGGTCTAAGTGCAGATTGCCATTTCCTGTTCCTGGAAGGTTGTGGCAGTACTGTCCATAGCCTTGTTCACTATGGTGACCAACCATATCATAGCCCTCCCCAGCACCTCCTGTTTTTAAGGCCTCCATATCCTCTTGACCCTGCCCATGGCCCTGGGTAAGGCTTTCTTGAGCAGCCTGTCCTGCCCCAGAATCCCCAGCACAGCTTGATTTATAATCAGCTGAACAAAACATGTCCTCCATCTCAGGAAAGAAAGAGCGATCTTCATCGTTTAAGAGAGAGTCTGGAAAGCAGATCGATGTCAGAGTCGCAAACCTCTGCTGCTGAGCTTGATTCGGTCCTACTTTACCCGCTGGGCTCACTGTGTCATACTGGTGCTGTTTAAGCTGGTCTAACTGGGAGTGTGATAACTGGGTCTCAGGCTCTCTTGGTTGGGGCGGTTGCTGTTGTTGTTGGGGAGTCCCCATATTTGCACCAATCTGGTGGGAGTGTGGGTGAGCTAACTGAGAATGTGACAGCTGATGGTGAGCATGTGCTTGCTGTTGGTGGTGGCCATGAGGGTGAGCATGAGCCTGAGGCTGGTTGAGGTGATGCATGTGTGAGGGAGTGGACAAGCCCAAATCTGGTTCAGAGAGGAAGTCATGGAGGTCTGAGGCTGTTTGTTGAGGAAGGTGGTGGGGTGTAAGTCTGTGCTGCTGTCTATGCCTGTCTGTACCTCCCTCCCCTCCTGTAACAGTCACCCCAATCCCAGTTCTTTCCAGAGCTCCTCCACTGTCTCTGCTGTTCGTCCGGGAAAGAGACTGGTCTAGCATGTCCAGCGGAGACATTGAGTTCTGACTGGCTCGGGTTTGATCTCTTGCCTGGGCTCCAGTGCTGTAGTGGGTATCTATAGTCTGAGTCTGGAGCTGGAGTTGCAACTGTGAGGACTGGTTCTGTGGGTGGGATTCCACCCCTGCAGACCCTGCTCCACCAGCTGACCCCATCATGGCCTGCTGGCTCAAAGGATGCTGCTGTTGCTGTTGAGGGGCTTGCTGGGGGTCCATCTTGGTACGGGTGGTATGGGAAAGAACAGATTGCAGCATGTGAGTTTGATGCGGAGGGTCTGGCGATGAATCCATCAAAGAGAGGGGGACCTGACTTTGTCGAGTCTGCTGCACATCTGGTGTGTTACACAAGTACGCATTGTCATTTGGA
This sequence comes from Toxotes jaculatrix, assembly GCF_017976425.1. Classification (NCBI taxonomy): domain Eukaryota; kingdom Metazoa; phylum Chordata; class Actinopteri; family Toxotidae; genus Toxotes; species Toxotes jaculatrix. The sequence continues at coordinate 21,164,342 of NC_054411.1, read as the reverse complement.
TCTGAAGTTTTCTTCAATTCCATGTGAGGATGGCTGTGTGAGTGGGAATGGGGATGGCCATGCTGAGAATGTTGAGAGTGCTGTGAGTGTTGAGCGTGCTGGGGGATTTGAGTGTGACGAGGGTGTTGCTGAGAGTGTGAGGGCACATGTGAGGTGTGATGGGAATGCTGGGAGTGTGGGTGCTGTGCGAAGGGGTCCCCTCTTCCATAATGGACCACAGACCCCATGGCATCATGCTGTTGTTGATGGGAGTGGGAAAGAGAGTCAGAGACCCCTCCTAGCCCTCCAGCAGTGGTATTTGATATGGCCAACTCTGACTTAGTCTGCTGCTGCTTCTTCTGTGATACTTCCAAATGAGTGTTTAAGCCACTTGCTGTGTCCACAATTGCTGTTCCTGGACCTGAACTGCTGGCAGTGTTATTGGTACGAATGACGCTCTGAAGATGGTAGCGCTCTTCTGAGATTTTGTTCATGTCATAGGCTACCCCTTTGCTTTCCCCATCCCTACTCTGTGGGAGTGGCTGGGGCAGTTGCTGAGGAGGTGCATGATGCTGGGAAGGATGGGGAGTCGAGCTCTGGGCATGAAGTAAGTGATGGATGAGGAAATCGTCATCATCCTCGTCCTCATCCTGGGACCGATCTACTCCCAGCATGTTTGTCTCCGTTTTTGGCTTCGGTGGTGATGAGTGGTAGGACTGGCTCTGCGCTTGCCGTGTGTCAGAGTAACCTTGTGGCGAGGACATAAAAGCAGGAGAGAGGATGGAGGATAAATATTTGGAGGCTCCCGAGCCTCCAGGGGACTGTGCAGGGCGAGCAGCAGCAGGAGAGTGCAATCCAGGGCGACTGATAGTAGAATTGATGGAGGGCGAGGGACTAGACTCAGGCAGGTGGTAAGAGCTGCTGCCCCCATTACCAACGTTAGCAGCCCCGCTCCCTGATCCTGCAGACCCAATTCCATTACCAAGTGCAGCAGCTCCTGATACAGGTCCACTTCCTGTTGATCCTCCAGCAGTCCCATACCCTAAGGAAGGACTACTTGCTCTTCTGAGAGAGGCTGAGCCAAAGCTTGAGTCCCCAAAGACTACCTCTGCAGAGAATGAGCGTCCTCCTGTGCCTATACCAGTGAAGGCCTTCCCTCCAGTGCCCCCTGCTCCCGAGCTCAGGTCCTGGGCATGAGGTGAGTTGAAGCCTCCATAAGACTGGGCCATGTGTGCAGGTGGAGGCTGGCTGGGAGAATAGGACTGGGCATGTTGCTGGGGTGGGGTATGATCTGGTAGGCCCGTGCTAGAATTGGCCACAGGTGGAGAGCCATATGTGGAGAGGCATTGTTTGGGTGCTGGCTGAACAAGGGTGGATGACACCACTGGTAGAGGAGGTGGAGCTGACACAGACTGAGGTGGGGGCTGCTGACGAGAGGGAGCAGACAGGGCGCCAGTGCTTGTCTTGGAGCTCGAAGAGGATGAAGAGGAAGTGGAGGAGGCTGATGGTGGAGTGTGTGGGGTACGGGAAGAGGATGATGCTGAACCCGAGGAGGAGTAACCACTGCTGGAGCTGGAACTCTTGGCTCCTTTAGTGCCAGAGGAGGAGGACGCTGAGGAGCTGGATGATGAGGATGTGTAAGGTGTTTGGATGATAGGTCGATATGTGTGGGATTCCATCCGTGGAGAGGGCTTGGGGTCAGAGGATGGGCTCTGCTCCCCCAGGGGACTGCAGGACACTCCAGCATGGCGGTGGTGGCTGGCTATCTGCTGGTAGCCTGACGACCCACCACAGCTGACATATTGCTGTAGGGGAAGTGGTGTGGACTGGGCAGGGGACGAACGTTGGTAATGCTTGATCACACTGTCCTGCCGGGAAACGGCCCTCTCTGGAGGAGGTGGTGGCTGAGGGGGGGTCACAGGCGGCAGGGCTGGTGTGGAGGAGAACATGGACGCATTATAGAGCTGGGATGACTGGTTGTGGAGCTGGGAGGATAACAGGTTGAACTGGGGAGGGGGCAGGTGACAGCTGGAAGAGGTGGAAGGGGCCTGGGTCTGAGGAGGGGTCGGGGGCTCCTGGGAGCCCCGGTAGGTGGCACTTTGGGAAGACAGTAAGCGATCAAAGCCCAAGCTGGATTGGGAGGGTGCTTTGATATGCAGCAGGGGATCATGGGGGGATAGCAAACCATTGGAAGTTGGGCTAAATGTAGGTGCATCCTGCAGGGATAGTGAGGGAGTGAAAGATCTTCCAGAGAAGGAGCCAGGATGCTGGTATGCAGAGAGGGCTGAGGAGGAGGGGAAGGAGCTGGAACCCGGAAGTGCCCCTGAAATAAAGAGCTCCGGTGGGGCTGGTGTGTGCATTGCTACAGGACACAACATTACATGGACAGTAAGTAAACTGAACAAATGCACAGATTTTCAGTGTGAGACTACAAATGTTTCACTTTTTGAACTAACAAGTCGAGTTGCTTTTTTTTTTTTTTCCAAGTGTAGGCTGACACTCACCACTCTGCCAAGAGGGAGTACGAAACTGTGAGAGGAGGGAGGAAGCAGAGGGTGGGGGCTGTGGACCCCGGGACTCCAGAGCTGAAATCAGATTCATGACGGAGGGGTCAGGACCCGAGGGGCTGGGATGGTGGAGGCCGGCATCAAACAGCCCCGACAGGCCTAGCAACAAACCACAAGCCTCATTTAATTCATACAAATCATACCCCTGATAGTATCGTCATCATATAAACAGTTTAACAAAACATCTTCCCTTCAAACTTTCATCTCTGTTTTTATTGTACTACTTTTATCGTGACATATAACTGAGTCAGAAACTCAAAGTAGTGATATAGATGGACATGAGATGTGTGTCTGGGAACTTTTTTTTTTAATTGCCATTGACCTTTGGCTGCTGAACTGCTGTCAGTGAGTTACAAAACAAAAATAATAAATACCTGTGTGTAAATCTCACAGCAGCGCTGTGGATATGAAGACACCTGATGATGAAAACAAACATCTCTACAGATGTACCGTCCAATCAGCCCTTACCAAGTGTGCGTCCAGCAGCACCCCAGGCCCCACCCTGTCTGGGGCTTCCTGGGTGGTGGTTGGTTGCATAGCTCTGGAGGGGGTGGGGGGTGCCATAGGCTTGCCGATGGAGCAGCTCTGAGTCTGGGTGGGACGACCTGGAGCTCCCATACACGAGGCTGAGGACACATGGTTCACAAGGTTTTACTTAATTTCCAACAAGAGTCTCACAGCTGTCTCACATTGGACAAACACAATCAGTTTGTCCATTTACCTCCAGTCTCACTCTCTATCCACAGTGCCCACTTCAAGACTCAACTCATCTTTTCCACCAGCATTTGCAAGCATTACTCATCTGCTCTGAAGAGCTGAAGCATGTTCCTGGAAGCATTCAGCAATTGCAGCTCACACCCCCTTGCTGTTGCTAATTCTACATGTCATATGAAGTTACTGGAGCTACCAGTTTCCAAAACTGTCCAATCAGCATCATCATCCAAGTTTTCTGATAACTGATAAAGACAGACAAACCTAAAGGCTTCAAGTCAGCCAAAGTCTGATACTCCACCTCAAGAGACACTAATGTAATGATCCCCCTCCACGTGTTTCCTGACTGGAGAGGTTTTGTTCAACTTTTTTTCTCCCTATGTGATTTTTTTTTTTTTTTTTTTGTTCAGCGTGTTTGGGATCAATGTCATGTGGAAAAACTCCTCTCCTGCCAAGCTTCTTCAGACTGCGAGTCACCTTGTCATTCAGTATTTGGGCAGACAATCCTGCATGAATCCACGGTGCCATCTAACCACTGCCGTGTCCTCAGGTTTGTTGTGTACTGTCCATCTATTCCTTCTGCATCGCTGAAAAGTCCAGAATCTATGAATATTCAAATCTTTCTCATTGTAGATGTTTATCCATCGTTAAACACTACTCACAGTGCACTGAGACCTGGAGGCGTCAAGTTCCCACATCACACATGTGTACATGTGTCAACTGTCTGTAGTTTTTAGGTCACAAAATCCTGCAGGTGCGTCCACGTCTTCAACTCAGATTTAAGGGGAGTAAGGTGAGGGTGCGGGGAGCAGGGGTGAGTGGACCTGACTGCATTGTGCTTTGTTAGTCATTTTCCTGGAAAGCTCTACTTATTTTCCATTGTACGCCACACAGAGAAATTCATGTCTGGAAATATGCTGTTTTTCAGTAAAGTAAAAGATGACATCTCACATGATCAGGAATGGACTACACTGACTGAAGATGAAGACCATGAAAAATGCAAATGCGAGAAAAAAAAGCCCTCAAGCAAAATTATTTATCACTGCTGGGGAAGCCAAGGCTCCAACCAACGCCCCCCCCATGTGATGGATCACCTTCAGTGTGTGTCAGGGTTGGTTTGCCAATTCCACTTGTTTGAGTCCACGTGTTAGTATGCTGTTTAAGTGGATGGACATCCCGTCTTGCTGGGAATCACTGTGGCACAGAGACTGACAGCTAAGGAGGGGTATCGCTTCCCACTGACAGCATGACTGGGTTTCAGCTGCTGCTCTGACTTCAGCCTCCTGTTGTCCCCCTCTGTCTTTAGCTTTTCCAGTGGAAAAGACATGTTCTTATTCTGTCACATCTCTCACCTTGCACATCATATATCTACTGTCTCCATATTTTCCAGCCTTTTTTTTTTATATATGATATTTTCATAAATGAAATTTTTAATAATAAGAGGATAAAAAATAGGCACTGGCTCAGAGATGTTTAGGTTTAAAAGTTAAATTCATTTTAAAGCTATTTGAGCTGGAGGGACTTCGCTGTTGGCCTGACCTCATGATTTGACCTGCAGAGCGTTTTACTTTCCCGCCTGTACAGAAAAAGGACTCGCTCTGGGTTAGGGAGGAAAAACAAAAGATGACGCATTAGAATTCACTCATCTGTCTGATCTAATCACTAATCACTAATCTAATCACTGATCGAAGAGGAAGTTTGAGGAAGTTTGTGAAGTTTGTGTGTGAAGTGACTAACTCATAATTTTCAAAAAAAATCCTCTCATTTACCTATTGGTCAGCAGTAGCTGATATTTGTTGGGGGAAAGGTGAACAATAATAATAATAATAATAATAAGGATGCTGGGTCATGCAGTATGTTGATTTTTGCATCAGAGAACAGGTCCAGATGTGCTCTCATAGCGTGGACTGATCACAGTCACAGTGACTTGATCACTTGTTAATGGTGAGCAACAGGATTTAGTTTAATGCGTGCATGCAATCACCAGGAGTCATGAACTGTAGCCTCATTATACAGTGTGACTGCTAAGATAAGGTAGTGCAAATTTCAGAGGTGAGCGGGTCCCCCCTCCTGCTCACACCTCCTAACACTCAGCTGTTTGTAACACCTGGACAGGTGTTACAAACAGCTGTACAACACCTGACGTGTTTCCTCTGGAAGAATCAAAACCAGTTCTGTCAGTCAACTGGATTATTTCTGCGAGTTTGTGTAAATGTTCACCGACTCAGTCCAACCTTTATTAATCAACAAGGCCTTCTCTTGCCTACAGGGCACCACCTAGACCGGAATCAGCACTATAACACAGCCACTGGCCGTTCTTGATTCTGATTGGCTGGCATGTTCCATTATTTTCTTGTAACCTGCTGAGAGACAGATGACATTTTTTTTTTTTTTTTTTTTTTTACACACACAGTTGGTAACAACTTTTCATCAATACTGAGTTCACTTTTTCCAAACTCTGCCCACAGCTCTGCACAGCACAACAGCCACCGAAACACTTCCTACATGTTTCAGCTCTGACGACATCTGAAGCCAACATGAACGCACTAACAACAGCTTTACGCTGTGGTCTGTTTGTGTGCATACTGTAAACCAGTGCACTACAACAAAACAACAAGGAGCATTGTTTTACAATATGTTACAGAGGAGAACCAGAAGAGCTTAAATATGCTGCGTTATTTCTGTGCCGTGTATTAAAATCTATACAACTATAACATCAGTGTATCATATACTAAGAATCTATGACTCATTTAAGAATTATGTTTGCAGCTGAACTTTATTTGAACATGTGCTTTGCTGCTAGTTGAGGCTGAATGAGCACACAGCTCGTGACCTGTGTGAGATGTGTAGATACAAACAGCACCTAACGATCCTCGCCCTCACTCTGTAATGACCCAGTTTCCTTCTAATGCAAGTTTGATCTTATTTCTGCTCCTGTTTTCACCCCTGACACAGGAGAGCTCACAACATGAAGGTCCCTTTTTCACTCCGCTTCAATGGGACTAGCAGCTTCCCTCGCTTCATTGGTCCTGGACTGCAGTAAACAGTCCAGGACCAAGAAATACCACAGCCTCCATTTCTTACTTGATGTATCCAGGCATCATTCCTGAACAATAAATACCTCCCATAAACGTCTATTCCCCAACTGGTAAAACATTATTTTATAACAAGTACAGATTTAAACCAATAAAGAAGCTTCAAGTCTAGCAGTAAAGATTTAGATGGTTTGGCGAAGCAGTAAAGTCTCTCCACTGTTCTCTCCTAAACCAGTTCAAGTTTTTTTTTTTTTTGAAATCTCAACATCATTCTGTCGGCTCCAGGCTCCTCTGCTCACACCCACACCCACACACCCTTAAAGCTTTTTTCTTCTCTTTTTTTTCCAGGCAGAGGGGACAGGAGGTGGCTCACACAGGCAGCCGCTGCTGTTCAGATCTGCTGTTCGGCTCTAAACACACAAACTGCAACAAGTAAACAGTGAGTGTAACTTAAGCTGCATATAAAGGAGGCCTTCATCTACAGGAACCTCTGTGCTAAGTGTGTGTACTAAAACAATTACTGCAATACATGCAACAGGAGACACGGGGGGGGGGGGGGGGGGGGGTGAGAGCTGTGAGTAGGGTTTACTCACACATCCTATAGAAACCCCTGGCTTCTCCTGACTCTGGGTAATTCAATCCATTTTAGTGGCTGACTGTCAGACATCAATCTGGGTCATATACAGAGGAAACGTGTCGCCATTTGCTGCTGTATAGATTTAGTGAAACACCTAATCACCTGCGGGTGGATGCAGGGTGTAGCAGTGACTGAGGTGGAACACCTGGAGCTTCAGTCGCCATCAGATACCTTTACATTCATGCATCTGTGCGTCTTCCTCGTCGCGGAGACAGCGTCCATCCACTCCCATGTAGACTCTGTCTTTATGTTGGAAGGAAGCAGGTCAGAGCAGCTGACCCCCTCTGTCCCCTGTCCTCCGAATGGACAGGTAAAACCCAGGAGAAGACACCGCTGCCAGAGATGGAGCCCAGCGGAGTCTGACCGAAGACTGATGTGGTTGTCAAGGCGACCGCTAACGTGGAGCAAAGCTATCAGGGGCTAGCTAACGTTAGCATGGCTCGAGGCCGCATTTCATTCCAACACACAACACCACGCACGTGAAGGACCCCCCCGCCTGTGGTACACAAGGGGACAGTCCGGGGGACAGGGCCTGGGAGGTTGGCGTTTCAGCCAGCGTCCCGTGGGTTAGCGTAAAGTAGCCTCTTAGCTGCCGTTGGTGGCGGAGCAGCGGACTCAGAGTGGAGCCCGGGACATGGATCACAGCTGCAGGCTGTGTGCTGTCAGATACTGCAGGGGAAACCCGCATGTGATAACCCCCCCCACCACCACTATCACCACAATCCACCCCCCCCCCCCCCCCCCCCCCCCCCCCACCGACGCCCCCGTCACCGTGTGTAATGCGGGACAGCACCGTGGCACCTGGGCCGGTGTAGCGGGTTGTTTACTGATGAGACAGTGTCAGAATTCATATACCGAACCTCGGCCACATTTCACCTGTTTTAGCAGACACACTCCTGCAGCTCTGCTCTTCCCCATGACTGTGATCCGATAACAGAACATGCACCGGGCTCCGCTGCGGTGTGTGCGCCGGCATATTATTTCATTCCACCATGAGTTGTTGTTTTGTGTTTTTGACGGGGTACAGGAGTGCGGGGCTCCTCTCCCTTTTGCCAGACAGCAGCCAAGCAGCAGCAGCAGGAGCAGCTCCGCTCAGCGCACTGCTTTGATTTGTGGGCTACAGCCAATTAGTACCGTACCAGGCAACCTGCGACTGTCCCCCCCCCCTGTCATGCATCTGTTCCGTCCAAGTCAAGACAAAGCTGCAGCGGGGACAATGCCGCGCTGGAACCAGATGTAATCTTTCATTTTGAAATAACAGACTCTGCTTCCAGTAACCCATCCCCCTTCGTTTCTTCCCTCTCCTCTGTCTCCGTATCACTATTAACCTTCCATCGCATTCCATGCATTTTAGAGACAGCCCCCCCCCCCCCCCCCCCCCCCCCCCCTTTACCCCTCCCCTCCCCCGAATGACAATACGGCTGGCTGTACCTGAGACTGGTGGCCAAGAGGCAGCACCATGCAAGCCTGGCTGAATGCAGAGGCACAGGCAGCGCTGTGCCATGGCATTGTTAGAGCCACTTCAGCACACTGGTGCACCCACAGGAGTCTATGGGTGCCTTGGCCACCGAAGCTTACCTTGCTTTGGCCGATCTGTCGTAAGTCCATCCCGTCCCAGCCCCTAGATCTCCAAAGCCTGCAGCGGTATAATTCCTCTCCATGAAAGAAAGGGCTGGATGAAGATGGACAGATAGTGAGGGGGAGGGGAGGGAGGAATGTCTTCTCTTCTCTGCGCTCGCTTCTGTTTATTTCTCCGCTTGACGAGCCTGTAGACTGGGAGGAATGGAGGGAGGAGAAGGAGCGAGGAGGGAGGGGAGGGGGGGGGGGGGGGGTCACAGCAGCCAGGAGCACCTCCTCCCTCCTCTCCTCTCCATATATTTCACTGTCTATTGTCTCCTGTGTTAAGCTGATGGGCCGTAGAACAGATGCTCCACGTTCTTCAGCAGCTTTCCTAAGCGAAGCCACGTTCGCGCGGATCCAGCGCCCACAGCTGCTCCGCCTCTGCCGCTGCCGCCGCTTTCGCCGCCGCCGCCGCCGCTGCTGCTGCTGCCGCTCACTCCCTCCACACCAAAGCTATTTTCGCTCATTTGCTTCGCAAGACGCCATTTTTAAGAGGAATGACTGGGCTGGCGTTCATCCTCTCCTTCCCTCCCTCGCTCCACGCTGCTCACACGTACACAGCATTTGACATGCACGGCAGCGCAGTGTGGTGTAGCGTTGGGGAAGACGAGCAGAAGCGTGGAGTGTGGTCACGCACCTCGCCTTCTGTGTAGCAAGCTACGCGTCTATAATAAACTGCCGTGGTAAACAACAAACACACGAGTTGCGACACGTAAAGAATGATGTGCAGACTTCAAGGGTGCACGCGTACTTGTCTCTACTGGCCTGACAAGTTACAATGGGTGAATTAAAAAAAAATGACTGGAGGCGTGTGTGTGTGTGATTGTTACGTGATTTATTATATAAAATATGAAGGACCATTCATCTCTATGAAGTGACTGTCTTTTGTTACAAATGGGTGAATGGGCGAAAGCACAAACATGAACCCCTCCCTGTCCACTACGTCTGTAGTGGACAGAGTAGTGGCCTGTCCTGCCAGTGTCAGTACAGTCAGAGGTGTCCATTCTGGGAACTGGGACTCAGGTGTCCTAACTTCATTCACAAAGACAGTAAAAAAAATTATATATCTATATCTTGTATTTATATTTCTATATCTATTTCTATCTATCCATCTATGTGTGTGTGTGTGTGTGTGTGTGTGTGTGTGTGTGTGTGTGTGTGTGAAAAGACAACATGGAATACTTAAAAGTGGAGTCAAACCACTCGTTCCCATCAGCCATATAAAGAGGCTCTGCTAGCCCCCTCATTGGTTGTCTCCAGGATCAGCGGGCTCTGATGGCGCACCCCTGTGGTCAAAGACAGGAAAAAAAAAATCTTTGTGAGAATTCTTAACAGTCTCACACACACACGCAGTGGTGTGGTGCGTGAAGGACCCAACAGTCTGTGCTTTCATTCCTGGAAAGAGGCTTGAGAGAGAGAGAGAGAGAGAGAGAGAGAGAGAGAGAGAGAGGGCTGCAGCATACTGTGAAATTAGCTGCTGGGGTGTTGGGTATGAATGCATAAGAAGGCAGTGTGAACTCCTCCGAGCTGCCAAGACAAGAGCCTAATCACAACACACACATAATTCAACCACGCAACACCCTTCATGATGCACAGAATACAACAGACGCCTGATAATAGAAAATACTGGATGAGAGATGCAGAAGAAGTGCACCTCATAAACAAGAGAGGTGTGCTCTGATTATTTTTTGGTATCCTGAATGACCAAGGCCCCACCTGGGGGTTCCAGTGGTTTAATGGCTTACTCATTCATATGTGTATTATGTGTTTTGGGGGAAGGGATATAGCTTTCTGAGTTTGTTAGGTGTGATGATGATGGTGTAGCAGTGGAGTGGTAAGGTGTTGAGTGTCCAGGTGCTCCTGGTTCCAGGTTCCAGGTGAGGTGCATGTTCATACTGAAGCGTCCACTTACCCTGAGTAAGGAGGCGGGGGGGCATCGTGCTGCCCACTGCGGTTCAGAGCCTCGTGGTAGCTCGGTAGACCTGGGGCGGTGATCGAAGTCAGGGGGACCACCTCCGCGGATGGACGCCCATCTGCTGCCATCCTCACTGGAGCTCTGGACCAACACACAGCACAACATGCACTGAAGACACTGGACTTCCTGTGAAGCTCATCGAGTCTAATGCTTGTGTTTGTGTGCAAGTGAACATTTTTTCCAGATGGTGGTGCTAGATGAAAGGTCAGAGGGTCAGCCAAAATTATTATCTAGGGTAAGAGGCTCAAACTGGTGCTAGTCCTCACAGGGACTAACACCAGGTCATCCCCCTTTGCTGTGAAGCATTTAGATGTGCAACTGTCCCTCAGAGTTTCCCTCTGAAGGACAGGTGCTTTGTCTTCTTGTCCACTGACTATCGTCTTACAGTAAAGGTAGCCTAAAAATGAACATACAAAATCTTTCAGGTTCCTCTGTAGGACAAGTAACCATTGTCTAGCACACTGAGCAGTCCCTTCAGAGCCTACAGTTAAGGTTCACCCTTAGGGACCATGAATTCATGCAGCACATTTCACGTAACTGGTGATTTTCAAAAGGCCTCCTAGATGAATGTCTGAAGACATTAGATATCAGGACCATGAATATCCATACCAAAGTACATGATCTGAGCTAAAGGGCTGAATGGAACCAAAGTCACCATTTTATTTAATTCCACATCCCTCCCTTAGCTGGATGAAAAAGTTTCTCTGCAGATGCTCCCCATCGGGGTGAACTTACTGGGCTGACCTCTGCCCACCCTTCTTCTTGGCTTTGTAGCAGTAGATTCCCAGCACGGTGGCAATAACAGCAGACACTAGGACAGCCAGGATCCCTGCCACCAGCCCTGACACATCCACTCTGGGTGCATACTCTTCAAAGACAAACATCGTTAACATCAAACCATTGTTTCTTAAACTGTTTTCAAAGCAGCCACTCAGTCATTAATTACTACAGCCATGACTTCAGCCCTGACTTCCTACTGAACACACACACACACACTCTGCAGGTTTTTCTGTACTAAGAAATGTATTGTGATAACACTTTCTCAGAGTTTTTAATTCTAAAGCACAGTACAGTAAAGTAGAATTAAGTACTGTGAAGTAAAGTGGAGTATAGTAAGGTACAGTAAAGTGCAGTAAAGAGAGTAAAATAAAGTACAGTAAAGTAAAGCTCAGTAACGGAAAGTGCTAACATAGCAAAGTATAGTAGGGTAAAGTAAAGCACTAAAGTACAGTACAGTATAGTATAGTAAAGTACAATAAAATGCAGTAAAGTACAGTAGAGTACAAAAGTACAGCAAAGAGCTGTAAAGTACCAGGCCAGTACCAGGCCTGCAGACTGGGTCTGACAGTCAGGGATTATGTTCATCCTGTAAAGCCTTACCTTGACTGTTGACGTAGCTGGTCCAAAATAATTCCTAAAACATGGAAGCAAAAAAAAAGTAATGACGTAAGAGAAGACACAGTGATAGTTCATCTAAGCCAACATGGAAACGTCTTCAGAGTCCTCTCGTCAAGAACGAATGTGTTTTCTAAAAGTATGTTTAGGTGACAGTTGTGGGAATTACAGTTCAGTTGCCTGGATACGACAGTTTGTCTCCACTCTGAGGCTGCAAACGCAACACTGCTGCGATGCATTTGAAGTAGAACTAAAAGGCGTTCAAGCAACTCTTAAAGATTTACCTTCAAAAATATTTTTGTCGCTGTTCACACAGCTGTCACACAAACCTCATGTCCAATTCCCTGACTCCCTGAGCGAAGCTGTAGGATTCTATATCCTCTGAGTGCAGAGCAGCAGCATTACCGTCTTAGTGTCGTCCTCAAACACCTCTCTGGCCTCCTCGCGGCTGCACATCTCCTCGTAACACTCCCTCTCCAGGTTGTCAGGCACCAGCAGCTCAAAGTCCCAGCTGTTATAGAGCAGCGAGCGGGACAGGAAGGCGGTGGCCGACTGCTCGTCCAACAACACCGGCTCTCCTGCAGGACACAGGGCGTAAACACTCACAGAGCACATTCTAAGTTGCAGCCATGCTCCCAACAAACGGACTCTTTCCTTCTGTGTGAGTGACGTTTGAGAAAAACTACAAGGTCTAGCTGTTTTAGGAAATGTCTGAAACTTATTTAAAACTGAAACTTGTTGTTGTTTTGAAAATGTATGGCTGCAGTAGGAACTAGTGGACCTGAAGCTGAGTGCCACACACACAGATCGGAGGCTGACGATGAGTGTTGAGAAGGTTTGTCAAAGTCTGTGAGACCAGTTTTTTTTTTTCATAAGAAGAGAGAGATGAAGTGCTGGTTCTTTCTGAAACACACATACTAATTGAAATCACACAGGAAAAACCTGTGGTCTGAAAGGAGTGAAATGAAAATGAAAAAAGGAAATGCTAAAATACTCTCACACTTCAAATGAATATATGAAAGTGTCACAGCTACTCTTTGTATTATATATTTGTTATACATATGAAACTACACCCTTCAACCTGCAGTGTGAGACAGTGTGGGTGTGTGTGTGTGTGTGTGACCTCAGTGGTTTACCTGGTGCGCGCCTGAAGGTGACCACCGCGCAGTGGGCCAGCTGCAGCAGGGACAGCGCGGGGATCCACACCGCTGACACGGCTGCCATGGAAGCGAGAACCTACACGGAAAACGACAGAGAGGAGCCTCCGTGGGACTGAATCCAAGATCCGTGGCCTGAAGGATGACGCCCCCCCCCCACCACCCCCGCGACACTCACCTGTCCAACGCTGTGCTGTAGCCTCCTCACTCGTGTGCCGCTGTCCAAGCTTTCCGGGGGGGACGGGGGGAGGGGGACGAGGTCCACTGAGTCCGCTCAGATCCTCACGGAAACACAGGAAAGAAACATTATAACTGAGGCCGAACTTCTTTCTGATCAGGTCTGAGCTGAAACCATCAGGAAGTGTTGAGCTGTTTTCCCAGAGAAACGTCACATCACAAACCTGTTTGACTACATACTGGCTGGAGGGAGGACCCTCCCCAAACCTGTCTGTCTGCTCACTGTCTGTTTACCTGTCTGCTGTGTGTGTGTGTGTGTGTGTGTGTGTGTGTGTGTGTGTGTGTTTGTGTGTGTGTGTAGTGACTCATTTTGGAGGCTGTATTTGGTGGTGATGTTTTACTTTATTGGAAAACTTTAATGAGAAGAACAGCTTTACCTGCTGCAAAAAAAAAAAAAAAAACAAACCTGATAAAAACACAAAACTCATTTACTAGTAGGTGCAAAGTTGCCCCCGGGCTTCCAGGGGCCCCCAGAGTCTGCAGGTTAGCTGTCTCACAGTTGTCTTTAATCATTAGATGAATTGCAAATTAATTATTTAAATGATTTCAAAAAAAATTTGCATCACTGAAATGGCAAACACTAACTAATGTGTTATCATTCACTCCACATTGACGGACACCTGCTGACAGCACGTATCATTCCCTGTTACTGCTAAACAGAACAGTGCGTACATGTTAGCACACCGAGTCTGCACTGCAACACAGTGACCACACTAACGCTTCTGTCATTGCTTTTTAACTTTTTAACTGGAGTTCATGGACCAACAAGAGAATTTAAGATCCTGGAGTTTTCAAAAGTCTGAAAAGGCAAAAAAAAAAAAAAAAAAAAAGACAACAGAGTCAAATATTCAGATAAATGTTTTAATGATGTATAAACGTGATTTGACTTTTTATTTCAATATAAAACCCATGACGTGAATTGCAGGTTGATATAAATTAAAATTGTCATTAAAAAGGAAAAAGTGAAACTGCCCGATGCGTTACAGCTGGGAAAGTACCGAGAGACTCTTCAGGTAAATCTGATTACAGATGTTTTGGGGGGTTTTTTTTGGTGTGAGTGATCTTGAGCTCATTTTTTTTTTTTTTTTTTGCAAATAAAAAGCAGAGAAGAAGCTGCTCGAAGATGTGAACTGGTTTTCAATTGTAAAGATCACAGGTGGATGCAGACACAGACGCACAGTGTTGGAACCAGAGCTCTGAATCTCACAGCAGTAAGCATGGAGGCAGCTCAGTCATGTGACCTTTATAACAAACTAGTCTTGTGTTAACTAAGACCATGTTTGATTGGAGTCAGGGGCAACCAGCTTGACCCCTATACAACAACCAAACTATCTCTATAACTGAGTCCTTCCATCTGCTGATGAAGACCATGACCTGCAGTTAAAAGCCAGGTAGTAAGTGAACCTTGAGTTAGGACTGTTTTGTTAAACTGCTGTGCTCGAGGCCAAACATGATCACTGACCTGCTGAACTGAGCTGTGTAGTCTTTCTGGTCTAACTAAAGGCATGACATCAGGACCAGGATGCAGTGCAGCAAACACCCACAGAGCATTTGTGTCAACCGTCAAACGTGTCGACCCCTGCTCGGAGACACAGGAACAGGCCCTGCTGTCGGGAATGATGCTCACGTGTCCTCAAATGAGTCCAGTTTCAAATTCTAAACTTCCGCTCTTCCTCATCCAGCTGGTGTAGGCCGTGCCTGAGTTCCCAGACTGGG
Organism: Toxotes jaculatrix; assembly: GCF_017976425.1. Classification (NCBI taxonomy): domain Eukaryota; kingdom Metazoa; phylum Chordata; class Actinopteri; family Toxotidae; genus Toxotes; species Toxotes jaculatrix. The sequence goes on along the minus strand of NC_054411.1, from coordinate 21,149,313 downwards.
AACAGTCTGAATCTGGATTATGTAAAAACCTCATCAGAACCTTTAAGTGATCGGCCAATTTGGTTTTTAGGGATGGTCTCAATATTCTGTCTCATTTAGACAACGCATGTGGACAGATGACGGCTTGGTCTCCTCCCTGTCTCTGTAGCTGTGCTGTGGGGCTGTGCTGCCCCCTGCAGGGAAGGCAGAGCACAATGACAGCACACAGAGGTTTAGCCCTGGTCTTCGGGTGGACCACATTTCAGGGGAAACTTTAAATCTTACGGACACATTTTTTTTTATTCACTAAAGGCGAAGTGTTGGAAAGAAACCGTTGGTGGGATTTTCCCAGCAGTCAGCTGTGGGCAGATGATGTCACTGCTGACACCTGTACCTGCAGGACGCGGTGTCCTGTCTAACAGCAGTTTGGTCATTTCTACAACACGTGACAGTGCGATGATATTTCTGTTTGCGGGCACTGACTATGTACAGGGACGTCGTAATTACTGCACGCCATGGGGACAGTGCCGCTCACAGTACTGACTTCCTGTCCAGACTCACTCCTCACTCCTCCTCAAACTCACGCCTTTCCACCCTCTCACTGAAATGAAAGATTACACTGGTTTATATGTTGCTTTTTGGCAAAAGTGCAAATGAAACTATTTGAAAATATAGTGATGCACCTCTCTGTCTGCCCCCGCCCACCCCCCACCCCACCCCACTCACTCACTCTCTCCCTCTCTCTCTCTCTCTCTCTCTCTCTCTCTCTCTCACACACACACACACACTCCTTTTTGGACAAGCTGTAGAGGAACGGGGCTTTGGTGTCCATAGTAAGGTTTCTCAGAGGAGGACACAGGGACAGCCACCTCTTTTCTGTTTCCCTGTGTGATGAGTTGGAGGAGGAGGACTCTCCATCTCCTGAAACCGTCTGTGGACAGAAACAGAAAGAGAGGAAGGGTGGTTCATTCCCATTATTCATCACTGGCTGTGTGATACACACATCACACAGTGTCACTTGTGAAAATGAAATCAGTTTCCATTGTCACAAGCTCTGCTTTTCATTTGTTCCTGATTTTAGTTACAAGTTCCTATAGGTGACACTCAAATTCATAAGACTAGATCAAAACCTGTCAACTACTGACCAATCACATCACTGGAAAATAAATAAGGATTTTTACCTGATAATTTGCACCAACTCCAAGAAAGCTTCGTCCACATTGTAGCGATTCTTGGCCGACGCCTCCATGTAGTGGATCCTGTTCTCTCTGGCGAAGGCCTGAGCGTCCTCCCTGGAAATCTGCAGACAAAGCAAACAACATCCAGCTTTGGTAAGATCCGGTAAGATCCGGTAAGATCCGGTAAGATCCGGTAAGATCCTCCAGCTCTAACCTCATTCCCTGATAACTCCCACCCTCTGATGAGAACTGATCAGATTCCATGACTTTCCCTCTGAGCTGTATCTGACTGTGATCCAGGAGCCAGGCAGCACAGGGATGCATGAGTATGTTACTCACCACTCTTTGCTGTTCCAGGTCAGCCTTGTTTCCAACCAGCAGCATGGGGAAGTCGTCTCGGTCCTTCACTCTCAGGATCTGGGTGTGAAATTTCTGGACCTCGTGGTAGCTGTGGGAGGATGGAGGGAAATAATTAGTCAACAAGCAGAGATACGTAGGGATTCTGAGTCACAGGAAAGAACGTGCTATGTTACTGGAGAGGGGGCGTAATAATGACCAATCAAATCAAATGTTGCAGAGGAGAGCGTTAGATGGTACAGGTATGAGAAGAGCTGGACAGTCAGTACCCACAACAGCTCACTGCACTTCCTCTTTAGCAGGAAGACAGGCTGCTGCTGCTGTGAGTGATAGCCTCACACAGTCACACTGATAGACCATTCAGTGAGATATTGAAACACACACACACACACACTTTCCATTACCTGCCCCGGTCGTTCAGTGCAAACACCAGTAAGAAGCCTTCTCCTGAGCGCATGTACTGCTCCCTCATCGCCCCAAACTCCTCCTGACCTGCTGTATCCAAGACTGACACACACACAGGGAGAGAGAGAGAGAGAGAGAGAGAGAGAGAGAGAGAGAGAGAGAGAGAGAGAGAGAGAGAGAGAGACTGTTTTCAAATGGGTTCCCTCTTCTGCCATAACCAGCCTTTAACAGTCGAAGCTGGAGGTGCAGGAATGATGAACTAAAACAGCAGAAACAGGCATGTTCAGGTACAGTGTGTGTTACAGGCACAGTGTGTGTGTTACAGGTACAGTGTGTGTTACAGGTACAGTGTGTGTGTTACGGGCACAGTGTGTGTGTTACAGGCCCAGGTACAGTGTGTGTTACAGGCACAGTGTGTGTGTTACAGGCCCAGGTACAGGGTGTGTTACAGGTACAGTGTGTGTGTTACGGGTACAGTGTGTGTGTTACAGGCCCAGGTACAGGGTGTGTTACAGGTACAGTGTGTGTGTTACAGGTACAGTGTGTGTGTTACAGGCCCAGGTACAGGGTGTGTTACAGGTACAGTGTGTGTGTTACAGGTACAGTGTGTGTGTTACAGGCCCAGGTACAGGGTGTGTTACAGGTACAATGTGTGTGTTACGGGTACAGTGTGTGTCTTACAGGTACAGAGTATGTGTTACAGGTACAGTGCGGTTTACGGGTACAGTGTGTGTGTGTTACAGGTACAGTGTGTGTTACGGGTACAGTGTTTGTGTTACGGATACAGAGTATGTGTTACAGGTACAGTGCGGTTTACGGGTACAGTGTGTATGTGTTACAGGTACAGTGTGTGTGTTACAGGTACAGTGTGTGTGTCACGAGTACAGTGTGTGTTACAGGTACACTGTGTGTGTTACAGGCACCGTGTGTGTGTTACGGGCACAGTGTGTGTGTTACGGGCACAGTGTGTGTGTTACAGGCGCAGGTACAGTGTGTGTTACGGGTACAGTGTGTGTTTCGGGTACAGTGTGTGTGTTACGGGTACAGTGTGTGTTATGGGTACAGAGTGTGTTACAGGTACACTGTGTATGTTACAGGTACAGCGTGTCTGTGTGTGTGTGTTCTCATCAGACTCAGCATCTGTTTCTCTCAGAGATAACTCAGAGACTCCTCTAACAGTCTGGATTAAAACACACTCTGTCCAGTGCAGTATAAAAAAAAAAACACCTCGATCTGCTTTATGAGGAACTGATCCAGAGATGACTGTTAGAAATGACACATCTCTGAAGTGAAGTTTAATGTTTCAGTTGTGAAACCATTTGTGATTGTACGTAAATAATACATATAAAACAACGGACAGAAACAATAAAGGAGACCATAAAAGAAAAAAGCTAGGACACAGGTTCATAAAGTCCAGGTATCTATAGTGTCTTTGAGGGTTTTGGAAAACCTTTTAAAGCAGTTAAAGCGTTGTGTAATCATGTTTTTTGGGTTTGACATTCAGAGGAAGCTGCATGAGAAGCACAAACGGCTCCTGCAGAGGGATCTGAGAGAGCCGGTGACTCGACAGAGCAGTTGTGCGTCATGGCGAGCTGGTCCCACCTTTAAACCACCCACAACCACTCACTGCAACATCTGTGTGCACATCACGCAACACGTCTAGTGTGACTAGTGTCTCCCAAAATCCCAATCTAACCCACATTTATTTTTTATTTTTATAATCTCTCCTACAGATGTGATTTGGTTTGTGATGCTTCTACCGCCTGATTCAAAGCTATAGCTCTAAACAAACATGGCCGCATAGAAAGAGCAGAAAGACTGAGGCTGTCCAAACAGCGGAGTTCATCTGTGTACATCTGATGATTCACATATTAGCTGTGTGCTGAAACAGCAGTGTGACCCAATTCACTGGAGCCTGGCTCCACACACAAAAAAACACACCGGGCCAAGTACAAGTCCTAACAAGGGAATGAAACATCCAGAGAGCAAACACACTGCCTGTGTCATATCACATCACAGCGTAACACACCCTCCGCTTTCAAACAAAGCCCTTTCCACACACCCTGCTATCAGCAGTGTGAAGTGTGAATTTGATCGTGCAGTGCGATGAGCCTTACTGTCCAGCCGGGTCTCCTTCCCGTCCACGGTGCAGATCTTGGTGTAGGAGTCCTCGATGGTGGGGTCGTAGTCGGACACAAAGTAGGACTGTGGGACACAATGTGTGTTAATGAACAGCTGCTGCTGCTGCTGCTGTGGATGCAGTTGGTTACTGCGGCGGCTGGATACTGACAACAACAGAACACATCTCAGAAATCCAGGGCTCTGTCTTACAGGTCACCCAGCAAATATCTGGCTCCACTTCCAAAGATGATTTGGAAGTGGATCATTTACTCACCTACTCGACTAAGAACAGTATTATTCTTCAGATTTTGCACACTCTGTGCTAAAGGTCCTTTTACGTAGGTAATGGATCTGAATATCTCTGATGGTTCTGCCTTGAACAGGACTTTAGCCTAAAGTGGGGTTTCCAGAACCGAGGTCTAGCTTGACAGGAGTCCTCTCAGTCTGTTTCTGGCTTTGTAAACAAAATCACCACCTGAGTAACTTATCTTAATGCTAACTTATACCGGCTCCTGTTCAGAAATGTGGCCTGCAGCTACAGAAAGTGAGATATGAGATTTGTAATCAGTAAGTAAAACAGTGAAATGGTCCTTTAACTGACCCCAGCTGTCTGTTCAGTGCACAGCCTTTAACCTGAGGACAGCTGAGGACAACCGAGGACGGCTCCTGCTCATCAGGTCAAAGCTCCATCTACTGCAGCAGTGCACTGACACCCCACAAACCCTAACGCTGACTCGACTCAAGGACCATACCAGTCCGCACGTCTTACCTGTTTATACAGGTAACACAAATACAAATGTACCACCCACATACTTCACATTACTGCTAGCAGCTTCTACAGCACACACAGCAGCGCGTGTGTCTTCCTGAGATCTGAGTGTCTTTTATTGGCCTCCAGCCTGCATCTGAAGCACTGATGCTTGTTGTTGCTTGTAGCTGGGAGAAAAAAAAAAAAAAAAAAAAAAGACCAGTGGCCTGCTCTTTAGTGACGCAGTGTGACCAGCCAATCACAGCCAGACGAGAAGGAAAACTCATATTTTTGTGGTTTAATTTTTTTTTTTTTTTAAACACAGGATGGACTTTTATACACCTAACACGCTCTGGTGTGTTAGGTCTCACGCAAGCCTGATCAGACAGGGAGGATTCAGACACTGTGAGTTTATGCAACAACTAGCTGGGTTGCCAGGTTGTGGAAAAAAAAAAAAATCCTCCCCACACTCATCAGGAACAGGCTCCCATGGGTTAGGCCTGTTTGACCTCTGACCCTCTGGAGAAGAAGAGCTGCAGAGAATCTGGAGCAAATCAATCCTTTATCCACGTGGACAATTAAAGACTTCCTGTTCTAACCCTAACCAATAAGCCTATTGATTAGTATTCACCAGCCAGATGTTTTCATTTCCTGTTCATTGGCCACATCTGGTCTGAAACACACACACACACACACACACACAAACACACACACACACACACACACACACACACACACACACACACACACACAGAGGGCACTCCGTACCTGGATGAACTGGATGGTCAGGGCGCTCTTCCCCACCCCTCCTCCTCCCACCACCACCAGTTTGTATCTTTCCTCTTCTCCACTCATACTGGTTTTGAACTGGGATTTGTCCGGATCAAAAAGAAAGAAAGAAAAACAAAGAAAAAAATCTTGCCAGGGCCTGAGTCAGACTCCCGCCGCTGGATCAGCAGCTCAACCCGAACTAAGACGACAAAGTCCGCGGCGCAACAGTCGAGCAGAGCGAAACTTCTTCACATGGAGCTCATTTTCTTTACGCCGCTTTTCTAACGCGCAAAACGCGGCGGTCGCACAGCGCCACACCTGAGACGCAAAAGTCCCGCCCGGAGATCCACTTATTGTCCGCCCGCCCGCCGAACAATACAGCTTCGGCTCGAGTTTTGGGGGTATGAAGCGGTCTCTGCTCTCTTCAGTCCACGGCCTCCAAGGCTGCTGCTGCTGCTGCTGCTGAGGGCGGAACTGCTTCCTCTTTTCTCTTTCCTCAAGAAACTAAAGCCACTCTCTCTCTCTCTCTCTCTCTCTCTCTCTCTCTCTCTCTCTCTCTCACACACACACACACACACACCGGAGGACACTCTCATACACACACACACACATACACACACACACACAGAGTGACAGACACCCACACACAGCGGCCACCTCTTGGAAAAGCCCTCAGACCGGAGCAGGGTGCGTCCACCTGAGCTTTGTTTGTCCTTAAAAACGGAAAAGTGAGCGGATCTCTCCGCTTTCATGTGCCACTTTCCTTATTTGGTCATTCGGAGTATCCGTGACGTCAGGCAAACCTGGTGGCGCGCACAGGATGTGAAAAGCGGAGCGGAGACCACTGCGACCACTGTCACTAACGGGGACACGGGCTCTCTCTGGCCCGGTGTCTGATCTGGATCAGGATCACATATGGGCTTAGCAGGTCTGGCTGAGGTAAACAGCGTCCTCACACTGAGCTGGATCCAAATGGTCTTCAATCCCTCTGCTGGGAGGAGCCTCTGGATCTGGAACCCAAATGCCAGGGGACAGCTTTGGAAACCCCAGCTCTCCCCGGAGCTCTCCCTGTGGGGTTACCTTCAGAGCTTATTGTCGCATGCGGACTGATGAAGTCCTGAATCTCATCTTTTCTTCTGACTGATCATAAACATGACATGAGGAGTGTACGCTTCATTTTAATATCCAATGTTTCAGTTTCATTTCAAGTGCAAAGTCAGTCTGGATCCTCAGAAAGCTGTGGGGCTGTTACTGGGGCCCCCCCTTGGGGGGGGGGGGGGTGCAGCTGCTCATGTTGCCTGCTCTGTGACCCAGTCTGGACTATGGTCTGAAATACCCATACTGTGTGCACCGCCATCCCATTACAGGGATAGAGTGTGTGTGTTACAGGCACAGTGTGTGTTACGGGTACAGTGTGTGTTATGGGTACAGTGTGTGTGTTACAGGTACAGTGTGTGTGTTACAGGCACAATGTGTCCGTGTGTGTGTTCTCATCAGACTCAGCATCTGTTTCTCTCAGAGATAACTCTCTGATGATTCTGAAAATAATAAATGACGGACAGAAACAATGAAGCAGACCAAAAAAAGAATAAAACTAGGCTCATAAAGTCCAGAGGGTTTTGGAAAACCTTTTAAAGCAGTTAAAGCGTTGTGTAATCATGTTTTTTGGGGTTTGACATTCAGAGGAAGCTGTTCCTGCAGAGGGATGCTCATGTTGCCTGCTCTGTGATCCAGTCTGGACTATGAGGCTGATTACAGATCCTGATGGACAGACTGGATCCACATGCAGACTCTTCTCTTACGAAGACACGTGTCCATATTAGCATCACTAGACTTTAACCCCTTCCTTTACGTTTACACATGTAGGCAGGAAACACTCTCAGGCACCATGTTTATATCAAAACGATCACAGACTTGATGACACAGAGATATAAAAAAGAAAAATCATATTTCATGTGTTTGACTTAGGACAACATGAGAATGATGAGACCTGGACACAGAATGTCCAGAGGCCTCACACTTCAGAGACAAGGAACAGTAAGACACAGGTGAAATGTCCTCTTTAATTCATCAGTAAATACATTTCAAGCCAGTGTTGCCAAAAGTCTTTTTTTTTTAAAATAAGGGCATCTTTACAAAGAACAAGAACAGCGGAGCAGGGTCAGTGGAACAAACAGGATGCATTCTGGGAGGAGGTTTGTTTACGGGTCCACTTCTTATATTCAGTTCTGCAATAAATAAATAAATAAATAAATAAATAAATAGAAGTTCAGTTCCTTCAGACCCCCTGTTTGTGTGTGTGTGTGTGTGTACATCACACGTGTGGTTTGGTTCCTTTCAACGAACATGCACAGATAGAAACACCCACCCGCACCCACCCAACTCCACCCCCAGAATCCTCAGCACCTGTACGGCAGTGCAGGCTGTCCCATCTTTACAGGGTGCACAAAGACCCCTCCCAGAAGCAGCCTCTCCCCCCAGCCCAGCAGCTTGTTGAGGGTGAAGCTGAACGGCGACAGCAGGCCCTGCTCCTGCACCTCGGCCCTGCTGCACTTGCTGTGGGGGGGGCTCTGCTCCCTGCGGGTGTCCCCCGCTTGCCTGCAGAAGCCAGGGCTCCTCCGTGTCTTTGCCTCAGACCTTCCTCCTGTCTCACTGTTGTGCACAGTTTTGGACGTGCTACCTGTCGGGGAGGGAGGGCTGATTCCCAGAGGGGTCAAAGACAAGGTGAGGCTTTTGCGTTTCTCTAACAGAGAAGCAGAGCCTGATGGGAGTTGTAGCTGTGTGGGCTTTGCAGCTGGTTTGACGGGCTCACGCGGGTTCGGAGCTGGAACCTCGTGCGGCGTCTGGACTTGCTGCTGGTTCTGACCTAGAGTCAGATGGAGAGTCCGAAGTTTCCCAGACAGGGACCGTTGCTGGTCCCCACCTCCTTCTGAATGCGAGTGTCTCTGCTGCGTTCTGTCTGTGTGATAGTCAGGATGATAATCAGCCGCTGCTGTGCCGCTGCTGACGCCGTCGGCCTGACAATTCACCTTCTGAGGGGTGGACGCGTGGCTCGTGCTGTCAGCGATGGACGCCAGGCGGGCGTCCAGCTGCTGGAGGGAGAGGTCACCGCCGGAGGCCTTCTGGCTCAGAGTGCCCTGGAAGTGCTGCAGCTGACCCAGGAAGTTGAAGTTTGGGGAAATGGAGGGCCGGCGCTCTTTCACAAACCTAATAAAGGGAGACAGAGACAGGATGTGGGTTAGGGTTCCACAGCTCTCTCTCTCTGACTCTGCTTGTTACTATACAGCGAGACAGATAAAACCACACTATACAAAGGGCAGGCAGGGGTGGGGGTGGGGGGTGCTATAATTATAACTGGTGTTGGCGAGCGCGTTGCTAATCATCATGGTCTAATCTGGTGAATGGATTTTTTTTTTTAGTTTGAGGAAGCCATGAACTGTTCAGGTCTGTTGAATCACATGAAGGAGAAGTTAACAGCTCGTCCAGTTCTATCCAGTCTTTTTCCTGCTGGTGATGGCTGCAGGATGAATGAATGTGTGCCGGCGGCCTTACCTGTACGCGTGGTCCAGGTCCATCCCCAGGCTGTACATGATGTAGGCCACAGCCAGAGCGGGGGAGCGGGAGATTCCTGCTGCGCAGTGAACCAGCACCGAGGCACCGGAAGACATGGCTGCATCTGAGCATACACACACACACAGTGACAGTTAGTCAAAGTGTACAGTCAGCTTGTTAAGTCAGCGGTCTGTGTGATAGTGAGCCTGTAGGATGGTGAGTGAGCATCCTGACCAATGAAGTGCAGAGCCTGGGGGATCCAGGGCAGCAGGTCGTCCCACAGGGAGTCATCAATGGGGATGCGAAGGTATCTGGAGCGGGGCAGGAAGGAGGGTTGGGGGCTGCAGCGGCTCACACTCAGCACATAGGAGATACCCAGAGAGGCCAGCCGGTCCTACACACACACACACACACACACTGACCTGTTACTCCTCAACTTTCGCATCATTAATAATAATTCAACAACAGCTTCGTTCCACCATCAGCACCTGGTCCCACTCTTACCTGCGTCACGTCGCTCTCCGCTCCCAGGTAGAGCCGCGGCAGGATGACGGACAGCGGGGGACGCTCCGCCTCACTCTCCGGGGACCAAACCATGTCTGTAGAACAAACATGCACCACATGTCACACCCGGAGGCAATGTCACCGCAACTATGACATCAGACTCAAGTGGTCCCCACAATGCTCAACATGTTAGCCTGTCCTCTCAGAGCGCAAGGGACGCAGCGATGCAACTGGGACACGAACAGCCAGCTGTGGAGACACGCTGGATAGTTGCTTGATTTAGTATTACTCACTCTAGGTGTCCCTGTGGAAGATCGCAGGACAAGTCCTCTTGGTGGATCCGGAGCCCGGAGCGGGTGTCGATGTCTCAGGTCTGCAGACGCCTTCCGTCCGCTGCTGCTGCTGCTTTCTGCTGAAGCCTGTGCTGCGTCCTCCGTCCTCTCTCTGCTCTCTCAAACTGGCTGCGAAACGATGAGCTCATCCTCTTTCCAACAATAGATCTTGAGTGGATGATGTCATCTGTAGCCAATCAGCGCCTTGCTGGACGTACACACACGCGCAGACGTATCTTCAGTGAGAGAGAGCGCCCTCGGCAGCAATGACGGTGGAGGAGCAGGCGGAGGGACGCCAGCTCTGGCTGAACCCAGCAGCATGTCGCCCCCCCCCCCCTCCCCCGCCTCCCCCGAGCATCAACACTCAGCGTTCATGTGACGCTGCTCCGTTGAGCCCCGGGTCAGAGGACTGAGACTGGGGTGTGCTCGCAGTGCGCATCACCTGCTTTAGGGACTTGGTGTGTTTTCTGTCCCCTTCCCTCAAGACACAGTGACACACAACTCGTCCCCATGGAGCATCAGTCACCAGTCCTCCTCTCAAAGGCGAACAGGGTGCATTTATCATGGGGCCATAAACGGGACAACAACAGGGACGGGCTGAGCTGTCAGAGAGAAGCCGGGGAATGGCTTGTCCCTCCTGATCGGGGTTTTAGATGATGATGGCCGAGGACTGGTCTGTAGTCATGTGATGAATTCTAACTGTGAAAATACGGAAGATGCAGCACTGAAGCGCAGGGTCCACTGACATGAGAAGGGCCTTAATGTGGCCCCTTATCTTTCCCTGTGCAGATGGAAGCACTTCCATCACGCCTCTGATACAGTGGTCACATGATGCATGATGCAGACGGTGTAGCCTCACATGTCACATGTTTTTATGTCGCTACTAGAAACCAGCTTCTCTTCAGGTGTCGCCTCTCAGCAGCCTTGTCACTTCCGGCGGACAAGTGAGCGGACTGTCCAAAAAAAAAAAGGGCTTTTAAGTTGCACAACACACGGTGACGTTGACGTAAACGTCGACTGGACACAGGTAACAGAGTAACGCAAGTCCCACCATTGGTGGACCGAGGGTTGGAGTTTTCCCATTGGCTGTTGCTCTTTGAAAATGATTTGGCGCCAAGACGCGTTGTTATCATGGGCCCCCTGCTTGTCAGCGCCTTGTGAGCTTTAAATTTGGAAGGTCACACAGACAGGAAGTGGTGGGTGAGATGTGCCGTGTATCACTGAAGTTTACATTACAGGGATACTGCTCCTGTGTGTGTGTGATGAAAATATGAATGTTGGTTAAACACTCATTCAAACTCAACTAAATGACAGCTAAGTAAAGCAGAGGCTCGAGCCATAACAAAGTTCATATGCGCGAGACCTTGCAGGAACCATGCAGGCGCTGACGTAGCACGAGGCGGAAGGTCGGCTTTAAAGCAAACACCCCACAGCACCACAGACCAGCACATTAGTGCACTATGCACGCGCTGTAAGAAACCGGAAACTGTCAAACATGGAGCGATAGGTCACATTTATGATTAAGAAAGAAAGAAGGAAGGAATAAATATCAGCACGTAAGGATGGAAACGCCGCACATTGGGGGAATTTGCCAGAAAAGTAGGTAATTAATAATGAATTACTCAAGAGTAACAGAGATTTATTTAGGTTTTGTTTGTTTGTTTTTTCTGGAATTATTCAGTGTTCCACCGGCCCAGCAGGGGGCGCTAAATCATCTATGAGCTGATTTGGAAGCGAGAGGAAGTTCATCTGTCTCAGCCTCACCTGTGCAGCAGTGTGGGAATGTTCTAGTAATATTACACAGTGATTAAAGTCATCGGTTAGAAAGTACACTGACAACTGCCCCCCCCCCCCCCCCCCCCTTCACCTCAGTGCAGTCACGTGTCAGTGCGACAGAGGACAGGAGGCGTCGTGTTGGATATATGGCATAGTTTTACTTTCACATTTTTCATTACAGAGTAAATCTTAATTCTAACACAGGTATTGGACAGGTTCTTAACACCGATACATGAGGCTGCATTAGCTAGTGGATACTGCATAGACAAACACACACACACACACACACAGACTCACATACACACACACTCACTGAATGACAAAATGACTACATTTTCCACTACAAAGTTCAATGTCCTGTGATTGCCGTGCAGCCACAGAATGTAATGTGACCATGTATTAGAAATGTCTCTAGGCTTTTTTTTTTTGTTTTGTTTTTTTGTTTTACCTGCTTACAGCCACACTCACATTCACACACATACACCGAGTCCCCAGTAGTTGTCATGGACATCTGGGTGTCTTACATCCTTGTCCTCTCCCACAACATCAGTACTTGTGTGTGACAGGAAGCCCCGGGAAGAGTTTCGACAGCTGGGCGCATCAATCTATAGACTCTGAAAGTTGCTGAAAATCTCAGTGTTGTCTAAACATTTACTGCAGTGGTTGCGTGCACACATCAGACTGATCTCTTCTCTAGACGCTTTGGCTGGAGAAGCCAAAGTATGGATCTGTCTATGTGTCAGAGTCATCTCTGTCATACATGTGTTGGTGCTAGATTCAGCTCCTACAGCATCTGGACAGAGTTTCACTGCCTGGCTACAAAGCTGTCACGTCCTCCAGGTGAATATGGTGCATCTGTTCTAATCACAGCTAAGGCTGTGCACTTCTTCACAAAGAAAAAAAAAAAACAAACCAAAAAAACAAAAAACAAACAGGACTCCACGTGGACACTGGTGCAGCAACCTGAGCCAGTAGCTGTGCCTCCAGGAGCCACGAAGGCTCAAAAGATGGAGTCAATCCTATTTGGGTCTGTGTCCTCCACCGTCCCAACCGCTTCCTATTCAAATCTTAGAGAGGCAGCTGTGCACTGCTCCTTCTCAGAGGTGGAGGACTTAACCAGACGTGTATTTCCCAAACAACAACTGAGTTTTCTCTCTTGCAAAAACACTGTCAAGCAACATGCTTTAGTTTTACAAGAGAAAACTCATTTGACAAATGTACGTCTGGTTATGTTCTCCACCTCTGATAAGGAGTGTTTTCAGAAACAATGTTCCAGTTTTACAAGAGAAACGACTTCAGTGAAGAGAACCCTGTGGCTGGCTAGTCAAGTGTACATCTCGCAAACTTTCTCTCCTTCGATAAAGACCTGGAGCATCTCCCAGGCTGAGGATGAGATGGACTCAAACGGATCTAGCGTCTGTTTAAACACCGCGGGTCTCATTCCCTGTACCATCTACACAGTGTCCACTCTGTGCCATCCTTCTCCTCGGGCGGGCCTGGGTTAGATATAAACACAGGCCTTCTAAACAAGCGTGATGGGAATGTCTCAGAAAGCAGTAAAGTAATCCACTGGCACATATTTACATACACGTCAATAACAAACAAAGTGTATTAGTTCATAGAAATGAAGGGCTGTTCTTTACAGGGCCTCTGGGCTCATGCTGGAGTGGATCCCAACACCTTAAGTGCATCTTCCACTGGGAATGCTTGACGGAAATGAGTGGGCAGAAGCAGAAGATAAGAGCGCTGGACCCTCAGATCACTAGTGGCTCCCACCAGAACCACAAGAAGTCATAGAGACCTTGGACTAGTGTGTGTGTGTGTGTGTGTGTGTGTGTGTGTGAGTGCATGTGTGCAATGAACAGATTCTCCCATTTAACTTCACGGAATGTTCTACTGATTCAAATGAAATCTCTCTCTCTCTTCCTCTCTCTCTCTCCCTCTCCCTCTCACACACACACACACTATCGGTACTACAGAGGAAGCAGAATGAGACCCCAGCACAACCGTGACACACACGCACGCACACACCAGCTACACAGGTAAACACCAACAAAAAAAAAAAAAGAACGTAGCATCATGTTAATAAACAAGTAGAAGATGAACTGGAATCAGAATCTGGGACAAGAATAATGACAATAATATTGCTGCTGCTAGCAGCGGCTGCTTTTTCCCTTATGTTGGTTACGCCTTTTCTTTTTTTTTCTTTTTTCTTTTTACTCAAAGATTCTTTGTTGGAGGGAGGAGGAGGAGAGGTGTGGCAGGAGGGCTCAAGGGAGAGGTCGCTGGTGGGGATGGTGGGGAGTACTGGTCATGGTAGAGGTCTGGACTCTAGAACTGTTGGGCTAGCAGCTCGCAGAGACGCTTGGACACAGAGTCCTTGCTGCAGCGCAGAGTCAGACGGTACATCTGCAGACACACACACACACACAGAAAATTATTATTATTATTCACTCCAAGTCAGAAATATGGAAGCTCAGAGAAACATATGTAAATGTTAAAAAAAAAAAAAAAAAAAAAAACTGGAAAGCTGTTAAAGTCAAGGGAGGTCCTGTGAGGTCCCGTCCTGTGTGTTGTACCTGTGCCTGGGCGTTTGGCTCCAGTCTTAGCAGACAGCCAACCTGCTGGCCCTTGGTCTGGATCACTCCAGCACACACGTAGTTCTCTGGGTTTGGATCGACATTGTCCAGCAGGGCCGTTCCTAGACCAAGTAGCTACACGCAAACACATCACAAAAGCGTGAAGGAGACAGTTAACAGGACTTAAGACATTACCAAAAAGTACACATCCTATCTAAATAGACACTGTCAAAAAGGTGGGAGAAGCACCCAGAAAAATGAGCTGAGAAATGTGGACGTACCTTAGCCTTAAGTACTTCAGTGTCCATGCTGTGGTTGGCCTTGAATATCTTTTGTGCTTCTTGCTGAGGCCTAAGGAGAGTTCACACAGGAGACACCTTCATTTACCGGGGAACCTAATGAGGGTTTTTTCCACAGTAGGGGCGGCGAGCAGTAGAGCCAGGCTGCTACAGAGTGTTTTCAGTCCAATACATCATCATCACAGCCATGGCTCAAGCACAGCTCAAGCAGACCAACCCGAGCTGATGGGGCGCACACACACACACATAGACACTTACTGGCTAAGCTGTTTCCAGCGCTGGAAGAAGTCATGTGAGGACATCTCAGTTGGCTGGAAGAACTTGTTGATGGTGACGGGCAGCTTGAGGGTCAGGTTCTGCAGAGCTCCTCCATATCTGAACATCACACCACACACACACACACACACACACACACACAGACACTGCAGGTCTACACATCTGTCTGTAGCTTCATTTGGATAGGACTCCAGTGATGACTGCAGTCCCAGTAACCTACTATTTTACGGCGCACTAGTTGGTCTTAATCATTTCATCAATCATTTGACCAGTGTTTGAGAGTATTATTTGATTTGACATTCTTTTGTTAAATGAAAGAAATAAGCCTTGTTTAAAAAAAAAACTTGGTTGTAGGAGCTCACCTGAACTTGATGTTGAGCAGGGGGGCATCAGAGAAGTCAGTCAGACACTCGATGTTGAGGACCTGCTGGATCTGGGCTCCACCCTCCACCAGTGGCTCCACTGGTTTAGTCTGCACGTTGAGCTGTGGTCGGCTGTCAAGGACCAGAGAGGTGATGATTTTGAACCCAGAGAGATTGTTTTTTAAACGACTGATCACTTGACTGTGTCACGGTTATCCCAGTTTCAAGCTTTGGCAATGTCAGAGCACAGTGAGACAGAAAGGATATGAGACTGCAGCTCTCCGGGACAGCTGACTGTGGTGGTGAAGCTGGCGAACTGCACTGACGTCTTGTTACCGTAGAATAAGTACATTCTCCCTGAGAGAGAGAGACACACACACACACACACACACACACACACACACACACAACAGTGAAAAGGTTATTTCCTTCATTAAACATGGCTTGTGCTTCATGGAGTAAGAGATAGATGTAGCAAATATGGCAGACCAGGGGCCTGCTCCAGAGCAACTTCAGAGGATCAAATTGAAACCTGTCAGCAGCTCGACTACCGACCAATCAGATCACTGGAAAAACTCAAGAGTCATCATTCCTACAGGATCCTGACAGGGACAAAAAGAGTATTTCTGCATTTTAACTTCCTGACAGTGTCAGTGCTTTGACGCACTTACTCCATCACTGCAACTCAGAATAACAGGAGGAGACCTACGAAGTGGAAATGTAAAGGAAACCCTCTGTTGTCTTGTATTAGCAGCACTCTGTGCTAAATCCCACTTTGTGGAGCCTGTGTGCTGCTCGTCATGTAGCAGCAAAGGCAGGGAACCCCAACTACATGTGAGTGAGGAGACAGGGGAGATAGCATGTGTGTGACGTAGAATCTCTTAACACCTGATAATGAAAACGGCAACAGGTGGTGGAGAAACAAACGCCCCGAACCACAGCCACGTCGCTAAAGTCCAATCGTGCCAAACCACACCCGTGTGTCAACAAACCTTGCCCAGGTGGTGCCCGTGCTGCTTTTCCTGTGAGGACAACTCACCCAGATTCTGACGGTACTCTGACTTGATGCCAATCTGTAGCAGCTGATTCTCAAACAGAACCCCGTTGTTCTTGCACACAAACCTGTAGGATGAAAGCATTTCAAGGGTTAGCAAACACTGACTCATCCCCAGAACCCCCCCCCCCCCCCGAATGAAACAGTTCATTTCATATCCATAATTAACAAATGGAGGCTAATTAGTGTTTGTTCTTTGGTGCTCCTTGTGTAAAAGGCATCCGACTGTCTGCAACTTTTATCAAGCGACTTCACAATATTCAGAACCGAATTTTTGTTCCACCGTGTTATCAATAATAAAAGCGTAAATACGAAGTCCAAAAGCACAAATAAAAATGTTTTGGGTAAAAAAACTTTTGGAGTCAACACAGACATTCAGTCCTAAAAGCATGAGTCAGATATCCAGTTATGAGTTTAACTCGAGGCGGCAGAAGGAAGAGCAAAGTCTAGCAAAACGTTGGCACTCAGCCGCTGGCAGCTGCAGCCACCTGACGCAGCAGGAAATCCTGGTGACACAACCAGTAAAACCTCCATGCTGCCCTCATCTGTTTAGTCAGAGACCCAGTTATGTTTTCTCTACTGTACGCGCTCTGGCACTATGGCTGCTCCGATCTATCAGACACACCGATCAGCTGATCGTGTCGATATTTGTATCCTGCGGGTATTCATATCACCAACTTATCAGGTCTATAGATCGATACAGAATCCAGATCGGTGCTGAAGCTGACTTAACACTATATTTTTTTTACATGATATTTCATTTTTAGTTCAATGCAATTTGGCTTTGTGAATCAAAGACTCGACACTAAGTCTGTGGCTGCGTCACTAAGGCATTATGGGTTAGTGACGATGGCAACTGCAATGTCATGCCCTGGTCGGCAGCGGTACCATGTGAAATTCAGACAAGTCGACAGCGAAGACATGATTGAAGGTGGAAGAACACAGTCATCAAATGAAAGACAATTCATCCAGACGTAAGGAATCACCTCTGAACCACCAATCAGCATTGTTCATCGGGTTATTAGAGCACGGTTAGTCACATGACTGCACTCCACCAAAACTCAAACCAGGGGATGTAATGGCTTATTCACAGTTTACTGTGAGCGCTGATCTTTCTTGCTTTGACGAGTTGTCAAAGCGCACGTGTAGCGACCATGCAGAGCTGCAGCTAGGCAAACACATGACAAAACACACACACACGGAGAAAAACCTTACTTG
Source organism: Toxotes jaculatrix (assembly GCF_017976425.1). NCBI lineage: Eukaryota > Metazoa > Chordata > Actinopteri > Toxotidae > Toxotes > Toxotes jaculatrix. Next base: position 21,131,802 of record NC_054411.1, on the reverse strand, counting down.
TTAAGAAGTTCGTCTGCCTCAGACAGAGGAGGAGCAGGATCCTCAGAGGGAGGAGCAGAGCTGAGAGACCAAAGGACAGCACAGGGATGAAGAGACAGGCCACAGGACAGAGGAGGGATGAGACAGAAAGGCAAACAGGACACACGAGGGATGAATGGACAGAGCAGAAATGGGAGGTGAAAAAGGCCATCCATTCAACCACAGAGCACAGTGAGAGAGTGATAAAGATTGGTTAAAAGAAACGAGAGAGAAAAGGAGAGAAGGATAAAAGGATAAAATGCAGGGGTTGTTAGTAAAAGCGGCTTGTACAAAAATGATATCATTACACCATGAAAAGGTCTGCTGGGTAGTTTAACAGTGTAACAAAACAATTCATTCAGTGCAGTCAGAAGGTATCTGGACCGTTTCTGTGGCTTTGGGTCTGTACCCAAGCACACTGATTAAGAATCATTGTCCCACTACAGTGTTACAGTGCAACACCGGGGCAACAACATACAAAAAAAATAAAAAAGAAAGAATTCATTATGCTCAAACAGACACGTGAAGGCCTGGAGTCAGCTCAGCCCCAAACAACAGGAAACTATTCACTGTCCAAATACAGACAGACTGCACACGACTTCGGCTACTGTTCACATGTTTAAAAGCACATAGGCAGCCTACACATAAAGCTTTGATGCCAAGAACATTTTTCTGTGAGAAACGTTGTGTATGTGCGCAACAGCTGCTCTCAGTGCTGAGGCTGTTTTAGGTTATACGTCTGCAGGTTGATATTACATTCGTGGGAACATTTAAAATGTATTTATGTAAGGTGCACAGTTAGTGTGTGTAATGTCCTATCATGGAAAAAAAAAAAATAACCCACTCAAAACATCACTTAAAAGCTTTTACACTTGGCTGAAGTGGAAAAAATTGGCTGTTGACTGTTAAAAGCAAACGTGTGATGGAGACAGTGAATAAATGAGATGTGACTTATATATATATCCACTGAAGACATGAAGAAACGGTAGCAGACAAAAACGCCAGATCTGTGTGTAGCGACGAGAACACCGTTAAGCTTCCTCACATTATTACACGACACAAATGGAAATGTCAGATTTCCTCTTTTTTTTTTTTTTTTCTCTCTCTCTTTTAATGACATCATCTTGTTGTGCCCTCTTCTTCGTTTGATGGCACTGACTGGAGAATTATTACCGCCAACTGTTTACGTGCTCCGCTAAGCCTGCTCGTGGCTGAGTGCCATGTCACGGGGGCCCTTGAATGTGATGTTACAATTAAAATCGATTCTTTAAAGAAAGAAAACTGGGAAGCACAATCCAAATCGTGGCTCTTGTGTCTAGATTGCCACTGATACTGCTCTCGCCAAACATGCTAGTGACTTTCGCCTGCTCAGTACAGGAAGCAACAGAATCTTCAGATAAACTTGAGTAGGTCAGGCTACTTCACAACATAAATGTGAGAGAAAGCTGTTCACAGCTACTGTGGATATTGTCACACGGTACCAAAGTGTGGCCAAGTCAAATATAAAGCCCAACTGGCAGCTCCCTTTTCAGGGCAAAAAGTTTTACAGAGCCACTGAGTCTGGTGGTAGTTCCGCCCTGTTCTATTCAGTTCTTCTGATAATGGAAGGAAGAACAGTTGATTGTGTTAAAGTTTTCGTTTTAAAGTTCGTTACGAGGCATCAACATATGTGTAGAGCAGGTCAGGTGCTTTAATGTAAACCTAAATGGCTCCTGTGCATCAAGCTACCCACTGAGTGTAGTGTGCATCAGCAATGACATGTTTCATTAAACCTTTAAAAAAAAAAAAAAAAAAAAAAAGCATTTCCTACAAACACAGTGTGGCAGTTCCGTATTTTGTATTTTTCTAGCTAATTCTGTAAGTTTACTACTGGGCCCTTACTCCGAGTCACCAGAACCCTCCACCAATAGGGAATCAGAGGTCTCGGTGGGCTGTTCCAGATCTCTGTCAATGTCCAATCGTGGTAGAGGACAGGAGACAGACACACATTCAAATAAAACACACACGCACACGCACACACACACATGCACACACAGAGAAAGAGAAGGGAAGGAGAGAAAAAAAGACGAAAGACAGTCACCTACACAGCAGAATAAAAAAAGAACAGACAAGTGTAGTAGACCTGCCAACCGTGAAGAGAAGTCTACAGCACCTCCTGCTGCTTTCATGGTCGCCTCTTCATACTGTTGTGGAACTGGACAGCGTGTGTGGGGCCAACACACACACTCTATTCAGCTGTGTTTTTTTTTGTTTTTTTTTTTGGAATGACACCTGATGACAGAAGAATGTCTGACAGCGCTGTGACAAACTAGGCTTACAACACACTTATTTACCATTATTCAGATTCCACAGCCGTGACATTCAAAGCCCCCAAACAGTCACGTAAATCCTAATTCCTCTTTATATTCATGAATGGTGGCCACGTTGCTGTCAACAAAAGCTGACCACTTCGTCTCAGGGAAGCCAACAGTTTCACACTCTCTCCCAACTAAAACCAGCGTCCGTCTCGCTAGCTAGGAAGATGCAACATGTAAATAAAGCACTTTCGAAGTTTCTGAAAGGTAGACTCCCCTCCTCTTTTGGGGAGGCTAGCAGCCTTCGCTCACCTAAAAGCTTACGTGGGTCAAGCCAACATTCCCACACCTACACAGTACTTGTAGCAACACAGATATTGATTCTTTCATCCAGCTCTGTGGAAGACCACAAACATGCCCAACTCCTAACACATGTTAGCGTAATAGAGGAATTAGTAACTGTAACACAACCACCAGTTTTGAGGTTAATGAAAAAAAAAGTAGTGTAAGTAATGACCTTATTTCTGTATGTTCCTGATGATGGACTCCTTCCTGGATGGCACCATCATATAATTAAGCCTTGCTTTAGCATTATCTATTGCGGGACTCACCGAAAGCACAGTGATGTTTAGCTAACATCCTTTAACATATGAGCTAACATTGTGCGAACTGCAACATATCGCTGATCATCAGCTTATCATTCCAAACACTGACCTACATACTGACACTAAAACAAACAGTACTATCTGCCAAAGACCAGCCAATAGCACCGAGAGGAGAGAGGGCACAGTATGGATTAAAGCAGAAGACGTGACTGAAGGTCTGAGCTTTCTGAACTGTTGTCATATTTTTAACATCAGCATACAGTATCTGCCTACGTGTCTCCAGGTTGACAGGTCCATATCAGACAAAGATAGAGCAAAGAAAGACAGAGCCAACAGAACAACAACCAACACAGACACATTACAGCTAGTTGTATAGTAGACTAACAGCACAAACACACCACAAACACCATAACTATTTACATTAAGTTTAAAACAGAAAAAAAAAAACAGTATATGACTAATTCTCATTAAGGTCCAAGACCAGTTTTGCTCAGCCCAGTATGAGAGCCATTGTTTGAACAGTCAGTCAGTGTTTACATGCACACAGGTAACTGGGTTACATTCGTCAGTCTCCAGTAAGCTGATTTCTTAACTGTCATGCAAATGAGAAACTTGGTCGCAGCTCATACTGGACGTTGGCTTACGCTGGATTCTACATCTGCTCATCAAAAAAAAAAAAAAAAAAAAAAAGACCTTTCACCTTAGGAAGCCATCATCGTTCACAGCAGCAGAAGGTGCGGCAGGCCCCGCCTCGGAGAACACATCCACCAATAGGCTGCCAGCGCTGGCTGGAGCAGCACCAATGGGAGCAGCAGAACGAATCCCGAGGAGGTCTGCTGATGGTGACGGGGTGGACTGAAAAACAAAGGAGACTTGCACTAGAGTTGGGAAAGTGTAGTACTTTTGTTACAGCTGCTGGTTAATATAACGTGCTTACAGCGTTGGAGGCAGCCATTGCTGCTGTGTCTGGCCCCCGGTCGGCGCCTCCATTCAACTCCCCGCCCTCCCTTTTGCTGTCTTCCAGCTCTGTCACAGACACAGCACCAGGACCCTTCTTCTTCTTCAGCTTAGCCAGGATTGACGACTCCCTCTCCGGGAAGGGAGGCATCTCCTCCAGGACAGTGGCCTGAGGACAAAAACAGAGAGGACCATCGTGCAGTGGGTTTGGACGGAAAGAGCTTTCAACATTTGGCTAAAAAATACACATCAGATTTATGGGAACTAACCAGGACATCGGTGCTGGCAATGGAAGAGAGCTTGAGGTACTCAACAGCGCGCTGCTGCAGCTCCACGTCCGAGTTGCGGATCTGGCTGTCGCAGCGCAGAACCTCTTGGATGGTGGCCTTGGTCTCTGGGAACAGGTTGATGAACTTGATGTAGGCTGACAGCAGCAGGGCGCGAGTCGGCACGGAGCACAGATGGAACTTGGAGTGGAGAAGGTTGAACTGGACCAGGGGGCTGGAGGACAGGACAGCACGGTTACTATTTATCATTTCAACTGTCCTCTAAACTGCCTTGCCGGGGCAAAAACCAACATACCTGGAGCGTGGGTCCCCAGCAATCAGGTTACCGAACTCTCCCAAAATATAGCCTCCGACCTTCACCATGTTCTCATGGCAGGCAGGGGCCTGCAAGGCCTGGAAGAGACATTGATTCAGCTTACTGTTTTCTGATTACAACAGTGCTAAAAAAAAAAAAAAAAAAAAAGCTACGTTTTAAGACGCCACGTAGCAGTACCTCAAAGACCGTCTTGGCGGCGTAGCCCTGCACGTCGTCTCGGTTGATGACGATCTGAATGACACGATACCACACCTCTTCGCTGACGTAGTCGCCGGCGATGCGGATGAGGTTGAGAATGGTGTCCACGTACCAGGAGTAATCCACAGCATACTTCTCGGCGAGTATGGCCACTTTCAGCACCTGACGGAGGAAGACACACGCAACTCACGGCTCAGTCGCTAGGTAGGTAATGTGGGAAAATAAATCAAGATTTGATGTCTTTTGGACACTGCTTAGTGTTAGACTCGCACTTGACATTTACAAAGGAATGCAGGCAGTCACATACAGAGTACAGCATGGCACGAAATCTGTCACACCCACCATCTCCTCTCTGATGGAGTAGTCTGCTGTCTCAAGGTAGCTGAGCATCTCGGCTACTATCTGCTTGGCATTGCTGCGATCGCACATAGCATACAGCAAATCGGCCGCCCGCTGTCGAACACTCACATCCCTCTCAGTCTGCGGAGACACGGAGAGACAAAACCGTGACACAACAGAAGAGAAAAGAGACAGACCGACAGAATAACTGTGTGTGTGTGTGTGGACTGTCCTATGTACAGGGGAACACTGGTTCATGGAGGTTGGTAGGATTTTGGCAAGCAGGTACCTTGAGGGCGTTGATGACCGTCTCGATGTGTGTCTTGACGGCCTCATGGGAAAACTCAGAGCTGGCCAGGGTGCACATGCTTTCCAGAGCCAGGTAGCGAAGGTTAGTCTCTCTGTGCTGCAGGAACTGGCCCAGCTGGTTACAGGCTCGCACCAGCAGGTTTGGCTCACTGTCCAAACAGAAACCAAAACTCACTTCACTGCTGGTCGATAAAACTCTCCAGGAGTCATCAGATTGTGAAAAACTACATCAGCAGGACACGTTAGGACTGAGTCAGACTTACTCTGTTTGATTTAACAAAGTGTCCAATGTTTATGTTGTTGTACACGATGCTCACCTGTCATAATGGATGATAAGTGAGATAGCCTCAAACAAGATGGCATTCTTAGCATTGGAATGCTGGACCTTCTTGGACTTTGGTGGCTCCTGGGCCTTGTTAAGGATGGTCTCCAGACACTCTACCAGGCGGCCTTTGACAGCACCATCTTCTGGTGGAGGGTAGCACTGCAGCAGGCGCAGCAGCTTGCAGGAGAGCCACGGTGCTGGTACGAAGTAGTAGGTGTAATCCTGCAGGTCAGTGGAGGCTGACGACACAATCTAGAGACGGAAATTTTCTTCCGATTTATTATGGTCCGTTAAACCTGAGCCTCTTCGAGACACTGCTAAACATTCTCAGCAAAGTGCAGCTTACATACAGACCAAGTCCAAAAACATTTCAAATGTTTTGCAGACGTTTGGCTGTATCTGGATTAAAAGTTAATTGTTTCAAGTGTTTCTGAAGTTCTGTTTCCAGTTCACTGTCACTCACCCTGCTGAGTCGCGAAACAGCCAGGGAAACACAGGTCTTGAACTCATCTGGATTCTTCTGGCTCAGACAGGTGATGAGAGAGATGGCTGCTGTCACCACACCCTAAACCACACACACACACAGAAAATGAATAATATCACTGATTTATTATAGCCATAATAGATACCAGTGCTGCAGTTGATTACATCAATTCAGAGACATGAAATGTTTAACATTGAAAACAAATATTCTAGTTAATCTCAGTTCTATGAATACATTTAAGCTCTTATTTAAAAAAAAAAAAAGAAAGATTCACAGCACACAAACAAATGCAATCAAGCTGCATGATGTACAGGGCCATTTCTGGACATTTTGGTGCCCGAGGCAATGACGTCCCCTGGCACCCCTGAGGGAACTGATCTTTTCATGATAACATTTTAAAACAATTATTCTAATTTTTATAAAAATTTCATTATTTTAAATTTAACTTTACTCAGCTACAGATTGGTGTCATGTCATCAATGCCATCTCTAAATTAAAAACTTTACACGAAAACTACTCGCTGTTATAACTTAATCTGGTTTTAACCATATTTATATGAACATTAAGTTGTTAATATCCCAGTGTGATTCTAACATCTGTGCAGGAGAGGCTTTGACTCCTCCACATCGCAGTCTGTCTTTGATTTCTCTGCTGATGTTAGACTTTCACTTATAGCTGTCCTGAGCACATTTTTTGAAACAGTATTAATTTTTTTTTTTTTTTTACTATTTCTTCCTTCACTATACAACTTTCAGAGGTCACTTTAGACCTGCCTTAAAATGAGTGAAGCAGTTTACATGTTCTATAGCCAAACAGCTTGGCATTAAGAAAATATGGTCTCCTATAGTGTCATAGAGTATATTACATTCAGAAAGTATGTTCAAAGAACAAAAAGGCAAAAAAATGTCTAGAAAAATGTCAAAATAATGAAAATAGCATCTATTCATTTAAAAACCTGCATAATTATATATAAAAAACTGACCTATTGTTATAATGAATCCAGTCCCACCCGCTCCCATTGACTTCCTGTCCCGTCCCAGTCAGGTGATGAATAGTGAAACTAACTCCCATCCTGTGGGAATCCCACATGAATCCCATGACCTACAGGATTCCTGAAAAAAATATGCCTCTAGCACACACCTGCCTACAGAAGGTCTCACAGACGGTGCAATTCAGAGCAAAAACCAAGCCAAGGCACAGGTGTGGGGAAGGGTACAAAAAAATTCTGCAGCATTGAAGGTTCCTAAGAGAACAGTGGCCTCCATAATTCTTAGATGAAGTCTGTAACAATTAGGACTCTTCCTAAAGGTGGCTACATGGCCAAACTGAACAATCGGGGGGAGAATGGCCTTAGTAAGAAAGATGACCAAGAATCTGATGATCACTCTGGCTGAGCTCCAGAGATCCTGTGTGGAGAAGGGAGAAGCTTCTAGAAGGACAACCGTCACTGCAGCACTCCACTGATCTGGGCTTTATGACAGAGTGGACAGATGAAGCCTCTCCTCAGGAGAGGCACTCAGGACCTCAGACTGAGCTGAAGGTTCCCCTTCCAACAGGACAGTGACCCTAAGCACACAGCTGAGACAACAGCAGCAGTGGTTTAGGGACAACTCTGTGAATATCCTTTGCATGGCCCGGCCAGGACCCTGACTTGAACCCAGTCAAATACCTCTGGAGAGACCTGAAAATGACTGTCCAACACTAGTCCCCAACCAACCTGACAGAGCCTTAGAGGATCTGCAGAGTGGAATTGCAGAAAATCCCCAAATTTTCTAAAATGTTTTTTTTGTTTACATGAACATAAACAACCTAGTTATTTATAGAAATGAACTGCAGGGACACAAAACAAGAGGCAGCCAGCAGGTTAATGATATGTCACTGAGCATGAGCCCCCAGTGTGAGTGTCCCTTTACAGAATCAGCCTGTACTGTTCTCTGTCAGTATCAGATATTTAAGGCAGCGTGAGTGCCCGATCTAATGAGCACATTTGGATGGCAGAGACTGAGTTTTAAAGGAAGACAGGCTGAAATTAGTGCCCCTCCAGCTGATGGCCCCCCCAATGCAACCACCTAGTTCCCTTATGCCCAAAAACAGCCCTGATCATGCAACAACATTCAAGGTGTCTGGGGGTCTGGACTGTGCTCTCACCATGTGTTGGTCGTTGAGCAGGTGCACCACGCGTGACGTCCACTCACCCATCAGCACCAAGTCAGGAGAAGTCTTGTAGAGCCGCAGCAGACACAAGGCAGCTGACTGTTTCACGCTGTCCATCGTATCGCTGTGGTGCATCACAGTCACATTAGCAGCAGTTAAATGAAGTCACACTGACGTCATGATAGAAATCTGTGTTCGATTTCTCATTTTTATTTATCTGACTCCCAAAGTACAAAAATTCTGCAAAGTAAAAAGTCTTCACGCTCACCCAGCAACCAGGATCCGAGGGATCTCGCTCGCAAAGGCCTCGGCCATCTCACGGCTTCCTACGTTTGCGATGCAGTGAAGTGCCAGGCACATGAAGGTGGGGTTACGGCTGGACAGGTCATTCTTGATGGCGTTGTTGATGAGGCGGATCAGCTCGCTGTTGCTGTTCACCAGCACTGAGATGAACAGGTAGCCCTGGAATAACACAGAGAGGAGACCGATGAGATTTAAAAACAGAGGGGACATTAGAACATGATGTTTCACATCATAATGTTCATGATATACCACACCTCCACATGATGAGCCTACACTGACTGCATGTGATGTGAGGTATAAGGTTAATTCCACACTAACCAGTAGGTGGCACCAAAACATTACCACTCTCACACTGCAGCCTCAAGAAGTATTAAATGCATTGCTGAGATTATTTCTAGATTATTTCTGAGGTTATTCATTTCTTTATAAATAAAGAAAAAAGAAAGAATGAAAAACAGTAAATGTGACAGAATCCATGAAAATTAGCTTTTTTCTTTTTAAATCAACACTGTCACTATCAGGAAGGGCGAGGGCTACGGCATGACTCGGAGTGCCATGGTCAGTCTCACGGTCAACATGGTTGAACACATAATCCAAATAATATCAAACTGCATAAAACATTTTTTTCATTAAAAAAAAAAATTTCAAGAACATGTGCTGTTTAGTTCCACTGACATGCCCAACTGATGGCATGGGCATGTTCTGAAAATAACAGTATACTGCAATAAGACAGGCAACAGAGCTATAACCTACACCTCTAGGACAGACCTGAAGTTTAATTAATTTTATTTATTTAGTAACAATTATACAAAAAATGTCAGCAATTAAATTGTAATAGCAAAATTGGTAAAAAAAAAAAAAAAAAAAAAAATCTCAATTAAATAAACCCAGACAGGGGGTCTCTTGTCACTGAACTCTGCCGTCTCATGTCTACTGCATGTCTTAGAATGAAAGAGCTAAAGACCATTGTTGTGTCAAATGTTTTTACAGGGTCAATTGTTCAAACTCTCTCACTGTCATCAGTACATGTCCACATTCACAGGCACTGAAGGAACTGGTCTGGGGGGGGGGGGGGGGGTTACCTCTGCTGTCTTTGTTAGTACAGCACTCAACTCTCAAACCACTTAAATCCTGACTCTACAAAATCCTGCTTACTCAACATTTCCTGTTCCTGAGAAAAACGGTCCATCGTACAGAATCAGGAAACAGTGACAGTGGCAGAGGGGTTTGTTCTGCTTTAACATCTAGAGCATCAAACTATGTGTCAATAGCATTCCTTAGAACACAGTCAGCTCTGTATCATATTTGAATTTCAATCAATCAATCAATCGTACATGCCACTTAAGAGCAAACCTGATTGTTCTTGCATGAGGCCTGATGTCCTGCTGCATTTTCCCTATAAATAACCACCTTCTAACATCCTTAAAGCTTACTGTCGTCATTTTTATTTCAAATCAAAAGTGCTGGACTCAAAAAGAGAGAATATGTGTCACTGTTCATATAATTGTGTTCCGCACTATATCTTCATCTTCTCCTTCCCACATCTAACAGCTTGCCGGTCACAAGCCAAGAGTTTCCTCTTACACTGGTTATCTCTGCACAGCTGGTAGCGTTGTGATTCAGGGAATGGTTATCATGGATACTGGAACAGGCTCTACTTTTTAAGTCATATTTTATGTCCGTGGTTGTTATCATGATTCCAGCCAGCCATGCTTCAAAATGCTGTGCTTGCATTTAAAATGGAAAGTAAGTGGGGGGTCTGATCATAAACCAATGGTTTGGACCTGAAACCTAGTCAGGGTTAGGTAAGGGACAAGAGTCTTGGAAGTATTAAAACAACTCTGCCTACTAGCTGATACCTCGCATGATACTTTGAGGGCTGGTGGCCGATGACACACAGGTCATTGATTTCTAGTTCTGTCAACACTGACAGGCAGAAACCTGTCAGTGGTTGATGTGGGTCAACAGGGTAGGAGCAGAGTAATCAAAGAATTTCCCTAAGGGGATTAATAAAGTTTTTCTGATTCTGATATGCTGCTCTAACAATGACTTTAACATGATCACATGATGTAGGACCAGGGCACAATAATCTTAATACTTTGAGTACCAGGCAGTTAAAATGAAAGCATGGTCACATTCTTCAACCCCTTTCAGACATGAAGTGTGTAAACATGGTTGGCTTAATCTGCTTGTTAAAGTCATGGCTTTCATGCACAGGTCTCTATTGGGAAATTGTCCATTAATTAATAAATATAAAGCTTTCTACAAATTTGGTATCTGGCCTGTAATCTTAATTACATTTTTCATTTTCATAAATATCCTACATTATTACTAATGTCTTTTTTGACATTATAACATATCTATAAAGTCCTGCATATGTAGCGTCAGCTCAGCTACCCCATGAAATATTCGTGTGCATGACTTTCATGTTTAACCTTAAAAACAATAAAGGTTTTGTTCACCATCTGAAAAGTGAAAACATCAGTAGAAGTCATCATCTTGGTCATAGATCAGTTATGAAATCTTACAGCACTGCAAAGTGTCTCTCCAGCTGCTGACAGTGCAGCAGCCGGTTGGACACCAGAGCTGCGATTCATGCCGCTGGGCCTCGTGCTGTCCGGCGATGTGCTGCCCTCCATTCCCACAACCTTACTCTACTTCCATTGCAGTTAGTTTTGTGGTTTGGTCATTTTAAGACAAGACTTGGTTTGTAAGTTCACAGCTTGCTACACTGTTGCAGCAGGCAGCGGGAGGCAGCAGAAAAAAAAAAAAAAAACACAGCGAGGAGCCTTCTCCACCAATGCATCAACTCATCGACTTTTAGGAGACAGCGCAAGAGTTTAGCGTGGGGCTACAGGTGCACTGGACTCCACTGTAACTAGATGAATAATACATTTCTCAGAATGGAAGAAAAAAAACAGAACTGATGTTGAGTATTTATAAAACTGAAAAATATAGATAGATAAGAAAAAAGAGGATGTGACTTTCATATACGTCTCAGGTACAGCCCTACAAACTCCATCAATCACTGCTGTAAATACACACAACAGAACCAGTGGAAGACTTACTATCTGTTTCTCTGTGTACTTGTTGGAGCTCAGCAGGTTGACCGCCTCCATGTGGCCAAAGTCAATGTCATGGCCGAGCAGAAAGATGAAGAGCAGCTTGCAGACATACTTCTTCTTGCTGTAGCCATCCAGAGCCTTGTCCCCTTTAAACTTTGAGCGAATGTTGGCCAGCTCTTTATTGATCCGTTTGATCTCAGCTTCCTTGCTCTTACCTGACAAGGGAAAGAAAGTAGTTCAGTGTCAAAATATAAAATACAGACATGTTGGACCTGGCTGTCAAAAGACTTCATACGTTTGAGTTCAAGAGTCAACAGGCTCATCATTTCTGGAATCCCAAAAACCTCATCACAGCTTCAAATTCGACCAATTTGTTCACCAGTTTGAGTTCTGACACACAGGCTGGCAAAACACCAGGACTCACTAAGCTCTAAAGCCAACGAATCTGCGATCACATCTCTTCTCTCACCTCACTATTCCTCACGAGCAAAGAGCAATGCACTAAACAAAATAAGACTGCAGGCTTCCCATTCCCCATTCCCAGCACCTGTGCCTTCATTTCTTAACGTTGAGGCACAGCAGCCCCTATAAGAATTAAAGTATGGTCTTACTGTCTTTAACAATACAATCTGGATTAAAGCATCTCACTGTTTTTGTATTTAAACTGCATACATTCATCTGTGTTTCTATACCCAGCAACATGCAGGTATCAGCCCACAAATCATTACAGCACCAACATATGCTTAATAGGCCTGTAATCTATATTTCTGTTCCAATAAGGAAGCCATATTAAAAACACTCAAACGCTCTCAAAAGCTAATGTGTCAAGGGGCCCTTAACTGTTATTAAATGTCTGTGTATAAAACTTCAGTGATCATTAAGTTTAATTTATGAGAGTGAGGAGCCACAGCCAAGAAGAACTCCACTGCCACCAGATGAGCTGGACCATTACAGTCCGGCTCACAACGGACATTACATTTTGCTTCCAAGGTGCCTCTGTCCAGTGAGGCAGTCAGTCAGACCAAGACAGGCAGCTGATGGAAGGCTTTTCACACCCACCGCAGAATGTAACGACTACTTCTCATGTGTTTCCATCTGAGCAGACAAGCTCACTAGTACAACAGCAAATACCAGCCATCCATGCTATGCCTCCGCAGGTGTCACTTTTGCCTTATCAAAGACAGAGGACTAGAGAAAATACAACCTCAAATACTGAAAACATAATGCAGGTAAGGTAATCAGGTCAATGGGCCAGGTGAAGTGAAAGATATTATGAGGTCCCTACAACTATGATTGTTACTGTACACACAACATAAACTCTGCAAGTAAAAAGCCAACAACAGCAATTAACAAAACACCAGTTAAAGAAGTATAAACCAGTATAATAATAGAATAATAGTAATATAATAAACCAGCTGTCTGGAATGAGTTGGTTTTGTATGTGGCCTCTCACTGTCACAGCCAATGATGAATGGCAATGGCCTCAGGTCAATCATACACAGGGTTCGTGTAAAGAGTGTCATCTCAAGAGCGTTCAAAGTTGTACAAACAGCAGCGCACCAAAGAAGAAGAAACTAAAGGGGCCCGGTTTGATAAAAGGCCTGGTGGAGCAGAAAGAAAGAAATTCAAACAAGTAAGAACAAAGTTTCAAGAGAGACTGAGTTTACCTCTATGTCATCTACTAAAGGAAACAATACTACATCAGATCAAGGAGACCAAGTCACTGATACTACTGTGTTATTACTTACAGTTATTGATCTGCACAAGTTACATTGACCTACAAGGACAAATGCATTTTGACTACTTAGAAGCCAAAGCTGAAGAGGAAAAACACGACTCAGCAAAAGAAGAAACAATTACTGCTCTGATGAGTGAAGTTTTTTGATGGCGTGGTATCCATCGTGAAAGAAGTTCCCTGAGGATCATTAAAGGTCCCTGTACAAATCACCACCCTACCTTGGCATGTGGGCACTTTACCAGAATTGGTAAAGTGTATTGAGGTAATTGAGACTATAATGAGTGGACAGGGCTTGAAAAGCCCAAACGCTCAGTGGACCAAGCTGAGCTTCATAAAGCCACATAGCAAATCAACAGACATACATATCACAGATGGAAATCTGAGCAAGGTGGTATCGGTTTAGGTACAGAAACCCTGAAGAACCAGGCAGCCTTCAACAGAACATCACGGCCAGTGTTCGCAAAATCCTGGTTCCACTTCTGCAAATGTCAATCTTTCACACAGAAAGGTGCTTTCACATCTGACCTGGAGGATTACTCATCTGCTGTTGGTGTTAAATCAGATCCCTCGTCGCTTGATTTGTTTGTCAAACATCTCTCAGCCTGATGATACTAGTGGCTGAAGTAAAACTAACCCCCACATGAGACAAGACAAACAAAAACCAGATCAGCTTGTGGAGAGAGAGAGAGTTGATAGAAAATGCCAACCATCTGGAGCGCGTGGCTCCAGGTGGTTCCTGCATAGATTTGTATTTCAAGACAGAGAGACCCGAGACGGAGTGCTGTGTGAGCAGCTGAAATCTGACGTAGAGGAATGGCCGACCGAATGGAAAGTGGTATCCCACTTTAATACGTTTCTCTTTTTGATACTGTTTCTAGTACAACTTTACTTCCAAGTTTTAAACACTGTAAATGCAGTTATATTTGCCATCAAGTCTGTTCTGTGCACACACACACAAAGCGATGTGTCTAGTGACTTATCTGGAATGAAGGACGTCCTCCATGTTGACAATGATTTTTTTTAAAAAGCACTTCCATTGAAGGACATATAAGTCAGAAAACATAATTCTGTATCAGCGTTGTCACAACACTGAAATGATCGCTATACCTGCAATACTTTGAAAAGCAGTGATATTCAATCCTATTTTCAGTACAGAGAGACAGACACACAATTGAGGGCCAGCTATTTATTCATTTAAAAAGACAAACACAAACTACAAACTTATGACACTTGCCTAATGTTTCTCAGACCTGACAGCTTTGAGTGTTCACTGTAAAATGTCAGATCATGGCCAAATCTCCAGTAATAGCTAGTTTCATTCAAACTCCACTGCAGTCAACAACCTTAGCCAAACCAGTGGTCTAAAGCTATGTTAAATAATTACTAGGTGCATTGTTTTCAGTGTTGTTGGAGGTAACATAGTAGGTAATTACAGTTGAAGCTGTTTATCGATAAATAAGCAGATGAAGGGCTGGACTCCAACAGCCAGTTACATTTTGGATCCAATTCAAGAATGGCCCAAAAAAAATCTAGATTTGCTAAGTCTGATGATCACATTTTTGATTTCTCCTCACTGTTTTGTGGAGGGTTGTGTGAGTATGACAATATACGTACAGTTAGACTACAGGTAAGTGGTCCAACACTCTTTGTCTAGAAATGTTTATCATATTTCATAATTGTTTTTATTATGAAATATACAGGGGCTTTTATTGTCTAAGGCCTTTCTATGGCTTCTATTAGACACAGACTTGTGTGACTAATTCACCTGGTTTCCCGGTAAATACAAACTCGAAACAGGTAGAGATAACTCCACCTGCCTGCATGTTTTTATTACTTCGCCTTTATTAGTGACCAGCCTTTAACTGTTAGTGCTGACCACACTCCTTTTTTGAATACCAGTCTTTATATGTGAATTTATTGTACATCCTCATCACAATATAAAATTATACATATAGTGGCAGAGGATTTTTAGGACATTATAAAGACTGGAGAATATTCTCTTGTGAAGACATCAACTAATTGAATCATGTAAGTCATCATTTAGCTTATCAGCTTAATAGCTCTAAAACTCCATTTACAGCAATTAGGTCTGGAAAATAAAATGTTGAAATCAATATCAATTGAAAATATCTTCACTATATTTTAAATATAGTAGATGTATGTAAAAATATCTCACATCTCCTTGAAACTTAGCATAACACAAGCTGATGGAAACATATGGAAACCTGCCCACTCATGCTCAAAGATAAAGATAAAAATCCTGCTCTGTATAATAATTTGCATCTGGTATGTTTTTAACCATAAATAAGTTCAATTACCTGATTAAAACAACATCTACGTGGCTCCTCCCTCATTGAAAAATCAAGAATTCATGTATATGCAAACATTGCTCATTAAATGTACAGTGAAAGTCAAACATCACAACACTCACAAAGACACATTTTTGAGTGAAGGGGAACATTAAATACTGGTGAACAGATCCAACTTGCAAGTGCTCTTCTGGCAATAATGCACTAAGCTGCTCAGGTCACAGTGAAACCTGGAACATCAAAGATTAGGCCAAGAGGTGGCCATCACTGCCTGTCGCCTATTACCCAATCCAATCCAAACCTAACAGTAACTGTTTACCTACCGTAAACACATCATACATTACAATAGCTAATCACTACAACTGCCAAAACTAGACTGCACTCTTGCAAAGTCACTGCCATTACCCAAGAGAGAACCCGAGAGCGAGAGAGAACTTGAACGCTGTCACAAAAAGTGATATTACAAAATCAAAGTGTCACAGGGAAAATAAACAGGAAAGAAAATGAAAGAATAGAATTCCACGTCTTTGTTTCGATGAAAATAATGATCAAATATTTCATAACAGTATGTTTGAATGGGTTACTGGTTTGTGTTCCTGGTTTGTGTTCACAATGTATTAGTTCACTTAAAGCTCATACTCCAATTGTTAGTGATTATTTATTTCACAATATCTTGTTAATGTAATATTGGTAAGTGAATTGAGTTTGTCAGTGGATAGTGGCAGGTGGTCCAGTCTGATGGGGGTGCTATCAGGCCGAGGATCTCTTGCCTTTATCCTCCTGACAGAGCGGTGGCTTCCTTACAGTCATGCCACACAGTACAGCTTAAAATGCTGACATCAGTGCTGTGAAGTGAGCCTCCGTTCCCCAGATTAGTTTTGACATCTGGATCTCTAATGTCCTACAGATGTTTGTGATCACAGTTGGACCAAAGCGACACCCAACACTCAAAACTAAAAGGCTTCGTTTTCTGCATCCAAGCATCAGACACTTGGTTCTGTTGCAGCAAGTCAAGTGACGTTAAAACGGTCATGCTGCTAGCAAGTATTACCTGTCACATTATGGAGTAGTTAGCGGCTTGTAAAAAAAATGGACACGTCCAGGCGATTACCGCTCTTTGCTCTGGTGCCCCCACCACCCCCACCCCACCCAAGTCATTTCACTACAGCATGTCAAAGGGTACAACATCAGCTGGTACTACTCGCGTTAAAAGGCACCAAACAGTAAGAAGGATGAAAGAAAATGTCACTTACAGTTTCTAATGTCCGAAATGAAAACAGCTAATCCGCGCATTCCATCTCCTTTCGACACAGCCGGCATGTTTGCAGGTTTCTGTCCTCACTCCGGCCTTATCCGTAAAAACGACCTGACGCTGGTCAGCCTTTTATACTGGACTTAAGCGGAAGATGGCCAACTTGACGTTTGATAGGAGCTAACTGTCCCGCAGGTCCGATCGCTCCCTACAACTTTACGGCTGGCGGTGACCTACCGAGCTGACTGTGTGCCTGTGGGTGGCTAGCTCAGATAGCATGTGCTAGATTAGCTGGATGGCGGTGGATCAGCCAGGAGCAGGATAAGTTAACGTTATCCTTGTTAACTGGCTCGTTTCCGCTGACCGTGGCAAGCTAACGTTATTTCATTCAATCCTTATCTAGCTAAAATAGTAGCGACGCGCGCGACACCTACAGCACTGACCGACTGAAGTTAAAACCACCAACTGTTTGGATGTCTCTCGGGTGGATGCAGTCAGTTGTGTTAGTAAAAATAACGTCCGAGAATTTAACGCTGACTTACTCCGAGTCACGCACCGTATAGCTAGCTCAACAGCTAGCTAGCTAGCTGGCTAGCAATATCATTCAAATGCTGGAATACATCACCGGTTGACCGGAAAAGCTCGATAGAGAGTCTTAACGGCGGAGCAGCGGTATGAAGAGCTAGTCTTACTGCCTTATCACGCACTAAACGCGGTAAATAAGATGTCCTGTATAATTGATGTCCGCTCCAATTCTCCAGCCCCTTCTCCGCGGCTCGGATAAGGCTCGTGACAGCACAACCAGTGGCGTGAACGCGCCACGCAGCCGTGAACGCGCACGCTCATTTTCCTGCGGGCCAGAGCAGCGCGTCGTTGATTGGTCCGGCGAACAGCGCTCCTAAGTAGCAGGGAGACAGGCCTTCAAGAGATGGACGGTACTTAAAGGAAAAAAATAGCGAGGTGGCAGAGAGTACAGGCTTCGCTATCACTGGCCTTGAGCATTGCTGTTCTTGACATACATCGTCACTACCAGTATCTCCCCAGTTAGCCCTGGATCACACACAGCACGCTCCCAAGCCATGACAAATGACAGATGAGAAAATTTGACCTCATGGCAGAATAGAAGATCAATGATGTTATGACATAACAATCCCTGCCTTTTTTTATTCTGTTTCAGTTGTTGTGCTGTCGCTCTGTACAAGGGTACAATCACTGTTGTCTCACTTTATCTTTAACTGTGTGATTAATAGATTTGTCATTATAATAAAGGTGAACAAAATAATGTGATACCACTGTACAGAAACGTGTTTTTGGGGTGATGCGTAATTACAGATGGATGGATGTATTGCATCAAGTTGAATATTTGTTGTTTTGTACTTACCCTGAGACTCTCTTGTATAATATGTTTGTGAATGCTTAACTGACACTTTAACACAGGCCTATAAAAGTCTAGAAAAGACCTGCAGAATGCTGAAGCAAATGAAGTTAAATAAAATCTTTATTTGCTCTATGGTCTCAAATTGAGACTATATAAAAAAGAAAAAAAGAAAGGCCTACTAATAAAATACTTAATTCATCAAAATGATTTTATAAGAAGGTATGTTGGACTTAGTGGGAAGAGGCCAAAGTGGATCAGTGGATTGTCTGAGAAAGAACCAAGAGGCTCTGCAGTCTTCAAAACCCACTGCACACCAGTCATTTCTGCAGTTCAGGTAGGATGGGAATAACTGGGTCCTCTGAGGGTCATACCTTTGTACCCAGTGTTACAAGGGAGGTAGCCCCTGAGATGACACACTGCAATGTACATTGATTGGTAAATTGAGAGCTTTGCCTTCTGTATCAGCTGCCTCTTCACCACAATGGTCTACTACAATGACTGCATTACTGCTGGTGCTGCATGAATCCACCTGTCAATCTCCAAGTCCACAAAACACATATAGACACATATAAATTTTCAAATGTAGGGTTGAAATTGTTTTATTTGTGTGTGTGTGTGTGTGTGTGTGTGTGTGTGTGTGTGTGTGTGTGTGTGTGTGTGTGTGTGTGTGTGTGTGTGTGTGTGCATGATTACATGAATTCACCCCAAAGTCAAAAGGGAGTTTTTAGGATAATTTGAACCCTGACTGCAGAACCTGGTTAAATAAAACTGTCAGTGTGTGTGCATATAGTGTGCATACAAAACATTGATTCTAAGCAGTGGCCAGTGGCATTCCAGAGAAATAAAACTTTGATAATTTGTTTGTAGTTGTCAGATATTCCGTGGCTACCTGAATGCAACAGCAGCAGTCTATTTACAGTCTCACCGCCGCTCCGGCTTATTTTCCGGTCCATTGTCAAGTTTGTTTTCCGTGGTTTGAAGCCACAAATTCCGATATTCTGCACTCCAGGGAACGCATCGATAAAATGTAGGTGTGGCTACATTTTGGTCCAATCAGAAATAAAAGCTGCAGGTCGTGGGTGGGCTTAGGGAAGCCTCCTGAAAGCACACGCAGTGACGCAGCCAGGCAGAAGATCGAAATGGCGGCGCCAGCAGAGAGAATGGAGGTAAGGGCTTATTATAGAAAATACACTAGACTCCTTTCATTTTTATTTGTCTTTGTCTTACATAGCACGTTTTCACTGTTCCAGGAGGCATGTTTTTGTGAGTCGGACAGTCCTATCGTCTGTCTTTTTTGTCATTACATACGCAGTAGTTAACGAGGGATGCATCCATTTTAACTTGGCTAACGTGACTCGGGTAAAGCATCTGCCGTTGCCGCTCATTCATTTAGCGCCGGATATCAGACAGATTCGTGGTCTGGTTCTGGTATTTGAACTAGCCTGTATTTATCTGGGCAGTCTATGCTGATGGCTTACGTTGCTAGCTTCAGTGGGTGATGTGAGCAGAAGAAACGTCGCTGGTCGGCAGCGTCCGACTAGTCTGCGGACCGCATGGGGACTAACGTGTTAGCTGCAGAGCTAGTTAGCCAGCAAGCAAGCGTGGACGCTGCCTCTTTCTCTCTAACTTTGGTTAGCTAGCCGTGAATACATACCACACCTAGGCCAAGATGGGTTCTCATTCTGGTGGTTTATTAACAACATATACATACATTTTTCTGACTTTGTGCTGTAATGATTCATTGTTGGCCGACTAACGTTGAATGAATTAGCCCCACATCACGTCGAACCCGTCTAGCTCGCTAACTACTATCTGTTTAATCGGCTCTACAGAGAGCAGAGGCCTGCCAGTAAAGTGTGGCCATTATCTGTAACTTGGGGGATTTTGTTGAGTCGCTGGTGGACACGGTGAAGGTTTGGACGTGGTCTGTGGCGGTCCTCAAGGAAGGCCGGGATAACAACCATGTGCTCCCATCTTTTGTGCTGCTCCGACGCTCCTCAGGCTCTTACACTGAGTTTACTGCTGACCCTTTTCAACGCGTTCCAAACAGCCCATGGTGACCTTCAGTTAATTTCACGAACTTTGCTCCTAGGTAACACATTACCTAGGAGCAAAGTAAAGTTTTTGTAAAGTTGCTTTGTTGTTGCCGCTAAAATTCGTGGTTATACCACAGTAATCGTTTCCCCGGGTCTCCTCAACGAAGGTAGCGAGTGAAGAGTTAGCACGAGCCCTTGAGCCACAACGGTCACAACTATGGAGGATAGAGGAGATTTGAATTTATAAAAAGTTCCCCGAGAGAGCTTCAGAAGTACTTTTATGTATACGCGAAACCCTTTCACTTACATGGCAGTAAACGTAAAAGTAATGATTAAGTTCAGGTCACTGTGTGAAGCAGACAGATTGTCTGTTTCAGAAAGCTGAACTGTTGGATGCATCCAGAGGTCCCACTGTAAACATTTCTTTCATTTCAAAATGGTTCCAGTGAAAATCAGAGTGCAGTCATTATGTTATATTTGGTCTTGTGTGGTGCTTTGAGCACCACAGACCAGCAGAAGTGCTTGCAGTACCATGGGAATCTTTTTATCCCATGGAGAGAGGGTGGGTTCTCTGATGCTGGATTTTCTGTGCATCCACACTAACCCCAGAACAGATCAGGTCGTTTCAGGGGCTTAGTTTTAGCTTCGCTGTGTGAGCCAGAGTGATGTTGTTATATTGAGAGCTGTTGTTGGTTGCTGTTCTGAGTTGAGAATGCAGCTCGGTACATCCCATGTGACTTGATTGACATGTTTGATAAGACTTCTAAACCCTGAGCTCGGGAGCTAAGCCCAAACCTACCTCAGGCTGTAACCACGTGTGTCTTTGCTTGAGGTTTCTCAGGGGGAGAGCTCAGCCAAGCCAGCAGCTGAGGATATGACGTCAAAAGACTACTACTTTGACTCATACGCCCACTTTGGCATTCACGAGGTAATTTCTTTAAAGCTAACGAAACTGCTGTGCTTTTATACAAGTTTTATCTTTTTGTGTCACAAGACTCTAATGCTCTCATTTTTTTTTCCCTGCCACTTGTAGGAGATGCTGAAAGATGAAGTTCGCACCCTGACCTACCGCAATTCCATGTTCCACAACAAGCATCTGTTTAAGGACAAAGTGGTGCTGGACGTGGGCAGTGGTACAGGCATCCTCTGCATGTTTGCCGCCAAAGCTGGAGCCAAGAAGGTTATAGGGGTACGTGTAGGGGTCTGGTTTGGTGGGACCTGGTAATTATTTCCCAGCCGCTTTACAGCAGCAGCATAAATGGAGAAAGCGTGCCTTCAGCTGTTGTTCTCTGCCTTTTGTCTTAACAGATAGAGTGCAGCAGCATCTCAGACTACGCCGTGAAAATCGTCAAGGCCAACAAGCTGGATGACGGTGAGTAGACGATCCAGTGACGTGGTGACGCACGGAGGGTTTCTGGGTTGCACAGGGATCAGGGGATGAGAGTTGTGCTGGGCTTCCTGACTCTGCTCTTGTGTTTCCAGTTGTGACCATCATCAAGGGGAAGGTGGAGGAGGTGGAGCTGCCCGTGGAAGGAGTAGACATCATCATATCAGAGTGGATGGGTTACTGCCTCTTCTACGAGTCCATGCTGAATACCGTCATTTATGCCAGGGACAAATGGCTGGTATGTATGAATAATTTACTTGGGTGTGGTGGATGATGGAGAAGAAGCTAGTTCACTGTGAATCAAAGCTGTAGCAAATTCAAAATGGAGAAACGTTCAGTACTCTTCAGTACAAGTTCTGCTCTGAGTCTTGCTTGCTTTTTTTTTTTCCCCTCTCACCACCTGACAGAAGCCAGATGGACTCATTTTCCCGGACAGGGCAACCCTTTATGTCACTGCCATCGAAGACAGGCAGTACAAGGACTACAAAATCCACTGTGAGTAGTCTCAGCAATGAGTGGACATAGGTTGGAGGTCACCTGTGATTCTGTGCCACAGAAGAGCAGGTTTTTTGTTCTAAACACGCTCTCAGGGGTGAATGTTGAAAGTGAAATGGCAGGACTGGACACCAGTGGAATCCACACGTAGAGTTAGCTGACCGCTTTGTGTGTCTGTGCCTCTGTGACAGGGTGGGAGAACGTGTACGGGTTCGATATGTCATGTATCAAGGACGTGGCAATCAAGGAGCCTCTAGTTGACGTGGTGGACCCAAAACAGCTGGTCAGCAGCGCCTGTCTCATCAAGGTGGGTGGATGAATAACTGGTTCGATGCGGTCGTCCTCGTGGGCTGTCACTGGCACAGAAGTGTAACGTGTCCTTTGCTACCAGAGGTGTTGACGCCGGTTGTGTCTCGGTTGTGTTTGTGTAGGAGGTGGACATCTACACAGTGAAGGCAGAGGACCTGACCTTCACCTCACCGTTCTGCCTGCAGGTGAAGAGGAACGACTACATCCACGCTCTGGTCACCTACTTTAACATCGAGTTCACCCGCTGTCACAAGAGGACCGGCTTCTCCACCAGTCAGTCTGCTGTCTCTCTCTCTCTCACACACACACACACACACACACACACACACACACACACTACATGTGATATTCATTCATGCTGTCCACACTGGTTAGACAGCTCAACAATGTGAATACACAGTGTCTCACTAACTTTGATGACTGCTTAGTTTACTAAGGCAAGCATGTCTGTCTGTGTAACTTGTATATCTTTCTTTGTAAGGACCTTATGGATTGAGGACATTTTAGAAAAGTGAGGACATTTTGGTCGGTCCTCACATCTAATGGGCTGTTTGAGGGTTCAGACTTGGGTGTTAGGAGTTAGGTTAGGTAAGGGTTAGGCATTCAGTGCTGATGGTTAATGTTAGGGCAAGGGGCTAGAGAATCCATTATGTCAATGCATGTCCTCACAAAGATGTAAATACAAATATATGCGTGTCTCAAATTCAAATAAACTTTATTGGGACAACAGGTCTTGCCAAACTAGTACAGAAAATGATTTACACTGACAGGTGATTAGCACCTTTGCAGCCCATGAACAGCCCATCTCAATCTGTTTTTTTTTTTTTTTTTCAAATTCAAAGGAGCTTTATTGACGGGAACGTTTCAAAAACAATGTTGGCCAAGCAAGAAAGTTTCTTGATAAAATCTGGCCCCTTATGGTCTACGACGACCTTGAATTGGTTCAGATAAGCATGTCCTGATCTCGGAGGAAGCTGTTTTATAGCATCAGACTGCATTCATTCATCACACGCTGTCTGTCCCTCAGGCCCAGAGTCTCCCTACACCCACTGGAAGCAGACTGTCTTTTACCTGGATGATTACCTGACTGTGAAGACGGGCGAGGAGATCTTCGGCACCATCAGCATGAAACCAAACGTCAAGAACAATGTAAGCAGACCAGAGCTCTACCGTTCAGAGCAGCTGTGGATGGCCTGTCCCTCCCAGCTGCCATGCTGTGCTTTAACTCATGTCTTTGTGTGTCTGTGTGAGTGTGAGTGAGACTTCAACACTGCATGTGGTCGCTGTTTGTGACTCGTTTGCTCTGTCGTTTCACAGAGGGACCTGGACTTCAACATAGACATCGACTTCAAGGGTCAGCTGTGTGAGATGTCAAAGACGTCAGAGTACAAGATGCGTTAGAAGTCCGTCTCCCTCCCTGTTAGTTTTGTCTTTAGTAGAGGACAGATGAGACCACGTGACTGGGAGTCTGTACTTTAGTTTGACGCTCCCCTGCAGCAACATTTTAAAAGACTGTTTTTTTTTTTTTGTTTTTTTTTTTGGTTTCTATTCTTTTCCTTGTTCAAACATTAACAGTATTTAAAAGGTTTTCACATTCTTGGGGTCATTCGATGTACATTGATGTGGTCATTCATTGTGCAGTTGTCACTCAACAGAACACGTTGTTTGACACGTGCCTGGGGTGTGTTTGTGTCCAATATCGTTTCTGGGTTTTTAACTTTAGGGCTCTAATCCTTTGCACGTGTGAGATTCCACATAGAAACACACTCATCGGCCCCCGCTGACGTGTTTATATATATATGTGCATAGTGTTACTGTTTGACCCTCTGTATGGTCATTACATGACCCAGCTACTAGTCTGCCCTTTGGGTTTTGGGTTCTGTTGAAGCTGTAGGTGTGTGGCCTTTCAGATGTGTGCATACTCAAAGAAACCCTGCCTCCTCCACCTGTGTACCAGTTAATAGACAACGTATATAACTGACAAAAAAAAAAACCCGAGGCCACATTTAGCAAAAAAATAGTCACATATTAAAAAAAAAATCAGATCATACACAGGCTCTGTGTCAGTGTGAATGTACACAATCACACACTCCATGGTTTTACCCCAGGAATGTGTGCTTGCATGCGTTTAAATTAAGCCAGCACCGTGGTGCTGAACAACAATAGACTGTGAAGTTAACCGTTTAAAAAAAAAAAAAAAAAAAAAAAAAAAAACTGGAGGCCAAACAAAAGCTCGTCAGCACAGATGAGTGCGAACCGTGACGCTGCAGAACAGCTGCGGGAGCTGCTCAGAGCCGTGCTGCTTACTGATATGGACCACATGCTGATTGGCAGAGCTTTGTTGTTGGATGGAGTACACCACATGCAACACTCGTGAGTTCAGAACGTGAATCGGGCTTAAATCAGCTTCACAAACATCAGAGCGAAGCAAAAAAATAAAAAAATAAATAATAATAATAATCTAAGGCAGTGATCTCACCCCCACCCTGTATTCATTTGGAGGTTTATCAGATGTGAGCATCTCCTCCATTTCCTGTGTGAATTGCATTGTGGGAGAATGGTTCATTGAGTATGCGTACCGCCTGGTTTCTGTATACTTAGTTTTGTCACTTTCCCGTGTGAACACACTACAAATTGAACAGCCTGCTTACAGTCGGTGCGTCACATGCGTTTGGGACGCAGCACGAGAGGCCCAGTGAGCCGATCCGAACCAGAAACCCCCGACGTGGGCTGCTGCAGACCCCGCAGCTCCTTGTTGTTGGGGGCCCTGTGTCTGTGTGTGACGGCTGAGCTGCAGCAATCTTTAATGCACCAAACCGTCTGTCCTCATTACGCTCTGATCAGGCCACACACCCGAGCATTTCCATGTGTAACTTTTAGTGCTGGACCCGCAGAAAGAAAAAGGCCTGGTTCCAGCTGACTCCACACAGCTCTGCCATGTATCCTGGAGCCCATATGTTTTGTCTGGATACAGTGTGAACAGTGGTAACCGTGCACTGGCTCTGCAGAGGCAGTTTGGACTCACCACACTTTGATTTTTCTCTTTATGTTATTTTTGTTTTGTTGTCTGCTGTTTTTTTTTTTTTGTTTTTTTAAATAAAACTAATAAACTGTAAGTGTTTTTTTTTTTTTGCATCTGCTGCACAGTGTTGTGATCAGTGTGGAATCTTTCTAGAAACATTGTCACTTGTACATTTGCTTTATTTTCATTGGGAGGAGTTGGCTCGCTTATAGAAACAGCTCTCTCCTCAGAGGGTTTTTAAACTCCACACTGACACCGCAGGCGATCTCTGACACTGATGTGAACGCAATACTTAAATAAATGAACTAAGTATCTTCCCCTTTCAGTCAGTATTTGGTTGAAAGTAAACTTAAGGTTCAATGGCTGATTAGTTACATATTCTGAGTTTGTGGCGGGGCGGGGGGGGGGGGGGGTGGTGGCGCTGCTCAGGAGGAAAAGTCAGAGTTTGATTAAAAAAATCATTAGAATAAAGAGAAACAAGGGAAAGGACATTTTAAATAAAAATGAGACTTGTTTTAGAAAGCATTAGAAAATAAACATTTAATGACAACTGCGTCTTCAGTGAAGGACACTGCTGATGTCCTCGCCATCAGGTGAAGACTGAGGTGCGGCTGAAAGTTCCAATAGTAAGTGTAGCTTGAGTTTGCTTGGTTTATTTATGTACAATGTCCCTTTTTTCCCTTATTCTAATGATGATGTATTGAAAAGATTTTTTGGCACACCTTGACCACAGGGTCCAGAATGAAGTAAAACTCTTCCAGCTCTGTGGTCTTGAGGAGTGTAAACAGCTCATTAGCTGTCCCACAGAATCTGGACTCGCTTGCAGCATGGACGCCAGCTGTGACTCAGACCTTACACACTGTCCAGGAAAGAGGGATGGAAGTCAGGTTTAAAGGACCAAAGACCAAGGAATTGCAGGCTGAAGTCAGACATTTTGGTAACATATACATGAGTTTCCTGTCTTATCCACATCCATATGAGATCAGTATCACTTAGAGGCAGTGACTTTTGTGTGGATGTGTTTGTGACCATGTGCCCCCTCTCCAGTGCTGATGAAGGTCAGGATGAGCAGTCCTGGTTCTGGTGTTGTGCTGAGGGACTCTGGGTGTCACAAACACAGAATCTACTCCCTTCGAGCTTTGGAAAGACGTTTGACCTGAAGTCATGATGATAATGATCTTACAGGTCATGAAATCACTGATGAAGCTGCACTGACGGCTGTGGCCACTGGATGTCGCCGTACGCAGTGAGCACAGCACGTCAAAGCATTGTTAAGGGTGTCACTGCCTAGGTTACTGTTACATGTGTCCTGCAGCTCATGGCAGTGCATGTCTCCTGCAGAGAAACTGTCCAAATCAAAGTCAGAGGAATGAGTTCAGTCCTTCTACGCAGTTCATTTCTGGCTGAAGGTAAACTGGAAGTAGTACAGAGTATGGGTCAGGAAGTCAACATGTTGTTTACTTTTGTTTGTTCAGAACTAGTAAAACATTTTTTTTAATTAAAATGTTTCTGTCACATGTTTCCTGCCCCCCCCCCCCCCCCCCCCCCCCCCCCTGGGGGGAGGAAGTCTCTGTGCACTGCACCCACACCCACGTGGCTTTGACTTTAACTCTGACAGTCGTGAAGTAAACTATGTTCTTTGAAGGGGCAGATATTGGGGAAAAAACTGGCTCTCAGTCGGCTGTGGAGGTCCCTGGGCTGAAATGAAATGAGCAGCACCTGTATGTGTCCAGGCTGGTGGACTGGAATGTAGCTCATCTGGTTTAGGTTTTCTCTTCTTGTCCATCCCAGTAGATTCCGAGGACTGGAGTGGGGCCCAAGTGGCTGCAGAGACAACTCAACTCAGACCACCAACAACTGCGCCACGTTCAAAGTCACTTAAACCACCTTTCTTCTCCATTCTGATGCTCAGTTTGAACTTCAGCAGCTTGTCTTGACCATATCTCTGCCCCCATATGCATTAAGTTGCTGCCATGTGATTGGGTGATTAGATATTTGTGTTCACGAGCAGTTGGACAGGTGTATGTTCTGAATTCCTTTATGTTCGTAGGTTTGTGTGGCCTAAAGCTGTTAAATTTAACAGCGCTGACTTGGAGTATGCAGGAATGTGCATCATATAAAAACAACAAGGGGCATTAATATAATGTAACAATGCATCACCTAGCTTTAAAATGCTTATCACTTTAGTCTCTGCTGTGCTTCAGTGGTGCATGTTCCAAACAGAGCTGCTGCTATTTGCATTCGCCACGAACTGATGGACTGATCACACAGTGATCTTTGTGCCCCCGAAGGGTCCCAGCCCCAGCAGCTTCCCACTTCCTTTTCATTGGTGATGTTGACATGACATAAAGTGGAACTGGTTTTTTATGGTCCGTGTAGCCCCGCACCACCAGGCCGGTCACATGACCTGCGGCCGTGTCCATGAGTGCTGCGAGCAGAAACAGCAGGAAGCAGGTTTCCTGAGTTACCCAGCTACTGTTTCCTGTACTGTCTCCTTAATCTCCCATTGCTGCCTCATAGTAAACGTTAAATGAGACCACAGTGTTTTTCTACCACATTTACACGTTTAACGCCAATAACACAGCAGTAATCAGGGCCCCGACACCAATGGTTCCACAGAGAACCTGCTGTTTTTGTAGATTATTATTAGAGATTATAGATTTTTTAAAATACGTTTTCCAATCTGAGGAAGATCCACAAGATTGCCAGTTCTGTTAACAGTGTTATTGTCCTCATACAGTGTTCATCAGCCTCACATCAGGTTTGACTCTCTTTCTTAGTGACCCCATAAAACCGAAAGATCCACAACTGTATTTTTCTATTTTTTAATTCATTCGTTTATAACATTCATTTATTCACCTTTCTGGTTTTGCCCTAAATTTGTTCATGGCTTTAATGGTGCACATCTGATATGATTTTTTAACAACATCCACATACACAGTATTACAAAAACATACAGGAACACACCGATGGAGGTTTATTACGAGGTTTATGGTAACTTGTGTTCTGTAGTAACAGAAAACTGATCACAAACGAACAAAGCACATTAAACACATTTTTAATGGCAATAACTGTGGTTAGGTTTGGTTTTCTGGCATCATCATCATCATCACAACCCATTTGAGGACTAAGGCTGTTGTCCATTGCAGTCTACATAAAATTCCTTTTTTTTTAATGCAGAAAAAAAAAACTTATAGCCTACCGTCTGTACAAAATGTAGTAAATGTAGCCGTGAACAACCCATGTTCCACAGCTTGGTCATGTGATGGCACCTGAGCAGGTTCCATTTGCTTGAATACCGTTGATCGTGAGAGAGTGAGTGAGTGTGTTTGTTTCCTTGATTCATGAATTCACTGATGTAAACCTGTGAGATCCAGGGCTGCACAGGAGGAAGGATGTGTTTTATTTGAGACTTCCTTGTGATCAGGAAATGACTGCAGCGTCTCCCTGGGGGGCCGGGGGGGGGGGGGGGGGGGGGGGGGGACAACCATTCTGCTACAAGCCCAGACTGTCCACTGTAATCTTCTCCATCTTCTCAGCTCTCTAGCTGCTGTAAACTCATGGATAACATGAGGCTGATCATTTCCTGCCACCAGAACAATGAATGCTTTTAATTCACATGACAATATATCACTGAATGTCACCTCATGACATTTAGCTGTAAAAATCATTTATTACTTTCTACCTGCTGCAGAGGCCATGTTCCAGGAGCAGGTGAGGGGTATTACAACATAACTCAAAAAAAAAAAAAAAAAAAGTTTGTGAGGACTCGCGGAATGTCCCTCTGAGCATGCGCAGTGGTTCTGACTCCAGCGGGCGGAGCGGCAGGGTCGCTCAGCTGAGTCCGAGCTGTGCCATCAGACTTCGCGGAGGCAGCGCAGGATGGAGCCGCTGGAGAAGGAGAAGGACGGAAGAGGCGGAAAGGCTGCGAGCACTAAAGAGAAGGATCAGGTATGAGTGTGCGTGGAGAACACGGGGACAGATGTTTACACCATGCCACGCGCACATTTTTCACGTATAAGAGGAAGGTGCAGGTGAGAGTGTGTCGCCAGACCCGGACACACACACACACAGAGAGAGAGAGAGAGAGAGAGAGAGAGAGAGTTTTCTAGAGATGTGTGAAATGATTGGAGGGAGATTGGACTCACTGACAAACATTTCTCAGGTGTGTTGTGAAGCTTCATTTTAAAGAACTGTTATGAGTTTATGAATCAGAGGGAAGTGAGAGACCTGGATTGGGACCTGGACATGTCTGTGGGAGGGGGGTGGGGGGGGGGAGTAATGCTGTTCTGCCAGTTAGGACTTGTAAGTGTGAAATGCCTCAGGCTGCCAGCGAGGTATGAAGTCTGAGGAGTTTGTCTGATTGTCTCTGACTGTCTGTCATTCAAACTGATTCCAAAAAACAAGCAAAACTACAGATCCAACGTCATCACTCTTAAAGTGAGTCTCAAGTCTAAAGGACTGAATTTGTGTTATTGATTGTGGACACTGAGGCCTTGTTATGGACTTGGACTGTATGTTTGGGGACAACATGTTATTGTGGAAACAGAAGACGGGAGGAGCGGCCTGGGCAGGAGCAGACTCCTGCACAGAAAGACTGCTCAGCCCCACAAGGTGGGCAACTTCAACATCACTTTTCTCAAGCTCAGAAAACACATTCATGAGCTGCACTGCATGAGTAACACACCAACACAGCGCTTGGGATTCGTGTGTCAGATGTAGACACAGCGAGAACAGAGTCTTCATCAGCTTGAAACTGGCTCTCCTCAGCCATTCAAATGACAAGTTTCACTGTCAAGAAGAGAAAGAGTAAGGCAGCGGGACGAGCAGCATGTTTTGGTAAATGTCACGGACCCACCCCACTCTGTTCCCTTTCTCAGTCACACACACACACACACACACACACACACATTCATAGATGTACCAGCATACCATTTGATGGAGCAGTTCAGCCTCACGATTGATGGATTGAAGGACTGAACCCTCAGGCCTCAGCAGCCCCCAGAGACCTTGCTTGTGCTGTGTGTGTGTGTGTGTGTGCAGTGTTTCACTATTTCCTACAAACCTACTTTAATGTAGCCACAGCCTGAATTGCAGGTCAGTCAAGTCAGGTTTTATTTTCATATAGAGCAGGTTTAGACTGTACTCTTTCTAATATTATTTACAGAGACCCAACATGAGCAGCAGCACTTGGAGACAGTGGGCAAAGTAAAACTTCCTTTTAACAGGAAGAACTGGGTTTGGGTGGGCGGCCATTTGCCTTACAATAGTAACTAACCGTTGGTTGTTGAGCAGGATCATAGAATCATGGGGACAGTGGGGGGTTCACAGCTGCAGAAAAGAAGAGAGAGACGAGAAAGAACAAAACTACAAAAAGAGGAAAAGCTGAGTTAGTAACATGTATTAATGGGATATGAAGGAGAGCAGATGGAGAGGGACAGGAGAAGAGAGGAGCTCGGTGCATTATTGGAAGTCTCCCAGCAGTCTAAGCCTGTAGCAGGTGACATGGAGAGGGTGTCTGCCTCCCAGACCCAAGGTGGTAGATGGTTCCACAGTAGAGGAGTCTGAAAGCTGAAGGATCTACCTCCCATTATACTTAGACTCTAAGAACCACAAGTAAGCCTGTGTTCTGGGAGAACAGTGTTCTAGTAGAACTATGAAACTATGATTGTGTCTGACCATTGAGGGCTTTGTGGGTGAGGAGCAGGATTTTAAATTCTGTTCTGGGTTTTACAGGGAGCCAGTGCAGAGGAGCTAACACAGGAGAAATATGATCTCTTTTCCTGGTTCCTGTCCGTACTGGCTTTTTGTAAAGTTATGTATGTGAAAAAAGAAATTGAAAGGTCATTGATATTTGTTACATGTGGGTATGAAAGGACATATCCCGATCAAAGATAACTCTGAGCTTCCTTTCCGTGTTTCTGGAGGCTAGAGTAATGTCATCTAGAGTAACTACAGTGTGTGTTTATATATATATATATAGAATATTAAATCATCCAGGTCTTTACTGCTTAGTTTCTTCTGGCTTTACTAATAAATTTATATGAGTTTTATCTGCGTAACAGTGGAAGTTTATGGAGTGCTTCCTAATAATCCAGAACCAGTCCAAGCACTGAAGATTCACTGTTAATGTGTACAAACTGAAATCGATCTTCGACTTAAACCGGCTTCGTGCGGTGCCACTTCCATGTTCCAAGTCTCTGTAATAGAACGTGATATGATTTGTGTAATTTTTCGTGACTTCATCTTGTATAGTTGTGGCACTATTATGGTGACAACATCTGTCCACAGACAGACAGACAGATAAACACCAGCCAGAGTGCTTAAAACCACCTCTGTGGTAGTTCCTGCTACAGTAGGTGTGTCCAGGACTGTAGTTATAAAGTGAAAAACAATACCAGTCACGTTGTTGCAGCCCGTTAACAATAGACATGCGTGATTTGCTGCGTTGTGACACCCAGACTTGATGTTTTTTTTTTTTTTATTTAACTTTGACTTGTACAGGTTCATCTGAATTGCATTATGTTTCTGGGATTACTGATAAACTGAACAAACATAAGAGGAAAAAGTCCTGGCTTTTGAAAAAAAAAAAAAATTGCAGGGATTAATGCAACCGAATGAATTCCTGGAGCTCATACACCTGTTCTGTGAATTGGATTGAGATGATGCAATTGTTCAGTCAATTCAGTGAGTCACCGCAACTCCACACACACACACACACACACACACACACACGCCCCACCTGCTCTGAATTATTAGTTGTGAATAGGCATCTGTTATACCTTCACACACACTGAAGAGCAGGGCACACACACACACACACAAAGCTCGGCCCGGAGCCAGGGGAAGTGTACCGTTTGTGTGTAGGTTGGTTTCACTACACATCTTACCGAACCTCTAACCTCCTGTTTTCCAGACTATTCTTTGTGTTGACAGCACTTACTGACATGTACCTTGCAGTTCTGGGTTCATTCAGTTGTTGGTTGTTGCTGGTGAAACTGTCCTACATGATTCGATGAGTTCATGATATCAGCCTGATAGTGACCAGACGTGTTTATCCCAGGTTGTGTGTCATAATAGAAGACAACTGACGCAGTATGTGGCACTCCTCATCACACCCAGGTCACAAGACGTGCATCACAATGTTTTGCCGTCTCTGGTCCACTATAACGAGTTGTGTTTGTGGTGCGTTTGGTGACGCTGACCAATAGATGCGCAGAGAACTGTTGGAGCTAACCATGTGACTCTCGCCCTCGGGTCAGGAGCGTTAAACCAAATGAATCAGAGCTGTTGTTGTGACCTCAACGTCTGTACACATACTGTATGTCTGCTGCTCTCTCTCACACACATGCACACACCATGTTTCAACACACTGACCAATGAGGGATTCCAGAGGCCTTCGTTCTAAGAAGCGAGTTCAACATATCCAGGATATCTTTCGGTTATCTGGCTTCACTGAGCCTAACATTGGTCGTCATAGTTAAGCTTAGTTAAGAGCAAAGCCTTAAACAGTAAGTATTTGAGACAGGTTGGCTGAGGATGATAAACCCGAAGCGTAGGTGAGACAGGGTGACTGAATGGGAGGATGAGCCAGGGTTAATACTGCAGGGGCTTGTTGAGTTTGATGAACTGGGAAGTTGCAGGTGAGTAGGTAGAACAGCAGGAAGGAACCAGGAGACCACACCCAGCGCACAAACACACACACACATACATACATACACAGATGGACACAGACAGGGGACAAACAGGAAACACTAAATAGAGGAAACACATAAGGGGACAAGCAAACATTTAAAAGCTCAGCTCATTCACAGTGCTCCTTAGATTCTTAAACTACTTGTATTTTCCTTGTATGAAGAAGATGACAGTTAAGTAGCAGAGCAAGATGTGCATTTACGTATTTAAGTCCTGTAATCCAATACACAGTCAGCGGAGGACATGCAGTATGTGAATGTGGAAGCAGAGACTGTAAAAAGCAAATAGCCCCACAGTTGTCAATAGGCGGACACGTTGAACCAGTCCTCACTCAAAAACTGTCTCTCAGTTTAATCTGCCTCGTCTTGTACCAACAACAGTTTATAGATTTGAGGGAGTTCACACACACAAATACACACACATATTATTTACAAACCAGTCTCAGAGAGCGTGACTGGCAGTTTCCCTCTGCAGCCACTGAACCCCTCAATCATGCCTCAACTTGAATCTGTCTTCGCTCATTCCTGACATTTCTCTCATTCTCTGATTGGCTTTCATCTTGGCTCTGCTGCTCCAGGACAACTGATCCCTGATCTGCTTCCCTCTCATGTCTGCTGCTCTCTGTTTGCCCCCCGCTGCTTTAATCCTTTGTGTGTGATCTCATGATTGCAGAGTACATTCCTCCCTGAGTGGTTACACATGAAACCGGCACGTTCCCCTACACAGCCTGTGATGAAATTCCAGGGAACCAGACCCAGGAAGTATAGGTCATTTGTTCCCACCCTCCAACCTTGGATACAAATCATAGGACCGCCAAGCTTCCTGGATGTTTTTTTTGTAGTGGTAACAATATTACAATAAGGAGTGCACCCACCCTTTGTCACCATTGTAAAATAAAAAAAGGAAACACACTGAGTGTACTGACAGGGACATACCAGACCATTCATCATCACTCTCAACGCACAGTTAAGGTTGTGGACCAGTCACCGTTTGGTTAGGTTTAGGGAAAAATGGTGGTTTGGGTTAAAATAAGACCTGAAGACCTTCATCGTTATGGTAACAATAATAAACACGCAGTTCAGGCTGATTTGTTGCTCCTCTGTAAAGATATTAACTGTATTAATGGAAAATAAATCCACTATAATGAGAATTCCCTGTGGCACAGCTGCCCCAATCTGGGTGTTGATTTTGAATTGTTGTTGTTGATTTTGGTCGTCCACTAATCAGAAAGTCGGTGGTTCAATCTTCAGCTCCTCCAGTCCATGTGTCGAAGTGTCCTTGGGCAGGATACTGAACCCCAAATTGCCCCCAATGTGCCCATTGGTGTGTAAATGTGAATGTGTCTTAGTTAAAAGCACTGCATGAATGTGTGTGTGAATGGGTGAATGCAACTTGTAGTGTAAAAGCATAAATTTTGATTACCTGCCCTGTCTTTATGCGTTTCACCTATGTTTATTGTTCTTCCCGTCCCCTAGTGTATTTAAGTCTTGTCCGCCCCTTTATCTGTGCCAGATTGTCTTTCCTTGTGTTACTCCTTGTGTGTTTTTGACCTGGTTTCTTCTCCTTACGGTTTTTGCCTTTTGCCTATCAATTTGGATACCTCTGCCTGATTTTGGATTCCATTCCCGTATACCAACAGTTTGTATAAAAGACTAGCCTTTGCCTTTTATCCCAGTCTTCTGGAGTCGTGCATTTGAGTTCTTTTTCTGAGCCTCCTCCCTGACAAAACTGGTGGTTACATGGAAGTCTGCACAGCACCACATGCCCTTGCATACTCTTTTTACTATGTCATCTGACTTCCTCCTATGGTCCCATCATAATTATTACAACCGTTAGAGGTCATCTAATGATAAAAACCTAACAATGGGTTGTGACGTTCTCAGGCCTGACATTATAGGACACATCTTCACATGCTCACATGCATGTAGATGAACAGGGTTATTGGTTGGTGTAGTTGTTCCTCTTCTACATACAGGGTGTGTAGGAGTCCCATTTAGTTGTGACTGCACTGGGCTGTGATGAGAACAAAAAACTACACCACTACACTCATTCTGTGTAACAATGACCGAGTCTCAAGTTCAGCTGAAGGCAACATGAGACTTCAACCAAACACGTTTGGGTCTTTGGGCTGTTGTGCCAGTTAACCAGCAGTGTTGTGTCCCAGCAACAAACTTCCTGTACATTTGACTGTCTTCAGCGGTGGAAGGATTAAAAAGCCACGTGCAAAAGAGTCCTCACTCTCTTTCACACAGAGTGAGGACTGTGGATTTTGTGCTCCATCACCGCCACTGGAAACGTGTTAGGAGGGGAAGCTTTAATGGCAACCCGAAGGAGGGGTGATTACAGCAAGAAAAACCTGTTTCACAGTGTTCATACTGAAACATGTTTTTCACCTCACCTGTTCTTTTCAGATAGACTTGAAATAAATGTGAACCTGTCCTTAAACCGGCAGTACGTACTGTCATGACTAGCCCCTTAGGGGGCTGTTTTCTGAAAACCTTTATGTTTTGAACCCCTTTTTGGACTCTGGGACTCTTGTCTAGGTTGTTTAGTTTGTTAGTAGTTCCTGTTTTATTTTGAATTCACTGCCCTTGTGTATCTGGTCTTGTTTTACTTCCTGTCTTTGTCTTGTTTCCCGCTTTTGTAATTGTTTTCCCCGCCCTAATTGTTTCCACCTGTTTCCCCTTACCTGTTGTGTATATATAGTCTGCGCTTCCCCTTGTCCAGTGTCAGTTCGTTTTCGTCTCATGCTTTGGTCTCGTGCTTTGGTCTCATGCTTTGGTCTCATGCCGTCGTCATACGTTTAGTCTCATGTTTTGTCTCCTGCCGTGTTCCATGCCGTGTCCCATGTTCTGTCTTATGCCTCGGTCTCTAGTCTCGTTTCTTGTCCAGAGATCTTGTTTTCCCAAGCCATCGTTTCCCAGGTCAGATTTTGTATTAATTCGTTACTTTGTTTCTTGTTAGGTTTTGTTCATCGCTTAGTCTTTTTCCTTGTAAGAGTGATTTTGTGTTCACGTTTTGTAACTTTTGTTTTAGTGCCTTTTTCCCCTTTATGGGTGATCTTTTGTTTGTTACTTTGTCCAGTTAGTTTGCCTTCCTCCTTCGTGAGCGATTTTCTGTTTGTTACTTTGTTAGAATAAAATATTATTTTGGACTACTTAAGACGAATGTTGGTACCTTCCATTCCTTCAACACTTGTCCATTACTGAACTCTCTGAAGAAGGAGGATGACGCTCGATGCATCAAGGAGAAAAGAGATGAGCAGTACAAGTGTAATAACATCCCACATCTGAAGGGAAATATTTATACCATGATACCCCGCACATGTCCATAGATTGACATAGATTGCACCCACTGTAATCCAATCACATTACCCATATACATATATGAAGATCCTATTGAGTACAAACACCTAAACATGAACATGTTTAACCATACGCACACTGTAAATCCCACGAGCTCTGTCCTCCTCATCATCTCATCAAGGCTTGTGTGACTAATTGACCATGAGGTGTTCCCCGGAGGCTGTCTCAACCTTGGTTGCTATGACAACCTCTGATGGTAAAATTAGGCAGATGCATCTTCACAGCGATGCCAAGAACAAACAATGAACTATTCTCTGTAGTAAGTTACTTGAGTTTGACCTGTATGGAGACACGGGGTAAAAGAAAGAGAGTCAAAAGAAAAGACTGGAGCAGCTGCAGTTCACTGAACCTCTGCATGAATAAGCAATGGATTTTATAATAACCAGCTTAGTGCAGTGAATCTAAATGTGTTGTCCAAGCTCAGTAACCTAACCTGATTTTCCCAGTAACCTGGTTTCTGGTGTGAATGTAAATGTGCTTCCCCTCACCTTTACATGACACCAACGAAACACAGTGTAGACAGTAGGTATCTAGGGAAAAGACCTCAGCGCCAGAGGCAAACACAGGGTGTCACTTCCGTAACAATACCGTGCTTTTGTTATTTTCCAGCTCAGATTCATTATTGTTGTGACACAGAAACTGTCTCCAGGTTAGAGAAATGGCTGTGTAGTGTAATGAATAGGACAGGATGACCACCCAAAGCTGCTCATGGTGCTAACAAGCTGTTGTCCTGTTCACAGAGTTGGATTCCCAAGATCATCAAGAAGCGAGTTTGTACCACTTTTGTGGAAGACTCTTTCAGGTAATCTCTCCTTCTCTGGCTTTTAAAAAAATACTGGATTCATCAGGACTCAGTGTTTTAATGATGTGAATCTGTTTTTCTGATCCTAACTCTTTTCACTGAGCTTAAGCTCTGCAGTTATCTTAGTTTGTCATCTCAGAGATGTTGTAGGAGAAAAAAGTGCTTTGTCTCTTTCCTCTCACACAGACAATTTGCCATTACTCTCAACTATGGAGTACCTCAGGTCTCTGTCAGAGGGCCCCTCTTTTTTATACCGACTTATGCTTCCACTTAGATGCAAGTGAAAGTAAAAACAGGGTCCACTGGCATCAGATCAATGTGTAACTCTCTCTTTACCTGGCTCAGTCTCTTTACATTGGCCTCCAGTTGATTCTACAGTTTGATTTGAAGATTTTACTCTTTACTCCATAGTCTGGCTTGCTGTTGTTGATTGCTGTCAGGGCCCCCCAAACTCCAGAACTGTCTTCCTCTTGAAATTTGACTTGTCAGGATCCAGATCCCTTCACTTTTCACACGCTTTATCGTGTAGATTGAATATGAAATTACCATTTTTTCCCTTTCAGTCTACACTCAATAACCCATAATGACAAAGTGTTTTTCAAATGTATTAAATGAAAAACTGAAGTCTCTGATTTACAGAAGTATTCAGACTCCTTGCTGTGGATCCAAACTGTGCTCAGCTGCTTCCTGTTTGCTTTAATTATCCTTGAGTCCACCTGTTGCTAATTGAATTGATATGACATGGTTCACAAGGCATTCAACTGTGGACAGAAACCATGAAGTCCAAGGAGGTCTCCGTAGACCTCCATGATAAGATTCTGGTGAGGCACAGTTCAGAGTGGGGTTTAAACCATTTCTAAAGCTCTGAGTGGCAGAACTCCAAACACTGTGTCTGGTGAACACCAGGAACTGCTCATAACAAAGGATATGAGTGGCTGAGCCAAAGCCCAGACTTAAACCCCACAGAACATCTGTGGAGAGACCTGACGACGACAGTTCACATCCAATGTGACGGAGCCTGAGTGGATCTGCTGGGAAGAATGACATACACTGCCCAAATCCAGGTCTCTGCAAAGCTTGTAAAGGAGTCTCTGGTCTCTACAAAGGTCTCTGCAAAGCTTGGTGTCAGCAGGACTTTATTACTGGTTTATTGTGCGTACACTGAAACGCAATACAGTGTGCAAGAAGTCAGTGAGCCATTGTACTGCGCAATGTTTTCTCAGTGGTCATATCTTTTTTGTGGGTAACGCAGTCCAAAGATTGGACACTATCAACAAACTTCAGACACAGGCTGACAGATAAAGTTCATGACACAGGGCTTTCAGTACTGATGCCTAATGTAAGAGAGAGAGAGAGAGAAAAAAAAAACCTGATCACTATCAATTTCCTGTGAGTAACTCTCCCATGTTCTTCAGTGTTTTTCCCCCTTATCTGCCTGTAGATGGAAGGTGTAATAATCTTTTCCATGGAGTGTATATAATGGACAATTCCTGGTAAAAGGAGCAAACTTCAAGATACAGAAAAGACCAAATGACTGAATGCATGGACACAATCAAAATATGTGGGCATAGCCCCTTTTGCACTGACCCACACTTCCTCCAGCAGGCCTGCTGGCTCACACATAACTTCTCATAAAGAACCGAATCAAGCTCCTCCAACAAAAATCCCTCCAGGTCAGTCAGTTAGTAATGGAACACTGAGTTTCTCAGGCATGTAACCACACCCCCTCACATATTTCCACCCGTACGCCTCTTTCCCAATGCTGTCTTACATAGTCTCTTGAGTTCTGGCTCATGTAGGTGATAGTATTACATAGTTTGCCCATAACCTCCTTGTTACTTTCACCCTCATAAACATCTGTGAAGCTCTGTATCATCTTTGAGGAAATTTTCAGGGCTGTGGCCTCTGATCTCCGTCAGGGGAAAAAAAAAACTGGCAGACCTGTAAATACCTTTGACATTCCTACTGAGTTGGAATAACTGCGATGGGTCCATGTGTATTTGATGTTTAGTAGTAGATAAATATAATTGCTGAGCGATTGGACTGAACCAACTCTGAACTGTATCGTTACTGTAAAAACTGTGTATCATTATGGCATGATACCACTGAGGTCCCAACCGCAGGATAACAACTTTGATTGTTGATTTGTGTGTTGTTCGTCAGTAATGGACGGTTGTGTCAGTGCGGTGGTGTGCGGGAGGTGCATGACTCCGTGGCGACAGGGGACTACTTTGGAGCGGCTATTGTCACGCAGTGGGACAGCAGACAGCACTCTTCAGAGTGTCCCACTGACGCCTATGGAGAGCTGGAGTTTGCTGGAGCTGGACGAAGACACAGTCACGTGAGTGGCCGCGCTGAACACACATACACACACAGAGTCATAGATGTACCAGCATACCACTTGCGTGTACAGTATTTCACAGAGATCAGAGAAACAGTATGAATGATGTTAATTTATTTTACTTATTTATCTATGTATGTATATTTACTTTTTACAGCAGCTGTTCTCTTAGTTTAGTATCTTGTTTTGGCCATATTGGTCTTACTTATATTTTACTTTCACTTACTGGACTGTAATCTTGCTGTTGCTAAATGCAATTTCCCCACTGAGGGACTAATAAAGGATTTCTTATTCTTATTCTTATTCTTATTCTTAAAATTTCTTCATGCTTTGCGTCTTCCTCTGACTGTCTGGAAAATGATGGGATGAACGTGTTCCCTCTTCTCGTTGTGTGCTGACTCCTCAGTCCTCTTTTTGTCCCATCTAGTTTCTGCGACTATCATGTGACACATCACCTCAGATCGTCTACACCCTGATGACGGCTCACTGGGGCCTGCCCTCCCCCAACTTGGTGGTGTCGGTGGTTGGGGGCGAGGGCCATGAAAAGATCAAAACATGGGTGAGGGACATCCTGAGGAATGGGCTGGTCAGGGCTGCACAGAGCACAGGTAAGAACCTGTAGTTACTACTGAGAGTTTAATAAAAGCTCAGCCACTATCAGTATCACACATTTCCATGTTATTCTCTCTGTTCTTGCCCAGGGGCCTGGATCTTGACGGGGGGTCTGAGGGAGGGCGTGTCCCGCTGTGTGGGTGAAGCAGTAAGGGACCACGGGGCCGCAGCTCCGGTTCTCTCCCAGAAGAAAGTGATTGCTGTGGGACTGGCACCCTGGGGCCTGGTGCACAACAGGCAGCAGCTGGTCAACGCTCAGGTACTCATCATACAGTATGTCTGCCATGAGCTTTGGTAAATACATGAGCCTCCATCTTTCCTGACACTTACTCCATCACTGCAGTTCAGAATAACAGGAGGAGACTAGGCCGACCAGATTAAGCTCAACTCCCAGAGGCCCCTGATGCTCCTCCCTGACATCAGATCAGCCAGAGGGGGGAGGCAGCGTAGCTTCCATCCCTTCCTGGGAGTGAACTCACTCACATTCACCCTGTGTGTTGTCTGTTTGAAGGGGAGTTTCCCTGCTCGATACTACGTTCAGAACACATCACGTGACTCCTGCTGCCTGGACAACAACTGCCAGGCTTTCCTCCTGGTGGATGATGGGAGCGTTGGTCGCAGAGGTGGAGAGACAGCCTTTCGCGCAAATCTGGAGGACTACATTTCCCATCAGCGTACCGGCATTTGGGGTGAGACAAAAAAGACAGAGTGATGTCTTTTTTCTTTTTGTATGTAGGTCTAAGAAATGAATCATTTATCAGACAGTAGGATGCTCAGTATATTTCTCAGTTGCAGGGTTGCCCAAGATGTGAAAATGTTAGTCATATTTTTGCTTCACTGTGAGTGCGTGTGTGTGTGCTGAGTGTGTTCAAGTACTGGCCTGCCCTCTAGTGGTGAAAGTCACAGTTATCGTCTGGCAAACCAAGGTTTAAATGGTGTGTATAACAGATGAGTGTAGCTGTGTGAGAGTGGAGTCAGCCAAAACAAAAGGAAGGCTGGGAGGTTGGAGACGATCTGGATGGAAGCTCAGAGGTTTCATACGCCTACCGCTCAGTTCAGCTGGTGATCAGAAATATGGTTCACCCTTTTTGGAGAGGGTGTGGGGTATTTACTGGGGGATATACTTCTTTTTTTTCTTCTTCTCTTTTTTTTCTTCTAACTTCTTATCTTGGACCAACAACAGGTAGTGGCAGCATTGAAATCCCAGTGCTTTGCATGCTCATCTCAGGAGACGCCAACATGCTGGAGGTGAGGAAACTGTTAAATACATTCTCACTCTACACACACTCTCACAGATGCATCAACTACTAACAGAACCCACAAAGTGTGCTGGATCCTCACCTGAACCCCCGGTGAACCGGGGGATCAGGTGAGAACCGGCTGGTCCGGCCCTGTCTGACGCTCTCCTTTGCATTTATGAAGGCAGTTGTGTTACTTTGTTTCTGCCTTACTGCCCCTGACCCACTTCATTGCATATGATATTTGTAATTGTTTTAAAGTGAAGTTACAGTTACATTAATGCTTAATACTACACTCCACGGCTCTTTTAAAAGAGAGACGTCCTTCTTCTCACTGAGACGCCCTGATTAAACGCCAGCTGAATGAAAATGTCCTGTCATTAACTCTGTGTGTGTGTGTGCTCAGAGATTAGACGCCTCTCTGAGGAAAGCTACGCCCTGGCTGGTTCTTGCTGGTTCTGGTCCAGCTGCAGACCTTATCAGTGAGCTGCTGGGCAATCTCTCCCCCCCTGTTTCTCCTTCAGCAGAGGGGGAGGCTGCTCAGGGTCTCAGCACAGAGCACCGCGACAGGATCCGCGACAAGATCCGGAAACACTTCCCAGCTGAGGCTGAGCTGGAGAAACTGGTGGACAGCGTGAGTCAAACGTGGGCTTGTGTGTGTGTGTGTGTGTGTCTTTCTGTGGTTGTGTGGTTAAATACTTTTTCAAAACCATCACTATGGGGCCATTTTGTCTGACTATCACACCATCAAAAGGACTGTCTCAGGTCTAAGTCTTGGTTTTAGGGTTTTAGGGTATGAATTGACCCACCTATTTTTGAAAATTCTTCTTATTTTGGGTCTTTTTGACACCACATTGAAATCCTGAGTTTCTTTCACACCACAGCTAACGTTACTGTGATGAGCAGGAGGTAGTGATACCAGGGTCTCTGCAGGGTGGGCGAGAACCCCCTACCAGAAGAGTTTCATGTCTGAAACCCCCTAATAACTCTTAGTGCTATTGACACATTCTGTGTGATCTGCTCAGACCCTCTGTGTGGCCGTGTGAATGTTTGTGGTGAATGATATGAAACACTGATTTTTCCTGTCTCCACCTCTGTGTGTCCAGGTTCTGAGTATCTATCAGAACAGAGAGCTCATCACTGTTTTCCAAGGGGAACAGGAGGGTTCTGATG
This sequence comes from Toxotes jaculatrix, assembly GCF_017976425.1. NCBI lineage: Eukaryota > Metazoa > Chordata > Actinopteri > Toxotidae > Toxotes > Toxotes jaculatrix. Next base: position 21,088,996 of record NC_054411.1, on the reverse strand, counting down.
ATTTCGACACAGTTCTCCTCAAAGCACTTGTCCGAGGTGAGTCAATAAAGTTTATTTAAAGCACCTTTAACGAACAGGATGTTACAAAGTAAAGAGAAAAATAAATAAATAAATAAATAAATACAAATCGTTACACAATGGAAAATCTAAATAGATGTTCCCACATTTAGGATCCATGACTTCAAAAGCACAGTGTCTTTTAGATTAGAGCCTGGAGTGAGGAACAACTACCAAACCTGACCACGGAAGTGTGGAGACCTGCTGCTCATACAGGCCTCATCATAAGATCACTGGAGGGGGAAGCGGGGGACCTGCTTCATCTGTTAGACACTTTGGATCATCTGTTAACAGCAGTGCTCTTGTTTTAAGAACAGACCAACATCAGGACTTTAATTCAAGCAGCAGTTCATTCAAAATCACTTGAACTGTGTCTGGGCTCATTGACACGGTCACTGGCAACACAAAGTTCTGCAGCCCTGACATGAATGTTATCTGTTTGTGTTCCCTTTTTATTTCATATCCTCCGCTTATTCCCCCATCAGCCATGTCATGGCATGACCTTTGCCCTCCCCAGTGTGTGACCCTGCCCTCCTAACCCACATATCCCCCCCCACAGTAAGACAGTGACAGATCCCAGAAGTCACATCACTGTCCAGTTTTATATATCCAAGAACAGTACTTAATAAATGTCGCTTTCTCTCTCTCTCTCTCTCTCTCTCTCTCTCTCTCTCTCTCTCTCTCTCTCTCTCTCTCACTGTGTGTGTGTGTGTGTGTGTGTGTGTGTGTGTGTGTGTGTGTGTGTGTGTGTGTGTGTGTGTGTGTGTGTGTGTGTGCGTTAAGCTAGTAAACGTGTCAGTAGTGAAGCCAGTGAGTGCACTGAAGAGCTGAAACTGGCTGTGGCCTGGAACAGAGTGGACATCGCCAAAGCTGAGCTCTTCAATGGAGACATACAGTGGAAGGTCAGAGTCAAAGAGAGAGAGACGCAGTCTACTGTCAAAGTAGCATCTATACACCTGGGATCAGTAAAGAGTCGGAGTACAGCTCTCCAGCTTCTCAAGTTCTCGTGACCGACCGTGATGAGGAATTGCTAAAGTATTCAGTTTACATACAACAGAAAGTGGTTAGAAAGGTAGTCCTGCTTTTCTGATGATGATGGTGGTTATATTTTCAGTATGAGGACCTGGAAGACTCCATGACAGATGCGCTGGTCAACGACAAGCCCCAGTTTGTGCGTCTCTTTTGCGAGAACGGTCTGAACATCCTGGACTACCTGACGTACCGGCGCCTGGAAAGCTTGTACCGCTCGCTGTCGGACAGCTCGCTGGCCTACACGCTGCTGCAGAGGCGTCTGAGCGAGAGGCAGGCCCTGGCTGGATCCCTGCCCAGCCTGGACAGATCGGTGACCATCCCTCTGAAGAGTCCAGAGAGTGCACTAACTGGACCTGCCTCAGCCATGGAGCTGAGCCTGTATGAGGTGAGGAAGAGGAGGGGAGGATGGAATGAGAGGTAGCAAGAAGGAGCCTATGAATATTATTACAATATTTACATTACTGTAATTATTACATTATTACAATAATAATATTACAATATAGCGAAAGTGGTTTTTGCATGAGTGCACGCAACAAGCACCCACTTCATGGCAAATATGCAGAATGACAACTGATCTGCACGGAAACATTATTCTGCGCTAATTTATTCCGCTTTGTGTTTAATCATCAAACTGTATCTGCAGCTGTGAAACTGCAGCTGGGTGATTTTCCACTTGTTGTTATAGTGAAGTGTGTGGTGTGGTGTGGTGATGCTGCAGGTATCCCGCCTGCTGTGGGACTTGTTGGGTGATGTCTGTCAGCCTTTCTACTACGGACCTCTGGGTCTGGACCCCAGCGCCAGCACCAGGAGGACTCACAAGGTCAGTGAGTAGGCAGCTCCACCAATTTTACCCCCTCAGATGAAGTCATGTGTTTGTTTTTTTTTCCTGTACAAAATCACTGTTTAGTAGATGATGTGACCGTGGAGCAGTGAGAGATATGATCTGACTCCCTCACTGGGTGACCCTTGTTTCTTCAGCAAGTCAATAAGATCCTGGTGGGGGACCGTTTCTACCAGGACCAGCGCTGCCTCTCACCCTGGGCAGCCCTCTTCATCTGGGCTGTCCTGCAGAACCGCAGGGAAATGGCTCTTTACTTCTGGGAAATGGTGAGACTCAGCTGTTACACTCTACAACTCTACTCATATTGACCTTTTTAAGGCGCTGTGAGAAACAGGCTGATTTGTTAGATTTGGTTTCATTTGAACTGGCAGCCTGAGTCTCTCCGTGTTTACTTGTCAGGCCGGGGAGTCCGTGCTGAGTGCTCTAGGAGGCTGTAAGATGCTGAGGGAGCTTTCCAAGCTCGAGAGTGAGACTGAGAACAAGCTGTCCATGAAGGAACTGGCTCAGAAGTTTGAGAAACTGGCACTTGGTGAGTCATTCCACAGGCCGCTCGGTAGACCAGGTCAAATCAGATCTGGACCCCTCATCATGTCCCCCCTCACTTCCCGTCATGTCTCTATGTGAAATTACTTGAAACCCTGTTTCCTAGCAACCCAGGCAAGCCGCCTTTAACTGAGCGTTGCTTTGTGTGTTCAGACGTATTCGGCGAGTGTTACCAGAACAGCGAGAATCGCGCCTTCACTCTCCTCATTAGGCAGTCTCCGGTGTGGGGTGGGGCGACGTGCCTACAGATGGCCACGGCGGCCGACGCCCGCCTTTTCTTCAGCCATGATGGAGTTCAGGTGCAACACGTCAATTATGTTTACGGTTTGCATGTTTATTAGGCACATGCCATTCCTGGCTGAGAAGTAATCATGCATGCACACTGCATACATATGCATGTATCAACTCATAGTTTACTGTTGACCATAGTTTACTCAGCAGTGAGTGTAACGCTCTCTGGGAGCTGATGTGGTGACAGTGCCGCTCTCTGCCGTACAGTCTCTGCTCTCTCAGATCTGGTGGGGTGACATGGAGAGGAACACTGAGGTTTGGAAACTGGTTCTCACCTTCTTCCTGCCCCCCCTCATCTACACCGACCTTATCAGCTTCAGGTTAGTGTCGTGTTATTGCTGTGGGATTATTGTGTGCTTATCGTGCGTTGTTGCTTGTGGATGGTGTGTTAGGAAACTATAGAAGGATTTTGGAGCCATTGTTTGAACCTGTTCTGTGTTGGAACTGGATCAATAGATTTGACAGGAGCTACCACAGTAACACAGTAACACAAAGCAACCATGTTAATAAAGTTAAGAACTCATATTTTTCCTAGCGGTAGAAAAGGGAAACATGCCTTTTTGTTTGTGTTTGTGTTACAGGGAACAAGAGGAGGAGGTTAAGTCGTTGGAGGTCTACCACGGCAGGGACACTGACAGCCTGGATGGGAACGATGCCACTGTCTTCTCCCTTGCTGACATTATACAAAGGTAAATACAAATATACAAACATCAGTCAGATTAGGGTTGGGTGGTTGGTTTTCCTTCTCAGTTTGAGTAAAACCGGATTCTTTTGGTTGGTGTTGCAGTGAGGAGGAGGCTGAAGAGCTCAAAGCTCTAAAAGAAAACCTGAAAGGTGAGTCACTGTTCTGCTGTGGGTGCTTACGCTCAGTGGCTGCACTCTTACTCTCACACACTGTTAAATATTTCATATGATTTTTAATGAACTGTTCAGCCATTTTAGCTTTGGTATGTAACTGTAAGTGAAATTACCTGCAGGTCTCACTGGTTCTTATCAACTTAGAATCATTCCTGTTTTCATACTTTCAGGCTCCTTGCCATCCAGCTCCAAGAGGCCATTTATTGTGTCACGGTGGAGACAGTTCTGGTTCGCCCCCGTCACCTCATTCCTCGGCAATGTGCTGATGTACTTCCTCTTCCTCTGCCTGTTTGCCTATGTCCTGTTGGTGGACTTCAAGCCCCCGCCCCCTGACGGCCCCTCAACTCTGGAGTTTGTGCTTTACTTTTGGGTTTTCACCTTAGTATGTGAAGAGATTCGGCAGGTTGGTTGAATGGAAGGTTCATGTTACCGTACCGTAATGTTGTCATGTTCTGACTGACGTTAGCAGGCCGTGGTGTTGGTACAGGGGCATCTCAACATTAGGCTCTAGCAAAAAGTGCAGGGTCATCCAGCAAGTAAGTTGAACCAGGGTTCAACTTTTGTCACAACGCGGTGTGATGTCATCTGTCATCGCTGGTCAATCAAATACGTGCAAGTGCAACGTGCAACTAAACTACACGTCTCTATCTCTGCCACAGACTCACACAGTTTTTACTGCACAGATAACAACATGCGTCCACATCCAGTAGCTTGACTCCTCTCTTTCTGGTTTACAGACCTTCTTTGTGGGCAGTACCTTCTTGCTCCAGAGAATGAGGAACTACATCCAGGATGTGTGGAACAAGTGTGATCTCACAGCCATCACTCTCTTCACTCTGGCTCTGTGCTGCAGGTGAACATATCAGATTATGAAATTCATAATGTAGGTGACTATGAGCACCCCCTTGTGACATGCAGCCACTGATTGTCTGCACTGTTTTGGTTCCCAGAATGTTTCCCTGGTCGTATGAGTTCGGCCGAGCTGTGATGGCCATAGATTTTATGGTCTTCACGCTACGTCTGATCCATATCTTTGCCATCCACAAACAGCTCGGGCCCAAGATCATCATTGTTGGCAAAATGGTGAGTGCACATCCCCATGGGCAACACACAAATGAACGAAAATGCAATGTGAAGCAGACACTTCAGTCTTTAACAGAAGGTTAGGGTGCCTTTAAGATAAATATAATTTGTAGAAATAAAAAGGGCTCACCCAGTGTCCAGTAGTTATAGTACATTGCATGAACATTTGAGGAACTATTTTAGTATTTGATATTTTTCTGTCTTTACTGTTTTGTCCACCATAGCGTGTCAGTGTTGCAGCTCTGCACTCCTTTAGCACAGCCCAGCCTCTATGATGCAAATGCATGGATTTGCTAAGCTACTATACTAATAATAAATGCCAAAGGGCAGTGCGCAAAACATGCCAATGTAAGACAAGGAGTTGACTGAGGTAGCAGCTTCTCATTTTATCTGCCACTCACTGCCACGTTCACTGTCATGTTGATAACAGGCCAAAATAAAGAGCATCAGTTTTAGGAATCCTCCGTAGTCAGACTTTCATTCATATTGTATCTATGATTTAAACTGATCAGATTAATATGTTTGAATCGGGACTTTGAGTATTTGGATTAAGTAGTTTATAAATCTGGAGTCTTTATATTTTTGATCTTTTGTATATTCTGAGTGCCTATATCTTACTATATCTTCCTCTTTGCTGCTAACGGATGTAATTTATGATGTATCTTACCTTATCTTATAAAAAAGGTGTGTCAGATTTAATATCTACAGCTGTTATTATCAGATACATGTTAGATCAACATTTAGGTGGAAGAAGTTTAGATTCGGCAAATACCCAGTGTTAAAAGACTTGGATCAGGATCAGGGACAAAAGAAAACCGAGCATCTGGACTAGAAACAGCAGATGTAATTGAAATGACCTCACACCAATGTTGATGCTACAAAATCAACCACCTCTGATCTCTCTTTGCATCTCTGTCCTTCAGATGAAGGATGTTTTCTTCTTCCTTTTTTTCCTGGCCGTGTGGCTCGTGGCCTATGGAGTGGCAAATCAGGCGCTCCTCTACTCATACGATCCCCGGCCTAACTGGATATTCCGCCGAGTGTTCTACAGGCCGTACCTGCACATTTTTGGACAGATACCCATCAATGAAATGGACGGTGAGTTTTACCCATCTCTGTCTCTGCCGCACACAAGAAGCATTGGTTCCCTCAGTGTCCACCATGTTTGAATGAGATGATCCTCACATGTTGTTTTCGGGCCTCTTCGTTGGTCTTCCATCCAGCTGACAAACTTGGGGAAGTAGACTGTACAAACAACGCCACACGAATCGAAGCAGGAGAGGAGCCCTGCGTGAGCACCTACGCCAACTGGCTGGTCGTCATCCTCCTCGTCATCTACCTGCTGTTTACCAACATAGTGCTGGTCAACCTTCTCATTGCTATGTTCAGGTGCGCTGGCATCTAGTGCCAGGAGAAACTGTACTATGAGTTATAAAGCATGGAGACCCAGTGGAGTGATTTTAGCTCTCTGTAGACGCATAGTGAGATTTCATTTTACCGTCCACAGCTACACCTTCTCCAAAGTTCAGGAGCACAGTGATACCTACTGGAAGTTTCAGCGTTACAACCTGATCGTGGAGTACCACTCGAGGCCCTGCCTGGCACCGCCCTTCATCATCATGTCACACCTCCACCTGTTCATCAAGAGACACATCCGCCACATCTCCTCAGTCAAGAGCAAACACTTTGGTGAGAAGTAGCAAGTAGAGCATGAGCCTGTGGTACCTCCACAGCTCGCCCTGTTGCTCTTGCCCTCGTTCCTGTTCCCTTTACGTATCTTCTCTGCCCCTCAGTTCTGGAGTTGCGGGGCAGAAAGGCCAGCCGCCTCAACACATGGGAGGCCATCCAGAAAGAAAACCACCTCTCAGCTCAGAATAAGCGGCAGAGGGAGACTGACTCAGCGCGACTTAAACGCACATCTGTCAAGTAAGTTGCCTCTGGTATAGTTCCAAGGTATAAAGTTCCAAGACTGACATCTGACATTCATTTAATACACAATCTAAACTATCTATCTGAACCCAGCCAATACATCAGCATTAAATTACTGTTACTAAGTTGTTGTTCTTTGTGTACTTTTTCTTTTTGTTTGTATTAAAAATTATTTACAGTGTAAAAACAAAAGTCATCTGATGAATTTGTGATTAAGAAATGAAAGGGCCAATCAGCAGCTGCAGCAGCAGCAGAGGAAGCTGCTGGCGAGTCTGTAGCTTCATGGACTGTGGCCACTGGAGGGCAGAGCTGTATGGTCTACATACATGTTTACATGTTTATATCCACAGACTGAGGGTCAGGGGGTGCGCAGAGTGCATGGGGTGCAGGGGGTGCAGGGGGTGCAGGGTATGCGTCTGCACCTGGTCTAACTATGCAATAACGTTAAGGATGGTGTTTACCATCTACCTTAATTAATCACTGACTTAATGCACCACCCGGCGACCATGGCAGAGGTCCCACATCAAACTCCTCTGCCATGTTGCTTGACCAACAGGTGCACACTGGGTCTGGCTAAATGCTAAATGCTAAAATACTGACAGTGGATCCCCCAGCTGTGGCTTCTAAGTTCACCTCTGTCTGCATTTGTCCTGCTGTTAATTATTTAAGAAGCATCAGGCTGTTTGAATTATATAGCTTTCTATTGCTAAACAAAGTCTATATTCACCTGCCATGACGTTCAGGTGTTTCTATTATTTTGTCTACCCCATTCATATTAATGATGGTAGGCTAAAAAACAGAAACTGGTTTATACGTGTGTGTGTTTCTGCAGGGTGGACACTGTGCTGAAGCAGATGGCAGAGATCCGTGACCATGACCGAAGGTTGCGGCTGTTGGAGACAGAGGTCAGTAATACCTTGCATACACAACCTAGTGAGCCTGATTTGTACCGGTCACCATCACTTAATTTGCAGCCCAGAGCCACAATCCAGGCTCTTTTCAAGGCTTTAAAATCTGGTATTATTTTACCAATGAATGAATTATTCATAGCCTCTGAATTTAATTGAGAGATATCTCAAGAACCAGAGGCTTCTTAGTGGGAAACATCAGTCCCACTAAGAGGCTTCTCAAGATTCAGCACAACTGAATACTGAGCAGGTAGTCCATCAGTCCATCCACGTCATTGCAGTTTATCTTGGCCTACTTTGACAAAATACCACAGGTGTTGCTTAGTGTTGGTGTGGGTATATGTCTGTGTGTGCATGGTGGGTCTGGTTTCCCTGCACCCACTGCTCAGCACTCATCCATCTCTGTTTGTCTGTGTGTCATGTCTGTTTGTCCCTCGCCCAGCTGGAGTACTGCTGCAGCGCCCTCACCTGGATGACAGATGCTCTGTCTCAGAGTAATGTGATAAAGGCCGACCGCCCCCCTCCGCTCCTCAGAGGTAAAGTCACCACACAAAATTCTGTGTAGTGTCTGAATTGTTTTGTGTTCTCTGCTGTCATAAAGAATTGATCTTTCATCTGTTTTGGATTTATTATTATTTAAATTTTTTTCCCTTTTTGTTGTAGATCTGTCTCCGCTGTCTCCGCACTGACTTTGTGAACTCCAGGGTCACACACTTTGCTCAGGGCCATTGTGTCATTTCATTTTGTTTTATTTTGTATGAGGTGTATTAATTCGTTGTGTTAAGAGTTTATTACAGTTGTGCCAGTTGTGCATTTACTGCTGTCTGCTGCAGTGCCTTTTCCATTCTCCTTGGTTTCTGCTCCACAACCTGCTTTGTCATTAATCTCATTTCCAGAAGCAGCAGCTGTTCTCAGAGAAAAAGCCTTTAAAATCCATTTGCCTTCTACCTGCTGAGCAGCAAACAGCAGACACACACAGTCAGAGAGCAGCTGGTGAACATAGTGGAGCACTTAGCAACCAATGAGCCAGATATCTCCCCTCGGGAGCTGGTGGAGACCAAAAACAGAGCAAAAAAGAGGGGATACTGGATTTGGATTCATAAGGTGGACTTAAACACCACTCCAGATGAAGGATCATGTTGATCTGTAACTGCTGGATGTGGAAATGAGACATTCACCATAACAGCTTTATAGGGTGATATTATTTTAGATGCAATTCCCGATAAAAAGTGGTTTGTCATAATGTCAAGCACCAGCAGAAAATCTGACATTAGTTGTAGCTTATGTAGTACAATGGTAGCTGGGGTGCAAGGGACCCATCAAAGACTGCACAGGGCTTCAACAGCTCAGGAGGAACGCACAACGTGTCACTTTACACAAAATCTGCAGCAGTCACTGAGGTATCCAGACAAAACACTCAGCATCTGCTATCTATGCTTTCACATGGGATAAAACCTCTTAGTGGTGGTGGTAGGGCGGTATTGGTGTGTGTGTGTGTGTGTGTGTGTGTGTGTGTGTGTGTGTGTGTGTGTGTGTGTGTGTGTGTGTGTTTGTGTGTGTGTGCATTGTAAACCAGTAAGTGCCTTTGTTTTTGTTAAACAGTTACTTCAGACAAATACTGTATGTACGCTGTATGTATGTAAATCAGGTTTGATTCATTCTGCACCAAAGTCTTTAATAAACAGAGTTTGTCTACATTGTGACAGTGAGGAGATCATTCTGTTTTGCAACAACATACTTCCAGAACCACCTGCTTTAGTGGACAAATGCTATGTGGTGGTCTGGATAGGAAGAGAAAGCAAGACTGGCAGTAGCCTCACTAGAGTGTCCAGCGAGGCCAACATCTCTGTACAGGTACAGCAGGTTATCCACTAATCGCAGAGTTAGAGGTTCAGTCCACAGCTCCTCTGTCCGCATGTACAAGTGTTCTTGGGCCAGACACAGAACCCCCAAATTACTCCCCGTGGTAAGGCAAGCACTGTGCCTGGTAGCTCGCTGGCACTGAGTGTGTGTGTGAATGAGAGGAAAAAGCGATAGGCTATACAATTGTAGCTAACACACAGGATGTGTTCAGGTACCGTAGTGAGTGTAGGTCATACGTGCTTTGTCATTACTCAGAGCCCCACACACAGAGTGTGTGTGTGGGAAGAAGAATGGAAGCGTGTAAAAATACACTTTGGACAACCTCATCATGAGTGGTGCAAAATAAATAAATACGCAAATTTAAAAAACTGGGTTACTTAGAAGCCTTTATTGTGGAAAAACTCATTAAAAGTGTGGTATCAAATTAAAAAATGTTCAAGTTAGCAGACACTTTGATTTTAGCCCCATTTGGTATAATCATGTATTTCCTTCCTTCACAACTAGGTCAGGTTTTTAACCTGGAAAAGGAAAGGCCTCAACTCTGTTAATGACCTGCGCACTCATAATGTTCTCTCATCATCAAATTTACACTGCAGTCATTCCATTTCTTCCGGTACTTACACATCAGGAACTATGTCAGGAAACATTGCAGATTTTGAAACTTAAAGTTCTCCTTAGAGAATGAACTACTTAGAATGAAATTCAGTCCCTATGGACAGCTGAACCTGATACCAAGAAGGTGGTGTCTCAGTTTGTAAATGTATATATGGGTCAGACGGCTGAGAGTGAAACAAGAGTAGAAATTTCAGAAGACCCATGGGCTAAATGTCTTCACAGCATAAACACTCCTGCTCAGTTAATCCAAGACATCCATTAATTCAATATAAGGTCATACATAGACTCCATTATTCATGTGTTAAATTATATTCATTTTGCCCATCTCTATCACCACTTTATATTAAATGCAAAAAAGTCTGACAGAAAGCTGGTTTGTATGTTTTTGGTTCTGCACCACACCTTTCAAATTTTGATGTCTATGGACATGACCTCAGTCTAGGTCGGTAACAACAAGTAGAAACTCAAACTAGTCATAGGAAAACTTTATCAATTCAGTATGGAGTGGTCATTGCAAAGAGGAATATTCGTAAAGTCTGGATCAAAGACATGTTCCCTTGTTTTGACTATATCACAACACTGAGGGGACCCACCTGACACCTCAGTCTTTCTGAGTTAATAGTTTCTCTACATACTTGTCAAAATATAATGTAATTGTACAAAGATGACCTTTTCTGTTTTTTGCAAAAGTTAAAAAAAAAAAACATCTGAAATGCTTTCGAGTCAAGTAGAGTGGAGTTGAGTCTAGTCCAGCAGAGACGAGTGGAGTCAAATCGAGTTGAGTCTAGTCCAGTAGAGTCGAATGGAGTCTAGTCCAGTAGAGTCGAGTGGAGTTGAGTCATGTCCAGAAGAGTTGAGTCAATTTGAGATGAGTCTAGTCAAGTTGAGTCAAGTCCAGTAGAGTCGAGTACAATGGAGTTGAATCAAGTAGAGTCCAGCAGAGTGCAGAGAGTATACATGTTTGTACAGGTCAGTGGCACTGACCAGTCTCAGTAGGCGAGTCAAGTCGAGTCGAATACAGTCCAGTAGAGTCCAGTAGAGTGCAGTGGAGTATACACGTTTGTACAGGTCTGTAGTACTGACTACAGACTACAGAGCAGTGAGCTCAAACAGCTACAGCCTAGAGGAGAAGTCATGATTCAGTCAATCACCAGCTGCACTGCTCAGAGCTACACTGTGTCACACAGGACTCAGTTTGTAACACTGGTTAGAGCTGTAATGCCTTCAGTGATACAGCTGGTGGTTAGTTTGGTGGCATATAAAAGATGAGTAGGAGGGAGAAGGTGAGGGCTGTTGCAGGCAGCACACAGCACTGCAGATCCAGTACTGATCCAACTCCAGAAGTACCATAAAAAAAAGATTTATTTGTTCATTTCCAGCCAGGACTTCATTAGAGCTTTAAATTAATCCTCTAACTCCCCAACCCCACTCCACCCCACCCACCACACACACACACACACACACACACACACACACACACACACAGTCCCCTTCGGTAACTGTATCGTGGAAAGTGATTTCCCACTTTAGACAGTCCTTACATGGAAAGAGCTTGGGCTGGATGTGGAACTGGATCAGATTCAGGGAGGCAAATGAATCTTGCTGGGGAATGCCAGATCTGGTTGATGAATGGACAGATGCAGTGCACTAGCTGTCATCTCTTCACCTCACAACACCCATCTGACACCTTAAATAACGCCCATTCTTCAAGATTTTTCTTTTTACCCGGACATGTTGGAGTTAAATGAGGTTCTTGTGTAAGGGACTTTGCTCAAGTGTCAACATCTGCTGCAAGCTAAAACACACAAACTGTCAAATATGAGTCAGCTATTTTTCCAAACTGATGATAACCGACATGTTCTTCTTTAAGATTGTATGAGCAGGAAGAATTAAACAGTAGTGGCAGTTAACTAAATAGGTCAAGTGGGTCAATGCAGGCAGAGTCAGTGGTCCAAACTAAGAGGGAAGAAATGTCTTTGGCATGTCTGAGCTCATCTCCACTTTCAGCCACTTTGCAGTCTTCATCTCGATCTGATCTCCTCTCTCATTCTGTCCTTTGCTCTTTCCAACTCAGCTGTTTCTCGCTGCCACTAGTCTATCACCATTAGAAACTCCATTACAAACGTGTTCTCCAGCCTATGCTGTTCTGTCCTGGATTATTTACCCACCTAAAGCTTTAAACAGTGACTGATACGAGCAAAGATGTAAAAATCTAATTGGTCAATACAAGGCAAAGCTTCCTATAGGTTAAATGCACTGCAATGGGATTTGTTGGCTGTGCAGTCATCCAGTGCACCTCTTTTATTTAACTTGGGGACTACATGAGAATCTAGAACACGTCCCAAACCTTCACGTTCTCCCCGGTCTGCGTGAAATGAAAGGTCCAGCACTAATGATGTGACTTGACTACTTGCTTTAAAACTGTTCTCTTTGCTCAGGTGTTCACATTTATCTCTAACAGTGTTACACAATACATTGTGCTATTAAACTTCAACACTGGCCTGCTGCAGCTCTACGTTTCTCCACAGGTTACAGAGGAGAGCTACAGTAAGAGAGTCTTCTACTTCAAAGTTTTTTCATTACAATGCAGATTATTCAATTATTCAACCAAGTCTGGTTTTACAATAGTTTCAGTGAGACCCTCACCAAAGCTGGAACCTAACTGACCAAAAATAAATCTAATGTAAACTTAAACCCATAGAAACCAAGAACAGAGCCAAAGTTTAAATGAACAGGTATGGCAGCATTTTCGTTTTAATTCTGCCACAAAAAAGGAAAAAGTTTGAAGCAGAATTGTATATTTTCCTCAGAACGTGTACACCGCGTCATGGCGATGCGCAAGAACAAGTACGTATTTTTATTGACTTTAGTTAAGTTTGGTTTAGGAGGTGCTTCGTAACTTCATAGGTTCCGTCACTGACCTCTTTCTTCATGTGTGTGCAGGTGAGAATTGACGGGGAAGGGTGGTGGGATACTGTGTTCGTCCCACACAGATAGAGCCAGGGAGGATCACATTACACTGACTCTGACAGTGTGTGGTTTTAAATAGAGTGGTTGTCAACTCCTCCCTGCACAAGTCTATCTATTTTGGGGGGCAGTGTGTAGGGGGAGGGACAGAGAAGTAGATGGGCTAGAGATCAGTGTCTGGGCTTGGCCTATATGCTCGGTAGTGCATATTCTGTGGCTGCATCAGCATGATGGTACTGGAGGTATGAGAGGATTTGTATTGAAAATTTGTTTAGAAAATTATCCAGAAGTTCTGACCGATGATCTGAGGCCTCACTGGCTATCCCTACATTCTGCAATGTTCATTACACCTCACAGTATGATACTGTTGGACAGAACACTCAACTAAGTGACGAGTTAGCTATTCTTAGAACTAAGAATGTTTATCCTGAGGGCAGCGAAAGGTCCTAGAGTCATTAAAATCTAAAGGATTTATCCCCTTAGGAGCATGAATGTGCTCAGCAAATTTAATGGCAATCTGCCCACTAGATGGGATATTAGAGGGGTTATCTCAGGCCAGTGTCTCTAGGAATTAAGTCCCATTTGGACAATTGTGCAGGGCACCATTAATGTTCAATGCCAATGTTGAGTGCCAGTGCAGGAAGCAGGAAGCAAGGTGGACAGTAATGGGGTCAGTTCTCTGTAAGCAACGTCCTTTTCATATGGTTCGAGAATGTGCAAAGGACATTGGAGAGGACCATGACAGAGGAGGGGTGAGGAATAGATGATTTCTTTAAAGCTCTCTAATGTCCTCTGTCACTTTACATGTGTATACACTAGTGTAACACCATGTATGTCTTTGAGGAGACCATCTGAAATTGAAATGTTGTTCTCCTTTGAATGATCCAGATGCTTTGCCCTTCACTCTGACAGCAAGCTTCTCACCTTGCCTTTGGTAAGGCATGACACAAAGTAATTTGTTTCAAGCATATCCCAGCATTAAGATCAGGGTGCTTGATGGGCACATTGCATCCCCAGCTTTCATGCTGAAGAGTTAGCATCGCATAACAGATGAGTGTAACATATTGGCCTATTGGCCATTATTGTATTTGACATGCCTGGATAGAAAAAAAAAAGAGTTCATCCCCCGGGAATCGTCAATGTGTTGGTGCAAGAATTCATGGGGTTACCAAGTTAATAGGATTCTTCCTGAACATCACCATGAACATCCAAGAATGTTCGTTTTCAAGGTACATCATCCTGGGATTGGATGTTTGGTCTAAGGGAAATGATGGACTCATAGCACTCAAGAGGAAAAGTCAGGGAGTCACTAAATTCATTACTAATCATCCTCTGAGACCATAAATGTCATGGAGGTCTAGCCAGTATTTATTTAGATACCTAGTTCTAAGTATCTAAATCATTAGTTTGTGCTGTGAAGAACTACATGTCAAATGTCGTCCCAGCTCTAGATCAACTCATCCTTCCCCTTTCTTGCACAGCATATGGTCATCGTTGCTCGTTGCTGTGGTCCTCTCTAGTGTTAAGCTTGAACATTTGTTCTAAAGTTAAACTTGAACATTTGATGATGATGGAAAAGCAACTATGCACCACTTGTACCCCCCTCCAATCACTCCCCTCTTCTCCAAGTAACTTAACTTATGGATCGTGCAGGCCTGCCCACCAGCATTTGCCCCTGTCAGTCAGTCTGACTACCCCCCTTCTTCTCAGCTTACCCATAGGTTGCTCTCACTCTTTTTCTGTCACTCTCACATTAGTCCTGTCTGTGTTCCTGCTCTCCTCTCAGCTTCTTATTGCAGTCTTAACTGATCACACAAGTGCTGCACTGGACTAAAAGACACCCTGTCTTGCTGCTGTCCCAGATTGAACGGAAGGACCCCCTTTTCTTAGGATCATTTTTGCCAGGACTTGGGAACAAGCGTCTGGATCTCAGCTTGGAGTATCTTCTCTGCACTGGAACTTGTCTGTTGGATGTCATTTTAATTGGTGTCCATTCCCTACTGTAGCAGTCTGTTTGAGTGTGTGCACCTCTGAGTGAGTTTGAATTTGTGAGGTTGTGTGTGTGGGACAAATAGGCAAAGAGCTGCGGTGCTGGACTCCTGCAGTGATTCCAGGTTAATTCCTCATTAGTTGGCCCGGTCTCGGCTGTGAACATGGCATCATTGAGAAGTTTGATTCTTGCGGTGCTTCTGGCGCTGCTCTGTTCCTTCCACACCCCACTGGCTCCCACTGCCAAGGCACAAGATCTGCCATTCCGCTTTGAGGAGGGTCTGATGGCTGATGACGACGACGACGACGATGACGATGATGATGATGATGATGACGATGATGACGATGATGATGATGACGATGATGATGATGATGACGATGATGACGACGACGACGATGACGACGACGATGATGATGATGATGATGATGATGACGACGACGATGATGATGATGATGACGACGATGATGATGACGATGATGACGACGACGATGATGATGACGATGATGATGACGACGATGATGATGACGATGACGACGATGACGACGATGATGATGATGACGACGATGACGATGACGACGATGATGATGATGACGACGATGATGATGACGATGATGACGATGATGACGATGATGATGATGATGACGACGATGATGACGATGACGATGATGATGATGACGATGACGATCATGAAGGTCAGTCACTTTAAATATGCAGCAGTGTGTATGTCTTTCTGTGTTAGAATATGCAAACATCTACACCTGAAGCACATTTTTAACTGCAAACTGTTAAAGCATCAACTATCACAGAATTTAAAATTTAAACGACAACATGCATGTTGCATGACTGTTGCAGGCGTACAAACACCTGCAACAGTCTTGAGGTTACACCCACCCATGTGATATTTAAACTTCCGGTGTGGGTGATGGCTGATGCTTTGACATGTAGTTGGAGATGAGTTTCAGGTAAGCACATATGCATGTACATTATAGGACAGTGTGCGAAGGGGAGGAGCTAAGCCAAATGTTAGCCACTCCCCTCTCGTTAACATTCTTACAGCCTCATCATCTCTTTGTCAGTTCTTATTTTAATGTTTCAGAGCTCATAGGTAATCAAAGTCCCTCCTCCACCCCTTTCCAGCTGTCCATTTCCCTTGCTGTCTCTGACACTGTGTTCTTTTCCCTGCTTAACTAGAGTTATGAGCACTCTGGGGAAATTGAACTGGCCCATCTGAAGTCCAACTGTCCGAAGTCCTTCGTACAGTACGCTAGATATGAACTTGGGGACTACAGAAGCATTGATTTGAGAGAGAGAAAGAACGAAAAACCAATTTCACACAAACCAAGCCTGACTTGGGAATCAGTCATTGGGGTCACTATTGGGGTTTGAGATCTTTTGATTTGTGTTTCGTTTGAAAGAATGGTTCCTCCAGAATGGTTCCTCCACTAGGATCTTCCTTTCTCATTTTTTTTGGATCAGATTGACCTGCATTTGTGTCTTTATGTGAATCTACAGAGAAAGAAAGAGAGACAGTGATATTGGGGGTGGGTCGGGGTGCTGGGGAAGCAGACAGAGGGAGAATAAAGCGCGAGGGGAGGTGCAGGAGGGCCACTACCTAAATTCATTCATTTCAAAGCTTAGAGCACCAACAAGGTGTACAGTTTCTCTCTTTCTCCATATCTCTCAATCTCTTTCTTTCTCTGTGGAGCATCAATGCCGCTGTCTGTTGAAGAGGTGTGTAATAAGAGAATTTAGTTTTAAAGTCTGGTGTGTGCACTTGTAAAATTGCTAAATACAAATAAGATATTAGAGTAACTTTCAATGTACCTGTGAACAGTGTAAGAACCATACCTCTTTTTATTTTCTAAAACGCTGATGTTTTGAACCATTAGATAAAATTAGAATTTTTGATGCACATTTCAGTAGCTTACATTAACAATGAACATTTGTTTAGAATTTAATGCAGTTATCCCCTTACTATTCAATGCTCATTTGGCACTGATATAAAATTGAATATCTGAATCATTTGTGAAACCAAGCTGAACATAAGGTGGGTCCGAAAGTCTGAGACCACTTAGAAAATGAAGTGGTCTCAGACTTTTGGACCCCCACTGTATACCTCACAGAAATGATACAACACTGTATTTGCTGAAGATTTTCAGACCTTCAGGGAGAGAGTGTTTGGGAAAAGAGAGAAACGTCTCTTTGTATAGAGGAAGTAACTATCATATTGCCAAGAGATGAAATGGGTATTGGCTTTTTTCTCTTATTGTTTCGCTAAACTGTGATTTTGTGATGACTATAAACATTCATGTTGTGGAAAAACATGACAATCACCACTGTCCATGTGTCTTTAACCCTACTTTCATTCATTAAATAAATCAATGGATCATAAACTGCCCGAATGCAAATCTGTTACCAAAAGCAGAGGATTTGTGTTAGAGCTCTGAAAGTACATGGAAGAGCGTCGTTACTTTTATCAGAGATCTGTACAAATGTGTTTGGTCATGTTACCTGTATGAGGACCAGAGCTGCAGACATTTCAAACCTGTGAGTATCAGTCCTGACCTGGCATGTTCTATGTGAATTGTGTTCTAATGAATGCTTGGCCGGGAGGTTACAATAGTCTGTGTGTGTGTGGGGGGGGGGCACAAATGTAATAAGCCTGCAACAGTCTTAATTAAAAGGATTCATTCAAACACTTACTTGATGAATATGAAGTACTTGTATGAGTATTTACCTCTTTTGCAGCTTAATGCTCCACTACATTCATCTAACAGCTGTATTTAAAAGTTAGTTTACAAATTCATATTTTACATCCAAACCACATCATCAGCTTCTGTAAAGTTATCTCACATCCCACAACATTAAAGTCCTGATTAAAGGCTAATGAATAAACGGACAGGTGTAGTAATATGGACTGTGTCTTTGTGTGTTGACTCACTACAATTTAATGGCGACAAACATGCAATCTGCTAAAAGAAAAATCATAAACAACACAAAAAGTTGACTGAATTGATCAGTCTCCATGATCCTGGTACTGTGGGGCCCCTCAGAAGAGACTCGTCTATATATTTTACATTTCTGTCTCTGAGGTTTGAACTATAATTGGCAGGCAAACCACCATCATTTTATGCCCACTGTGTCAATGGTCTAACATGTATTTTGATGTGGTATTGTTGACTGTTAGAGCTGTTCATGTGTTTTGGTCTAAAAGTCATATATTTATTATCATTATCATATTCAGATGACGACGATGATGACGACGACGACGATGACGAAGATGGTGATTATCACAAAGGCTCTCTGTGCTCATACTGTGAATTCTGTGAGGTATGTCTGAAGTGAAAGTAGTGAAATTAAACGTAGCCATCAAAACTCAGTCAGAAACCCAGAGATCAAACATCACAATGTGATTCAATATGTGGGATTTGTTTCATTGTGTGTTGAAGTGGAAACAGTACATAGATACAATCCTGCACTCTATGTGTACCCACTCTGTTTTGTGTAATCCTGCCTAACGCTGCCCCCTCTCTGGTGATCTGTTCTGGCCTTCTTGCAGCACTGTGACAGCTGTGACAAATGTCCTTGTAAAGAAGGAGACAAGTCTGAACACTGCGATGACTGCAAGGTGAGAAAACACACAGTATTCCAAAATTACACTTTGTCCAATACTTTATAAACCAAACTCCTGCAAAACTGATGACATTCCCAACAGACTCCGCTGAATTCTGTGTTAACTGCTGATTAGAAAACATGCTAACACACAAAACTGCACTCTGTATACTCTCAGTCTTGTTGTAAACCAAATAGCTTGAGGCTCTTTGGTTTCTAAAGCCCAAAGATTCGGACCCAAACCACCTCAAGCAGGTGGTGGATGAACAGGATTTGAGCCCCGGCCTCCTGGGTAAAAGGCTCATCTCATCCTGTTCATTATCTAAGCTCTGTTGTTCTTTATTCTGTCTCACCTGACTTCCTACAGCCTCTCCGGAAGAGAGACTGCCCATTAAAATACATTCATTTCTAGCCAAAAGAAAGACCTGGCAGTAATGTTGTGTAACTTGCTGACACAGCTTATACACCTTTGTTTTAGGGTGCGTGGAGAAATTCAAAATCACCTGGAACAAAACATATCACCTGTTCTCACATGTTAGGGTGATAACTGCTAACTACAACATCAGAAACCATCTTTGGTGAAAATTTATTTGACAGGATTTTTTTAGTTTGGCCTGTGTTCTATCTGCTAATTTGGAAGGGGCGGAGTTTGTGACCTATACTGGAGCCAGCCACCAGGGCGGCGACCAAGGGGTTTTGCCTTCACATTTGGGGAGCTGTCATGTCGTCCATCTTTATGTACAGGCATTGGTATGAACCTATGGTAGTGTAGTTGGACCTTGTGCAGGAAGGAGGCTGGGGGACAGACAAATTTAGCCCATAGGTTGTCCTTACAGCAGCTGTTTGGTGACCTCTACTGGTTGTAGTAACTATGACAAGACCAAGGAAGGAAGTCAGGTGACATATAAAAAGCAGCAAAATATGGAGGAGGAGGCTGGGGTGAAATCGTTCGTGTCATGTCCACAAATTTAACCATGTGTTTATTATTGTTACCATGACGACGAAGGTCCTCTAACCTTAAAGAAGTACTTATTTTAACCCAAACCACCATCTTTTCACCATCACCATGTTAGAGTCCTGTAGGGTCAAACGATCTGTAGTCCTTTTAGTTGGAGGACTTGTTCTTCTTGTGAGATGACCAAGCTGTTTACATCTCTGCATTCATGACTTTGTTGCATTCTTGTTCACAGATGTGCAATTTCTGCCACGTCTGTCCTGCTTGCAATACTCTTTGCCAGCCTGGTGAGTAGATGCAGAGTTGCCACAATGAGAAGAAACACATCTCTACAGTATCACTTTAGAAAAGGGAAGTTTTTTAGTTGCTCATTGAGCTGGTCAGTCTTGTTACGTAAGAAGAAGCTTGGGGCTTAGGACCTTCCTGAACTACACTAACAGCTAACAAGACACAGGGAGCCTTGATTGGACAGTAGAGTGTTACACAACGTCAGTGTGAGGCAGCAGTTAAATGTAGATGGCCTTGCAGTCTGAGTTCCAGTTCACACTTTCTTTGTCTTCTTTCTTCAGGAGGTTTCCTGGATGAAGTGACTGGATCGATCTACAAGTAAGTCACATTTACACTGGACTGAAACCTGTTCAAACATTTAGAACCTAGAGTCTGTAACTTCTGTTCGTCTTTCCATCCACAGGACTGTGGCTGACGTGTTCGACGACGATGATGATGACAACTGAACCCAACCATATGTCGCCACCATGTGGCCAAACTAATATGTTTCGCTTTCACCTCTAATTTTATGATGTTATTTTTGTCTTTTTCCTTGAGCACATTTCATGTTAGCTCAGCAATGACTGAAGAAAAGGTGTTAAAGAAATAACTTAATATATTTGTGTACTGTTGTTAACTGACAAGGCTAAGTCGTACTTTGGAGGAAAATGATATATTCGAAGTCATATTTGGGATGTGTTAAATAAAAAAGGAGGGTACATTTTTATTGATTGATTTCTTGAGTGTATGAAGTACTGAGAGAAATGAAAGAGAAATAAAAGAAACATTTCCTGCCGAATGGATTCTTTGAACCAACCTGTTGCCTCAAGTCAGAAAACAGGCCGTTTTGAGCCTAACACAGGTGAGGACTCTGATGACTGTGGACTTAAAGCAGACTTTCAAACAGATGTTGACATTAACAACAGTTAAAAGACTTGTGACTTCACTTGGAGTCAATCTTCATTTTCCAGACAACAGAAATACTTCAAATATTCTGATCATATGCTTCACATGCAATGAAATATTTAGAAAGCAACAGACCATTGTAAGACCTGAGGATTTAAAATGTCAAGGACAAGGACAAAAATCCTGTCACATGTTGAGCACTATAAGCAAACAGGGGACAGAATGAGGCTCATGCTATACCGCACATTGATGGAAAGGGTTCAAATATTTACATATCTATATTGATATTAAAGCCCAGTTGATGAACCATCAGAAGCAGGTGTGTGCTGTGCTGTGTATGCCAGAATTCAATAAAGCTATCATTTAAGAATTTCCAGTAGATTCCACAGTCAATCTGCACAGCCGAAATAATATCAACAGGACTGAACTGTGGTTTGTTCAGATTCTGCTACTGCAATGTATAGTTACAGACTGAAAACAATGTAATTCTGCAGATCACACCTCAGGGATACTGTTCTTTAATGCTATAAATTTCTGCATACCAAAACCTTGTGCAGTGAACTATCCCTGTGGGGGTTGCTGACACTTTGCCAGGTCAACATTCCTTGCAGATAAACTGGCAAATGGAGTAGGCTTGACTTCTTTCAACGGTTTTTGGAAGAAATGAAACCAAATAGTTTATTTATCATGACATAAAAGAAGTT
Organism: Toxotes jaculatrix; assembly: GCF_017976425.1. NCBI lineage: Eukaryota > Metazoa > Chordata > Actinopteri > Toxotidae > Toxotes > Toxotes jaculatrix. The sequence goes on along the minus strand of NC_054411.1, from coordinate 21,067,575 downwards.
TGGCATAAGATTTAAAGGATCAAGAGAGTAAATGCACAGAATATTATAAAATACTAGTACAGTATGTTGGAGGTAGGACCTTCATGTTGTTTTTAAGACTCAGACTTGGACATTCACCAGTTTACTGTAACTTAAAGGAGGGTGCGAGTGTCTCGTTCTGGGGGAGTTGACGAGAAGGAACGAGGTGCAGTGTACATACATGTACAGCAGGTGGCAGCATACACACCGTTCACAGTCCCTTCGAAAGTACCGAAGAGCAAGAAGAAGCAACCTTCCGCTCTTCCTCCGTAAACAGGTTACAAAACCAAAGCTGAGCTGAGGACTTTAACTTCCATTGCGTCGCGGCGAATGGGGTTTGACAAGTTCTGCAGTTTGGACAGTTCCGATCCATTCTGGGTACGTTTCCTTTCACGACCTTCGTGTATTTTCCCTTAAAGTCTGTCCTGTTGTTGTTTTAGCTTACCGGCACATGCTAATAGACCTGACTAACAGACCGGTAAGTTAGACTTCCGGTCAACTCTGCGTAACGTTAGCCTGGCTTCACTGAAGAACCGGCTTCACCACCGCGTCCATGGCTCGGACTGCACTGTTTGACCGAGTGTTTCAGAAAAACCTAGAGTAGTTCAGACCTTGTCATGTTCTGTCATCTCCGTTCCCCGGTTTACGGTAGGCTACGTAACATACATACATAACACTGTTATGGCTGTATCATAACAAACCTATCCACACTACAGTATACCGCTGGCTGCCGAGGGTGGCATCAGGTAGTTTCATTAAAAAACGTACAAAATAAAGATTAGACTTATTCTTTGTCAGGATGTTGATGGGTCTAAAGACCAGGTTTCAGATCTGGTTTTTTCTCCATTCAGATGAGCCGAACCTCTGCAGTTCCACACACCGTTCTTACCTGGTATTAAGGCTTAAACATGATCCAGCTGGTATCAAGGCTCAGGTGTGTTCCAGTTAGGTGTGGGATTAAATAAGAGCGCTCGGTCAAGTTCGTGGTTTGGAGTTGATGGACTGTAGCAAGTGATTTGTTTTTCTGGCAGGTGAAATAGGCAGCTTCTGACACTTTCCTCAGGTCAGCAGTAGAGCTATCAGGGACAGAGACTGGTTCAGGGAACTAGCCATAGCACGTAGGTGAGGAAAATAAGACTAAATCTGGACTTTTCTTTGAATGACATCTCTTTTTTTTTTTTCTTTATTGTTTTCTTCCTTTTTCTTTGCATCTGTCAGGACTGGAACCGCACATGGTACGCCACAAACCCAGACCTCACCCAGTGTTTCCAGAACACTGTCCTGGTGTGGCTGCCATGTCTCTACCTCTGGATATGTGCCCCCATCTACCTCATCTACCTCCGCAGCCATGGCCGTGGCTACATATGTATGAGTCACCTCAACAAAGCTAAAACTGTGAGTCATGTGACCCCTTGATCATTTTAAGTAAGGTTTTTGTAATACATGATTTATTTTATTATTTGTATTCTCTTCATGTTAATCTGCCATCTCAGACAGATCTTATGTTGCTGGAGCAGAGCAAAAACTCAGACGCTAGGAGACGTGTGTGTGTGTGTGTGTGTGTGTGTGTGTGTGTGTGTGTGATATTTAAATATGGAGATAACTAATTAACATTTTCAGACAGGAAGACGTTCATAGTGTTAACCTTGGTTATATGCATGAAAAAAGGCAGAAACAGTTGAGTTCAGTCCCGGGCTCCTTTCTCACCTCCACACAGCTGACCAATCACTGAGTCACCTGGGTGTGAACACATTCTCCCCCAAGTCTGAGGTTGGAAAGGAATGGATGGATGGATGGATGGATGGATGGATGGGGGGAGGGGGGGGGTTTGCAGCTCTGATGAATGAACTCAACAGTCATACCATGTCTTTTTCTTGTCTTTGCAAAGTGGGAAAAGCACTCCCTCTGACAGTGATACAGAAAGTACATAGTTCCAGGTTTACATCAGGTTTACATCAAACCGGCTCTACCACATGTCTGAAGGCTGTGAGCTGTCTTCTCCCCACAGGCTGTTGGCCTTCTGCTGTGGATTATCTGCTGGTCAGATGTTTTCTATTCTTTCTGGGAAAGAAGTCATGGTAGCAGTGTCCCCGCACCTGTCCTCCTAGTCAGTCCAACCTTACTGGGCCTCACCATGGTGAGAGTTTTTTTTTTTTTTGTCATTTGTTTAGACCTATTTCTCAATGGAAAAACCTATTCCCTCACTTTAAGCTAGTATTAAAAATAGTAAACTGATTTGTGATGGTTATAGTTTTTATCTTCTGGAAATGACCAGTTTAGACTTTATTTAGTTTCAGTTTCAGTTAAGTTTTATTTGCACTGTCATGAAGGTGAAAGGACACACAATAATGATCAGTGGGACTATTAAAGAGGTTTCAGTCCCTTCCTCTGTTCTTTTTGGATACTTATTTAAATCCAGGCTGTGAAAGCAGCAGCTTAAACAAAGTACTCTGGACATCCTCCTTCCTAGCTGTTTACTCTGCTTCCTCCAACTAGAGTCCCTAGGCCTGATGGGATATATAATCCATCCAGTGTGCTGCAGTCAACAAAATAAAGACAAACATTAAACATTTAAGCTTTGTGAAGAAGGTGGAAGAGCTGCAGCCTGAACCAGGACCCACTGGACCATAGCCATAGCAATATGTACTGCCTTTCTCTTGATGAGACCACGTGAAGAAGAAAGCTTAGTGTAACATAGGTGTTTTTGTGCTGTATTGTGTGTAATATTTGAAAGTTTTGTCACATGTGATGTATACATGTGTTAAAATGTGTGTGTGTGTGTGTGTGTGTGTGCGCTGCAGTTGCTGGCCACGCTAGTAATCCAGTACGAACGGATGAAAGGGGTTCAGTCGTCTGGAGTAATGCTGATCTACTGGCTGCTGGCGCTGCTTTGTGCCACGGTCACCTTTAGGTCCAAAGTCCTCCAGGCCCTGGACCAGGTGAGTCTTGAACGAGCAGGGCCGAACTAAATGTGGTTCAATAAAGTTAATGAGAAATCTTCAGAAGAGGCAATATTTTATAATATTATCTGTTTTTTTTTGTTTTTTTAAGCTATCGTCAGTGTGTGTGTGGCGGTACACCACCTTTTATAGCTACTATGCTCTGCTGCTGGTTGCTCTGTTCCTGTCCTCCCTGACGGACCAGCCACCCCTCTTCTCCCAGGCTGTTAAAGACTCGGTGAGACCACCTCACACTGTACAACCCCCAGAAAAAAAATCGAGACAACTGCTCCCTCCAGTATATTGTTATAAACATTATAGGTCAAGATAAGTGCAAGTAACCAACTTTCAAACAGTCTTGGTCCAACGTCTCACTCCGTAACTCACCTTTGCAGAAATCTTGGTGCTATCTTTGACTATAACGTCACCTTAGATAAACCTGTAAACTCAATGGTTCAGTCCTGTTTTGATCATCTCGTGACATTTCAAGCTTTGGACCATTTCTCTCCTCAAAACGTCTGCAAAATGTTATTCACACCTTCATAACCTGTGGTTTGCACTGCCGGAATTCCCTGCTCTCTGGCACTCAGCGTTTGAATAGTTTGTTTTACTTGTTATTCTCTTGATCAGTATCTCAGCAGCAGAGAAACCCGTTGGATCTAACTGTAAGGTTTCTGTCTTCAGAACCCCTGCCCTGAGCCCGGAGCGTCCTTCCTCTCCAGAATAACCTTCTGGTGGATCACCAGGTGAGCAGACAGTAATGCCTCAGTAGTATGGATATTTTTGTGTGTTCTGACAGACAGTGCAGTCTGATGTTGTTAGAAGACTCTGGGATGTTGTTGAGCAGGTCCTTTACTTCCACCTAATCCCCTGAATATGGCTTTGTTTTGGTTTTATTCATGTTTTTACAAAGAGAGATTAGAGTGAAACTGAAGCCGTCCCATGTCTTACTCTTCAGTGAGGAAGAATAGAAAAGGTCAGGTGACACACACACACACACACATGCACCTGCATGGAGAAAATGTTGTGTGTCTGTGAGATGGAGAAAGGATAATGAGTACACAATGAAGTGTTCCCTACACCACCGGGCAGAAAACATCCCCACCACGGAGAAAACACACATATAAAGAAAGTACTACATAACTGTGGTTTCCCCAGATGGGCCTTCACCAAATCCACAAAAGACCCTAGAGGAAAAACCACAACCGCCCACAGGGAGGACACCACAAACCAACGCAGAATCATAGTGGGACCGTATGTGGCTGGAGTGTCAACAAGCTAAGTGATGTCGTCTATGCAGTCAAATGCAGCGAGGAGTGTTCCGACCTATGCATAGGGGAAACTAAACAGCTGCTCCACAAACGCATGGCCCAGCATAGACGAGCTAACTCCTCCTGTCAAAACTCAGCCTTTCACCTGCATCTCAAGGAGAAGGGACAGTCCTTTGAAGACAGTGATGTCCACGTTTTGGACCGAGAACATAGATTGGTTTGAAAGAGGAGTTCAGGAGGACATTTATGTCAAAAGAGAACATCCATCAGTGAACAGAGGAGGTTGTTCTAAGACACCAGGTGTCACCCACCTATAACGCAGTTTGGAGATCCCTCCCCAAACAACTAACCCATCCACTCGTGGATGGTGTGACTGTAACGTGATGCTTAGTTTCTACGATCAGCCCAGGTACCCTCAGGTGCCACCGAGTCCACTTGAGGCAGCCCGGCAGGTGCCACCCAAGGTGCGAATGGTTCCACCAAGTGGTTTAAATTGCTCCCAGGGGTACCACCCACTGGGTGGGATACGGATGAGTTTAAATGTTTGGACTCTCTCTAATTTCACAAAGATGGTTGGAACGCTAACTGTGATTTAGTGTGCACAAACACAATGAAATCGTTTTATTCAAATCTTGATCTCATGAGGTGCCAGCTTGACCGAGGTGCAGTGTTTGCACAAGGCTCAGTAATGTTCCCTACAGACGTCAGGAATTCAGGACACTGTTGTACTGTCTGTTTCTTTCAATGCCCAGCCTCCACCAGCATCTCTGACCTCTGGCCTTTTGATATTCTTTTCCTTTCACTGCCTGTTTCAGTTGTGTCTCAGATTTCACTTCTCACTCCTTTGTGTTGTTTCATTAGCCTTAAATCCTTCTGTCCCCCCCAATCTCGTCTCTAACAGGATGATGGTGACGGGTTACAAGCGCCCCCTGGAGGAGAGGGACCTGTGGTCTCTGAACACTGAGGACCGCTCCCAGAGAGTGGTTCCCCAGCTGGTGCGTCGCTGGAATGCAGAGTGCCAGAAGGTCAAAAGGTCAAGAAACATTGTTCAACATTGTTACCCTGCTTAAAACTGCAACTGCAGCTAGATACGTACCAATTAGATGAACACAGGAAGAGGAAGATTCAGCTTTCCTTTGGTATAAAGAAGAGAAGAAGAAGCCATATGCAGCAGGTTCAGGACAGAGTATAGTTGTCTCTCTTTCATTTAGAATGTTTCACTGAAACAATCTGCTTTTCCTTTTTTTTTATGTCCTCCCAGGACGGAGCCGAAAACGCTGTATTCCCCCAGACAGGTTCCGCACAGTGAACACAAAGATGGGAGAATTGTGGAAGAGTCTGAAATCTTGATTGTTAAACCCCCCCAGAAAACAAAGGAGCCCTCCCTGTTCTGGGCACTGTGCCTGACCTTCGGGCCCTACTTCCTCATCTCCTGCCTCTACAAATTAATCCAGGACATCCTCATGTTCGTCGGGCCTGAGATCCTCCGGTGGGAAACCTCAGCTTTTCACAAACATATAGGCCCTTTCATCGGTTCATTCTTTTTCCTCTGAAGAGCAGAATAATAACGGTCTGCTGGTGATTGAGTTATGGTTTATTTTAAACCTGTCCACAACTTCTTTCGCTTGATCTCAATCCAGGTTGCTGATCGACTTCGTGAACAACTCCAGCGCCCCCTCCTGGCAGGGCTACTTCTACACCGCTCTGCTCTTCATATGTACCTGTGTGCAGTCGCTCATCCTTCAGAGGTACTTTCACGTCTGCTTCGTCTCAGGCATGCGTCTGCGCACCGCCATCATCGGAGCTGTCTACAGGAAGGTACCAGGCACATTTAAACGCTGATTTTTAGAATTTCCCTGCTTATGCTAAAGACGGAGTTGGTCTCTAACCTTTGCAAGACCTTGTCCCTCTCTGGATCTGCTCTTCCAGGCCTTGGTTATAAGCAGCGCGGCACGCCGTACCTCCACAGTGGGAGAGATCGTCAACCTTATGTCAGTGGACGCTCAGCGCTTCATGGACCTCATCACCTACATCAACATGATCTGGTCTGCCCCCCTGCAGGTGGTGCTGGCCCTCTACTTTCTGTGGCAGGTAGGAGTACAGCGCATCTGCAGACTGTCACACAGGTCGACAGCAGCTCTGGACCGAGGTCGTCCTTTAATGTGTTTAATGCCGTTTTCATCAGAACCTGGGTGCGTCTGTGCTGGCTGGAGTGGCTGTGATGGTTCTGATGGTTCCTGTCAATGCTGTCATCGCCATGAAAACCAAAACCTACCAGGTGGGATTTCTCCACAGACACACATTGTCACACACCAGCCTTCCTTCAGGTCCTCTTACTAGTATTTTCCAGCCCTTTAATCACTAGATTTTCCATTCGTATGCACAACACAGCACTGTGTGGCGTATACCTGTTGCGTTAATTGTTGTGTTCACGTGTGTGTGTTGAGCAGGTGGCTCAGATGAAGAGTAAGGACAATCGCATAAAGCTGATGAACGAGATGCTGAATGGTATCAAGGTGCTGAAGCTGTACGCCTGGGAACTGGCCTTCAAGGACAAGGTGTCAGAAATCCGCGAGAGCGAGCTGCAGGTGTTGAAGAAGGCCGCCTACCTGGGTGCGGTGTCCACCTTCACCTGGGTCTGCGCACCTTTCCTGGTGAGTCTGGTGAAGCATGTACCACAAATTCCGCAAGACCTCGTCACCCTGGGCTCTGATCACATTCAGACGTGGTCTCTCTCTCCCCCTCCCTCCCTCCCTCCCGCTGCCTCCCTGTGCAGGTCGCCCTGTCCACTTTCAGCGTGTACGTGCTGATCAACGACCACAACGTGCTGGATGCCCAGAAGGCCTTTGTGTCGTTGGCGCTCTTCAACATCCTGCGTTTCCCTCTCAACATGCTGCCAATGGTCATCAGTAGTATGGTGCAGGTCGGTGTGTCTCCGTCCTCGTGATCAGCCCTCAGTCACACAGTTGTCTCCGTTGTTCCACTGTCTTCCATGTTTGATTTTCAAATAGTAACAGGAGAGAGAGATAATATTATCTGGATCTCTACAAGTCACATTCCCAGCATGATAAAAAAAAACAAACAGTTCCTGGCTCTTCAGGTGAAATAACACACAGAGGAACGTCAGAATGTCTTAAAGGACCAGTTCACAAAAAGCAGATTATTCTCCTCCAGTTGTGTCTCACTCTGAAGATAGTTTTGGTTTGACTTGTCCAAATTTTCTGCCTCGAGCCCAGTACAGCAGAGGTGAATGGAAGTAAGTTTGTGCTCTTCAAAACACTGACACATGAATTGACAGTGTGTTAACATGCACATGTAGCACGACAGTAATCAGATTACTCTGGCTCTGAAGCATCACTCACTTGCATACAGCTGTATAGTGGTTTACAATACAAATGAGGCGAGTGGAAGGAAAGTTTGTGGCGCTCACAGCATTAAAAAGCAGCAGCAACATCTGTTTCCACTCAGTCACGTTCCACTACAGAGGACACTCAGTCAGTGTCCACTACAGAGGACGTGACAGGGTGCTCCACAGAATGAACTGTCTGAACTGCAGTCTTTTATTGCCAGCTATAGAAGCTTACATTTGTCTTCAAGTAGTCCACAAAACTAATTACTGATCATGGTCTTGGTGGGTTTATCCTCCCTCTGTGTCTCTGTGTCTGTCTTCAGGCCAGTGTGTCCCTGAAGCGGCTGAGAGTCTTTCTATCCCACGAGGAGCTGCAGGAAGACAGTGTGGATCACAAAGTGGTAGCAGGCTGTGAGTCTTTATTTTTCTCTTCTGCTTTTCTTTCTTTTTGTCTCTGCTTGTTGAGCCTCTGTCTTCTGTCAGCTGCTGGGGGTATTTCACATGCAGTGTATTAATACATCTCCTCTTTCTTCCTCCCAGCCCCACACAGTATCTCCATAGTGGATGGAGTTTTCAGTTGGTCCAGAGCCGAATCGCCGACACTCAAGAGGTGTGTGGTTGTTTCAAATGTTTAAATTGATTTTTTAAGTCTGTTTTAAAGCAATAGTCATATGCCCAATGTGTTCATTGTTCCTTGTGTCCACACTGAGATCCCTACCCAAACAACTGTCAGTGCATGTGATCGGGGGACAGAATGCACTGTCCTCGTCCTGTTTACAATCCTCCTCCGCTGACTATAAGAGCACACAAACATGTCACTTGTGTTTTTTTCTGCTCGTATTTTCTCCCGCAAAATCACACAGATCTTCTTACGTAACTGTGTCAAAACGCATACTCATTCAGAAGTGTGTCATGGGTTTGTTATTAAGAAAGGAACAGGATCGTTCCTTTAATGGAAGTGAAGTGAGCTGAGTCTCTCTCTGTGTGTGTGTGTGCAGGCTGAATGTGTGTATCCCAGAAGGCTCTCTGGTAGCCGTGGTGGGACACGTGGGTTCGGGAAAGTCCTCTCTGCTGTCGGCCCTGCTCGGGGAGATGGACAAGCTAGAGGGCTCTGTGCTTGTCAAGGTAAATGGCTAGCAGGACTGTGCTCTGTCTGATCGTCAACTACAGAACGCCATGAAATTTACCGTGTCCCTCCCCAACCCCCGCAGGGTTCGGTGGCCTACGTTCCCCAGCAGGCCTGGATCCAGAATTCCACCCTGAGAGACAACATAGTGTTCGGTCAGGAGAGGAGAGAGGCCTGGTATCAGCGTGTGGTGGAGGCCTGCGCCCTTCAGCCTGATCTAGAGATCCTTCCTGCTGGAGACGAGACCGAGATCGGAGAGAAGGTAGCGAAGAGGCAAAGGCTCAGGAGTCTTTAAAGCAACCTCTGTCTCTGTCTTCACCCATATATGTCTCTTCTCTGTTACAGGGAGTGAATCTGTCTGGAGGTCAGAAGCAGAGGGTCAGCCTGGCCAGGGCTGTCTACTGTGACCGAGCCGTCTACCTGCTGGACGACCCGCTGTCTGCCGTCGACGCTCACGTAGGAAAACACATCTTTGACCAAGTCATTGGTCCACAGGGACTGCTGAAGGACAAGGTGTGTGTGTGTGTGTGTGTGTGTGATCTCCAGCTTAACAAAATGACAACAAAATATAGAAATATTTGGCTCAGACCTTGAAATACACATCTCAGCTTCCCCATGAAATCTGAGAGCTGCATCAACAATTGGAAGAGAATACTACAGTTATTTCACATAATTTCATGCATGAGCTGAAAAGGAGAAAATGTTTTCAGTGCAGACTGGAATCCAGTGTGAGATGGGGTGCTGGAGAGTCTGTTTTTAATGGGAGTAACCCTCACTTTCACTCTGCTGAGGTTCTTTGCCTGTTTCTTCCCATTTGCTCTGTCCATTTGACTCACCAACTCCTCGTACATTCCTCTGCCGTGTTTAAAGGCTGATCTGTTTTTCGGAGAAAGATCCTTCTGTGTCCTGTTTCCTGCTCATGTGATGATTTAATTGTGGGAAGTCAGGAAAAATTCTGCAAGAGTTTTTTTTAGTCCCTACGTTTTTGACTGCTTTGACTTACCTCTTTAATGCATGCCTGTTACACACCCATATGGGATGCAGCCTAAGCGTTCAACTGGTTGCCCAACACCAAATGGTTTTTTGAATAACTGGTACAGGAATCACCTTTTACTCCAAAGTGTGTTCACTGTGTGTGTGTGTGTGTCTGCCATGTGCAGACTCGTGTGCTGGTGACCCACGGGCTGAGCTACCTGCCCCAGGTCAACCTGATCCTGGTGATGGTGGAGGGAGAGGTCACAGAGATGGGCTCCTACCAGCAGCTCATGGCCACCGAGGGAGCCTTCGCCGAGTTCCTGCGAACGTACGCCGCCGTCGAACACGCTGACAACAACGGTGAGACACACACACACACACACACACACACACACACACACACAGCCACACTGATTTTTACATGCTCGCTGTCAGGTTGAAAGTTGAATTAAACAGCATTAAGTGTTCCTTAATCCTCTCCATGAACATCAACTGTGCTTTGAACTGTAGTTGTATGCTGCAGTGGTCGCACAGAACACAGGTTTCCTGATCCGTCTTTTCTTGCATTTAGAACCTGTGCCAAAGAGCGGAACCAAAGCAGTGGAGAACGGCAGTGCGACCGCTCTTGTTGGGTGAGTGAAACTGGACAACGATGAAGCTCTAACACTGAGGAACAGGACGCATCAGTGTCTGTTAGAAGAAGCACTTCATTGTCATTGTTTGAGTCTGCACATCGCATGTGCTGATAATAAGAATAATACACAATGGGCCTCATGCAAGAACAGTTTTCATCTTTTTTTTTTATTGTTCCATGTGTAAACAGCACTCAAGGTGTCAGCAATGTGTCCAAGCTGTCCCCGGCGGGCAAAGAGGACAAGGAGCTGAGCAAGAAGGCCAAGAACCCTGAGGTGGGCAAGCTGACAGAGGCTGACAAGGCCAGCACGGGTCAGGTAGGTAGAGACTCTCAGAGCAATGAGTTCATGATCCATGTGCAGTATGTAACAGTCCCGGGTCGTCACCTGATCCCAGCTGGCCTCCTGTCCCTCCCCAGGTCAAGCTGTCTGTGTTCTGGGCCTACATGAAAGCCATCGGGGTGCTTCTGTCCTTCATCAGTCTGCTGCTCTTCTTCACCCATCACCTGCTCTCCGTCTTCTCCAACTACTGGCTGAGCCTGTGGACCGACGACCCCGTGGTTAACGGCACTCAGCCTAACAGACTGATGAGACTGGGGGTGTATGGTGGTCTTGGCCTGTCCCAGGGTGAGGAGGGGTGAGGGGGAGGGAGAAGCAAAGAGTTTTTTTTTTTTTAAAAGAATCCATTCTGACACATACAGCAGCTTCAGATCCATCATCTTTATCCCTCTGAACCCCCGCTGCTGCTTTGCAGGGGTGGCTGTCTTTCTTTACTCTCTCTCCATGTCCATTGGGGGCATCCTGGCGTCCCGCTACCTCCACCAGTCCATGCTGTATGACATCCTGCGCTCACCCATGTCTTTCTTTGAGCGAACCCCCAGCGGCAACCTGGTCAACCGCTTCGCCAAGGAGATGGACACCATTGACTCAATGATCCCCAGCATTATTAAGATGTTCATGGGCTCCATGTTCAACGTGTTGGGCTCTTGTGTTGTCATCCTTATCGCCACCCCGCTGGTAGCCATCATCATTCCTGTTCTCGGCCTACTCTACTTTTTCGTGCAGGTAAAGATGATTTTTTTTTTTTTTTTTCTGAAGGCCACACCACTATTTTTCCCCCTCCAAACACGGCGGGGGGGGGCACTGGAAACAGCTCTACAGTTCCCACACCGTTCATCTGATGTATGCATGTAAACCTGACATGTGTCTGTCCTCCTTCTGTCCAGAGGTTTTACGTGGCGACATCTCGACAGCTGAAGCGTCTGGAGTCCGTCAGCCGGTCACCCATCTACACCCATTTCAACGAGACGCTGCTGGGCACCTCCGTCATCCGAGCCTTCGGCGAACAGGAGCGCTTCATCTGCGAGAGTGACCAGCGGGTGGACCACAACCAGAAAGCTTATTACCCCAGCATAGTAGCAAACAGGTGTGGGACCGTGTTACATCTAGTACCTGTCGCAACAGAATATGGCTTTTGTCTTCAGTGAAGAAAAGACAAAAATAAGCACTTTTTTTTTTTTTGTGAGTCCATCTGATCTCTGATCTCTGTGTTTGTGTAGGTGGCTGGCAATCCGCCTGGAGTTTGTAGGAAACTGCATCGTGTCATTTGCTGCTTTGTTTGCCGTCATAGCTCGAGAGAGCCTCAGTCCAGGCATCATGGGCCTCTCTATCTCCTACGCCCTCCAGGTAAAACACTCATACTAAAACACCTGTGTTACCTCTTCACGTCTTCTGTCTTCTTCCTATTCATGTCTTCTTCAGGGGCAGGGGGGAAAGTTATGGATTAGAAACCTCTCTGTCCTATAGGATGCTTTGTCCATGTCTTGTAAGAATGGACCGTAAATGATTACATCACAACGTCGCTCTATTAGTCAGGAGGCAGAAATCTGCCTCCATCTTAATCCAATTCAGTTCAAGGTTTGCTGTCCTCTGTCCCATGTGCAGCTGACTGCCTCTCTCACCTGGCTGGTGAGGATGTCCTCTGATCTGGAGACCAACATCGTGGCTGTGGAGAGAGTGAAAGAGTACAGTGACACACAGAAAGAGGTACACAGAAACAAACCCTCAGCCATCACACCCCTTTAACAACCACTATCACTTTTCTGTTTTTGGACGGAGGATTTACTTTACTTCTTCGTGGGTTCTGGATTGGGACCGGGGTTTAGGATTACAGGCGAAAAAAACCTGATGTAGATTTTCCATATTTATATGTAGGCACACACATGATGTGCTGAGTTACACAAAACATCAAATATCAGCTGGAAAGTTTAGCCTTTTTATTTTAATTAAAATGATTTCAAAGACTCACACCAACCAACGCACGCATCCGTGTGCTGTGGGTTACTATGGCAACACACAAACATGGCACACACACACACACAGTAGGAGGTAGGAGGAGTTGTCTGGTGAATGCACACGAAAATCTAGCTGCTGGTCCATTATCAGCGACAACAGCGGCGATCTTTTAAATATCTGAGTTCATCACAATCAGTGGACATTGGGGCATCTTCAGCCTGACAAATAAACCAAGTGTAAAGTGAATTCATGGTTCATTTATGTTTGACCGCATAGAGGTTCTGGACTGGACTGTGGGCTGAGTACTTGGTTGAACTGCTGGTGGAATCTTAAGTAAATTTTTCATTTTCTTCATTTCTTCCAGCCCTGTAGGATGATGAAACATGCGAAGGCTTCTTATGTTGTGTTGTTGTTTGTGTTCCACCAGGCGGAGTGGAAACATGAACCCTCCAGCCTCCCCCCGGGTTGGCCCACTCACGGCTGCGTAGACATCAGAGGCTTTGGCCTGCGCTACCGTGATGATCTGGACCTGGCCGTCCGCAGCATCACCATCAAAATTAACGGAGGAGAGAAGGTCTGGCTTTACATCACTTGGAGGCGGTGGTCGGCTATTTGCTTGTGGCTGAACTTGATGTGGGATTGTTTGTTCTCTGTGTGTTACACCTGTATTGGCGTATGCGCGTGTACCTCGTGTCTATGGCCATGTAACATTTGCTGCTTACATCTCCTTTCCGTAAGGTGGGAATTGTGGGTCGCACGGGAGCGGGGAAGTCGTCCCTGACGCTGGGGCTGTTCCGGATCATCGAGGCAGCTGAGGGCCACATCCTCATTGATGGGGTAGACATCGCTCAGCTGGGCCTCCATGAACTCCGCTCCAGGATCACCATCATCCCACAGGTCAGTGCAGAAAGGAACATTTAGGAAAATGTCCTTGCTACTCCTTCAAGCCTGTGCCCATGACATTCGCTGACATGTGACACTCTCTCTCCCCCTTTGCTCAGGACCCAGTGTTGTTTTCAGGCTCCCTGAGGATGAACCTGGATCCCTTTGACAGCTACTCTGATGAGGAAATATGGCGGGCTCTGGAGTTCTCCCATCTCAAGAACTTTGTGTCCGGCCTGCCTGACAAACTCAACCACGAGTGTAGTGAAGGAGGAGAGAACCTCAGGTATCACAGCTTTCCTATAACTACCAAGACTAGAGACCTTAGGAGATAAGAGTTGTTATCTATTGTCGTTCTTCTAGTTTTGTTTAAAGACTTCTTTGTCCTTTTCTCTTTTACCGTCCAGTGTGGGTCAGCGGCAGCTGCTGTGCCTGGCCAGAGCTCTGCTGAGGAAGACCAAGATCCTGGTGCTGGATGAGGCCACGGCAGCTGTGGACATGGAGACAGACAACCTGATCCAGTCCACCATCCGCTCTCAGTTTGAGGACTGCACCGTCCTGACAATAGCTCATCGCCTTAACACCATCATGGACTACACCAGGTTCTGTACATACACACACACACACATTAATAAAATAGATTTCTGAGTGTGTGTTCCAGTTCACACAGCTAACAGTGGTCACTCATAACAAATGGATTCTGAAGTGATTTGCAGATATCAAACATTAGCATGTCATTATCTTGAACAGAAAGATTTGAATCCATTTTTTTTGTCTCCTCCAGGGTCCTGGTGTTGGACAAGGGAGAGATGGCAGAGTTTGATTCCCCCTCTAACCTCATCGCTCAGAGAGGAGCCTTTTACAAGATGGCCAAGGATGCCGGGCTGGTCTGAGGCCGGAGACACCTGACTTTGTCCAGCTGTTCCTCTGAGTCCCTCCCAGCTTTTCTGGCTCCTGAAGCGGAGGTTCTCAGCTAAAGAGTGAGAGGGAGAGAAAGTAGGAGCTTGTTTACTATTTAAGCGATAGTGCTGATGAGAACGAGGAGTTTGGTTTGAGCTGCTCCACCTTTATACGTCCATCTTCCCTGAACTACAGATTTCTTTCTTAGACCACATCATTTCTGTGTACGCCAGTTTCTGCAATGGAAGGGGCCTGAGAACTTGGCTTTTATTTTGACAGTGCACAAGGACAAGAAAACTGTTGTCCTGTAAGTGTGAAATCATTAGTGCCAAAAACTTCCCTGAGATATAGCAGCTGTTCTCAAAGAGAATGTGGGACAGTGCTCCACAGACAGTTAATAATGTGCTGTTTGTTAGCATTAGTGTGTAAAGACATCTGTATTCTTTACAGGGAATAATTCAGCCTTTGGCCTGACAGGACTGGTGTTACTGCTTATTCTAAAGTCTCCCCAGACTCATCTGTTAAGCCAAAATGGCTGACTCAGAGTCTGCTTTGAATCAGAAAGCAGCCTGGAACTGGGACACGGCTCATTTTTGACCCTGTAGCTAAGCTAAGTTAGCTGTTGCAGGGCAGTGCAGTCGGTTTGTTAAGCTGAATGTAAGATCACCAGGAGAGATTCTTCTGAGACACGAGTGTTTTGTTGTCTCGCACTTTCAGTTTTACTCTCAGAGCATCGCCACCAGGAGGAGGGAGGGAGGGAGGGAGGGAGGGAGGGGGGGGTGGAGGTGTTGGACCCGCTGACTGGTCAGAAACATCAGCCATGCTGGTGATGTCACATATAAATCACAAAAAAAAAAATAATAATACAAACGCACAAACTGTAGGAATCTGTCAGATAGATTCTGCTTGACTGTTATTTTACATGCAGCACTGATTGTTTATTTATTGTGTTTTTTCAGCATCAGCTTTAAATTGTTGTGTTCATACAAACCCAAACAACATGTTTCCAGTTTTAACCAAATCATTTAGTGTGTTACAATGAAACTATTAGACTTTCTTTTCATGTCTGTGTGTAGCCTTGGATGAATGGATGCAGAAGAACACGTCTAATAAGGTTGCATGGTGCCGATGTTCGAAGTCTCACTTTAGCTCTGACAGCAGTTTGCATTTGATTTGAGTAGATTTCGACACTCCGTGCTTTTCTTTGCGTTAGCAAGTTGCTTGTTTTGTCGGTATTGAATAAAGATCTGTTCAGCTGATGCTCCTGGAATGACATGCAGGAAGTCTGCAGTGTGCAGGGGGGGGGGGGTCAGATGTCTTCACAGACACAGAAGAAATGAAATGTGCCGGATATATTCTAACCTGGTTACAGTTGTAGTTTCCAGTGACTGTCTAGGCAAAAGCCCATCCCACATACAGCTGAGTTGTCTCGCTTACAAGTGGCAAGTGATTTTCTGTCTGTGTTTGTTCTGCACAGAGGAGACAAGATAGAAGTGCATCGAGTGTCATGAACCTCGGTATAAAGACACTGACTGCTTTGGCGTCATCACACTGACACTTAATTACTGACACTTGAGTAGCTGATAATGACGCTTGTGTGAATACATAAGTGTCATTATGTTTCTAAGTAATGCTCCCCTGTGGGATAGAGAACATGTACATGAAAGAAAAGCCTTAGTACGAGAAACTCTGTGGGTATTTTTTGTGCATGTAACTTCAGGGGCTCTTAAGGTTTATTTATAGTGAAAAACGATACAGAAATTAGTTTTCCAAGCAGTACCTATTGGTAACACCTGCCATGCAAGGTGTTAGTAGTTTTAAAGTTCAGGACATTAACATGCTGAGGTTGCATGGGGTGTGTGTGTGTGTTTTTTTTTTTTGTTTTGTTTTGTTTTGTTGTTGTGGAACTGGAGGAGATGTTTTACTGAAGATTAGGGCCAAATGGAAAAAGAGAATTGTTAATTTGTAGGAAAAAAAAAAACAGAATTTTGAGATTAAGGTTAGAAAAAAAAAAAAGTCCAAATTTTCCAGTTGAAGTTTCAACATGCAGTTGACTGTGGAGGACAACATCAAAGTGTTTCTTTGGACGTGGCCCTTATCCTCCTGTAGAATGTTGGATGTAGCGTGCACAGATAGTGGCATGTTGTCTGTGAGCTCATTGCCATAAATAGTCTTTTTTTTCCCCTCTGGGTACAGAACAGTCAGACTGGTTGATTAGTATGAGGGGTACTGGATGGTAGGACCTCTATAACCATGTCATCTTTGTGGCTCCACATGTTAACATCTGTATAGCCGTGTATATGCAGCTGTTGGACATCTAACGTCTTTGCTGTAAAAGATTTAGGTAGACATTAGTGGCAAAAGCTTTGGTTGTGTCTCAGCACAAGATGTGATGCATCTAGAGACTGATTAAGGCATATTTGTGTTACATATTTATGATTACAAAGTGAATATTTTATGTTTTATATATATGCGCTACTTGATTTGTGTAATCAGTTTTGAAATAAAAATCAATTTATGTCTAAAGACTGATGGTGGGCTGTGTTTTGTTCATTTGCTGCTCCGCTTTTTAACTTTTCTACTACAACAGATTCCATTTAAAAACCTGAAAATGTTTTCACACCTGGACAGATGACTTCAAGTGGATCTTCAGTTTGCTGAACTAAATATAACTAAATAGTATTTAATTCTAATTCTAAATGTGAAGGAGATTCTTCTTTAAAGCAGCACTGCCACAAAATGGAAACTTGAGGCTGAAACAGAAAATAAATCAGTCCTGAAGCAAATGGCAGAACGAGGTTACATTTGAAAGCTTAAAATGGATTTGCAATTCCATTTTAAAAATTAAAATACACCATCGTCAAAAGATGGAAGACAGAAAACTGGCAGATTAAATTATTATCATTTATGTTTCCACTTTGAGTTTGAGTTGTTTATTGATTATTTCAATGTAGGACCACTAATGTTAAAGGTCTTTCATGAACCAAAGGAACGGCGAGGACTACGTTTCCCATCATTCTTTGTAGTCCGGTCTGAGGGGAAGGAATATGGCGGCGGTTGGTGGACTGGGGCCGCTGTTGCGCTTTTAAAATGGCACAAAAAGCAGTTGCTGCTGTGTTTTTCCTGTCGGTTTGATGTCTCACAAAGAGACGGCAGCGAATACAAGTCGGAGGCTTTGACCTGAGACTGCGGACTGCTGGACAGCACTGAAGGTAACTCGTTAGCACACGGCTCCTCCTGCTGCCTTTAGCAACCTAGCTTTTGTGAGCTAAATCTCAACTAGCTAGCTAGCTGAATGCCTGCTGTCGACACATCCTAACACACGCTATTGTTTTTCTTCAGAAGTGGAGTGTCAGTTATATTTTAAAGACAAACTGCACCACAGTAGGATATGGCACACAGCGCTGGTTATAAGACGATGCTCAGCCAGAGAGCCAGCGGTGAACACCGGCTGAGAGTGAGCTCACGTAACAGCTACAGCTACAAACTTTTATCCATTCCTTTTATCAACAAAAGTAAAAGGATGCACAGGCTCCGGGTCAGGAATCAGCACAAAAACACACACAGTCAGTCGGTCAGTGGCAGAAGGACGGCAGAACAATGGGTTAATGCTTTGCACAGCAGCCAGTCATGGACTAGCCCCGGGACAACACAGAGCTCATCATTAAGGCTTGTACGAGACGAGTGGATTTCTTGTAGGGCAAGTGGAAGAGAAAGTCATTAACAAAGAAAAAAACTATAACCTGTTTTCTCTCATTATATACAATTCATTACTCAGTTTAGTTAAGTGAATATGCTGTAATATGGACAAACAGGATGTCACTCATCATCTAAAAAAAGAAGAGCAGATCCTCCACCAGGCTCTGTCCTGCACATTATTTCCCCTTCAGACTCATAGAAACCTCAGTGAGTAGGTTGTAGAGGTCAGATAGCAGTGAAATTGGCTACACTCACGATGGCAGACCAACAGGCTGGTGGACATCCTTAAGACCGACTGTGCTGAATGTGATCAGCTTATTTCATAGGTAGCTGGGTTCACAAAGAGCAGAGGAATATATGTAGAGTCTGTAACAGGTAGATTTTCATTGTGAGATAAATGTGTCCTTTTTTTCTTATTAGGTTTATTCCTGGATTCTGTTTTTCTGGTGGGGGCCTTGCTCGTTGCTTCCAACCTCCGGTGCCCACTGTCTGATTTCTGCACCACCAGTTTTCCTGGCTCATGGACTTGACTCCAGCACCGGGCTTCAAAAGGAGGCCTGCTGCCTCCTCTTCTCCTAGTGGAGTTAGCGAGATTGTCAGGAGCCCTCCTCCTCGCTCGCCCTCCTTGTCTCTGTCGTCGCCCTCGTCCGATCCGTCGTCACCCTTGTCTACATCCTCCTCTGTCTGTGTCAACTCGTCAGTTTATCAGAACCATGTAAAAGGTCAGACCCAGGGGACAGAGGTGGCCCGGGTGTCCTCCACTTCTGCCTCGCCAGCAACGCAGTCTCTCTCCACATCTACAACCAACGCCACCTCCTCGGATTTCTGCCCTCACCGTTTGGTGCGGACAAGTCAGGTTTGTGAGGAAGAGGGCAGGAAAAAGGAGATGTACGATCCTTTCCATCCAACTGAGGGAGACAAGGAGGGAAGAATGAAGGAGGAGGAGGAGGATGGGGAAGGGGAGAAATATGACCCCTTTGACCCCACTGGCTCCCCAGCATCAGACACTGATGATGGAAGCAGCAAAGCGAGGGGGGTAAAGAGAAAGGCTGAGAGAGGGGAGGAGGAGGAGAAAGAGGAAGAACCTCCAGATTCCACTGAAACTTTGACTAATCTGCCAAGCCCCTGTCTGGTCACCCAGTTCCCTCTGAGGAGGAGAGTGGACTGTAGCACCATCAAGGCTGGAGAGAAGAGGGAGAGTGCTGACTCTGATCACTCTGAGATAGAGGAGGGGGAGATAGTTGGGGCTACTGACAGAGATGGCATCAGTAAGAGAGCAGCTGGAGAAATCCTCCCGCGGAATTCCCCCAACGTCTCCTTCTATGGTTCAAAGCCAGAGCGCATCCTCCGGGTGCTGGATGGGGACGGCTTTGTGTCTGTGCGTGCTGAGGGCAGCTGGGAGGTGGACAGGGAGCCCGAGGATGAGCCTGTGGTGGGAGTGGAGGATCTGAGAAGGAAGCTGGTCAGCAGGCGGAAGGAAAGATACCTCTCCTTTCCTGCTTCCTCACCCCTCTCACCTCAGCCGCCACCTCCTGCCTCCCATCCTCCAGCTTCTGCGCCCTCTTCCCCACTTACACCTCTTATAGAGCAAGGCAGCAAGAACCACAAGTCCTCTAAAAGTTCCAAGGACCGAGATGGACAGAAAAGCAAGGATAGGAAGGGTGGGGAGAAGGAGGAGAGAAGAAAGAAGAGGAGAAAGGACAAAGAGGAAGGTCAGGAGAGGAGCAAAGAAAAGGAGCGAGGGCACAAGACCAGGAAGGAGGTTAAAGGAAGGCGGAGCAGCAGGAGCAGCAGCCGAAAGAGGAAGAAAAGACGGCACAGCAGCCCAGAGGCCTCACGATCCTGCAATTCTTCAGGAAGAGGGGGCCACACAAGACGCTCCTTTTCAAGCCTATCTGAAGAAAGACACAGAGAGAGGGAAAGAGATAAAGACAAAGACAGGGACAGAGTCAGAGACAGAGATAGAGATAGAGATAGAGAGAGGGATAGAGAGAGAGGAAGAGAGAGAGACAGGGATAGAGAGAGAGAACAAAATCGCACCAGTAGCCATAGAGGAGATGAAAGAGATAGAGGCTCTAGTTCTAGAAAGAAGGAAGGGGAAAGGAAGGGACAGCACTCAAGCAGCAGAGAACGTTGCGTTTCAAAGAGGTCCAAAAGAAGCAGGGAAAAGAGGGAGGGTGACAGAGACAGGCAGTGCGAGAGGGATCGGCGACGGGACGGTCGTCCTGTTGTCCCGCCATCTATCCAAGACCTCAATGGGTCTGACCTCTTTGCCATCAAGAGAACCATCACAGTCACCACCACCACAACCACCACAACCGTACCGGGCTCCCCAAGACGCGCCCCGACCTCCCCTTGTCGGCCCACGCAGGACTCTGAGAAGCCCCACAAGAGAAAGAAGAAGAGAAAATGGCACTCAGCTGGAGAGGTGGAGGACCAGGGAAGCTGTCGCAGCCGATCACAGTCGCTCTCACCTCCTAGGTATCACAGCTACGAGTCAGACCGCTATTCAGACAAATTGGAGATTGACGTGTTGTCTTTGGATGGCGAGGCTCTGGACTCAGACTACCCTTCTTTGGAGGATACTCCTCCTCCTGCCCTGCCTCCAGAACCGCCTGTCCCCAGCCCCAAAACTAAGACAGCTCCCAAGGCTGGACGACATCACCCTAAAAAGAAATCCCGCACATTAAAGAAAGTTGGCCAATCTGAATCCTCCTCCTCGTCTTCCATCAGAACCAAAAGCAAATGCCTTTCCTCTTTGACGGTCACCTCAGGCTCTGCCCCTGTCTCATCTGGCCTTCCCTCAGCGAAGCGAGCCAAGAAAGTGGGAAAGGACAAGGAGCGGGACAAAAGTAGTAGAAAGGATTTGGGTCGCTCTGGGAAGTCCAAGAAAGAGAGCGGTGGCAGTCGCAAAGGCAAACTTCAGTCCAAAGTGTCTGTGCTGGTGCGTGAGGGTGTGAGCAGCACCACGGGGGCTTCAGTTGGCTCTGGAAAGCTGGGCATGGACCTCCTGGGGCCAGGAGGTACAGGTGGGGGTTCTGGCGGCTCTGTGGTGGGCGGCTCCATTGCAGTAGTCTTTTGCAGGGACAATGAGAGCAGGTCTCCATTTCTCAAGCCTTGCTCGGAGCCACTGTCACTGGGCAGCCGTAGTAAAGATCTGGCCAGTATGGGAAAGCGAAGCAACCTGGCTGCACCACCATCCTCCTTAACCAGTCCTGCAGGACTGAACTCCAAAAAAACAAAACCCAGCTCCATCACGTCCACCTCCTCCTCTGCCTCCTCCCCGTCATCGTCTCTGGCAACAAAGCGCCGCCGTCGCCTGGCCAAGAAGACGAGAGAAAAAGGTGGAGCTGCAGGGTTAACAGCTGGAGACAGCAGCCAAGCAAAAACCACGTCAGAGGGCTGGGGTGGAGCCACACTAGATGTTCAGTCAGCCGTTGGAGATGGGAGCAAGTCAGTCAGTCCACATACTGGCCAAGCTGGCCCTGCACCCTGTTCTTCCTCCTCTTCCTCCTCCTCTTCCTCCTCCTCCTCCACCAGTGTGCTCCCCCCCTCCTCCTCACCACCACACACGCCTCCACCCTCTATGGCTCCTTTGCGGGACACCAGGGATTCTTCGCCAGACTCTCAGACTGTGGACAGCAGCTGTAAGACTCCCGACCCTTCTTTTCTAGCCGAGGACTGTCCAACGCAGACCAGCCCCACACTACCGACGTCCAGTCCATCCAGCCTGTCCACCCCCCAGGGAGGTGGCCTCAACACTTCTTTGTCTACACCCACAGCCAAACCTCCTCCACCGGACGATGCACCCAAATCTCTGGCCTCACCTCCTTGCTCGTCCTCTTCTGCAGCCTGTGGTCTCACGTCCCTTCCTCTGCCTCTGTCTTCATCAGACCCCTCCTCCTCCTCCTCTGTTTCCTCCTCATCTGCTGGTAAGCCCCCTCCTCCTCCCCCTCCAGCAGCGCCTTCCCTCCCGTGGAGTCTGCAGACTGGGGTGGACTGCACAACAGGAGGAGTCCTAGCATGTGAGTTTGCTCAATAGGTGTTTGCACATTTGCAAGTTATTATGAAACATTGACACCTTTCAGGGTCATACACAGGGACTGAGCTATACCTGTACCTGCATGTACACAGCAGAACGTAGCTCCGTCAGGCCAGGCTGCAGTTCATCCTTGTTATTTTGTAATGCTGGGTTTTTCAAGCTTCTGGCAGGTTAAAAAGTGATTCAACACTAAATCTATTTTTCTGAGTTAGTAAATCATTCATACAGTCACTTTCTGTTTTGTTCAGTTTTGGCCACGCCCCTCGATTAAAACACATAAAAACAGAAATCTTCAGGGGAGCAAAGAGAATCCTTCCTGACCACCACAGATGGTGGAAACCCAAGTATCTCTGGTGGTCTCTCATAATTCATGGAGCTGTAGTTAGATACATAACTCTGTTAACTCATGAAACACTAAATATGCTTGTCGTGAACTCATTTTAAAGCAGTCTTTGTCAAATATTTAGGGTCTGAGTACTGAGGGTGCCTGGGCCGGATGGGGTCACTGGCATCAAACACTGGAATTAACTCATGGTGGCATGGTCAATTTTGAAGTGTCCCCATGAAACAGGAAGTTGTTGGAACTCAAACATACATCATCCAGTCTGCCCCAGACTTTACATATTTGATAAACCTGACATCTAGGCCAATATTCAGTGATAGTCATAGCACCATCTACTGGCAACAGGTGAAATCGCGTGTTATACCTTGATGTACTCCTCCTGGCAGGTCCATTTCACATTAGGTCTAACAGGACAGGGACTCAGGCTCCCTTTGCAGTTTGTGTATGTGTCTCCCAACCATGTGATACCACCTGCATTAGCACTGTGGCTGCCACAGTCCCCATGGGCTCGAAGTGTGACTGCGCCACTCAAACCTGCTTACAGCTTTAATACGTGTGTCATTGTCATTCGTGTTATATGTTCACATACTTTCCCTGGAGTAATGGTCTCTGCTGTTCTTCCACTCAGTGACTGCTCTGCTCTTCAAAATGGAGGAGGCCAATATCGCCAGCAGAGCCAAAGCACAAGAGTTCATCCAGGCGACCAGTCAGGTGAGAGTGGAAATGACTGTCCCTCTGTCCTTACTGTCAGATGAATGGGTTTTTTATATGTTATTAGGAGGAACTACATGGAATAAAAACCCCTGCCGTCTGTTAAACCAGCTGGAGATTCCATGTGTCATAAAGAAATGAATGGGGAGTCAAACCTGATCTCACTGTGACTTTTTCTCTTGTCTCTCATGTAGATCCTCTCACAGGCCAATCAGAGCCAGGCCCAGCAACATGCGCCTCCTTCTTCGGCCTCCTCTTCGTCCTCCTCACAGATCCCACCCCCTCCCTCTCTCCCCCCGCCTCCTGGCCTGAGCCCAGCCCAGTTCATCCTCCACAGCTCCCTCCCGTTGGTTGGCTGCTCCAAAACCCCACCCTCTCACCTGCACACCTCCATAGGTGGCGGATGTGCACAGACCCCACCCTCCATCATGCCTGTGGGGCTGTCGGGGGTTACTGGGAGCTCTGGTGAGACTGGATGGGACAATGAGAGCAAAGACCCTGATAAGGTAAAGTTGATCCTCACGAACAGACCAGGGTCAGTTGTGTGGTATGTCCCACTGCTGCTGCATGGCTGCTTATCAGCATCTTCCTGAGGGGACAGTAGTGTTACTGTTGTCTAACTCTAACCTCAAAATCATTTAATTACTTGAATGAGATGAGAGTATTAGTATTAGAGTATATTATTACATTATGCATAGATTCCAGGCCACAAGTATTTGGACAGTTACACTTTTTTTTTTCTTGTTCCTCAGGCTCTGTGCTTCAGTACATTTAATTTGAAATAAAATAATAGATACTATATTAAAGAGCCAAGTCATAGCTTTTATTTGAGAATTCACATCAACATAGAAAGAGCTTTGTCTTCTATGGAGATATAACCCTTTGAACACATGGTGCCCAAAGGTTTGGGGTTTAGAAGTAATTGGACAGATACACATGAATCTGTATATTTAATATTTTGTGTAAAGTCCTTTGCAGTCAATGACTGCCTGAAGTCTTGGACCCACAGACATCAGCAGATGCTGTGTATCCTTCCTGGAGATGCTCTCCCAGAGTTTCCCTGCAGCCTCCTTCAGCTCTTGCTTGTTGCGGGGGTCTCAGTCTTTATTCTGCAGTCATAAAGGTTGTTTCCTTCACCATGCAAATGAGTTTCGGCTCATCCACAAGATCCTTGCTTTTTTTTTTTTTAGCCTGATTATTATCTGAGGACAGTATCTTCCACACAGCTCTTTCTGTATTGACATAATCGTACTCAGATTAAAGCTGAGGCTGGGCACTTTAATGTAGTGTCTTATTTTATTTCAAATGTCTGTTTATTGAAATGGACTGTGAGTTTGCATTAAAGGTGAAATAGGAAATAAAGGCCTGTTTCTGTATACACCTTTAAAATAAAGGCCTGACTGTCTCTGCAGTAAGATAAATTTGTTCACAGTACTGATGGATGTGTTTCTTTGTCCGTTACCTAAATTGCTCAGTACCTAAAGAAGCTGCACACCCAGGAGCGGGCAGTGGAGGAGGTGAAGCTCGCCATCAAACCTTACTATCAGCGCAAAGACATCAACAAGGACGAGTACAAAGACATCCTCAGGAAAGCTGTGCATAAGGTCAGCGTCAGCTCACACAACCGGTGACACACAAAACCATGTTTAACTGATTCGTTAAATCTGCGGTAGTTCAGCTGTTTAATCGCACTGTGTCACTGTCTCAGATCTGCCACAGCCGCACTGGAGAAATCAACCCTGTCAAAGTCAGCAACCTGGTGAAACTGTACGTCCAGCGCTACAAATACTTCCGGAAACATGGACGCAAAATGGACGAGGAAGAGAGGGATGACCGGGAGCCTGGAGCGCTGCATTCCTCTGCCTGATAGGAGACTTTTTAAAACATTGTTCCTCCACGCCCGCCGCCTTCTGCTCAGCACCTGGGCCATCCACTGATTGTTTTTTTGTCTGATATTTTTATCGCTTTCATAGCCCACCTTGTCTATGCTTTTATGTGATCTTATGGAAGTCTCTCCCCTTATCTCTGTGATCTCACTGTAAATATGTCTCACGTAGAAAATGTATCACGTATACAATGTTGAGGAAGTGGATGCTATCATGCTCACCTGTGTGATCTAATACACCAACCCTGCAATAAATACCACCTTTGTGAAGCGCATAGATTTTAGTTTTTTTGTTGTTTTTTTTTCTGACTGTGTCCATTAGGAGCTTCACAGTGGTGGTACTGAGTTTCTTCAGCAGCATTGGATTAGGTGTTCATGTTAGTTTGTCCTCCCCATCCCCATGTATATCAGAATTCAAGCTGAGGGGAGATGTAATACCCAGTTGCACACATTAAAGTATATTGTACAATGCTGAAGGACACTAACAACCCCCCCCCCCCCCCCCCCATCTCTGAGTCATTGCGGACAGTATGCAAGCTGGACCTGTTAGTGAGTGGGACAGCACGATGATGGTTGGAACACACTTGGACACTTGACCTCTCAGTTCTTTGATTCTGCTGTCCGTGTGTTTGTGTGCATGTGTTACTGAGGTTGAGAAAGTTGCTAAATCTCTTTATAAAAATGACTTGATCAACAAAATATAAATGTTGCTTGAAAAATAGTGCAAAAATGGAGTGGCCCTGTTTGTTTCTATTGTCTTCTGTGTTTGCATCACGCGTTCTTCAGTGCATCCAGTGATGATAAATAACCAGTTCTGGTACAGACTAATGATCTGTAGTTATGTCTGAACAGGATTCATTATATACAGAAACAGAACATAAGCTCAGAGGAATGTGTTTACAGGCATAAAGCTAATAAAAAAAACACCTGGATATTTAGACTGTACTCCCAGCATCTGGATGATGGGTGTAATGTAAAGAGGCACACTCCACTTCCACTTCCATACAGGCCTGTTACCTTGACAAAGGATTACTCTGGTCAGGAACTAAAGATTGTATGGAAAGCCATTAAAGGAGAGCGTGAAGGCCATGTGTGTTGTATGTGGTCACAGTGGAAATCCAGTGAATGTGTAATTCTATAATGCTGATGATCTAACAGGTGAAGGGCGGGACAACAAAAATCACATGACTGCTTGGAGGATGCCAGTGTCAGTGTAGAGACAGAATTGCAAAGAAAACAATGGTTACCATGGTAACAGCAAGTTCAGTTGAAAAGCAATGGAGGAATATGTGCTGATTTTCTTGAGACCTACTCATCTAAAAACCTTCACAGTGCACACAGAACTTCCATTGGTCCTCAGCAACACACCCCCAAGTCTGAGGTTGAGATTTTTCATTTATATTTATATTGATGAATGATATAATTTTTCATCCCAGATGCATGTTTGCGCAGACATGGCTGGTTTTTATACATAGGCCTGGACTTTTTTTTTTTTTTCACCATTATCATCACTGAAGCTCAGTTGTCCTCTTCCTCCTTAAATACATAAGGGATATTCATAGATTTTGTTATTTGTGACTGCTTTCCACAATGTTGTTTTATGGTTATGTTTGTTCCTGGGGAGTGAAGGAGACAACATTCATCTGATTATGCCTCTGACACAGTTCATTTCTTGGACATGTGGGTTTAGATCCAACATGGTGTATTATCCACCACGTTATAACGAAGAAGAAGAATCACCACTAATAGTCTGTTGTACAGGATGTAACCTGAAAAAGTAGAAAAGAGAGTGTCGAGAGGATAATGTGCTCCTAAGTAATTTATTTAAGATGATAAGTAAGATTGGAAACAGAGAAAAGGCAGCGAAATAAAAAGCAAGCAAGCAAGCAAGCAGGTCATTAAAAACTCACTGGCGAGTATGAACACACACTGTGCACCACGAACGCGTCACTTCCGCATTCTCCGACTTCAACAAAAGTCGACGGCAGTGTCGCAACTCTTTTATTCAATAGCGCCGGGCCGAGCCTATGGCCCAAGCGTGTGTGGTGCAGGTTTACGGCAGCCCGCCATTTTAATACAAGAGAACAGAGGAAGCTGGCACACGGCAAGCTAACGTACGGTAACACGGAGTGTGTACACACAGTGGACAGGTTTCGTTTGTTTTATATCGTCTTATTAACCGTGAATTGGTGTGGGAGACCTGCATACATCGTACGCTTTTCCTTCGGTCCATGGTGTGACATTTCTCAAGCGTTGGAGGAGAGAAGGTAAGAGTCAGACTGGAGGCTCCTTGTTAGCGTAGTTAGCTTGGTGGCTAATGCAGAGAACTTAACTAAGTTACGTTTAAGAGACGATATCCGGAGTGTAAACGATTATAGACCAATACCCGTTTCTAACGCTGACGCCGTGTGTGCACAAACAAAATTGCTCTGCCGTACAAAAGGTGTCCAAAGCGGCCACATGGCAGCCCCGTTTGGGAGGACAAACATTAGCACACGAAGCTAACTGTCCTTCCGCTGCTAGTGTCGGCCCACCGTGTACAGGCAGCGTCCTGAAGCCTGTCGCATATTATTCACACACATTGCTGCTTATTCAGGTGAAAGATGACGCAGTTTCTCCCCCCGAACCTGCTGGCCCTCTTTGCCCCGCGGGACCCCATACCTTTCCTGCCTCAGCTGGAGAAGCTGCCCCATGAGAAACATCATAACCAGCCGTACAGTGGCATCGCTCCGTTCATCAGGCACTTCGAGGTGAACATTTAACCCCCTGTAATGTTCCGAATGCTCCTGTTTATGTAACCCTCATCCTCAATGCCACATCTCTCTTCTGTTTATCTTCCCCGTGTGATTAGGATCCTAGAGACGCCCCTCCACCAACAAGGGCAGAGACCCGTGAGGAGCGGCTGGAGAGAAAGGTGAGATATTAGTTCCTCATTATAGCATGTGAAGATACTGGTTCTGGCTTTGGGTATTACAGGTGTGTCTTTGTTTATAAGACCCTATAGATGGGCTGTCTAGAATGATTCAGACAGGTTTTTTTTGCTTTGTGTTGTGCTCCATACTAATGCAGCTGTTACCGCAGGCAGCATGATCACAGCAGTGGCATGCACCCAGCTGTACAGCACTGGTCTAAATGGGATATGCCATCACTTTTTAAATAGATACAACCAACATTCACAAGACAGATGTTGAGGTGCTGCGTGTGTAACTTAAACACAGTTAGGTTTAGTCTTCACATATAATTTGTAGGGCTACACCCTGAAAATTCATGGTTTCAATCATGGTCTGAATGTCACAGTCTGTCTTGAGTATTGTTGCTGACCATGTTCATCCCTTTATGGCCACAGTTCACCATCTTCCAGTGGCTACTTCCAGCAGGATAATGCTCCATGACACAAAGTCATGCTGCTCTTGTCCTTTGACAGAGGGTTAGGGGCTCTGTCTCCCAGCAAATTTGACGTTATTTGACTGAAAACTGTGCAGTTTTCTCATTGCTTGGAGCAGTTATCATTACTATAATTATTTGTTAAAAGAAACGTGGCATGAAAGTTTTTGGTCTGAGGTACGAAGTGTCACAAAATGTAAGAATGCAGTAGAATTACAATAAAAATAATACCAAGTGGGGGCAAGTTGAGCCACTTGCTATACTTGAACTGCAGAAAAACTTTTTTTTTTTTAAACATAAATGTGCTTATCACTTATCCCATCACAGGCTCAGTAAAATTGATGACTCTTCAAAAATGTGTGGTCACATGACAAATTTTGCCAAAGCTGATTTAGAAACAAGAGGTTGCACAACTTCCCCAGAGGCTCAAATCAGCAGGCCCATTCACAGTTGTAGGGCTTCCTGAGGCCCCACAGATGAATTCATTCATTGTGTGATTTAAACTGAACCCAACTCTGCCCATGGACCCAACTGCCACAGGTCACTGTGCGCCCTGTGACAGTGAGACTGGCCAATGTGTGTTTCCACTTTCATGATCAGTTAATTTAATGCTTTCAAATATACCTACGGGTCTGCAGAACTTCAAACCCTTCCACCTTTACTAGCAATGAAAGGGGGGGAAAAAAGAGTAAAGTGTGAGATGAATTTGCTGCAGAGTCTCTACTTTGCTCATAGCACAAAGGGCTGCACACAGACGAGTACAAGCATCTCCAGATAGCTCTAGCATCTTTCTAAGCATTATCATTCACAGAGAGCGCTCCCTGAGGAACAGTTGAGGATTAACAGTTTCCTGAAAACCTTTTGCTTTTGCAGAGACGCGAGAAGATTGAGAGGAGACAAACAGTGGTGGAAACAGAACTCAAGCTCTGTAAGTTTTCACAGTGACATAAGGTACCCCTTGCTTTGTGTATGGTCTCTTGGTTTAAACGAATCCTGCTTTCCTGTTTGCGTTATTTTCAGGGGACCCCCATAATGACCCTAATGCGCAAGGGGATGCCTTCAAAACTTTGTTTGTTGCACGAGTGGTGAGTGTGTTAAAATAACACATTAATTTTTTTAAATCTCATCAAATAGGATTTTTTTTTTTTATAATAATCGTCTAACTGTGTTCTGTCTTTTCTGTAGAACTATGATACCACAGAGTCCAAGCTTCGGCGCGAGTTTGAGGTTTATGGCCCCATCAAACGGGTACGTTCAATTTTACCACCTTAAATAGAATTTTGTTGTGCTTGGTCAGTGTAATATAAATTGTAATTGGTTTCTTTTGAAATCGCAATAATGAAAGAAATATTCTCAGTCGCTTGAAAAAATAGAACTGTTGGTAAAGTGCAACACAAGTAACCTGCAGTAAGTGCCTCTGCTGATGTGGTATGGAAATGTATAGGGCTAACCAATGTCTCCTTGCCTGTTTGTTACAGATTTACATAGTCTACAACAAGAGGACGGGGAAGCCTCGTGGCTATGCGTTCATTGAGTATGAGCATGAACGAGACATGCACTGTGAGTACCAATGCAGAGCTCTGAGCCAAAAACCATTGTGTATATGAGCACATGTTGATGAGGACTGATCTCTGTGATGTGCAGGGTGGTTCTTCAGGTGAACCCCGTTTCCTTTTATAGTAATAATACGGGGGTGGCAGCTCTCTCTAACACCTTGGGAAGGCAGCTACAACCTAATGAGCGCATTTGATGGTTATGGCAGCAAAAGGAATCCGAGTACTTCTTACAGACTCATGTGCAACAATGTGAATGTTGAAATCAACGTTTGGTGGTCGTGTGATGTGTGTGTCTGTGTTTGATGCGTGTCGTCAGTTGACAAAAAAAAAGTTTGGCCGAGGAGGGGATCGCTTCTGTCAGTGGGGGACAGCATGGGAAAAGTGGGAGAACCAAGTGGTAGAAGTGTGTGTTTCCTCTGTGACCCTGACCATCTTTGCCTGTCAAAGGGCACATTGTCTTTTAACTGTCAGGCGTGGTAGCTCTGTGGAAGAGCAGCTCTCCTGGTTGGACTGTAATGGTAAGCACAAGGTCAGACTGGTCACCAAGCATTGAATGGGTTTTTTGTTTTTTTTGTTTTTTTTTAACCTGAAATGTGTTAAGGACTGTAGGAAACCCATCTTTTGTATGACTAGATATTGGGCGTGTTTGTCAAAGCTTTTTTTTTTTATAGGTGGTCTTCAACCCTGGTCATGGTGAGATTAGTTCCGCTTCACCACACTAGTGGGGATATTTTAAGCTGGTGGTGATGCCACAGTGAATACTGCCACAGTACTGTCTCATTAGACACGTTGAATGGTGCATCTAACACAGTGACACCATTCTGGGTTATTAGTGCCATCAGCTCTTCAAGACCAGAGTTGCTGAATCACAGCTATGTAGTCACAGCAGGGGGGGTGAACTGCGGGGGAATGTGGGGCTAAACAGTATATTAACTGTGTGTTGTTCTCATTGCCACTGCAGCCGCCAATCTGTGATGGCTATTGGCCAGAGCTGGCTGGCAGATGATGATGGTTATGATACATCTACACCCTACTACCACAGCTCAGTATATGGTTGGTATAATGGGTTTGTATGATGGGTAAGATTTCTTTCCACCCTCCATCTCCTACATAGGGAAGAGGAGCTACGTTCAATGGGTAAAGCGTCTTTCTTGGCAAGCCCTAAAGAGCTTTCAGAGCAATCATTGCTAGTTGGATCTTAGGCTTTGACCATTGAACGCACCCCTGACCACTAGTGTATTAAATGTTGCCCAATGATTCTGCCCTTTATGTTGAAGCCACCATGGGTTACCGAGGGCTTATTCTTTGCAATAGCAATGGCATAGCTGTTTGGAGGGACATCAGGTCAGTGAGCCATGAAGAAAAATCCAAAATGTGTTGTTACACAGCTGCCAGGCCCATCAGCTTCATGTGGAGTTTGTGTTTAATGTTGAGCAGATTAACTTGACGTATAGCAGCTTTTCAGAAACACAACAATGCAGTGCTCTCTTGTTCTGCAACAGTTTATTGCGGTAACCTAGATCTGAAGGGATGGTATTTGTGGAAAGAATTCCACAATTATAATAAATATTTCCTTTGAATAGGAATAAAAAATGATGATCATGAATTTTAGTGCAGAGTTTAATCTCTGTCAGAAAATCAGAAACAAATCTGGTAGGTTCGTTATTATTCTCTGTCTGTGCTGCTAGTTAACATGCATTCACTCTGTCACCGTGAACTTGTAAAGTTGAAGAAAAAAAAATGATTGCGTCACTTTGTTATATCTGTTTGGCTCCAGTCTTCTGCTAAATATCAGTGCCGATCAAAAATAAAAAATGATGGAAGCTGAGCATTAAGTCAACTGTTAAACCTGTCAGCCTGTTTTGTTAATACCATTCATACTCATTTTTCTGTAATTTTTCCCCAAGCTGATGATTTTCTCAGCAGAATTACAGGCGGTGGGCAGGTTGCAGAGCCTAATTAGCTTAATACACTTCACAACCGCATTTAATGTGGAAGCTGTTCAGACTCTCCTGAAAGGTCGATACATAGAACTGTCCAAACGAATCAGTCTGTGCTGGCTTTAATAGAAAAGGCAGATGAGGGGAATTTTCTTGGTAATTCTGCTAAATGGGCTCTTCATACATTATTTATTCACTATTTAACTAAAAGGTAGATGTTAGGTAAATGTAGCCTTACAGACAAATTCACAGTCAGAGTAACAGTTTCACGGAAAGACATGTCCTTTTAGATAAGTTCAGACACACTGGACACCCTAAATCAGTTTTGACACTTCAGGCCAATTTAAGCTCAAGACATGTCAGCGTTAGTTACATGACTTCATTGAATTCTTAGCTTAAAAACAAACAACACAAACGTTTCTTTCTCATTACCTGGTTGGGGTTGTGATAACTCCTGTAAGGAAGGTAGCCCCGTTTTTTTTGTTTGTTTCTGTTTGTTTCTTTGTAAGTTTGTTTCCGTTGGTCCGTTTTGGTAGGACTGGTGGGGGTTTGGTAAGGCCCTATCATTGGATGGGATGTTGTCATCCTTTAGTGAACACAGGAAGTGGAGGGGGTTCTGGTAAGGCCCCTGATAGAGGTGTTGTGACAGTATGTGTATTCTGGTGCTGAGGGATTTTTGGTAAGGCCCTAAAACGGGGCAGAGATCATCAATGAGGGATCATGGTAAGACCATTAACTGTATAGGATGAGCGAGGGAGTTCGGTAAGGCCCTCAGATTTTTATGCTTTAACTGACGGGTTTTGGTAAGGCCCTCTTCTTGGATGGAAAAGTCCCCCCCCCCCCCCGCCCCGTCAGGGACCATCACATCACATCAGACCAGTGTAGCTGCCAGGATGAGCCACCTGGATTTCACCTTTGATCCTTCGATCATGCAAGATGGATTGAAAGAGACTGTTGTGTGGTATATAATGGGGGTGAGGTGTGGAACAAAGTCTGAAACGTGCCAAAGATTCCCTGTTGATAAGTACTCCTTACTGCTGGCTTCCATCACGTCGTCTACCACCATATCATAGAATTAGATTGATAATTATATATTGTTGATCATGCAAGATAAATGTAACTATCCTGACCATTGACAAGCTGCTGTGTGTGTGTGAACAATCACTGATTCATTCCAAAAATTGGATATTGATGGTTAAAATCAAGAGTCAGCACTTTGGGCACAGTGTGATTGTCATTTTCTGCGATGTGATATTTTGGCAGTAAGCAAACTGGGTGATCAGCTATTTGTCATAGGTAATGAATACACAACATACAGGTATGATAACTGCAGGGTCAACTGTCCCGGCATTACAAATACACAGCAAAGAGGTGATTTAAGACAGTGCGTCACACCATCAGCAGTTTGTCCTTATTTGTCACAGTCACCTGTGTGAAAGACTTGAACAGATAACCTGTCACTCTGCCTGCTCAGTTGTAGTAAGTACCTTTTAATTGAGTGGAGCCAAGTCCACACAGTTATCCATTAGACTTAGCAGCAGTATAATGATGTAGACAGTGAAAGAAGTGAAAAGCTGGGTCTTTAAACGATGCGGTTGTAAGTTGTAAACATATCAATCACTCATCGGGTGGAAGGAAGTCTACTCCCATTATCCTTCGGCTTTTACCCAGAGAGCAGCCATCTCGGCCCCGCCTGCTCCTGGTCAGTATAATAATGCACTGTTTGTTTCCTTGGCCACGTTGATGCATTCGTACACCGATCTCACCTCTGTCTTCCCTCTCCCCATTCCTCTTCTCCAGCCGCCTACAAACACGCAGATGGGAAGAAGATTGACGGCAGGAGGGTGCTGGTGGACGTGGAACGAGGGCGCACTGTCAAAGGATGGCATCCTCGCAGGCTAGGTGAGCTGCCGTGTTTAGATTATTCCTGCCTTGTCTCATCTATTCATTTTCTTTGTTTAAATACAAAGAACCTTTTCACAGCCCTTCACTTTTTGTACATTTTATGATGTAGATTTCATTTAAAGGGGATGAAAAGAAAAATGATCTGAGCTCATGATTGTTTTCCATAGTTGTAAACTTTCTTAAAGCAGTAGATTGTGTTCTTTGTCTCTGATAAGTCCTCAGTTTTGGTCTCAGGGTCCTCAACACACGTAACTTTTCTGTTTTGATTGTTTCCTTAACTAGGTGGTGGATTGGGTGGCACTAGGAGAGGTGGAGCCGATGTCAACATCAAGCACTCTGGCCGAGATGATGCATCACGTTACGATGATCGCCCCCTCGGGGGGTGAGTGCTTTGTTACTTTGTTAGCACTGTTGTTTGGGATGTAGTCAGTACTGCTGTGTATAACAGTCTTCACTTTGTCTTGACTGCTCATAGTGATCGGGACCGCGGGGACCGAAGAGAACGCAGCCGGGAGCGCGACCGGGACAAGGACAGAGAACGGCGGAGGTCCCGATCCCGCGAACGCCGTCGACGTACCCGTTCCCGGGAGCGAGAGAGGGAGAGAGACAGACAGGGTGGAGGAGGAGGAGGAGCAGCAGCAGCAGGAGGAGGAGGAGGAGGAGGAGAGGATGGCAGCGGTAGTAGCCGGCGTCGAGAGCGAGAGAGGGAGCGTGGGGGGGCAGCGGGAGGAGACAGCAGGAGTAGGGAGAGGAGTCGCGACCGAAAGAGAAGGAGCAGAAGCCGGGATCGCAAAAGGGACAGGGAGAGAGGCAAGGGTCTGGATGGGGAGGATGTCGGCCAGGGAGATGGGGCCCCTGAAGGTGGGGAGCGGGTGCTGGAGGAACATGAAGGAGAAGTGGGTGAGGGCATGGAGGAGCGCAGAGACAGGGACAGAGAAAGGGACAGAGACCGAAGGCGCAGCCACAGGGACAGAGACAGGCGCAGAGGAGACCGAGAAAGAGACAGGGAACACAAAAGGGAGCGGGGGGAGAGAGACAGAGGGGACCGCAGAGAAGAGCGCCACGGATCCCTACGAGACGACATGGGCCCCCAGGATGACATGGGCAATGAGGACGAAGGAGGAGTGCCGTCACACATGGAGGAGTACAGTCAGGACGGGATGATGATGGACCAGCAGTCAGTGCCATCGGCTGATGGCTATGGCTCCAGTGAGAATGGCTTCAAGATGGAGCCACCAGGAGATGAGTACTGAAATGGCCCCTCTCCCCAGCAGACTTCACTCACCAATCAGTTGTTTCATACTGTACTTTAACTTGGCCCCATCAGGGCTCCCTCTGTGTCCAGCATCTAGCTAGCTTTCTTTCTCTCTATCTATCTATGATCTGTTGAAATATTCCACTTGATATTGTTGCACACACACCGTTTATGCATCTAATTGATTTGATCTCACTAAAAGTTGCAGCTTTCCTGCGTTGCCCAACTAATCTGTGCCACTCAATGTTACCAGATCACATTAGTGATTTAAGCTAGGTATGGCGCCCCCCCCCCCCACTTTGGTTTGGGATGACACAAGCTCTGTTCATTTCAAGATGGGTGGATTGTGTTCTTTTCCATTTTCATAAAGTAGTTAAATTGTAAACTTATTTGAGCCCAGTTACCGACTCCTGCTCAATGTATGTGAAGTTGAAGGAAATGTAGTATTGTGTGACAGTTGAGGGCTGTTCTCTTTATTCATTCTGGAATTTTTTTTTTTTTTTTTTTATGTCTGCTGTTTGTATGTTAGATTTGCAGGGTCATTTTAATAAAGTTGTGACAAAAGGTCTGAGCTCAGCCATAACGGTTTTGTTTTTTGTTTTAAATATTTTTTACATGATCATTCAGTTGAAAGTACAAATTGATTTAATCCTGAGGACTGTAGCTTTGACATATGATGCACACCGTGCTGAAAAACCTAATATATGAAGTCCAAAGTCTGACTAAAATACAGCAGTTCATAAGGGAAAGGATCAGTAACGTGAAGTCCATGATGTGTAGTGACGGGATTCAAAACGTGAAAACAGTGGTATGGCCCTTTAAAAATGCAACATCATGAATGAAATGTCGAAGTAATGTGAAAATGATTCCCCTCTAAAGACTTCCCTGATAAGGGAATGTGTATTAAAGTACCGCTGTTGTAGTAAACGTGAACCTGCGCCGTCAGTGTGCACACGCAGAAGATGCTGTAACAGCTCATTGCAAAGTTACGCACTGGAGTCGGAGCCGTAGTGAAAGCTGCTGCGTCAGGTTGTGCCCTCCTGGTTCTCGGTCCGGCACATCGATCCCCGCTCATCCCAGACTCTCCGGCCGCCTTCAGCCCGCTGACATGTCGTCCTAAAAAAAAAAAGATGGACCGAGCATCGCTGTGAACCAGACGTTGTTCTCAGATACGCGGCGTTCATTAGCGGAGGAACTCACGATGATGTCCTCTTACTACCACCCCGCCAAGGAAGCAGACATGGCGGCCATGACAGAGCCGCTCTGCCTGGAAAGAGGTAAGGAACCAGCCTGAGCGCCTCTCCATCATCTGCTGACTGACGGAGGCTGGTACTGAAAGAGTTAGCTTCGTCTTAAATCACCGGGTGATGGTGAAGGTGACGCTGTTTGGCTGTAACTGACACTGTCGCTTTGATAAATTCACGGTAGCGTGTCATTGCGTGATAAAGTCACATTAATGTGTCATTGTATGATAAAGTCTCTTTAGTGTGTGTCGCAGTTATCTCTGCCACAGATGCTTGAAAGGGTTCGGCCTGTCGCTCGCGCGACCGTTGCTCGTGCCCCAGCACGCCTCCGTCGTCTCGTAGTAAGCGGCAGAATTGAAGGCCGGTCAGAAACAAACACACGCGCAACGCTGCTGCTGCTTTCTGGTTGCATGTGCCAACTGTGGGCTAGGTGTGATCATATATGCCGTCCACAATGTACGCATCCATCATTTAACTGCCATCACCGCGCAGCGCGAGCAAATGTCATTTGAAGCCGTGACGGGGGACGCGGTAGGCGCGTGTGATAAAGGCGCGGTAAGGCCGTGGCGGAAAAAGAAGATCCAGTTCCACGTTCATTTGAGCGAAGAAAAAGCGAAGTGCATTCATACCGTGCTATGAGACATGGACCTGTTTATACGGCTCATGCTTTGCCCATAGATGTAAATCCTGTAACACTATACAAGGTGTGGTCCATGCTGCTTTTATAAGGTAGCTCATAAAGCTTTCTGTGAAGGACCTGCCTCCCATTAACAAACTGGCTCTGGGTCAGTCTGTTCCATAAAGCCAGTCACAGCAGATCATGTGCTGAACATACAAGATCTGCGAAATGTAACATGGCATTTGATGGCTATAACTAAATATATGTGCAGTTAATCAAATGAATTCAAAGTAATTTCTCTAACATTGAAATCACCCCCCCCCCCCCCCCCCCCCCCCCTCTAAGGATGTGTGACCTCTGGTGGGTGGGTGGGGGTAATCCAGCTGTGTGTGTGTTTTGTGTCTCTTAGATGTTTGCAGGGTGATCGAGCTGCTGGACCGTCTACAGCGGAGCGGTGAGCTGCCTCCACCCAAACTGCAGGCCCTGCAGAGAGTCCTGCAGAGTAAATTCTGCGCTGCCATCAGAGAGGTAGGGACAGCACAGCAAGAGGGATGGTGGGAGTCTAGGGGCCACATGACCTTTGACCTCTTCTCAGTCAGTCACAGATTTAGTAATAACACACAGACTTTCTGGACTTTTCCTGCCACACATGAGACCAGAACTGTTAAAATCAGTGAGGTGTTGTGGTTTCTTTGGCTCCAGTCTTGAAGGGCTGCTGTGAGTTTTACAAACCAGCAGATGTCGCTGTACTTTCCTTTGTTTGAAGACCTGAAGCTTTGAGTCTCTTTGGCTTCTTCATCATCACAGACGTGTTTGGAATCATGATTCAGTTACCTAAAGGTTGAACTTCTTTGTCTTGGATGTTTGTCATGTTGTCCATCCCTTGTGTGTCCATTACAGATCGCTGTCCTCCACAGACATGTTGTTGTCTAAAAACTCATCTGTGCTCTGTGCTGTTGTCCCTCAGGTCTATGAGCAGCTCTATGACACTCTGGACATTGTTGGAGGACCAGAAGTGCGAGCGCAGGCAACAGCCAAGGTATTACATACAGGCTAATATCTAAAGGGTACTTCAGTACTGCACAGGAGGAATTCTTTAAGAGACACTGGTCCCGGTTTTACAGTAACTGCACAGCACCAGTGCAAAGTGGTAGGTCGTGGGTGCATGGACTGTGGGGGTGTCCTGAAGTGATAAAGGTCTGACTGCAGTGGTATGTAGATCTGACAGCATGGTGATTAATAAATCCCCTCTCAGCCATTCACATCACTGGTCTCTGAAACAGCTGAGCCAGAGCTGTACATTGTAAACACACAGCTAAACAAATCAGACGGTGAGGTGTTCTTTACTGTCCATTACACAGAAATAAATAATAGAAAAAAACTAAAATTGTAAATTTGTAAAAAATTGTAAAAAAAAAAAATGTTAATTTGTTCCCTAGGATAATTTTTCTCTCCTGCCTTCTCTGAGAGGCACGTGAATTTATTTCTTTATTTTTGTCAGTCAGGTGTTTGTTGTTGTAATATTCATTTCAGCCACTAGAGGCTGAATATCACCACTACCCCAGTCTAAACGGGACTAAAAGCATTCACCTGACAAGTCTATTCTCAGTGTTGTTTCCTTCCTCCCAGCTGGACACCAAAACACAACACAGACAAAAAACATGTGAATTTCATAGCCATCTGTGTGTGTGTGTGTGTTAGAAACGTGTTGTTAGATATCTGCTGATCTTTGGTTTCTTTTCTGACCAGGCTACAGTGGCAGCCTTTGCAGCCAGCGAGGGCCACGCCCACCCAAGGGTGGTGGAGCTGCCCAAGACGGACGAGGGTCTGGGCTTTAACATCATGGGGGGCAAAGAGCAGAACTCCCCCATCTACATCTCCAGAGTCATCCCTGGAGGGGTGGCTGACCGCCAAGGGGGGCTGAAGAGAGGAGACCAGCTGCTGTCTGTCAACGGCGTGGTAAGAAGCTCAGGGCACAATACTTATGGCACAAAAGCACAAGATAGGAAAATACACATCCTGTCAGCTCAACACTCAAGGCTTCAGGTGATTAACATTACGGCCTGTTAATAATTATTATTCAGTATTGTCTATTGTCTTACTGTGACAAAGCAATTGCAGATTTTTGCTGCAACTCATCTGCAGTGGCTGTGGTTGAAATATTTTAGCGTGATGTCTTGTGGTCTACGTTTGGTTGAATTACTGACAGAAATAAGGGAAAACTGGATCAGGAGTGTGAGACGTGGACCTCAGCGGCGGCTGTGGCTCAGAGCTGGTTACCCACTAATCACAGGGTTGGTGCCGTATCGGTGCATTTACCTCTGTGAAACTGACTGACTCTAGTCCTGAGCGTAACCATTCAAAATGGAAGGACATCAGATTGTCCAAACCACCTCGGGAGGGAGGTTTGAGACTCATGACATCTGTCCAGATGTTGAAATGTGTGAATGCACCCATCTTTCCAAGATGGAAACAGCCTCCACCCAGTCTGTGGTCTATCACAGCAGCGGCTACAGTTAAATTGAAGTGACTCTGACATTAGTCGTCACACTCCTTCATATTAAAACGCAGCTTGTCGCACCAAAGAAGGGTGTGTTCAGGTTTCCTTCATTCATTTCTGTGTGTTAATTAATGTGCGTTGTTGTCCGTGCAGAGTGTCGAGGGGGAGCACCATGAGAAGGCCGTGGAGCTGCTGAAGGCCGCCCAGGGTTCAGTCAAACTGGTGGTCCGTTACACCCCAAAGGTCCTGGAGGAAATGGAGGCTCGCTTTGAGAAGATGAGGAGCGCCCGGAGACGACAGCAGCACACCAGCTACTCGTGAGACTGCTTGTTAGTTTGCACCCAGTCACCTCTGTTAATACATGTACGGGTGCACAGTGTCAGCAGGTCCCAAATCCATACTGTGTGCTAATGTCACTGCCAATGAAACTGAAGCAGACTGCGTCTCTTTCCCCTTACCATCCAGTGACATGCCTGGGCGTGTTTGTCAACTATGGCTTAATTAATTCAGGCTAACGCGCTGTTATCAGGTTAATATAACCTAATTCTCATCCACATAATGTGGTTCTTTGAAAGCATTTTTAGGATTGATTAGTTAATCCTGGATGAAGTTAGCCTGCGTTTGTGCTTAAGGCAGATTAATTAGAGAGTTGAAACCTTGATCTGCAAGGATATGACTGGCTGAGTGTTGATCATGTGATTGCAGTTACATGAGGTAGGTGTGTTTTGGTCACACACCTGATATGACCACTTTAGCTCGTGTTTAGTGAGTGAACAAGGGTCACCAAGAGACACATTCTAAAGCAGGAAATACAACATCCTTCATTACATTTGTCACTTGACGTAAACATAGCAAAGAAAAAAGAATGTTAGTGTGATGAACAGTGTATGTTGTTGTGGCCAAATGTCTCATAAACCTCTGTCTCTCTTCCTGCAGATCTCTGGAGTCCAGGGGCTAGCTAATCCAATGCCTCCATCCACCTCATTGTCCAATACTCCTGACTCCTCTGTTCCTTTGGGAGGCAAGACTGTAGATGAGAAGCAAAAAACCAAAGTAGCCTACCAACACCTGTTACCTGAACTTCTTCATGAAGCCGGCGCTGCAGTTTAGGATTCTGTCCCTCCCTCTTTCCCTGTTTCTTAGAAAAAAACGCTGAGTAAGCTTGTTGTGAGCCCATGCCTGTAATTTCATGTCCCCAGTGTGAAACCATCCTCAGCATCCGATCACATAAGGGCAACACATTGATCCCTTTAGTGTGTGGCTTAGCTACAGACCGGTGTTTCTGTTCTTAAATGGTTTTTAACTTTTGCGTTCTCATGTAGTGCACTGCACTCCTCAGCAGTGTCCACTGTCTGCAGTTAGACCTCAAGTAGCAGAGGAAACATGGAAACGGACACCTCCAGCTTTCACCGCCATTTCTCCTTCAGATGTCCCAGCTTAGAGGGCTAACCATTAGCATTACGAAGAACTACGCTGAAATCAATGGCTGGCAAGTATCAAGTGTCAGGAATTGTTTTGTATTCATTCATTTGTTGCATTCGATTCATTTAGTTGCAGAATTATTCATGAAATAAAGTCCAACTGTGTAAACTGCATATTGTCTTGTTTCCTGCTGCGTCACCTCCTAAACCCTCCCCCACTCCTGAACACACAGCTGAAGTCTGCTGTCTCAGAAATGAGGGGACATTTGTGGGGAAAGCACTTTTTGGCTGACTCTGTTAAAGACTTCATGACAAAACCATGTTTCAGATGTATGAAATACTTTTATCTATTTGTGGAAACAAAACGTCAACCCAACTTCAGCCTCACAAGTTATTGCGGAGCATTCAATTATTTCATTTAATCTGAAGAAGCAACATTATTATTATTAACCAGCAGCGCGAAGAGGCGGTCTACACTCCAGCACAGCAGGGGGCGGTAAGGGGCCAGCAACCACCCGCCCACTAAACAAAAGAAGAAGAATGAGGAGGAAGTGAGTCTGGATGAGGAGGCGAATTCAAAAGAGAAACACTGGGATAAGAGAAACGTTTCTGTCACCCTCAGAGACACACAGAGAGGACCTGCCGCTGCAGAGGAGCGTTTCTCACCGGACTGCTTCAGGTGACACACAGACAACGACGATTATGAGGCGCTAACTGCGGTTTTAGTGTGGAACAGAGACAAAGAACAGAGCTAAGAGCCGTAACCGCTCTCAGCTGGTGAGACACGACTGACTGAATCTGGATTGTGATTGGATCAGGTTGACCAATTGTCGTGGTGGATTTTGTGAGGTTACATATATGGATGTTGAAAGTACAGGCATTGTGGGTAATAGGAAGGGGGAAAGAACACTCGGTTTAACTCTGGGTTCTCAGGGTTACGCCGCTGGTTCACCATGGTAACTCGTGCTGCACACCTAGCTTCAGAGGGTCAGGTCAAAACCTGTCAACACCCTGACTTACTGGCCAATCAGATCGGCTGGAAAACTGAGTCATCATTCCTACATGATCCTGGCAGGGACAAAAGGAGTTTACAATAAAGCGACAAAGAAAAAAGAGCAACAGATATTTTAATAAATGAGTAAAATCTTAACTTATTTAAAAGCTTATTTAGATTATATCCCTCACCTGACTTTATCTGGTGTTTCTTTTCTATGTTAGTCATGTGATCATGTTGTTTACATCTCACCTTGTTGTAATTTACCATATTAAGTTCTTTATTCATGGTTCTGTTGATGTTGCTTGTAGTTAACACTCAGCCCTCTTTTCCATGAACCTCTCTGTTGTTTCCAGTCAGAATGAGGAGTTCTTCGTCCCTCCTCTCTCCCCCGCCCTCTCCTCACCCTGCCCCCCTCCCCCTTGCATCCTCCTCCTCCTCCTCTCTGACTGGTTGTCCTGAACTCGACCTGTCCATCACACTCAGCCCTGCCCCCAAGACTGGTCACTCACAGCTGAAACCCAACCCTCAAGGACAGACAAGAAAAAAGAGGGACAAACAGGTGATGAATGACTAAATAAATGATGAATAAAAACAATATAATAACTTATGATAAATATTATAGCTTCATTTTAATTTGCACAAACTTACTTAACTTTAAACTTAAAACTCACTAACAAACTTAATAAGTTAGGCTCAGTGAAGTAAGATAACCAAAAGATATCCTGGATATGTTCAACTTGCTTCGTAGTACAGGCTTCTGATGTGCGTATATGATGACGCCATTCTTTGTCTCCTGAAGGTGTGTTTTGAAAAGCCGGCAGTCGTCACAGTAACACCGGAGCCTTACGTCACGCTTAGCCGAGATTCCCCTCCTCAGCAGCCAATCAGAGGTCAGACGAGGAGCAGAGAATGTCACCATGGTAACCAGAGTCTGACATTTTACGCTTAGTGTCTGAATGAATCACGTGTCATACTTGGTAAAATGACCTCAACTTCAGAATGTAGCAGCCCTTTATTTGATAAATTGCTTCAAAAAATTGTATCTATATTAAAAATGTATATATTGATATAAAGTGTCTGAAAGAGCAGAACTTGGAAATGAACTATTGAAAATTTTAAAGAGGGGGAAGTAAATTCTTCTTCCTGTCCTCTGCTCTGTGGAGCCCCCAGACAGTCGGTGGAGCCTCCTGCTGCAGCGTCCAATCACATTGCAGGATGTCTGGAGAGGGCGGAGCTAAACACCACTCTGGCTGTGAAGGCGGAGCTTCAGTCACTGCAGGTTCACACGGTTTATCATTAGGCTATCAGTAAGTCATCATTGACAGTTGGTTACCATGGTAACCTGTCTGTCATCCTGCAGGGTGCAGAGTTTAACTCCCAGAAGGCCATTCAGGAGACTCTGCGGAGGTCAGAGAGGACCAAGAACCTGATCAACACCAGAGCTACTGAAGGTAATTAACACACACACACACACACACACACGCAGCTTCTCATTTGCCTTATTTCATGTCTCTCACTTCCTCTTCATTCCACCTTGGGTGTCAGGGATGTGGTTCATGTTTTCATGTGTTCAGGAAACTGCATGAAAGAGTTCACTGTCACTTCCTGTGTCCATATCATGTTGCTGTTTCACCTAAATCGGATGATGTTTGTCACAGAGGACTGGTGACTCGCAACACCATGAATATGGCAGATTTTTTTTTTTTTTTTACATCAGGATTCCAACATTATTTCCTGAGGAATCTCACAGTGTTAAGAAAAGTCATAAAAATTGCTGCAGGAGGCTGTTCAGTAGGTTTCTTTTGTGGAGTTTCAGTCAGCACCATCAGACCTGCAGTGAACACTGCCACTACATGTACCGCTGCTACAGGATCATCAGATCACAGTGGAGCCAGACTCTAAGAGAAAACCTCTTAACTTGCAAGAAGTTATTGTTATAAACAGCTGACAAGCACTGAAAACATGAAACAATAAATAATTCAAGGCCATATCGTCTTTACTGGTTTCATATTTTAGCTGGTATGTAGGTGGTATTAAAACATCTTAAGTTTAACTTTTCGAACTGTGCATAAACTCTGATTAATCTTGTTTTGTTGCTTCATGTGTCGACAGCCTAAGTTTAAGGTGCTTCAAAAATGTGAGTGCTCTCCTTTCAATGTTAATTATCAGAGTGTATCTGCCTCATTCTGCTCCACAGGCATTTGTTGGTGTTTTTCTGTGCATGTGTAAAATGTATCTGCAGAACTCTGCATATAGAGGTTCTGTAGGATGTTTATCCCAACGGGGTATAGCTGAGATGACTTATAGCTCAATGGGAGAGAACACTACCACATATTATTGGAAGTTATACAGAATTTCTCTGAATTGCATTTAGTGCAATTAAGGTAATTTAGGTAGAGCTCATACTGTGTTCAGTGATTTTATTATTGATGGTGAACTGAGCCCAGTTCTGACCGGATGTTTCTACCGTGTCCACCTGTCGCTGTCTTCCTTGTTCAGCAGGAGAGAACAGAAAAATGTCGTCAGCATAAAACAGAAACACCTCTGTGTCTCAGAGAAAGAGGCCAGGGGCCACACACTGATCCAAATGAACAGCAGGTTCATTTATAAATAAAATGCAGCGCTGT
This sequence comes from Toxotes jaculatrix, assembly GCF_017976425.1. NCBI lineage: Eukaryota > Metazoa > Chordata > Actinopteri > Toxotidae > Toxotes > Toxotes jaculatrix. The sequence continues at coordinate 21,023,060 of NC_054411.1, read as the reverse complement.
GAAGAATTCACTTTCTTTTCTAATATATTGATCAGAATTTTCTCACTCTCTCTCTGTAGTTGTGAATGTCTCTCGCTCTCAGCTTCTCTTCACCTCGCTGGTCAGTGTCAACGTCCAGAAGGATCAGCTGATCAACCAGATGGTGCAGGATAGGCTGGTGCCGCCCACGCGCCCCCGCTGCCTCGACAACAAGGCCGCAGATGGACCCTCCGTGCTCCCCTTCAAGTCGTCTGATCTGCTGAGACAGAACCCTCTCGCACCAGAGGAGGAGCCTTTCAGCTACAAGCCCCGCCCCTCACCACGTCCCGCCCACTGTGCCTTTGACCTCCACAGACGACAGAGACGGTGGGAGGCCATGCACTGACGGAAACTAGGGAGACCTCTGATTGGTTGGAGGTCCTGAGGTTCTTATCAAACAGACTGTGAGATGTGACTGAAGAATAATAATTATCTGATCAGTTTTTAAATGATAGAGATCTGTTTTTATTCCTGTAAAGAGAGAGTAAAGTTTTATTTTGTCTAATAAAGTCTTTTCAAAAACCTTCACTCTCTGATGATGTCATGACTGAATGCTGTGCTCCAGGCCGTCCAATCAGAGGGATTTATTCTAGATACCGAGCAAAACATGAGTACAAGTAAATGTACAGGAGCTAAAACACACAAAGAAGAAGGACAAAGCAATGAGTATGAATATTCAAATATATGTAGTTTATGTTAGAATTGTGGGAAGTGTGGGGGGGTGCCATCAGAGAAACATCACTGACAGAGACAGAATGACAGATAAATCAACTTCAGGAAACCTTGTGTATCTTGTCTTTTTCTACTTCCTGTCTTTGTCTTGTTTCACTCCATTTGTGATTGTCTGCCCCGCCCTAATTGGTTTCACCTGTTGCCCATTGCCTTGTGTATTTAAGTCTCGTCGTTGCCCTGTGTTCTTGTCAGTTCATCTGTGTCCATGTTCGTTCCTGTACCTGTGCCTTGCATTTTTTCCCCCATCTCATGGACTTACCTTGATTTCCTCTGTTTGCATGTAAGGATGTTTTGTATTTTCGTTTGGTTTGGTTTCTGAGTATTTTTCTCCTGCGTGGATGATTTTTGGTTGTTTTGTTCCCTGGCCCTGGACACTTCCAGTGATTTTGGTTTATTTTCGTTCACTCCTTTTGCTTGTCTTTGGGGTTTTGCTTTTGAGTCCTGGCCTGATTCCTAGTCTCAGCATAACAGACACGGACACAGTGTGTGCATAACAAGATATGTTGCACACTCAGAAATAGAAGTACCAATTTGTACCTAAAAGGGTACAAACACTTGTTTACCTTTTTGAGAAACATTTCTGTACTCTTAAATGCTCTCGCCACTGCATAGAGCTCTCCTCCTCTCGCTTCCAATTCCTCTCCTCTTCCTTCTTTCGCCATCGCCTCATCCTCTCGCTCAAGCAACACCAATGAGTTGAAGCTGTTTTTGGCTGGCTTGACACCACGACAAGTGGCAGTTGTACCAAGAGCTTGATTTGGACATCAAACACTTGGGCCTCATCGCTTCACAGCCTTTTGGCCAAGATCAAGTGTAGTATCTGTTCTTATCAGTTTAATATCTGATATGTCCCCTATAAGAGGATAACATGTTATATCGTTTTTTTTAGAGGATCTCAAGCTGTTCTCGAACCTGGCGTTCCCTCTGTCTTCAGCAGTTTTCCTCCTTTTCTCATCACCTGTCCTTTAGGACACTACTCTTACTTACTTACTAATTTGTGGAACTTTCACAACTTTTATGGAGTAATTTGGAAGGACTTAGTACTATGGTTGTATAAAAACTCAAATGAATACAGTTAGTGCAGCCTGGTGAATGGTATGAACTGCAGTACTGCAGATGGGGTCTACCTACTTTTAGGTACATGTCCTAGATGCCACACTGTGAGGCCGCCCAAACAAATGTGAGGCCAGATAACTCAAATTGACTCCTGCAGGGGAGGAAAAGGTGAGTCAGTGAGTCAGTCAGTGAGTCGCTGAGTGAGAAGGAAATGTGGAAGAGTGGAGTTTGAAAAATGTGTGTGTAATGTGTAAAACCTTTGCCTGTTTTAATGAAAGAGTTAGAGCACAGTGTGTCAAGTGTGCTGCATAGTGAGCTCTAAACCTGGTCTCTACAACCCCAACGGTAAAAGCATCAGTGATTCAGAGTAGCACTGAGGTTATGTTGCATAACACTGTCTGAGTGGCCTGAACAGACTGTAACGGATTTCTTATTCAGCCAATGATTCTTCATCATGTGATGAACGTGATTTTGTCAGATTATTCTGAGGCAGTTGAACACGTGACAGTCACGTTCACCTATTTATTTTGTAATCATGACTTTGAGGCATGTGATCGCTCTACCTGTGCTACACTAAACGTATCTGAAATGTACGTCAATGTCCACATGTTACTACTCTGGTTGTCTGGCTCTGCAGCTGTGGGGTTTCCTTAATGTGATGATGCTTTAGTCACGTATCACCCATGCATCCTGCATGTGAGGATCCTCACGTAGGCCCAGAGCTGCGTGGCCTGGGACCGTGTTGCCCTCACATTTGCCTCACAGGCAACAAGCACTTCTCACACTGCAGGTGTTACTGGTAACAGATGATGAGCAGACCAACAGCAATCAGTCTTTTCACCTTAGCTGGTAAAATAAATGCATTTAATGCACCGTCACGTTTGGATAAGTATATCTCCAGAAAGGTGCTGAGAGCAATCTGGTTCAAAATACAAGCTTAATGGTGCATGTGCTGGTCAATTGACTCATGCTGGGCCCTGTAGCTACATATAGGCTGTTAGCTGTAGAGAGGGCTCAGTCGTCTTACTCAGAAAAAGCCTTCAATTGTCTTCAGTCATAGTCTCTGTAACCTGCCCCAGACCTGGACTTGGTTTACACTTTGCTCACAGTCATCTTTCTTCAGGAGAAGAAGATTCACACGTAAAAATCTGAAATTAGAGTTAAATTTGAGATCTCTTGAATACATGTGAAGCAACTAGGAAACATCTTCCGACCTGTCTGGCAGGATTTTTGCTCAGTTCATAAACTGTTACCTGTAAGACAAGGAAAAGGGTTTAGGTGTTTTATCGTATTTCAGCATCTCCGTACAGCTCCGTCAGAGCTCGACGACACATCCACAGCATCCTCCTACTGGATGAAGCAGCGCGTCAATCTTGACGAATGCTGAGCTCTGATTGGAGGACGCCCGCCGTGTCCTCGCCCCCCCCCCTTGTGATGTTGCCCTCTTCGTCCTTCTCTCGGTAACCATCGCCCTCCTGTTGAAACTGCAGCTTCCTGCATCTGTCCGCTTCTCTCTTGTCTCTGGCCCGGAGTAACAACCAGGTGAGTTTTCTATTATTCTCCATCCAATACTAATATATCCAAGAATTTAAAATATTAGCTAAGAAGATAACAGTGTTAGTCATTTCCATTTCTTATGGAGTTTATAAGAGTTAGCTTGTCGTGCCTTTATTGTTGAATTTTCAAGGAGCTTTGTAGCTTTGCTGTTTTGACTGATGCTATTATAATGCGAATTAGTGTAGCTTAAAAGTCAACTCGTCTTTCCTGAGTTTTTTTCTTAAGGCCCACTGATCATTGGGAACTCCCAGTATGATTCAAAGTCATTCAGATGGCTTGACAAGGACGCGGAAGTACCGCCACGAGAGACTGCTACGTTCTGTTACTAATGTACAGCAGTTTACTGTATTTGAAGTACATGCGAGGCAATGTCGTTTTTAAAATGATTAGCTTTTTTTTTCTGAAGAGTCCGTCGGTTGAAACTGTTGGGACAAGTGTTTTGGACCGTAAAGTAGTCAGAGGTAAAGTTTCGGTGAGACTGTGACAGTTGGTTCTCACCAAACATGACGCAGTTTTCACGGGTAGAAATGGTCGCTGTGACCGGTACCTGCTTGTAATTAAAGGGGCGCCTGGAGTCCTTCAAGGGGGCGATGGTGAAGGTTTTAGGTCACTGAAGACATTTTAGGACTTCTTTAAGGAGGGGTTAAATTATGTTGAGGGGATTTAAAAAGGTTAAATGTGTGTAAAATCACAAAATCACACTCAAGTAAAAGTATACAAGTGTTACATAAAGTATCATAGTAGTAGTTTTGTGACTGTAAATACACACAGGTATGAATATGTCCATATACTTCAAGGCAAAGTGCCTCTAAAGTGATATTTACTTCGTTTTTCTTTATTGAATTCTGTTTTATTTGTATATGGATGTATGTATGTAGAGGTGAGGGGGTAGGAATGTATACCATGTGGACTATTTTCCTCATTAGAGTGTGGAAAGCTCTCAGTGGTTAGCTTTAAGACCATGCAGGGAAAACACAGCTGTGGGGGTCTCTCCTGATTTGATTTGATTTTCTTCCTTGTGCTTTAATTTTCTCTATCTGTGTCTATTAAACTAATGTTTGGAGTTACTTCAAAATAAGTCAGTATTGATTTTTCTCCTTCTTTTCTTGTCTCTATCACAGTCAAACATGACTCACGCGTATCCCTTCCTGAGTACTGAGCAAAAGAAGGAGCTCAGCGATATCGCTCAGAGGATCGTAGCCGCTGGGAAGGGCATCCTGGCAGCTGATGAATCCACAGGTATGACTGCAGCAGGCACAGGCAGACTGTGTGTGTGTGTGTGTGTGCCCTGTACAGGAGGAAGAGGCAGGAATGAATGGCCTGGAACAGGATCACACTCATTCTGTTATAACCCTGATGATCACAGTCCAATTCAGTAACCCCCGTAATCACAGTGGAAATGATCTATTGGCAGCATGTTTGGAACTATATTGACTTTTTACAATATAGAAATATAAAAGCACATACAAAGATGAATCAGTGTCACTGTAGGCATCAGTATTGGTGTACTTTTTTTTAAACTCTCAAATATCTATATTATCATTGGAGTCAAAAAGTGAGTATCTCACTGCATTCGGTTTAAAGATGAGACAGAGGAAACATGTTTCACAACATGTGTGAAAACATCTATGTGATCATTACAACATTTTCTGTCTCCTTCAGTGTTGGAATGCAGTTGTGTCATATTTGATTGACATATACTTTCCGGCTGCGCAACACAAACGATGACAGCGAGCTTTTAAAAAGACACCACCACTTTAATATGTGTGTGTTAATGAGAATTTGTGCACTCGTTTTTACAGTTTCACCCTTGCAAAGATGAGTTTTAAGTCACGAGTGGCTTAACCTGCATTTCTTCGAATGACCACTAGATGGTAGTGCTATAAAAAGTTTTAGTCTTAACTAATTACTAACTTGTCTTAGTGGTGATTTTAAAAGTTTATTATTATTATTGTTATTGTTATTGGTGTTGTTATGTCCAACCTGGCCTTTGACAGCTTGCCAGTTTGTAAAGTAGCTTCTCCAGTGACAGTCTTCTCCCTCTTTCCCGTCCTCTCCAGGAAGCATGGCCAAGCGCTTCCAGAGCATCAACACAGAGAACACAGAGGAGAACAGGCGGCTTTACCGCCAGCTCCTCTTCACCGCTGACGACCGGGTCAATCCCTGCATCGGCGGCGTCATCTTCTTCCACGAGACGCTCTACCAAAAGACAGACGACGGCAAACTCTTCTCCCAGCTGGTCAAAGAGAAGGGCATGGTGGTGGGCATCAAGGTGGACAAGGGTGTGGTTCCCCTCGCCGGCACCAATGGAGAGACCACCACTCAAGGTATAGAAGTGCTCTTTACCACAGTGAACGCAGGCAGAAACACTGGTATCAAAAGACAGATCGAAACGAGCAAAGGTTATATGAATCTGAACAAGTTCATGTCTTTCTACAAAAACAAAAACCTGACCAAAATTTAAAAATCAAAATTAAAAACAATTTATTATAAACATGAAAAAGACATCAGAGGGTTTAGTTTGAATGTACCAGCTCAGCTGTTGGGGGGGGGGGGTCAGGGTTAGATCCTGCTTCGTAGTACAGGCCACAGAAGTGTGTGTTCGTGTATTGATTGACAGCTGTGAGCTAACACCCATGACTTCAGCCTTCTCTGATTGGTCAGAAGGGTGAGGATGGCTAAGAAATTTCTGAAAGGGAATATTAGCCTAGCTTAGTGCAATTACTGTCTGCCTGTGTTTTCATTTGCAGATGTGTTAGCAGACGTGTTAGCTCTCTGTTGCTGTCTGTCTTTCACTCCCACCCTGGCTGACATTACTTCAGACCTGTTCTTTGTCCACGTCTGCCCGTCAGCTGATCTGGACCACAGATCATATTATATTTATAATATAACTCTTTATAATATAACTAAGAAATTAGACATCAAACCTCTCCTCTGGTTTACATGCACCTACAGCCAGCCTATCAGAAAATACATAGAAAACTACACTTGTGAATGACACCTCCCCGTCTGTCCTCTGTCTCTGACAGGTCTGGATGGGCTCTATGAGCGCTGTGCTCAGTACAAGAAGGACGGTGCTGACTTTGCCAAGTGGCGCTGTGTGTTAAAGATCACCCCCACCACCCCGTCCCAGCTGGCCATCATGGAGAACGCCAACGTGTTGGCCCGCTACGCCAGCATCTGCCAGATGGTTAGACACACTCTCACACACACATACTCACACACATACACACACTCACACTATGCACATTTACATTCCAAGCTCTGTCAGAGCTCAGTCAAAGAACCCACTTTCTCAATGCAGTGATGTAACACAAACAGCTGTTACACAACTCAGCACGCTGTTGGCCCCATCTGGTTCTCTTCTAACTAACTGTGTAACCGTTAGTACACAAGTCACAACCCCAAGAGAGGAAGTTCTGTTGTCTGTTGTTGTGACACCGGTTGCCGTGTGCTCTTCCATCCACCATCCAACTTTCTCCCCCGGCTGTCTCCCTCTCAGCATGGCATCGTGCCCATCGTGGAGCCTGAGATTCTCCCAGACGGTGACCATGACCTGCAGCGGTGCCAGTATGTGACTGAGAAGGTGAGTGATGGCGGGGACAGGTCCAGCAGAGGAGGAGGAGGAGGAGGACAGCTGACATAACAGTCCACATATAACATATAACAGACATATAACAGACACAATAGTGTCATGCTGAAATGCATTTCAGTTCTTACACACAGCGACAGAGCAGCAGCAGCATCATCCTTCATCACTATCAGTGAAACTGAGGGAATGGAGATGTGTTCCTCTCTGTCTCAGGTGTTGGCAGCTGTCTACAAGGCCCTGTCTGACCACCATGTCTACCTGGAGGGCACTCTGCTCAAACCCAACATGGTGACCGCCGGACACTCCTGCTCCAAAAAGTACAGCCCTCAAGAGATTGCCATGGCCACCGTCACCGCCCTGCGTCGCACCGTACCCCCAGCTGTGCCAGGTGAGATGGATATAGAAGGATATGCAATTGAATATATATAGATACACGTGTATGTATGTACACCTCATGTCCACCTGACCGTCCTTCTGTGCATTCTTCTCCCCCCCAGGCGTGACCTTTCTGTCCGGCGGCCAGAGTGAGGAGGAGGCCAGCATCAACCTGAACGCGATCAACCAGTGTCCCCTTCACAGGCCCTGGGCCCTCACCTTCTCCTATGGCCGGGCGCTGCAGGCCTCAGCACTGAAGGCCTGGGGGGGCAAGAAGGAGAACGGCAAGGCCTGTCAGGAGGAGTACATCAAGAGAGCCCTGGTAAGGAGGGAGGAGCAGGAGGAGGAGGAGAAAGAAAGAAAAAAATTAGTGAACCACTAAAGCACTGACTGAAATGATAAGGCCTTAAGGTGGCTGCTGTCGGAACTACTTTATTATTTTGACATTATTTGACATAGTGAGGTCAACGTGACCTTTAGCATGTACAACTCAATTGGAAAAACAAACTGAAATCTCATGTTAAATAGGAGTCGGTACACACCTGACATTATTTAGTGCCTCTGATTAACCCCAAATGAAGCTCAGCTATTCTAGTAGGCGTTTCCTGATGTTCTCTTAGTCACATCTCACAGCAAAAGCCATGGTCTGCAGAGAGCTTCCAAAGCATCAGAGGAGTGGATCTCATTGTTAAAAGGTATCGGTCAGGAGAAGGGTACACAAGAATTTCCAAGGCATTAGATATACCATGGAACACAGTGAAGACAGTCATCATTAAGTGGAGAAAATATGGCGCAACAGTGGCATTACAAAGAACTGGACGTCCATCCAAAATTGATGAAAAGACGAGAAGAAAACAGGTCAGGGAGGCTGCCAAGAGGCCTACAGCAACATTAAAGGAGCTGCAGGAATTTCTGGCCAGTACTGGCTGTGTAGTACGTGTGACAACAATCTCCTGCACAGGAGAAGCACTGTGACAGATTTGAAGGGTTTTTGCAAAGAAGAGTGGGCAAATATTGCCAAGTCAAAATGTGCCATGCTGATAGACTCCTACCCAAAAAGATGGAGTGCTGTAATCAAATCAAAAGGTGCTTCAACAAAGTATTTGTTTAAGTGTGTGCATATTTATGCAACCACATTATTTTAGTTTATTTGTAGTAGTCAGATGTATAAAGTAGAAAACTGAAATACATAAGCACAGGCAGATGTAAATGTAGTGGGTCTGGTTTGTTTGGTCACACTGGATAACAGCAGTTCATACTCACACTAATGTTTTCCAGTCAATGTTGTTTTTTTTTTTTTTTTAAACAAATACGCATGTTTCTCCACAGAATAACAGCCAGGCCGCTCTGGGGAAGTACGTGTCCTCTGGAGACAAGGGAGCAGCGGCTCAGGAGTCCCTGTTTGTGGCTAACCACGCCTACTGAAGTCTGCCGAGCCGCATCCCCTCAACGCACGTCACCCCCATTCCACCCTGTCACTCCACTCTTTCCTATCACAACCCCCCCCAGAGCCAGTAATCTCCCCAGTCACACTCACCAGCCAACCATTCAAACCTTATTTCATTAGCAATGAGAACCAAATGATAGAAAAACATTGTGATTTGGGAAAAGATGACTACTATACTCCAGGTCTGTCCTCCCATTGAGTTTGACTTCGGACTTGTAAAATGTTGCCCCAGTGTGTTGTCACTTTATTTTGCGTTTGTGCACTTAAACCCTGCATACAGAGAGAGCAGAGAGTTCCTCTACAGTGTTGTCTTCCCCTTGTCTTCATTTGTTGTTCCTGACATTGTCTTTAAAAAGTACATGTGCCTTCAATTGTCCACTGAACCAACAGCTGAGGGGAGACATTGTAGAGGATGTTGTGATGTATCTACAGTATTAGAGTGTAAACACTGGAAAGAAGTACAAAATTAAAAGATCCCACGACTGATTATGTCCTGTTGTTTTGATTGGTTTGTGTATTTTTTTTTATTGATTCCAATAATTTCATATTAATGATGAGTCCAATGTATTATGATACATTCTCAGCTTCACATCGGTGGTTATGTTCACTGTGACTCTCAGCCTCAGGAAGCTCCAGCTACTGGTTGAATATTCCACCGACAGCGTGGCGCTGGAAACGGCTAACGGAGAAAGAGGACCACCCAGTGTATGTTTCGGGTAGGCGTTTTTATTTTTTTAAAACCTTGTTTCTGTTAATGAGGCTTCCATCATGTGAGCAGAACAAAGTGCATCTCCTACCAGTAACTTACAGCTGAAGTGCTGAATTGTCATCCAAAAAAAAACCAAAACAAACAAAAACATTTCCATCTTGTCCAAATCTCCAACATCTTCAGACTAACAAAAGGTTGTATTCCCTGTATCATCAGGGATAACAGAGATCCTTTGAGAACATAAGAGTCTTTACATTGTGTTGTTTTCTGTCTTCAGTGAGAAACAGTAGGTGGTTGTGGTTGGTGTTGATGCACAGGTGATTCGTCCCCCTCTGGTCGGTTGGTTGTCAGCAGGAGCAGGGTCAAGGTGCAGACTGAGAAGAGGACTTCCTCCTCACATGTTGGTGCTCATCCTGGTCTGGCTGTTGGCTGGTGTCAGCTCACCCTGGCTGCCTTCTCTGGGTGGAGACTGGGGAGGGGAGGCAAAATACGGGTGAGGTTTTCTCTCTCACGTGTGTTTGCTGTTTACACTGATACGGTTTTCACTTAGTTAAAAAATTCTTACAATTATATTCATCAAGTCTGTTTTTTTTTTTTTAGTTACCTTGACATGGATCTGGTTGCGCAGCACAGCAGCTCGGAGGATCATGGCTTTGGCTCGTCTCTGGAACTCTTTGCCCATGTGGAGCGACTTCTCAAACGTGGTGCTCCTCTGGTCCACGTCCCTCGCGTAGAGGATCTAGCGGCACATCAGAGTGAGCGGTTCAAATGAGAACGGATTCAAATGAGAAATGACTTGCTTTAACTGTTTTCATTGCGTGTGGGTTTTTCCACCTTGCTATGGGAGTCGATCCGGGCGTTGATGAGCCCCTCTAGTATGAGCTGGGTCAGCTCGTCTTCCAGAGCCGCTACTGTGGTGTTGAAGGCCTGAGCCATCTTAGTCATGTCCGCTGACACGTAAGGGCTGAAATACTGAAAACACACACACACACACTTGTACTTATATCTTTGTGAGGACACTGCTTGACATAATGCATTCCCAACTGATGCCTTTTCTCATAAGTGATCACCATAAGGTTCCATCTCACCTGAATGAGGGCTCTGTTCCTGATCTGGCTGTACAGTGTCTTGACATGCGGGGCCAGATACATGTCCAACAGCAGGTTATCCTGGAGGAAACACCACAGTCGCTCATCTCCATACACAATCTAAAAGTCTAACATCATTTATTAGCCATGTCATGTAATTATTCCATCATAACCATAACTGTGTGTGAGTCTTAACGCAAAGGTTTCCGCTCTGACCTTCATTTCATCCAGCAGCTTGAGACAGGACGCGTACTTGGACTCGTAGAACTTGAAGATGATGTCACGGATCTGAGGCTCCAACTCTAGAAATAACTTAAAGGAGCTGAGAATGAAAGACAAAAAAAAAAGAAAGAAAAGATTACGATACGGATCTATATTCAATAAACGTACCGAGACAGTCTTCAGTCACCATGAACTACGACCTCCTACCTGCTGGAGATGACGTTACGTTGGAGCTCCTGCCTGTCGAACGTGGCCAAAGCACACAAGCCCCCGTACACGGCTACGTTACTGGGTGACAGAAGCTGCAGGGAACAACACGCCCCACAAACACACATTTTTTTTTAATCGGGACAACTTTTTGAACTGAACATTATCCTGGTTTTGAAAACAAGAGTTTTACTTCTTTTAATGCCTTTGTTAGATGAAGTTGCAGTACTCACCTCTGGACAGTCACAGTGGTCAAAGGACGCCTGCAGGAAGCACTTGGCAGCTGGTTTGTATTTCCGGGAGGCCAACTCTGCCAGGCCTGGAACACCAACAAACGGGATAAGACTTAAAATATACCAACCACTATATCCTCCAAAACATGAGAAATAATTGCTCTAGAGAGAGCAGCTGCTACTGGCTGTTTCTGAAATATGACAGTATGAGAAATCTGTTCATATTTATCTGTACTTTGAGAAGATGAGAGCAGTCGTGGTTACCAGGCAGCAACCGCTCAGCTGATCTTCCAAACACAGTAACCATGGACTAAACCTAAACTTCCGGTTGTAGTGGGCGACCTTAGCGTCACAGAGCCTGGCTGCTGCCTTACCTGCAGCACACTTTAATTTGGTGAGGACTGCTTGGTTTTGGCTATCTCGCTCTCCTCTTTGCTAAACAAAAAGAAAGAGAAACGACATTTGTCATCACAGTAACAAGCTTCAAGAAACAAAAGCTAAAGCTGGAAACACACAGTGTGTTAAACACAGTCCGGACACTGCAGTGTAAGATGAGCGTGAGAACTGACCTCTGCTATCTCTGGCGTGGATTCTGCCTTGTTGACGTAGCTCAGTACATGGGACCAGTTCTGGAGGTAAACACTAACCTGAGGGCACAGAGGAGAGGATTTATACGTTTGCACGATCAGTTTGCTGAAGGTGAACTCTTGAAACCTTTCCCGGTGGAATCACACCCACAGTTAAAAGTTCAAACAATTATTAAATCATGAAGGTGTAGTATAACAAAATTGTTGATGTATTTGCAATGAATATTAGCTGTGGTTCCATCCTGCTTTACCTTGATGACATTCAGACACATGTTGATGACATGCTTTGCACTGGTGCAGTAGTCTCTGGCTCGGGAGTAGCACTTGAGGGCGTTACTGAGGTCACCACAGTCCAGGTAATGGTCTCCTAAGTCATCGTGGCCTCTCCTGGGGTGGAAGGACAGAAAGGAGGGAAGGTGAGAGGGAGATAAAGAGGGGCTAAGTGTAAGGGAAGGGGGCGAGGCTCTGCTCAGACCCGGTATTAACATGTGTCTCTGGGTGATCTGATCACAGATGGACAGCTCTAAGTGCAGGTGTGAATGCACCCAAGATGCATTGTATCTATTAGTATTTACTAAATTCAACTTTGTGAGTTTTTCTTTAAACTTGCTAAATAGAAAATTCCTGAAAAGTGGAGACTCTGAAAACAAAGTTCTTAAGGTTTTCTGTGAGAACACTGCTGCTAATAAACGCACCGTGACTTCTGCATTCATACCTGATGCTCTCTTTGATGGAGTTTCCCTTGTAGTTCTTCAGATCAGTGTCCAGTTTCTCCAGTTTGAGCAGAGCCTTTTTCCTGGTGGACTCTGCCCACGCTGAGTCCAAGGGAGGGGGAGCAACACCACCTTCAGGCACTGTGTCTGGTACACCCTGTACTTCCCTAGAGAGAGAGAGAGAGAGAGAGAGAGAGAGAGAGAGATACAACAACTCATATGAGATGCTGAGTAATTTACTAGCAAGAGTAATTCCTAGAAGGTCATTAAATGTAATACCGTGTAGCCTCAGTGAGTTTGCGGTGGATCTCTTCGTAAGTATCCACATTGAAGGTCCTCTGGACGAAGGTGAGAGCCATCTTCAAGGCTTCCACTCGGAGCTGAGGGCAATGCTCGGCAATGAACTGAAGCCTTTCAATGCGCATTAATCCGCTGTAGCTGGTCGCATACTGCTCCAGGTCCTGTAAGAAATCAGGCACAGGTGAGAGATTACAACAATGTCAAGAGCTGCGGCACTGAAATGTTCAGGTGACAGTATCACGTCTGACAGGTCAATACCAGTGTTGGGTTCTCCACGATGTAGTTGGTGTCAGGAGCGTTCTGCTGGTCTTCCTGGGGGTCTGCATCAATCTGCATGGGCTCCACAGAGCCCTGGGATAAACACACCAGACACAGGGTTTAGCAGACATCACACTGCGAGATCTGATGTTAACATAACATGAAAATAAAATTACAACAAATTATGCTGTAATAAAAGGTTTCATGAATTCATTGAGGGGATGACTAATGTCTCTTTTCCAATAAGCAAATCCTTTTTATTTTGCTCTGATGCAAATGTAAACGAGCTTTGGAAACAGTTTCTCGAGCTCGTTCACATTGCTAATAATAGTTGTCAATGTATTAGTGAATAGTGATGTGAATATTCATTGTACTGGAAACGTCGTCCTGCCCCTGGATTTACAGAATGTATGCAAATGCAAACAATTAGTCACAGTCAGCCTCAAGCCTTGTTCTAAACAGGATATACGGTTGGTAACGAGAAAGGTAAAATGTCCATGCTTGATTCCTGAAGGAACGTTAACGTGAGTTAGCCATGTTTTAGCTTTTAAACATGGCTGATGAAGTGGAAGGTGGTACACTCAGACGCTGGTCGCTGTCGTTGATATTAGGCTACGTTGGTAAGAAAAAACGTCTTGCAGAAGTACTATCAGTGGCTACACATACAGCAACATTAGCTATTATTTAGAACTGATATGACTGCTAGCAGGAAGTTAGCTAGGCAATGCTAGCTTCCGTTAGCGACAGGCTACAATAATAAACACAAATTGTTCTTCAGCCTATGGTTTGTTTCGCATTGGCTGGAGAACTTGCGGTGTCTCTACCTCTGTTATAGTTAACTACAAGCGTCATTTGTTGTTTTGCCAGTGTGCCTAACCATTATAACAACACCGCTACCGTCACTGTTGATGTTGTTAGCCAAAGGAGGCCTTCAACCGGTTGTTAGCCTTCAGTTGTAAACTCCAATAAATCTGTCAGTCTCAAATGGTTTACCTCACTAGCAGACAAAACGTTTAATGAAATGTTGAGGGCATTCCTCGATTCGACATAATCCCATGCTCCGATCAGTAATTAACTCAAAATATATCTCATTCATTAGCTGTTCTAGCTTCGTTTTCTCCCTAAGATGCACTATAACTGGGGTGGGGAATAACCTTTAGCAAAAAATGACAACCAGTTTTGAAACTGAATTTTAAGTTGATTCTTCGTAAACGATTCGTATGCCTAGTTCAACAAAAGGCACTAATGACGCTGTGTTGTTTAATTGCGATCTATGGTCATGACAGCCGTAGTTTCTGTAGCTTAAGCTAGTTACCCAACTGCTAGCTTAAGGTTGGTGCACTGTTACTGAAGATACATGTACAGTTTGCGCAGTCTTCGCTGGATGGAAACAACAAACAGCAGTGACTTACCTGAAAGTTAAACACTTGCACAGGTAAAGGCATTTTATTTTTTTCGGACGTCAGTGTCGTTATCGTTACAGGGACAGTATAGCATGAAGGTGTTGATGTGCAGCGGTCACTCCAGCAGCCGAACTGACTCCAGGTCTGAGGAAAGGCACCTCTCTACGGCTCGCGGGAGGGCGCAGTTTCACCTCGCGACACAGTGGTGTAAACCCACTGTGACGTGGTTTCTGGGCGCCTGTTAAACACCCTAACTTCCCATTTTCTTTGCTGTGGAATAAGGAATAATTTTCTAGATTCACTGTATTTATCACCTGCTTAAACTTGCTAAAACTAAACTTAGGGATATTTAAAGTACAAAACAAAATACTTGAAACATTTTGGCACTGGTACGCTCATTAAGACGGGCTCTAACACCTTAAGGTGCTATGTCAGCTGAGCCTTAGTGGTGGATACTTCCAAATAAAATGCAGCCAGGTGGAACTGAAGTTTGGGGCAAGTGATCTGGCCAGACGTGTAATTCACTGCACTCTAAGTTCTAGTGCAATAAGGGGCACCTGGTTGGAGCATCACGGCCACGGCTACATTTCTCCACACCTCAAACAACCTCTCCATGTTTCATCAGTATAAGGCAATGGAGTGAGAGAAGCCATGGATGTCACCTTAATGCTCTTGGAGTGATATTGGTGGTGAGTAATTGTAAAATATTTGGAGTAGGCTATGTAGCTATTACATGTACTGTGCGTAAATATTGTATTATTGTCTTTGAAATTTCTCTGTACGTTTGTGACTAATCAGTATGTACCTGTTGAAACAAGTTGGGGAGGACTGTACAAACACAAATGAACGGCATTTGGCAGGAGCAACAAAGGCACTGACATATGAGCCTTTCAGAGCTGCAGGCAGTTTTTCTGTTGCTGAAACATTTTCACAAGATGGGTCCATGATTTTTTTTTTTTTTTTTTTCATTCCTAACCTCTCACCCACATTTATTCCTTTTTCCTGGTGGTGGTGATCAAAGAGTTCCAGAGATCTCTGGGACCACTCTCAGTCATCCAAGAAGAGTTGAATCATGGGCAGCGAGACTTGTCTTCTTTGACTTCATGAGATTCACAGCTACATATGCTGTAAATCCACATAGGAGCCATTAAACATGCAGCCATTAAACCAGAGATGGCCACATTAAGGAGGACGTTTAGACCTCTATATAATACACACAGAATTAGGAACACACTCACTCCAAATGAGCTGCATGTCAGTCACTTGGAAGGGAACTGAAGCCCACAGCCTAGTGTAAAAAGTAACTGAACATCAGCTGAAAATCAGATATTTGCTGACCTCCAGTGGTTGAAGTGGACATCTTTTATACTAAGGCTTTCAGCTGCAAGAGATCAGTGGAACAGAACTTTTCAGCCTGACATTAATTACTCTTCTCTCTAATTCTTTCCTCTATTTTGTATTCTAAGCCTTTTCGCCACCATAATGGAAAAAAAACTCCATGCTGTGTCTGTAGTTGGTGTCTGTCCATGGCTCCCCTTCGCCCCGTTCATGAATCGGACTAGCAACAAATTGTCAGAGACTGCTTCATGAAAAGGTCACATGTAAAGAGGATTTCACATCTTGTCTTCTGATGATAAAATATTGTGGATGTTCTGAGAGGCCTGGTTGTAATGTTTTTGCCCACACATTATAGGTAGGAAATGAAATGAATGACAGTAAATGACTGAACTGCAGGAGACCTGTTGAATACTGTGAGTTATCACTCATAGAACTAGATTTGTTTATTGCCTCAATTATATACCCTTGTAGACGTGAACAGAGATGACTGTGGACATGATAGACGCGTAGTTGCTCTTTCATCACGTCCAGATTTGTGTTTGAGTTTGTCAGACTGGACCAAGAAGTTAAGAGAACCGTGGCTCTGATCCCTGCTTTTTATGGCTGCGTTGTGAGAACAAATATCTGGGTAAAATCCATCAAATCAGTCGAGATCTCTGTGAAACACTGACCGGTTTAATCTCCCTCCCTCCCTCCCTCCCTCCTATCCTGTGGATGCTGACCAGGCACTTCACTATCCTCTGCTGCACGTCACAGCACACAATCCCCATTATTAAGGCTATTAATAGCCAATAAGCTATCAGTGGTTCATTTTAATCACACAGTGACTTACAGGACTGCCAATGACTGATGCAACTATCTGAGATGAATGAAGTAGTCAGATCTTTGACTCAGATCTTTGAAGGAAATTATTATTATTATTATTATTATTATTATTATTATTATTATTATTATTAATAATAATAATAATAATAATAATAATAATAATTGTTATTCCAGCAATAGATCCTCCTTCATGAAGTTTTTTTTTGGTAATTGTTTTCTTGTAATTTTTATTATTTTGAACATAAACAGACAATGAAGGTTTTAATGTTCAGTGTTTGTTCAAACTGTTTAAGAGAGGTGTGATCATTAGTGACCTTAGATAACTTCTGTTATGATTTTGGTGCTTTGTAAATAAATAAATTGAGTTGAAATTCTGGAGGCTGCAAACACCTCTCTGAATTCACAAATATGGAAATTCATTTTCCCCTTAATGATGTTGAGCTGTTCAGGCCCAGAGGCAACAAAGGCCTAAATCATAAGGCATCCACCCTCCACTGTACTTCACCACTTTGCCATAATGTTTTCATGTTGTATGCAGTGCCCTATTTATACTATAGGTAGCGCGTAGTGTTCCTCCCAGACAATTCAGTCCTATTGTATTGTATAGGTATTGGTTTGCAGTAACCTCCTCCCTCTGAGGGGCCAAGTGGATCCAAACTGTACAAGCAAAATGCCCCCTACAGCATAACAGAGTCACCAGATCTCCTCACAGTAGGGTGTACTGGTCTCTTAGTGTATGCTGCACATGCCCTGCTCACTTGTTGAGAATATGGTGAAAGATTACTCTTCTGACCAGATCACTTTTTCCACACTGGTCGAGCACTGGTCTGCTTTGCAGTGATGGTTTCTGCATCACTGAATTCTCAAATGTGCATTTGTCTTTGTAATGAGGGCTTTACACACTGCAACCCTACTATAACACCCCTCTCTGTGTAATTGTGGATGGACTGTTGTTGCTGACACAGTCTGATCATGTCCTGCATTGACATTCTCAGTCACCTGTGGGTCTTTCCCATAGATCCAAATGCAGATGCCACTTAAGTCACTGTTCCTATTGAAACACTATCCAGTTGAGTCGTCTTAGTAACTGAAGCTCCTGCCACCTGTGTGTGCTGATATTTGGTGGAATCCAGTCTCCTCTCTATATGCTCAGCGTTTCTTGTACCACTGGTTGCCACACAACCCCAGAGACTTCACATGTTAACTTTTATTATTTAGTCACAGTTATAGATTCCTTCTGATTACTCTTCCATTAAGACCATGTTTGTGTATCAGCTCTGCCCAGTGGCACAGTGCACCACTACCCACGGTTGTTGTGTTACCACAAGGTTTGAAGAGTCAGAGAATTTATCAGCTCTGTAACAACCACCAGCTGTCAGTTCCTAACTACCTTACAAGAACTAACGAGTTAATTAAGGTCTAATGGCTTAATGAAGCTTTTGGGTCTAGTATGATTTTCCTATAACAGAATCTATAATAATTGTATGTGAGTGGTAAAGCTAATAAAATAATAATGAATCATGCAGGAGTCTGCTAACACCAAATACCAAAGGTAAACGTGTGGAACTTTAACAACCAGCAAATTCACAAAAAGAGGGGTTACAACAACTGAATGTTTTGATTAATCTTTGCGACTCATTAACCTGTGGTTGTCAGGCTTCTTGCTTATTATACACTCCTGAAAAGACCAGTTTTTTTAACCGCTGAATTCATTAAGTTGAGGGAAATAAATAAACGAATAAACAAATAAACAAACAAAACAAATAAATAAGTCCAACACAGTTGCAGAAAATCGTTTGGAGTCGGTGCTCCTTCTCTCACCGTCCCTGTGCTGGAGTGTGGCAAAAGGCCGTGAGCGCGCGCGCAGAAGATGCCGCGCGCATCGTGTGATGCAGTAGAGCCGCGCGGCGTCAGAGAGAGAGAGAGAGTGGGTGGATTCATGTGTGGAGGTAAAAACATTTTAGTCACTTTCCTTTATTATTGGGTAGGGATTCTTGACATTGCCGATTGTAAAATGCGGGTAACAGATGAAACCGGACTGTATTAATAATTAGACAGTATTAGCGCGCGCACAGATGTGTCAGCACTGGTTTGAGAGACTGCGGTAAAACCGCCTGCTCATTCGCGCGCTGCTCCTGTGACGGAAACTTTAATTCATCTGACATGAGTATGTAAGTGACACGGGGATTAATCTCACGCGACTCGTCTGCGCTACATCCATCCATCCATCCATCCGCGAGGGACGTTCCCTAGCAGCCACGCTCAGCTCTCCTCCATTTAAGCCTGGCTCTGACACGGTTATGGTGTGAGGTAGCGGTCCGTTCTCTGTTGAAACAAGGCAAAAAAAAAAAAATAAATAAATAAATCGTTTCGGCTCTGACACTGTTATGCTCGGCTGTGTGATTAACAGTCGACCAGCACCGAACACCGGCTCTCTTTCTTTCACATGGGCGAAGACGAGGAGCGGTTCTGCGCCCGGACACGCTGCGGAGGGAACGAAGAGAACGGAGAGAGCGGAACGTCTCTGGACCCGGACCGACAGAGGAGATATGCGGAGCTGTTCGCGCAGCTGGACTTGAATAAAGATGGCAGGGTAGACATCAGTGAACTGAGGACCGGATTGGCAGCTCGTGGTTTACACCGGGGAGAGGCAGAGGAGGTGAGGGAACGACCGGTATTTTTTTAGTCCGGGACACAGTGACACAAGGCTGATGCTAGGATAGGTGCACACACACACACACACACACACACACACACACACACACACACACACACACACACACACTTAAGCGGCTTTCTTGACCTGCAACGAACTGAATGGTATTTTTAACATTTGGCTAGCCTTTAGCAAAACATGCTATTTATTTACTGTTTCTGCCAACAAGTGTCCAACAACCACTCTACCATTTGGTATATAAAACCAAATATACTTGATTAATATACATAATAAAACATTTTTTAAAAATCCACTTTGTTGTCAGGTGCCTGGCAACAATATTCTCATAAGCTAAACCACCTGAATGCCAAAGCATATAGTGAACTCCACCTCCCATTTGAAAAAAAAAAAAAACATTAGTTCATTCATTAACAACAAAATTGTTAATGAATCTTTGTAGAAGTACATAATTTTGAATTTGGAGGAAATGCTTGAATTCAAACCTGTGAATGAAGAGCTGGTTCCGTATCATTATTACAAAGCACGTTATTATCAAAGCCCAAACTTTTTGACTAGTGTCTCTGGTTGAACAGAACAGTCAGGACTGTGGGAACTGAGAGTTGCATAAGCCAGAGGAAGGAGTGTTGGAGCGGCAGCTTCTGCTCGGTCTTCATATAGAACGCTCCTGTGTGTTTCTGTGCTGAATGACAGGGGTGATGAAGCACAGATGCTCATTTACCATTTTGACAATTCAGCCAGCTCTTGGTTACCAACTAGACATTTCTAAGTCTCTTCACTCACTCAGGATCCTTCCTAATTATATAAGAAGACTATTCCAGTACACCCCCTGAGATGAACTGCTGTATGAATAAAGTATGAGAGGGTGGAGGGCAGTGTGTGGAGTTACATTCCTTTTTTTCTCCATTACAACCAAGGCAGCCACTGCGGTGTCAGTGCCACGGGATTTTTGTTCAGAGACAAAGTAAAACAAAATTGTTCCATTCCAGGCTTTCAGTTCCTGTCTCAGTCAATCAAAATCCATCCATCATCCATCACAGGGCTACAGGTTCTCAGCCCAATGACCTTCTGTATGGAAAAAGAAAAAAAAAATGGAAAAAGTTACAGGAAAAGTTGCAAAAACTTGACTCAGCAGCTCATATTTTAGACTTTCTGTCTCATAACTCTGACCTGGTAAAACTCAATTTTGATGAAATCACATTTTTAGGTCAGCTCTCTGACATAGTTTTGGAAAGTTAAGAAAGTTTTTGCCATCATTCATTTTATTTTTGACTGACATTAATCAGTATATTATGGTATCTGAAATGCTGCGATTCCTAGTACAGACTTCTACCAGTGATATGAGCCATTTGTCAGCCTTTTAATAGTAGTACCAAAAAAAAAAACCATAGTACAGTCAAGTCCCTTGGGTGAGTCTGCCATTTCATGTCATTAATCAACCTCTTACAGGCCAGTTTCTAATTTGTGTGGCCTGGATAAAACACCATATAAAGACAACGTATCCCACTTTCCAGAGGAATCTAACACTTTGTGGATGAATATTTTAACAGTCTATCTGTAACACAAACCTGCTACACTGCTGACCGTGGCTGACAACTGATTTGTCAGTCTGGATCTTACATAACTTCACTGTAGTCTACTTATTTTTGCATTTGACTCCAAAGGCAGACAGTGGCTTGAACGGTTATGAAGATGACTCTTTTCAGCACAAACTATTACGCACAAAGAGCAGAAACTCCGCAACCTGTAACCTGGGTCCCACCGCCTAAATGAGTTAACCATCAGTATTAGGTTCTTCCTGTGTTTCCACTGATTTTTTTTTTTTTTTTTTACCAGGACCAGGATATTTCATATAAACCACCAAAGGTGACAGTCAAAGCAACTATTTGCTGTTTGGCAAGCTAGAAAAGTTAATTCTTGTTGGACAGACATGGAGTATATTGTTACAGTAATACAGAACATAATAGAGCATATACCCGTGTTACAAACTGTGAGATGTGGCTGGTATTGTTTTCATCTTGTGTGATCATTTGGGATCAATTAGGATCACTTGAGCGCTGCTCTTAAAGGTTCCTCCTACACATCAGTGGGAGTATGTTGCTTGATATAAGTGTTGTTGTTCACACTCAGCAAACAACTCCTTGGCTGGACTGCGACAGACCTACAAACTGGAATAACTGTTGCTGACTGAGCAACAGTTTAGTTAAGTTACATCACTGGTCAGTCGGCCTCTTTCAGACCCATTTAGTGACTTTAAAAAACAACTTTTTGGTCAAACCTTTGCTACTTTCTGTAGAAGAGAGTCACCAGCATTGCTCCCCCGTGAGCTTAAAGTCGGGCTTCCCTGCCGCACCTTGGGCTTCACCTCCCTACGAATCCCATTCAAATGACCACAATTTTCTCTCTGACTGATCATTTTACAGGTAAATATATCTGAAGTAACAGCACAGCCATTGTCTTTAACTTGTGTGTGTGTGGTGATTCTGTCAGACGATGTCATGGTTAGAAAATCCGGATTGTAGCAGCAGCAGCAGCAGCTTGGAAATGTCTTGAAGTGACTGCTGGTTAACATGGATCTTAATGGGCACCCTTAAAGGTTTGATAATTGCAGGTCCTGAGCTGTGTAGGAGGTGAATTAGAGGTCTAGCCAGGCCGTCTTCACAAGTCCTCCGAGCTAAACCAAAACAAAATGAGCGTTTTCTGATTTGCCTCCAGAAAGCAGGTTTTACTTTGCTCCTCAGGGGCAACATGTTAGTCTTCGGGGAGACACTAACAAGGTTTTTGCAGAAAATTTAATACTGTCTTAATGATGAATGCTGCAGTCATAAAGGGCTAATTACACACCGCACCCCTGAACAAATGAGGGGCAGCCAAACTGAATTCACTTCACAGAAATGCCACTGTGAGGGTTTAAAAAATCTCACTGAGAAGTACAGAAACATTACATACACAGAAGCATGGCCTAATTAGCCCAAAAAGCACTTCTTTGAGTTTTGAGGGACTCTTATGTTCAAAGGTACTCAGTGGTTAAGCGGTGCTCCCGGCAAACCAATCAAAGCAGCTTTGTCTGGAGAGGTTCGTCTGAGTTCCAACTAGAATATAAAAAAAAAATCTGAGGTATTTGAGACAGTGTGCTACATTTTGCAAATTACTGAGCAGTCATATCAGGGGTAACCAAGAAATCTCTTGAAAAAAAATTAAGCAAATGCACCAAAACCTGATCCATTGTTTCGTCCTCCGTGGCCCATCCTTCCAAGTTTTTCTTTTTTTTTTTTTTTTTTTGTATCCTGGTAACACAGAGACAAACAAATGTGAGCGAGTTTGAAATTAGTTGTTGTCGGTCTCTAGGCATCAGCACAGAGCAGAAGATGTGAATGTGAATGTGAATGAAAAGTTGAATAAATCAGAAATGTAATTCCCCTGTTTGAGAGTATCACCTTTACTGGTTATACCAGAGCTACAGACAGGAAATGAAGAGGAAGGTGAAACATGGCATGCATCAGCATCAGAATGTTTATGATAGAAGCACCTGCACACACACATCTCTCCAAAATTATAAAACGCCTATGTAACACCTTATGTTTGTGGAGTTTTGTGTCTTTCATGCTGCTCTGCAATTTTCCTCTGAGTGAATTGTTCCTCAAACAACAGCTTTTAATGGGATTTCTGCAAAGTCTCTAACAAGCTACATTACTGAGTCTCCGAATCTAGTCCCAGGTCTATAGCCTGAAAACCTCTGATTGAAATGACAGACATTAATATATTTAGTTGGAAATGTATGAGTTCAGTTAAAAGTAGAGAGATCACATTTTTCTTATCTTCATATAATCCAGTGGAACATTTTGGCTAATTTTACAGGTCCATCATTTCCAGATAAATTCCTAATAATTTCTAAGACATTTACTCAAAAGAATCGCGTAGAGAAGCTAGTGACAATTTTCATTTACTGCATTTCAATGTATCTCAGTGCAACACAGTACAACACACTGTTAGAATGAGAGAAAAAAGATTACACTGATGTCATGTTACATGTGTTGTGGCTGATGAAAACCTGTCTTTACGGCCAAAGTGACTCATGCAGTTTTTTCTTTGGTCTTTAGTAATTTGAATGTTTACACAATAGTAACTGTTCTTGTACCTAAGTTAAGATAAAGCAACTTAAGTACACAGAAAAGTAAAAAATATATCAGTGTGTTTCTCCACCTCTCTGTGCACAAGAACTAGTCTTGTATTCTCTGTCTCTCTTTCTCTCTCTGTCCTAATCAAGAAAGGAGAGATTATGTTTTCAGCCAGGTAGGATGTGGTTTACTTCTTGATTTTCACAGGGAGCACAGTGCCTTTCATTCAGTCCTGTCCTCACTCTTTATATACCGCCCCCACCCCCCCTCCCACCCCCACCACCCTGCTGACACCTCCGTGCCATCTTCATCGTCAACACACCATCACCTGCACATTTCTACATCCACCATCTGTACCTGCTCCCTTTACCCCTTTGTACTCCCTGCTGAATGACTCTCTCTCTCTCTCTGCACTCCCAGATAGTCCTCGAGAGCGACGTCAACCATGATGGTTTGCTGGACTTCCAGGAGTTCTCTCAGTACCTGCAGGCTCACGAGAAGAGGCTGCGGCTCATGTTTCACAGCCTTGACCGCAACAATGATGGTGTGGGCACACTTAACTCCCACAAATACACACACACACACACACACACACACACACACTCCATTTCAGTATCAGACCTGTGTTTACAAAGGTTGTAACACTTTCTGTTTTGTAGGACAAATTGATGTGGGGGAGATCCAACACTCGCTGCATAAGCTTGGAGTGGAGGTCACCATGGAGCAGGCCTCCAGAATACTGCAGAGGTGCGTGCGTGCGTGTGTGTGTGTGCTGTCTTTATTATTGATTAGAGTAATATTACTTCAGGTGTCTTACAGTTCCCTCCTGATGGCAAAACTTGACTCAGAACAGCTCAGAAACATACTTATCCTATGGAAATACAACAGCTTTCCATCTGCTCTGTATCGGTGACTGAGGTTGACAGGACTTTTTACACAGCAGTGCTCCTTTCAAACAGATCCCTAATTAGTCTGTTAGAATTTCTGATTTTGGTTTTTAACAGTGTGTTCATAAGAGATCGAACAGGAAGCTTTAGTCATACTCATTCCAAACAGAGTCTCTGTATCTGAGATAGCATACTGCACATTTTTTTTTGTCTCCGAGTGACTTTTTAGCAAACAAAAGAAAAAAGTTATTCTGTTATTCTTGAACAGGCCTTATAATCATATAAAAAAGAGAAGTCAGATTTGAGTTTGTGTGTCCATTGTTCTGATCATCTGATAAGCTTTGTTGCACCTTTTAGGGTGTGTCTTATAGGTTTATGGTTTTTAGTGACTTCTCGAATATAGCCTGGTTTAACTTCAGCCTGAGCAGGAGTCTAATTGACCAGAATACATAACTATGAGGGAGTTCTG
This sequence comes from Toxotes jaculatrix, assembly GCF_017976425.1. Classification (NCBI taxonomy): domain Eukaryota; kingdom Metazoa; phylum Chordata; class Actinopteri; family Toxotidae; genus Toxotes; species Toxotes jaculatrix. The sequence goes on along the minus strand of NC_054411.1, from coordinate 20,998,252 downwards.
GGTCTTTAACAGAAGCATGAAAAAACTAAACTCGGCTAGTCATGGTGTTAGACATACAACAGACGTCGGACCATAAACAGAGCTCGAACATGAAGGTAGCAAGGACGGACCTAAGTCTGCGTTGCAGGCTCAGTACCCTGATGCAGGTTTACTGAGGAGCTGTTTTTAATATAGCTGTCTTCCGCTAAATATACCCTTACTCTGAAAGCCACGGTGCCATGATTTTTATTGCACAACAAAACATGACATACAAAACATAACATAAGACTAAGGCCTCTGGTCTGGAGCTGCTGCTGGAGTTCATCAGGGATCATCAGCGTCATGGACAACTGTACTGTATGTGTGTGTGTGTACCTCTCTCCTCCTCCCAGCATGGACAGGGATGGCACTATGACCATTGACTGGAACGAATGGCGCGATCACTTCCTGTTCAACCCTTTCCACAACATGGAGGAGATCGTCCACCACTGGAAACACTCCCATGTGAGTCACCGGGTTATACTGATAGCGTTGTTCCAGTTAATAATAAAACGATAATGACAGTAGTAGCATCCTGATGCTGTTTATATTTTTCACACTTCTGAGAACAGAAGCAGGAGGTAGCACTACTTTACAAAGCACAACAAAGTAAAACGAGGGAGGAAAGGACAAGACAGATGAGACTGTACACAAAAGAGTGGTTAAACAACGTATGGTGACAACTAGTTGCTCTTAGTGCTGCTTAGTCATTTGATATATTGGTAAGTGATGGTAAAGCAAAGCAAAACCGTCTAAGGTGAACCAAAAAAAACACAGATTGGGCCTTTAATTTCTAATTTCGTAATAGATGTTTGACATTGGGGAACATCTGACGGTGCCAGACGAATTCTCAGAGCAGGAGCGGCGGTCAGGTCTGGTGTGGAGGCAGCTGGTTGCTGGAGCCATGGCGGGGGCAGTGTCCCGGACAGGAACGGCTCCTCTGGACCGTCTCAAAGTCTTCCTGCAGGTGGGTCATTTTTTACTGCTACTCCACCATTAAAGATCAGGGATGGAGGGGCTTTTAAGTATTGTAATGTAAACCATATGGTATATTACACATCATATAGGAGTGTGTCAGTCTATTTATTATATAGCAAATCAAAAAAATTGAACTGAATTGATTACCCTCATCTTTTTTTCACTCCGTCCTTCAAATTCTGCACCGATATCCACTCACACTCACTTACAGAAATGAAATAAAAGCACATGGTGGGTCGTTTGGGTGGGTGGTTGGAGCATTCCCTGCAAAAAACACAGAGGAAGGTTTGCTCTGCCCATGTTAAAAGCCTGAAATATCACAAAGCATTTATGTAACAGAGGAATGACTGACATTGATCAGCACCTGCGAACCTCCATTCATTTATTATGATCCTTTTTCTGAAATGAGGCAGTGAAATAAGTAACTGAGTGATTAATAATTAAAGGTTTAAACGTAGATAAATGTCTTCACATGAGCACTTCGCATGCAGGTTTGTACTGAGATGACCGACCCGTCCTTGTTTGTGTGTCCAGGTACACGGCTCTTCGTCTCGTGGGATGAATCTGTGGTCCGGGCTGAGGGGGATGATCCAGGAGGGAGGCGTTTTCTCACTCTGGAGGGGAAATGGCATCAATGTCCTGAAGATCGCCCCCGAATCTGCCATTAAGTTTATGGCCTATGAACAGGTCAGCACGCTCGAATCAGTCAGTTACAAAGTCAGAAGTCTGACTACTAGACCACTGAGTGTTTGCTTAAATAATTGTTAATTTAGAAAAAAAAATCCTGTCTCTGTACCATTTTTATACGTCAGGATAATGAAATACTGCGTATGCCTTTGCACTTCCTTCCTCTTATGATCCATTGTACAGTATCAGTAACTTTTCTCTTCTCTTGCTCCAGATCAAGTGGGTGATCCGAGGCAATAAAGAGGGAGGCAGCTTAAGGGTACAAGAGAGGTTCATTGCTGGCTCTCTGGCAGGAGCTACTGCCCAGACTATCATCTACCCCATGGAGGTCAGTTTGAAAGTTGTGTTGATTCCTCAGGCATTCCTTCTTGATGATTAGTCTCTGTCATGTTTCCTTTATCTAGTTCTTTTCTCTACGATAATGTCACAGATTTCATATTTAAATGAATGCCAATCGAGCTCTGGTCTTAATCGGGAAACACACAAATGAATATAAATAAAGACTTTACTGTTGACCCTGTTGTCAATTGAGGAGGTGTAGAGGGGCAGAGTTCTGTGAATATCAGCCAATCTGAGATTCCACCAGAGGAAGCCTTAGACAGCATGGGAAATGTAGTTAAATTATTACATTTAAGTAATTGGGGTCAAATATAAATGGAGGTTGATTCATGCACCAAACCTCACTCATAGTCATCAACTCTGGGTAGTGACCAAAATAATGAGAACACAGAATAAAAGGGGCCCACCTGGGCTACCTTTTAACCATGTTCTTATTGCATTATTCATTCTTCTTCCATCTCCTCCCGTCCCCTTCTGCTGGGTAGGTGCTGAAGACTCGTCTTACATTAAGGAAGACGGGACAATACTCAGGGATGGCTGATTGTGCCAGGCAGATCCTGAAGACAGAGGGAGTCCGAGCTTTCTACAGGGGCTACCTCCCAAATACACTGGGCATCATCCCCTATGCGGGCATCGACTTGGCTGTGTATGAGGTGTGTGTGTGATTGTGTCTACAATGTGTGTGTCAGTGGGTTCGGTGTGTTCATTTAGTAGTTTAGTGAGGAGCCAATGTTATGTTATGTTTCTCTGGAGTTGGTAGAGACCAAAACCAGAACTAAAAAAGAAAGTGAATATTGACCTTACTTACATTCATAGGTTGGACACAAGCACGACTCCAAATGAATGATAATGTTGTTGTGTGTCTGCTGGAAACAGGCAAGCATTTGCTGACATGTTCATCGCAGCCACTTTATAAAATGATCACACGTGCAATTGAACATGCAGTTCAGCAATTTAGGTAATTACACTAGTATTTGAATGGGAGTGGACACTTACAGTAAAAGACTAGAATTATTATTTATTTGCTCGTTTCTTTTTTCAACGTCTTTCTTTTCCAAACTCTTTCTCACTGCGGATGCTATAAGACTCTGAAGAACGCCTGGCTCCAGAGGTACTGTGTCGATTCAGCAGACCCAGGTGTTTTGGTCCTCCTGGGCTGTGGCACCATCTCCAGCACCTGTGGCCAGCTCGCGTCCTATCCCCTCGCTCTCATCCGGACACGCATGCAGGCACAAGGTGAGATATACTGTAGATTCTGACCCATTACAACATACTTACTAAGCACAAACAGTGATCCAGCAATGATGGATTTGGTTCTTATATAATCCTCTTTGCTCAGCCATCACTGAGGGTAAGCCCAAGCTGACGATGGTGGGCCAGTTCAAATACATCATATCTCATGAAGGTGTACCGGGCCTGTATCGCGGCATCACCCCCAACTTCCTCAAAGTCGTTCCTGCTGTCAGCATATCCTACGTGGTGTACGAGCACATGAAGAAAGTCCTCGGGGTGGGTTACTAGACCCAGACAAAGAAGAGGGACCAAAAAAAAAAAAAAAAAAAAAAAGGACCGGGAAAGCAAAGACTCACAATGAGAAGAAGCAGAGGAGGCGTGGTGACGCATTATCTCAGACATCTGAAGGAAATGGAAGGAAGACTAGGAAGAGGAAAGAGGACGAAGGAAGCGTTTCACATGGGGATGGTTCTGCTGTATGCTGCACTTCCTGTTGAAACATTCAGGTTTGAGCTTGTGCAACTTGCGGGTAGTTTGCCAGTAGGGGTTGATGTTCGTCCTCTCTGACTATTAGAACACATACACACGTGCAACATATTAACTCCCAGTGTATTTGGGTTTTAACTAACATCTCGAATTGGTCCACATCACACAGACAGTTCAGACATAACGTTCTGACATACAACCTTGGATGTCTGGAGAAACACAGGGTTCAAATCCACCAAACATCTCACAGAGCTTCCAAAGAAATATGAGAAGGCCAGTTTACCGTGCGTTCAGAGGCTTATCAGAGGCCACAATGCTGCACAGTGGTTCATCATTCTTTTGTGACAGTAGTGAAATGTGTAGAAATGTGTGCGTTCACCTGATTGTCTCTGTGAGTCTCTGGAGGACATTGTTTCACACTGCAAGGAGAGAGCAGGAGGAAGGAGAACATAGGAGAGGGCAGGTTCCACTTTATTATAATAATAATAATAGGACTAATAATAAGGCTAACAATAACAATGGAAAAACTACTGATTATAAGACGAATAAGATGACTAATAATTAATAATAAATGAGACTAATAATGGGGGCAGATGAACCTGCAGAGAACGACAGGAGAAGAGAGGAGAGAAAGAGCAAAACTACAGGAAAGAGGAGAAGCTGAGTTAGTAACATGTATTAATGGGATTTGAATGAGAACAGATGGAGAGGGAGAGGAATCTTGGTGCATCATGGGAAGTCTCCCAGCAGCAGCCTAGGCCTATAGAAGCATAACAAGGGGACGGTTCAAGGAAAGTCTGAGACAGCTTGCAAAATACAATCTCCTGTTTGTTTCACGTGCTCCCTGCAGTTCCAGTAGTTTTCCAGATCAACTAGCGTGAAACCCTGTGTAAAAACACAGTACTACCAAATCAGAGAGGACAGGACATTCAAATCCAGGGAAGTGCTTTGACACAGTCATAGAAAGACGTGGAATGTGGCACAGGTGCCTGCTGGTATTCCTAAATACAAGTGTATCTACTGTATCTACTCAGCTGTCTTTTCTAGACAAACCTTTGATATGCTGAAGACATTTTACAGTGTTTGTTTGGTCTGACAGTGCTGCTCATGGCTACCGGTGTCTATCCCTCAGCATCTCAGTGCAAAACCTCCATCAAACCAAGGATTGTGAAATAAAATCCGTGGTCTGGGAAGAGTTATAGGTATTTGAGCAGCAATACGCTGGTGTTTTGTCTCTGGGCTTTTAGTCATTTGGCTGTGAAATGATGAGAAATGTTTGAGGCTGAAGTGGCATTGCTTCCATTTATGACATGTTTGCTGTCCAAATACTTAAAAGGCTCAGGGGTGTAGGATGATAATAGTTACTCATGATATGAGGTGGAAGTGAGCGGCCTCTAGTTTCATGGTTGCGTGGTGCGGAGGTGTGTGCAAAGCGGGCGGTAACAAGACTGGAAAGGTGGAGCTAATGAAAAATGATGTGCGTGGGTTGTCTCTGTAACAGCCATCGCAGCTACTGAGATCACGTAGCCGATCACAGTTGAATCGAAGCTTCCCATCAGCCTCTCAGCACAATAATATCTTTGGAGCTTTCAATTGTATCACACAGTCTTAGCAGATTTAGTTTGCTCAGTTGTCATGGAGATGGTTGTGTTTACATGCGAGGTCTGCAGCTGGAATGATCCTAAGTACTTTGGAGGACTTTTCGTCCAAATGAGCTCCGAAGTTAGGAGTGAAAGTTCCTTCTTGACCATGGAAATCGTAGCTTGAACACGACTCCCAACTCAAAGTCCACTTACGTGATTTTTGATAAAATATAAAAACAAAAGACTCAGCCTCCTGCCTACCAAAGTCATTTTCCTACAGTCACTGAGTAAACCATGAGTTAGGATTGTTTGTTCAAACTAGTATTTCTAAAGTCAAGATACAGAGGCTGTCAGTCTGTGTGTTCGGGTCCAGGATCAACACACTCAGAGACAGTGTGGACCAGTGGAAATGGGAGATGAAAGCCAGATTGAGCACATGCTGCTTCTCTGTTACTGGCTATGTCCATCATGAAACTAGAGGCCCGTGTGTTCTGTGTGCATTAATGCATGTGTGGTGGAGGCCGATGGATTAGTCATCCCAGATATTCCAAACCATCTGATCTTCAGACTGAATATATTTTCTACACTTAAAGCAGATTGAACTATTTTCTATACTTTGTTCCCTGCGCTGGAGCTTGAGCCAAAAACCTCCACCTTAGCCGCATGTGTCAGAATCAGCTGCAGAAAGAGAGAAACAAGCGATTGAGTGTGAATCTGCGCATGATTTTTAAAAAAAAATCATATTTAGATACCACTTGAATCTGAACTGCATAAAAAAATTTAGTATTTTATTGGTGCAGTTCTGAAGCAGCTGCATGTAAAGGGAGTGGTCACACACCTATAGACTCTGAATGTCAATATCTGTAAAGTAGGCAAACACATATATCATCTATATTATTATGCTTATGAATGCTTAATTCCCTTGACAGTTTTTTTTTTTTTAAATGTTCTTGCCTTGCAAGCGTACTTGAAATGATGAATGCTTGATGCTACTGGGGCCTTGCAAGCATGACGTACAATATTTTTTAAAGCATGAGCGCATGTTTCCAAGCCTTTTGCGAAAGTGTAGCTGGCTAGCTTCAGTGTGCTTCAGGACTGTATTACCTTTTATGTATGAGCTATTTTCAAACTCCCCCTCCCAACCAAAAAAAAAAAACAAAAAAAAATAAAAATAAAACAGAGCTATTATAATGTGAGTTTGACAACAGACGCCACAAAAAGAGCTTTATAGTTTTTGATAAACCATCTGTGTTTGCTGAATGTGTATGTGCACTTTACACATCCTCTGTGATGGAATCAAATCTGTGACACTGTACAAAGAGGAGGGCTCGAATTGTTCAAGAATGAAATGATGCCATGTCCAAAAAGTGATTACTCAGAAATCATGTACAGCAAAGTGATGCGAGCAAAATGAAATTTGTATTATCGTTCATTTCCTTGAAATTGGAAGTGCAGAGGAATCTATATTTGTGTTATGTTATTACACTGTCACATCCAAACCGCAACACACGTGATCTGTGACAGACTGAGGACTGAAGTGAACTGTGTCTGTCAAGAAGGAGTTCAAGGCTCTTTAAATAATGGACGAAAATAAAACTGTATTAATGTTTATTCCCAAATAAGTTCCATTCAGGAGTGAACTATAATAAACTATGGTGTGAAGTCCTGAACCAGTGTGTGCTCATATGCTGAACCATTAGCTTGACAACTTCCTTGACTAGAATATATATATGTTTATATTCCTAGTTTACTAGAAATTAGAGCTGTTAAGTAAATGTAATTAAGTAAAAAAGTACAATGTTTCCCTCTAGTGGAGAAAACATCTAAGGTAATATACAATGAAAATACTCAAGTGAAGTAGATCTCAGAATGATATTTGAGTACAGTATTTGAATACCAGTGTTTTCCAGGAAATGCCCCACAACATCAGTTTCTTTCCAGGAAACTATTGGGCCCATAAAAATAAAAGTCTTCCCAGAGAGTTTCATTTGTTGAAATGGACCCATGACCACCCATGGGAGCAGCAAGATGGGGCTTTTTGCCAACTCCTCCATCTCCAATACTAATGAGGAGAAGGGTATTCAGCACAAATATGCAGCCACTTCTTTTCTTTTCTTTTTTCCTTTCTTCTTTTTTTCTTTCTGAGCTGACACTCATTAATGGGAAAGAAGAAAAGCTCTGCAGAGAACTGGCTGTGAACGAGTGCACTGCATCCAACCACGCGGCCTCCTGCAACTGTTTGGTTTTTGTAATATGATTGTGACACAGCTGCGGCCAGTTTTATTTGTACAGTTTCAGGTGTTACACATGTAATTCATTAACACATATTCTAGCCTTTAACTTTTTTTTTTTTTTTTTTGGCAGGTTTACAATGTTTAAAGTTGAGGTTGTTGCAGGATTATACAACCTAATGCACTGTAACCTCACAGTGTTTGTTCATCTGACAGCATATTATCAAAGGGAGCAGCAGGAATCCAGTGGATCATGGACTGACTTGTTTATTCAGAGTCACCTGCTGGGCTGGGATTCTTGGCGTGTTCAACAATGAACACATTTGCGAGTGTGTGTTTGGGTTAGAAGCAGCTCTCACACGGGAAGACTAATGTGTGCGTAGTGGCCTTTCTTCAGAATTATATGGTTTAGTCGCGCTGGTGAAAACTCGTTTTAAAAAGACCAAGTCATCCAGAACTAAGCCATCATACTTTTACAGGGAGACTTGTGCTGCTGCTGCTGCTGTTTCTGTATTTAGAAGTTTGGAAGGTTTAAATATAAACTGGTGATGCATTCAAATGCTTTCTGCTGATACAAAAACCTTTGAAACTTTTTTTTTTGAAACCAAGTTACACACTGCCAAGCTACTACTGCCACAGTGAGTGTGTGTGCGTGTGTCAAGTACCTTAAAGCTGTACTTCTGTGCAGTACTTTAGTAAATGTAGTTAAATTCCAGCTCTGTCAAAACAGGTGCCCACACCCTGACCTGCCATTGTACCTTTATCACTGACACCCACACCCACATTAACTCTCAAGAGGGCAAAGGTCAGTTGTGGGACCAGTGATCTGAGGAGGCTTCAAATTTCCCGCATCACACTGACACCAACAGGATCAACACGCCTATCAGGCCTAACAACTGGCTCTGTCCTGGGGGGTAGAAACTATACAGTCCGATGGAGGTGTTAAAGGGAACAGAGCTGCTGAGGCTGATCTGAAAGGAGCAGAGGAACAGCTTCAGCAACCAGACCGTCAGCACTGAGAGGTACAGGAAGGAGATGCTTCAGCCAAGTGGACATCATTGTTATAATGTCAGTATTATAATGATATTAATCCTCTGTACAACATGAAGTGTGATCACTCTGTCATCTCCCTTTATTTCATGTCATGTAAGAAACATGAATTGTCTATGCAGAGGGACGAATGGAGCGGAAGGTGACACAGGGTCAACGACCCTCTGAGCTGAATGAAGCGTGCTGTGTGAGGGGAGAGGCTGGGCCTGTCTGAAGGCATGGTACACAGGAGACTGGTTGTTTCTGTGTTGTTCTATAGGTGTCATCAACAGCCTAAAGACTGAAAGACGGAGGACCAGAGTGACACTGAATCCAGCCAGGTGGATGCAAGAGACACAGGCTGTGTTTGACATTATATCCAGGTTGAAAAAGAACCTGTGCTAGCTTGGACATCCCTGACTTAGACTTTACAGAGTATTATTGTCAAGTTGCATAAATCATATTTTTAATTATAACTTACATAATGAATGTTGCAAATTAAAGTTGGCTACTGTTGATCTCAGTGGCTACAATGATAACTTTATTACCCTTAATTCTGTGAGTTGATGACTCAACACTAAAAAAAACCTCTTAATAATAATAATAATAATAATCATCATCATCATCATCATCATCATGCTCAGCACAGCTGGTTGTACAGTCTAACAGCCGCAGGAAGGAAGGACCTGCGATAACGCTCCTTCACTGCTTCACCCCAAGACAGTGAAGGAGCGTTATCGCAGGTCCTTCCTTCCTGCGGCTGTTAGACTGTACAACCAGCTGTGCTGAGCAAATCACATGCACACATTTTCCTTACTGCTCAACAGTGCACATGGTCACTTTGGTCATACTGTTTACTGTTTACAGTATTTATTATAATTATTATTATTATTGTGTATACTATACTATTACTATGTCCTCTTTCTTGGAGTCTTATATTCCTATTTGTATTGTACTATCTGTAAATTCTGAGTGTCTTCTTTGCTGCTGTAACAGTGCAATTTCCCCATTGTGGGACTATTAAAGGTTTATCTTATCTTATCTTATCTTATCATCATCATCATAATATAACACCACCTTTGGATGTAATGTTCAAATATTACTGATTAACATTACGTATGTTGTTATTTTAAATAATACATTTAAGCCACATCTTCAGTTTTTCTATGGAAAACTATGTAACTACTTTGAAGCCGAATTTTTTCTTATTTATTTGAATCTCTTAATACAGAAACACAACATAAATAGGCAAAAATAATTTCAGTCAAATATTTTTGACGTTATGGTTCCGCGTTCAACAAAATAAATTAATAATTAATTAAAGAAAAAAAAAAAACCCAAAACGCTGTCGTCATCAGTTACCACCTGACCGGCCAGTTCTGTGGCAGAGCGTGACGTCGGCGCTGCCAGCGTGGAACGCACGTCGCGCGCCCGTCCAGGAAGTAAACTGTCCGGTTCTTCGGGAGACAGTCAGAAGTGAGAGTGCAGTGAGTACGAGTCAAAGTCAACGTTTAAACACGTTTCCCCTGAAACCTTCCGAAGGAATATCTCGGACGTTGGTTCGCCACAGACTTTCAGCGTCCCCGGCCCGGCTGACAGCTGTGTGCAGTGAAGGTAAGAGCTGCGAGGGCGAGCTCAGTCAGCTGTATGAAGCTGTGTGTCTGTTGCTAGCTAGCCGTCCGTGTCCTGCTCCTCTCTGCGGCTCCGTGAATTTCTCTGGAGCTGCTCTCGCTTTATCGCTAATGTGTCCGCTGAAAGAAAGACAGCCGCTGACACTGCGGTTCTGTCTGGCCGGGTGGGGGGAGATGTTAGCCTGATTGCCTGCTGCTCATTTTACAGTCAGAGATCCTCCTACATTAGCAGGACAGCAGCAGTGCACCTGTCACAGCCACGTCCGTGGAGATATGCAGCCTATAGCAGATGGAAACATGAAACTCAGTCTGTGTTAATGGTACAAAGGATTCCTGATGGCTTACTAAAAACGTGATGCTTTTTAGTTGCTTTAACAAAGGAGTAGAGACCCTGCAGTACCATTAACAGTGATAATAAAATTATAATAAATATTAATTTGTAAGTCAGGTTTGCAAAAATACAAATTGAAGATAAAACAGTGACTAATTAAACATACATACTTATATACAAGTGCACATTAGATGTTTAGATTCTCATCCATCACCCAGTCCCATCAGGGAGGAGTCTGATTGGTCCTGAATTCATTCTGCAGTATGACAGGGAGCCAGAGTCATAAAGAACCTCTTCCCCCCAATTAAAAGCATGGTTCCCCTCATGCTTTTAATTGATTCTATTTTTGTATTAAATATCTTAATGATTATATTTTAAAGACTTAAACAGATATGAATTAAACTGCAATAATACAGGTATATGAAACTGTAATAAAATAAATAAAACACATTCAAAATCAAACAGGTTGATAGGCTGGTAGATAGGATAAATGCACAATGTCCAAATTAATGACAAGTGTCCAACAAAAAGTTTTCAGCTAGATGTTTTTTACGGTGAAAGTAACTTTTGCGAGGCAGTGTGTGATGCGATAAGGTCCTAAATGTTGGTTCTGTATTTTAAAAAGGAATTGCAATATTATGATACTGCATATCAAACAAAGTATTTTCTTCGTTTTAGAGCCTTCATTACATATGAATGCAAACATTTTCTGAACTCAGAGCTAAATGCTGAAAACAACAGTTGGTAGTTTAATAAGTGCTGAGGTTTTAAGTTAAACTGTATATCAGGCCTTTAAAGACAATCACTAAGCAGCTCAACCGCTCTAGTTTGAAACAGCAGGCAGAACTTTAGAAATCGATGTGTCTGTGATTTTTGTTCCTCGGCTGCCCAAAGTAAACACACTGTGACTGTTTTTGCTAGTTAAATCTTCACACCCATTTAAATGCTCCACTGTGTTCTACCCTCAAGGCCTGAAATTACAGCCCGTCATAGCATAGAGACTAGTTCAGCTTTTTATTTGGCACTGGAATTGAGGAGATGAGGTTTGTAATGGAGAGGAAATGTCGACTGATTGATTGATTTGATGTCGCTAGGTAAAGAGTGTGTGGATCACTAAAGTTATTACATTTCATCCTGACAGTGACATGAATGTCACCAAATTTAAAAGACAGTGGTGCTTCTGGTTTTTGCCATGTGACTGGTTAGCGGAGGGGGTGGGGAGCGTGCAGGATCCTGGGAGGATAGTGTGAAGCTCCCAGCAGAGTACTTGAGTGGCAGGTGAAGCACGTAGCTGTGATTGGCCCTCCCTAAGGGAACAGTTAAGTCCAACAGTTAGCAGCAGCTAAGATGTGTAGGTTCCACAGAGCAAGGACTGCATGAGAACAAGAACACTTCTAGAGACGGATATGCATGTTGTTGTTGCCCCCTTTGCTTTCTGTGGCTAAAGTACCACTCTGGACCACATAATGAAACCTTATTATTATATATACTAGTATGATTGTTGTTGCTGCTCCTGTATTTTCTGTATTTTCTATATTTTGTATATTTATTTATTTATTTTACTGCAAGAAGACTCTTGTTGCCAAGTTAGCTTTTATAGTTTTCTTCCTGCTGTGTGGGTTTTTCAGGATGAAAGCTGTTTAGGAAAAGTCTTTTCCTCAGCAGTTATTACAGTTTCAGTCTTAACCAGTGTTGGTTCCACACTTTCTTCTTCCTTGTCAAAATCTGATGCGTACATTACCCGCCATGTAACTCAGGGGGCCGACGTGTGTTATTCTAGGAGCAGCTAATGTAGCCTGTGGTCTGCAGCAGAGACGCCGTTCTGGTGAGCTCCCTCTGGAGACCAGCACACTGCAAGGCACTCTTTGAAGGGTAAAACCGGTGGAGGCCTCCTTTTTAAGTTCTGGGGAATATTTTGTTTGTGTAACTTCCCCTGTAATTTCTTTATATACTGGAGGTGCCTGCTCATATGCAAGCCATCCACATATTTTACGTTGTGTATACACACAGTGCGTTACAGTGACCAGCTCTGAATGTAAACAGAACTTTTTTTTTTTTTTTTGGGTTGCATACACAGCACCGTGCAGGCTTTTAGACGCTGACGGTGAAATGAGGACGCTTTCAAAAATAATGGCGTCGTTTTTTTTATTCATCCGTTAATACGGAGTAAGAAGAATAAAGTGAAGTTAAGTCAATATTTGCTGCCTGCTCAGACAGAGCAGACCTGGGGGGTTGATGCACTAATCACATAACCACAGCTACACATTGGTCTTTTCATTGCTTTGTTCTCTCTCTCTATCTCCTGTTTATTGACCTGCATACAAACTTTACCAGCAATTGTGGGAAATAATCAGGAGTGTATTTTCCCATTATACACGCACACGTTTGTACACGTGAGCGTGCACTGTGAGCGCAGTGTTTAAATGTGTCTGTGCATACTCACTGTGTCAATTCTGTATTATACCCACAACTGAAAAGTGCTGCAGCCTATGATTCATTTTAAAAATGATTCTCATAATGTTTTCTTTTAACTCTCTCCCAGCACACACACACACACACACACACACATCGTAGATAATGGTGGACTCCACGCTGGTTCAAGTGGGCAAGAATCTGAGCGAAGCCATGAAGATCCTGGAGGATGGACAAGGGTAAGAGTAGAGACTGTTCTTATTGTTGTAATTAAAAAAAAAACATTGTCGACGTCATTAAATCCCACAGCGGGAAACTGACCTAAAGGTTGTGTGTGTTCAGTGAAGGAGCACTTGAATGTGACGTTATATAATATTCCAGACTGGAGCATCTTCAGATCTTTGTGTGTGTTTGTGATGTCCATTTGTTTAGAGAGCTGGAGACAGGAACAGAGAGGCGACGTTTCAGCAGAACCAGCATCCCTGGACCCCTGCAGGGAGAGTAAGACACACACACACACAGTCAGTCCCGGGTTAGAGTGTAAAGTTTCTTGTTTTCCAGATAAGGTGACTCACAGCAGCTCTGTAGATCTATGGAGTGATTCTAATCCATGTGGTAATATGAGAAAACACTTTTTTAACAAAGGAAGCAGTTTTTTAGCTGGAAAGCCTGACCTGAGTGAGCCGTTCAACAGGGAGCTTACATTTTCAAACTAACCTGACAATATGCATTTGTGATCTTAGAAAGTGTATTTGGGACTGTATTTATGTAGCGTTCTTCTGGTCTTATTAGTATAAGTCACATTCACACACATATTTTTACAGTCCTTTTTTACTAACTTACCTACTAACTCACATTCACACACCGAGTGTGTTGTGTTTTTTCTTTTATTTTGGGTTAAAGGTTGAGGAGCTGAAGCTAATCACTGGTTTTCTTTGTGTCTCCTGTGCAGTGGCCAGGATGTAACGACTATACTGCATTTAGTTCATAACCTCATTCATGAAGAGGAAGAGAAAGAGGACAAGTCCAGGCAACAGTAAGTAGAACAAAGCAGTGAATAAAATGGCAGAGTACTTAGTTACAAGTCTACCATTTCGTATTCAGGCACTTTTTTCTTTTCTAAATCTTGTTTAAGCCAAATTCATTAGGGAAAAAACTCTTTAAAATGAGTAAAGAATTCTTCCTGTAACTATTCTGTAAGTTAAGTTAATGCAATCTCTAATGTTTGTGGTCTACTTTAAGATGTGGTGTGTTAGCTGTCATGTCAGGCATGTCTTTTACCCTGAGTTCCTGGTTATAAAAACACATTTCAGTACTTGCCTGGTGTGTGTGTGTGTGTGTCTGGTTGTGGACTGTCCTAAAAGACCAGATTGCTAGTATGACATTAACTTATCAGGGAACAGAGAGTGGACTGTTGTTGTGAATAGTTGCATGAAGAGCTGCCGCGGTGTCTCCAGCAGGATGCAGAATGTGGGTGAACAGGGCCACATGGCGCTGCTGGGTCACAGCCTGGCAGCCTACATCTCAGTGTCGGACAAAGAGCGACTGCGGAAGCTGACCACCCGGATCCTGTCTGACACCACACTGTGGCTCTGCAGACTGTTCAGGTACGCCTGTCACTGCAGCACAAACACAACTGGAAACTTAACGGCTTCTTTGACTTCCTTGTAGCTTGTTTGCACAGTGATTGGCTGTGCAAGCGAAGCCTGCATCTCTTTGACACCAGTGCTAATGGGTGGGACGGGGTTGGGATGTTGTTAATTACAGCATTGCACAAAGGATATACACAAGCACATCAGATATTGAAAACATCTTGGCAAAGAGAGAGAGCAAGTAGCATTTTAGGTTTTAAAAATATGAGGGTCAAGACAGAAAAAGTATGTTCCCATAATAGGACTGAAAGTTTATAGAACAGTGCTGAAGATAATACGAAAAAATGCAGGACAAACATCACACATAATCTAATCTGTCTCTCAGGTATGAGAACGGTTCAGCCTACTTCCATGAGGATAACAGGGATGGCCTAGTCAAAGTGTGTCGGCTGGTCATCAACGCCCGCTACGAGGAATATGCCTCAGAGGGATATTCCGTTCTAATCTCCAAACAGCCGGTCATCTACCAGAGCGCGTCCTGCAGGCCTGGTCTGGGACAGCACCTGTGCAGCCAGGTAAGACGGGTTAAACACATAAAACAGCACTTAAGCACATAAACCATGAAGATTAAAGCCCCAACGTGTGAACGTTTTAATGTGAATTTGTGTGTGTGTGTGCATAGTAGTCATAGTCATACACATTTGAATGTATTTTATCCTGTTCCATACATATTAGAAAGGGATTTTAATGCCAGTCTCTGTGTCTGTAGCTGGGCCTGCCTCTCTCTAGTTTGTGTACAGTCCCATGCAACACCATCTTTGGATCCCAACACCAAATGGTAGGAGATACAGATACAGATGATAAAGACATATAAGGATGAGCATGATTTTGGCTCACATCCTTTTTGTCATTGTCAGGACGTCGCCTTGTTGGACAAACTCATCAGAGAGGACATAGAAGCTGGGAAGCTTCCTCTGCTGTTGATTGCCAATGCAGGTGAATGATAATCAGAGTCCACTCTTTGCACAGTAGATCAACATGTATGAGAATTTTTTTTCCTGCAGTTAAATATGTTAATTTTAGACCTCAGTGCAGTAACTTTTTTTTTCCCAGGCACCCCCGCAGCAGGCCATACAGACAAGTTGGGTCGTCTGAGGGACCTGTGTGATCAGTACAACATGTGGCTTCATGTGGAGGGGTGGGTCAGTTATCTCCATCTACAAGAAACTGTCTTAAAGAAATAGTTCCTCATTTTGGGTTCAGATGAGTATCAGCCTCGTCTCTGTGCGTTCAGCACACAGTTTAAAAATACACCGCTTACACGCAAGTACACAAACAGGATGCAGTCAGTCCTGTTAATGAAAATAATACCAATGTGATGACATGAACTCAGCAATTTTGGATCGTTTTTGTAAATGATAGACAATCAGATTCTATAATTCTATAAATGCAAATGAGCGCTGTGATAATTATTACCTGAATGTTGTTGTTGGTTTTTTTTTTTTCTTTCTGCAGGGTCAACCTGGCAACCCTGGCATTGGCTCAGGTCACCTCTGCTATCATGGTAAGCTGATAGTAAAAAATGGCCTCATCCACATTTTTTTTTTAGTGAAAGGGCTTAGATTACCCAAGGCATCAGAGGTTCTCACACACACACACACACACACACACACACACACACACACACACACACACACACACACACACACACACACACACACACACACACACACACAAAGGGGTGTTGTTAGATAAATACAATGGGCTGTGGGTAGATTAACAGAACAAGGGTGTAGATGGATTTGATTCACACACCCAAAATAAAATTTTATCAGATTAACAAAAGGCTGCAGCACAAGTTTAAATACTTTTAATAAAGAGAAATTAAATACATCTGCCCTGTCCTGTCATGACATTATTTACATTATCGTTTTTATTGCAAATTTTTATTTGCAATAAAAAATGTTATTGCAGCACGTGAGAGAACTGAGAACATCCTTCTTCCTCCGTATCATTATTTTCCAATCACTGTGACTCTGCTCCTTCTGTGGATCAGATGCCAACAATCCCACAGTCATTGTGGATCTTCCTTTAACTCTCCTGTCATTTCTTAACAAAGCCATAATGGGACACTTATGTAGAAAAGGACCCAAACCCATTATTTTTTAACAGATAGATAAAGCCAAGAAGGTGATATTCTGGGCTTGAAAAACAGCAGTAATCCAATGTGCACAGTGTGAAAACTTGAAGGAGAAAGAGGGAAGAGTTGGAACAGAAGAATAATCCAGACATCGGAGTCTCCACTCTGCACAGCTACAGACTGGACACTCAGGAAATACCATCTTATGTTGACTTCTTATGTTCCTCCCTCCTCCAGGCAGCCACCAGGAGTGATAGTATGACACTGACACCAGGTCAGTGGCTGGGACTGCCTGCTGTATCCGCTGTCACCCTCTACAGACATGAAGACCCAGCACTAGTAGGCTCATATCATTTCATACCAGTTGCATGTTTTGGTAGCTTTATGGCATTTTTTTGGGGGGGGGGGGGGGGGTTATCGTCTTGGTCACCTGTTAAAGAGATGTATCACCATCACTGTTGTGACCTTTCTCTAAGTCTTAAAGTTTTTAAGAGTATAAAAGTTACACCTAATGCTCACAGAGGACGCTCTCAGCACCCGCTACTTGATCTGCCGAACATCAGATTTGTTCTTTCATTTAGATTCGTTTTCAATCTGTTTCATCTCATCTTTGTCTTCCTCCACCTGGCTCACGGCTCCGTGTCTCTGTGTTTTGTCTCTCAGTCTCTGGCAGCAGGTTTGACTTCCAGCCAGCCCGTGGAGAAGCTGCGAGCGTTGCCTCTCTGGCTGTCCCTGCAGTACCTCGGTCACAACGGAATCGTCCAGAAGATCAAACACGCCACCGCTCTGGTGAGCCTCACCTAACTTCTCGTTAACACCATGACACCATTTTCATTTTTTTTTTTTTTTTTTTACATTTCTGTTTGCCTACAGATTAAACAAACCAGACACAACATGCTTGTTGAAAGGAATTATGTGCCGGAACTGTTTCTTGGCAAACAACAGACAGGCACAGTCACTGTGGACAGCCAGGTTTGGTACCATTGTGCCTGTTCATAGACCAAAACCAGAACCTGTGCTGTACTTAGAAACACTGCACAGGAACACTGAATGGATAAACTGTGTTTATCAGGAAATAGTTCCAGCTAACCATAAACCATCATTTTAATGCTCGTCTTTAAACAAAAGAGCTACTGTGTGCCAGTTACTGTACGTGAGGTGTTGGTAGATGCACTTTTGAACTTTTAACAGAGCCAGGCTTGCCCTGCCTCCTGTCTTTATGCTAGACTAACTGCATCCTGACTTCAGTATACACACACACACAGGAAATGTTATCAATGTATTCATCCCACTGTCAGAAAGAAAGCAAACAAGCACATTGCCGAACAAGCTGAACGAGTCTAAACAGTTTCAACAAAAAAAAAAATGTTTTCAGAAATGAAATGTCGTTACATCGTATTGCAATAACATTTTGTGCATTTCACTTTCTTTAATGTTTCCACTCTAGAGCCAGCAGCTCCTGCAGAAACTAAAGTCTCTGGCCTCCATCAAAACATCGGTAGGTGATCTCTTTATGTTCCTGCATCAATAATAACATAACATCTGCCATGATAAAAAGGCTATATGCTCAGTCTTGAGATATTTTAATGGGAAATAGGTCAGGGATACTCCACACGGATTAGTAATCATTACTATTTTATAAGTCACCACAAAATATTTCTAATCTGTCAGCATGCTGTGTACATTCATACTGTGCCCATACATTATACCTCAGTAAGAACAAAGCCCTGTGTATTAGTGTCATAGTGCTACAGTCACCTATTCACATCGCTGCCCACGTCATGCTGCCCAGCCTGTATGAATGCCTGAAAGACAAACTTTAGGAAATATTTCATCCTAAAGGAGAACATTGTAGACGTCATGATCAAAGTATAAATTTGCAAAAAAAAAAAAAAAAAAATTAATGAAAAATATAAATGAAATACCTTCTATCTATGTAAATACTCCTCAGATGTATGCTCAGATCTGAATTTGGCCTCTAGCCTCATGGTGGTAAACTGGTGGCAATGGTTTCTAATTCAGAAGCATCTGTGCACAATGACACTCACTCTAATATTATACTGATATCATAAAAGAAACAACTCACTGTTTAGTGGCTACAACGTAACATTAATATATGTGATAAATGAAAACTCATGTAAAGTTGGTCACAGTCACAAAATACAATACGGATACTGAACATACACTTTATTAGGAACAGTTAGCTAAAAACAGAACTTTTCAGAGAGAGTTAGTTGCTGATAGATCTCAGTGGTGAACTGGAATTGGGCAGATGAACTGCTGTGAAGCTGCGGTGAAGGTTATGATATCAGTAGCTGAGATGGCTTCTTTTCTCTCATCAGACCCACCACACCACCATGAAACTAGAAGCCTTTGTGTATATGTTTAGACCTTTTTCTAAACACACAAACTGAAGAGCAGCTTATGTGAAAATCTGATATTTACAGCCATTATATAGTAGAGGAACATGATTTTGGTGCATTTGGCTCATAGATAATTATTAATTTCCACTCACTCATGAAGTTCAAACACACATGTTGACACAGAAACATTGCTTAATTAACTGCATAATGGGCAGCTTAGGTGTTGTTTGTTGTTGTGTTTGGTGAGAAGGTTTACAGGAGCACCAGGCATCAGAACCTCTTCATATATAAATAAATAATGTGGAACGTGTTACATGAAGAAATGACCTCCAGATGTTCAAAGAAAAAAAAAACAAAACCATTTGTGTTTATAGGATGTGCTTGAGACAGAGATCTCTCTCGTCGAGGCCTTGACCATGGTAACATCAGAGCTGCGTGATACTCTTTAACAGTCTCAGGGGCACAGCTTAAAGCTTGTTCACTGCCATCCACCAAAGGCAAACACTGTATCCATACGGTCACTCAGATGTAATACCAGGCTAACGGCATGATACATTAACACTACTGGAAACAAGACGCAGTGAACAATCAGAGTGTTGGGGGATCAGAGTCATGACACGGTGGTACTCAACCTCACTGTAGCTGTAGGTGAAAGAAGGATGGGCTTCAGTTTTGTTCTGGTCACCTTCACAGAAGTTTGAGTGTTTAGTACCACTGAGTCTGCAGGTGTCTGTGTGAGTTCTTCTCTGTATGTGTGTGTGTGTGTGTAGCTGTAGTTATAGTCAGTGTGGGTTACCTTGGTTCCAGGGCGTGGTGTCGCCGATCCCGCCCATCTCCGGGGCTTCACTGCGGGACGTTCTGGGCTCTCTCATGCTCTCTATTGTAGGTGGGCCTATGCCTTTGCCCGTCTCCCTCACCCCCCCCCCCCCCCCCCCCCCCCCCTTCCCCTTTGTCCTCCCTTCTCTTCCTTTTCTTTCTCCCTGTCACTCCTGACCATTTTCCTTCACCCACATCAGCTCAGCGGTGTGTGGGTCTCCATTGGCTGATGGACTGTTCACTTCTTCCTAATTGTTTAGGATGTGGACCACTCAGGCATGTTCTTTGAGGTACTTCAGGGAATGCCTCTCCACACTCATTATGTTTTGTTGCCTTTGGAAGAAATACAAGGGTCATGAATAATTAATGAATGTGTCACATGCTTTTGCATCTGATTTAGTCCTTTAGTTTAAAATCCAAATATGAGTCAATGTCCACTCAAAGATTCATTTGAAAAATGCCACAGCAAAACAACACAGGGTTGACCTGCAGAAACTTTAACTTGTTTCAGCTTTTGTTGCAGTGTGCATCATCTGGCAAGACGCATCTGCAACATGAACGTATGCTCACTCTCTTCACAATGGTGTCCCATTGATTCTCAGGGGTGTGTTGTCCCTCTGCTGCGTCCTCCCAAAGTCCTCAACCGGTTCCTCAGTTTCGCTGAGGTTCAGTAAGAGTTGGCTGTTGTGCACTACAGTGACAGGTCCCTCACCTCTGACCAAGCAGGTTCTCTCATCACTGTTGGTGATCCAGCCTGTCACTGCAAACATGACCCGCCCTGACCCCCTGAGTATTGGCAGTCAGAAAGTGCAGTATCCAGGCACTTGAAGGAGGTGTTAAGTCCCCGGCCCATGAGCTTAGGAGCCATTCTGAACCACTGTATGTCAGATATTTTTCTGTGATTCAAGCAGGTCTATTGTGCCTGTGGTTGGGAAGTCAACAGAGCCAATCAGATCTTTGTAGGCATGGTCAAGAATGGGGACATTATCTTTCTAGCCACCTACACAACAACTCAAAAGACATTCCTATGTGTGTTGGGATTTACTTCATAGTCCCTCCAGCATGTTTTGTCTCTAGCCTACGGTTTCCTCCCACTCGGAGGAGCCTGGAAGGCTTCCACAGGGAGGTGACTGGCAAGCATCCTAATCAGATGCCCCCAAAGACATCAAGTGGCCCCTTTCAGCATGAAGGGCAAATGCTCCTAATTAAAACGGATCCCTTTAAGTTTTTAAGTCCAGAGCAACTCATACTGGGATCCTCTTGATTTCTAATGAAATTAAATGCAGCTATAATGACCATCACTCATTCTCTGTTGTCTAGGTAGCACTGTGGGTTGCCTGTAGTGTTTGTTCCTTAGCAGTGAATGTTGTGTGTATATCTTTGGTATCCAGGAGACCAGGCCCATAGCATACATCCTCTGTCTCTTAATTAAGATAATTATTTAAAGTTTACCAGGATCTAGTCTTAGACCAACCTCAGTTGTGTGGGACTGTCTTGAATCTTGTGTGGTAAACTTTTAACAACAAATGTTTGGTATTGTGTTTGAGGTATCTTACCTGGTGGTATTTTGTTTTCTCCATTTTTTTTTTGTTGTTGTTTGTTCTTCTTTGTTTACATCATTGTTTGGTCTTCCTGCTTGGTTGAAAACATCTTAGTGGTTGGATGTATGGGCTTCTTCTTGAACCTTGAGGTGTCTGTTTTAGCTGTGCCTATTGTTAACTCCTGGATCTTGTCTTGTCCGTTGCTTCATCTAGTTTATCCTGTGGTTGAATACTTTTGATTATCCCTCTTTACTGGCCTCTGATTCTGGTCTGTGGGGGTCCACCTCAAAAACCCTGGAGAAGAGGCCATCTCACCTGGTGCCTTGTGCCTCAGCCCACCAACAGACTAACTACAGTCGATAAACTGAAACCCTTAAGGTCTTGGTATGCTTCAAACAAACTGCGATCATGTTCAGAGGTAAAAGTATTTTATGTGTGTTCCAAATGGCCACACTCAAAGGTGAGGCCAAAACAGAGGGCCAGGATGAGAGAGAAGTTCTGACCTGTGTACTTTCACACCTGTACACACCTGGCCAGTCACTGCGTAAAGTGGGTGCGACCGTTTGAGGCATACTGAGGCCTTGCGACATGGCCTGGATGAAATAACCATTTGTCTCTTATAATGTGTAAAACATATTACAGTTCTTTTTTTCGGTTCTCTAACTTGACAACACCACAGATGCACGTGAATTATTCATGACCCTCGCATCAACACCCCCAGAAACACCTAGCCTTCATTTCAGCCCCACCCAGGCATGATGCTTGCCTTAACTTCTCACCTGGATGCCATCAGTGATAGGCTTCACTATGGGTTGTATTTCCTGTTTTTGTGCTGTACCGCATGTAACTTCAATGAGATCAGTTTTTTTTTTCTAACTGAATCTGATTCTGGTTAATTGGCATAGCTCAATTTGACTCAGATATTAAGATAATGCTTAACAGGAGACAACAACCCTGGGTGATATACTCCAAAACACAAGTATATCCAGGTACTGCCTGCATCAGTAGCCTGGTTGCATGGTTCAAAGATTATAAGTTGGAATATTTTACAGTGATAATGGAGTAAATTGCAGTGCCCAATGCCACGTATTGATCTGTTTCCATAATTTAGTTTTGATTTGAACGAAGTGTCGGCTCAGGCACTGTGTAAATCTTCAAATCTGGAGCCGTAGCTTTGGTTTGGGCTGCTCCATACCGCTGAGAGGCAAGGACCGGGCACCACCACTTCCATACAGAGCGGTTTGACAATTCAAACTAAACCTGTATGCGACATACAGTTACAGCTACCATGGATATAACATATAGTGGCTTCAGTGGGCATGGACACAGAGCAGACTCTTAAATACATGTTTACATCGCAACCTTTCAACTTACAGCAGCTGTTTTGCATGTCATAAAGAATACCACTTGAGTAAGTGTGATTCTAATGAACGTCTCAGATGCCTGATTGATTGTCTTTGTGTGTCCAACAGGTGGAGGATGAACTCAGCTCTCCTGTGGTGCTGTTCAAGTTTTCCCAGGAAATGAGTGCTGGTAAGCTCTCTCACTTGATACCATCCTCCACTGCAGTCTTCTGCTGTGTTCTATTCAAAGTTGGAGGTCGGTCCTGTCCTTAAGGGTGGATGAGCTGAGATCTTAAGGTGCTGAATCTTTTGATGAAGGAGACCATAAGAAGCACTTGAAAGCTTCCATACTCAAAAAAATGTTTTGAATGATGATGAGTTATTATTGAGATAATACCAGGATAATAACGACATTATACACAGCATAATCCTAAACACAGTATATTGTGTTTTTGCTTTATTTTCCTTTGTGCTATGTTTTTAGGATCCAGTGGGGGTTCAGTGGAGGGTTACTGTACTGGGGAGAAAGAGGTCATTGATGCCTTCAACAGATGGGTGAGTGTTTTTTTCTTCTTAAGCATGTATGTAACTAGTATTTTTGTGCCCATGGTAGTTAATTCTGCACTAATCATTATTTTAGATATTAACAATGGATCAAATGATTATGTGTAATGTAAAGGGAATAGCTCATAATGTCAAATCCACAGAGGATTATAACCAACTGTGCAGTTCCTCTCAGCACCAGCAAATTTTTTTTTTCTCTTTTAGCTATTTTGACTTTATAACCTCATTTCCATCATCTGATAGATAGACAGGCAGCTGTTGTCGATTCATGTATTCATTGTAAATGTCCCTGGGTGTATGTAGCTGGGTGAACAGCTAGCCCAGTTGGTTCCCACCAGTGGAGTAGATGTGGTGGAACTTGAAGACGAGGGTACCTGTGTTCGCTTCAGCCCCCTCCAGACTGCTGCAGGTAACATGAACTCACAAACACAACCTTTTGCCTCGAAGTATTTTTTAATATAGTTAAATATTGTCAGCAAGAGTTAAACCCTCACTGCGTCTGTGACTTCTTCCCTCCCACCCAGTCCTAGGGACCCAGCAGGAGGATGTTGAGGAACTGGCGGAGAAGCTGACGGAGCTCGTGCCTGTGATGAGCTCCACGATGTGCCTCAGACAGGACTTCAAAGAGGAGACCCACCAACACTCTGCCTCACTCATATACATAGAGGAGCTCAGCTGGCCTGGCCTGGGCGCTGTCCGGTAAGGCTGCATAGGCTTAAGGATGTGAAGGGTTTTGTAGTTCAGGCCAGAAAATTCTTATCATTCTTCTTATCTATTAAGTCAGCCGAGTGGTCATTCAATTCAGCGTTCAGCGGCAGAATATTTCCTAAGTAAATCCATCCCCGATGTGTCCAGTAGAATTCAAACGTGGGATTGTGACGGGTGTGTTGTTGTTGTTGTTGTTCAGGTATGAGCCTCAGGATGAAGGGCTGGATGAGAGCAGGAGGAAGCAGGAGCTGGGAAAAATTAACACTGAGCTGCTGAAGAAACTGCAGGACCTCGACACTGACATCGTCTTCTCCACTGGTTAGTACCGCTTCACCTCTGAGAGAACCTTTGAACAGTGTGACGCACTGAACGTATCTCACTAAACTTTTCTATTATCTCTCTCCTTTTTTCCGTCTCCACCTTTATCCTCAGGTCCTGAGTTTGGGACAGAGGAGGACTGTATCTTTGTGGGCATGGTGACTGAGGATGTCGATGTTCCAGAGCTAGTGGATACCATAGCTGCTCTGGGGAGGGACATAGAGGAAAGCGGAAGGGTAAGTGAGATCTGGCAACACATGTCTCTTCTCTTCCTGCAAGACATCATGTACAGGTGCAGAGAAAAAAAAAATCGAATGAGATTATTTTTCCTGCGTAGCTATTGGAGAACATGACGGAGGTGGTGAGGAAAGGCATCCAGGAGGCAGAGCTGCAGCTGCAAAAGGCCAATGAGGAGAAACTCATGGAGGAGGTGTGTGTGTGCTTCATTGATTGTGAGTTTTGGGGATGTGTGTAAAGGTGCGTTCAGACCAAACAACCAGCAAATTTTTTTGCGTTATTTGTGAAAACATCTGCTGGACTGTTTTTGGAGCATTTCGCAATCCGCAAATATTTGGCCCTAACAGCCAATGGGAGTCCTCCTTCTAGAAAAGGAGGAGGGGCTTACTTCCAAAGATCCCACATACATTTAACCATGACCAAAATAACCACTATTGGAAAGCCAGCTGTGCTAATGTTTGCACTAACTGGTGAAGGCAGCTAACTCTAGTGCTAACTTGACTTGTAGTAAAGTACAACCGACAGCTGTGAATATACAAATCCAATCCATTGCCATGTTTGTCCTCTTGTCTTTGTGTTATAGGGGATGTTGAGACAGCTTCCTCTGGTTGGCTCCGTTTTAAACTGGTTCTCTCCAGTTCAAAGCTCCATAAAGGGAAGGACCTTTAACCTCGCTGCAGGTACTGTGTGTGTGTGTGTGTGTGTGTCGCTGCATGATGACACTGCATTCTGTGGGGACACGGACACATGACACTCTGAAGTCACTTTAATGTCAAATCAGGTGCAACTTTTCAAGCCAGTGATGAACCTGAAGCCACCCAGACGTTGTCTTATCTGGAGGTGTTTCCAAAATGATAAGAGATGAGACTCCGGTACTTCCTTAAAAAATATCATGTGACTTGTCTGCTGAAATGTATCAGATATAGACATTGTTATATCTCAAGTACACAAATCCTTGAAATAACAGATCTCCAGAATCCAGCAAGTACGGAAGAGAGGAGGCCAGTGACTGATCCTGGATCAGTGTCGGTCTGTTTTAGTAACATTTGCTGAAATTGCATTGGCTCTGAACAGCCACAGGAGGGCTTGTAGGCTGAGTGAGGGAGGAAGGCATTTCATCTTTTTTTTTTTTTAACAACACTGTGCAACTTTTTTTTGGCCCGAGGTAGTCATGTATCAGTTTACATATGATACGACCATTCTTCTGGATAGATGTAGGCATTTTTTATCTGCTCAGCACTTCTGGAAAAAAGAAGGACTCAACAGAAGAAGAGCCCTGCAGTTGAATGGCTGTAATTTAATATTTCTCCAGTAATTAGCGAAGATGCTCCAAAGGTCAACATTTAGGACTAGCCCAAATTCAGATTCCCTCAGTTGAAACTTATACTAAAAATATATATGATACATATGTGACATGCCATATATCCACCTATGCCATGTTTTTGAAAATTGTGAAAACAGAGCAGATATAATGTGAAAGATAGCACCTTTTAAAACATACTGACTGTACATGAATGTTCATTGTCATTTACATTTTTAGTGTTATATACATGGCTGTAACCATAGCACTGTGTGCATTATGCTAATATACTCTTGTGAAAAGTATGTAAATGTTTGTTAGTGTATGTATGTAACACACGTGTGTGTCCATAGGTTCCCTGGACTCCTCAGAGGTGACATACACCACTAAGGCCCAGGCAGGCAGGCCATCCATGCAAGACACCTCCACCTCCTCATTAAAGAGATTTCCAGGTAGGATGGACCATGTCTGTTGCTGTTGCAGAAGTTTTTTTTTTTGTTTTTTTTTGACCATTGGTATTGTCAGTGAAACTGAACGCCTACAGACATTTCAAATTAAAAGCCTAACAGTAAAGGAAGAGATTAAACTCTTTAAGCTAATTGAAGAATTGCTTTTCATGTGAAACATCTGTTGGAAGTGATGGAATTCATCTGCACCCCTATGAAAAATATTTTATTCTATAGGCTTGGAGACATGAGGGAGTATTCTCAGTGATATCTGATAACACAGAATTTGGGGTATTTATGGGAAATGATATCACACTCACCTCATTCACTTCCTGTCTTTATGTTCCCTCACAGGTCAGAGGTTGTTCCGGCGCTCAGGGGCAAGCTCCGACTCCTTTAGTGAGACCAGCTCCGTCGGACAGGCGGATGAGATAGCCAGAGAAGAGAGCACCACTGTGAGCAGCCCCGTCCACCCGCCCTCCTCTCCACCTGCACCAGAGGAGGACTTGCACACTGCAGGCGACGTCTCACCGGAGAGAATCCAGGAGTCCTCTGAGCAGGTGCACACACAGGTGGAGACTGTGGAGGCCTCAGAGGAGAGGCAACCTGACGGCCCAGAGGTGGAGCAGAGCGGGAGATAGGACAACTCCCCCGCTTAGGTGTCCTCCAGCCGTCCTCTGAATGGTACCAGCCTAACAGATGTTTTAAAAGAAAAGGCGTCATTACATTACGAATCCAAATTCCAGTTTTGAGTAGAAAACCGAAGGAGCTTGATTTGGCTGTTTGTCTGCATTTCATATTTCAGGATAGCAAGGATGTCAAAGTTGATGGAAGAATCCACCACTGGGTTACACTTACACTGTACCCAGAGCAGGTTGGGTGGATTCTTCCTTTAAATTTAGGATTTAAACAGAGTTCAGAGTGAGATTCAGCCCGGCACTGTGTTGATTGTTACTCTGATTTCTCTGTCAGGTGATGACGTCGGGCGGAGCAGCCATGTTGCACACAGAATGTTTTTAGATTTAAGGAGAAATATGATTGTTTAACACTCCATTCACACGCAACTGGACATGAAGCAGCTCAACATTAAAGCAACGAGCGTCGCTGCTATTAAACTGTTTAGATTCCCCCATGTAAATAGTCTACACAGGATATATATTTAACTCGTCCAATTACTCACTATAATAATTTATAATAAAATAAATCTGTATAGGAGGAGTAGAATATCATCTTCTATTTCATTAATAATGGCTACTAATAACAACACTCCCTTCGTGTGTGCACTGCCCCGCAATGCTATGACTGGGTATTAGAGTCACTGCTATGGCAAAAAAAGAAATCTCAAATAAAAAAAATTAAGGTGGATGAAATGCAATGATCACAAAAAGTGTCACAAAATTACAAGAATAAAGCCACAGTGTTTCAACAGAAAAGTCATGATATTACAAAATAAAGGTACAATTCTTCAAGAAAAAGTCACAGTATTACAAGAGAAAGCGGTAACTTTACAAGAAAAAGTTGTGATGATTTGAGATAAAATAGTCATTTTATGAGGAAAAACATGAAATTGAAAGAGTCGTTAAAAAAAACAGACTGTTAATACAACAGTTTTACAAGATAAAATTGTAATTTTACAGTAATTGGTCATATAAAAGTTAAGCTGTTATTTTACCATAAAAAAAAGTGATTATAAGATAAAGTTGTAATTGTGATCATTTGAGATCGAGCTGTGACTTTATGAGGATAGTAAAGACATTACAAGAGCAAGTTGTATTTTAAGTCATATTTTGAGAAATAGAATTAGACTTTTCATGATCAGTCTTTCTTGTTGAATTCTGAAATACGACCCTTTCTCCTGAAATTACGGCTCCTGATGTCATGACTTCAAAATATTAAGTCCGTTCTCAAAATCTCAGAGCTCTTTTACGACAGTGGCCCTAATACTCTGTCGCACACAGTATTCGCTCCACGTACAGCTGGCGACAGAGTCATATTATGTTTTTTTTAATTTGTATGTAAATGTATTTTTGATCTCTGTCAGTGATGCGACCTGAGCAGAGGAGCGTTGCTTGGCGTTTATTTACTGTATGTGGAATATTTCATTTCTTTGCCAAAAACATCCTGCCAGAACTGGGTCAAACTACTGCCTGTCCTGCATTAGCCTTTAAATATTTTGCAAGTGCCATATTAGAGGGCCAAACAGTTGTTTTTTTTTGGGTTTTTTTTGTTTGTTTGTTTGTCCTTTTTTGCACTTTTTTGAACGACTCATTTGATTCTGTGAGGTTTGGAAATTCACGACCTGCCACTAACATCCCATCTGTCGCTCTCGTCCATTTGAAATCCTTTGGTCTATATAATCACCGGCAGCACAGGTCTGTCACACCAGGACAATTTCACAGCCATTTTTTTTAAAGGGAGATGTTAAAGACCCCTAAATACACTGTGTGGTTTTGTCCTGTCACCATATGAAAGTCAGTGGGTCACAAGAGAAACGTAGTGTTCAAAGTAAATGGTTGTCCTAGATTTAACTGTGAGACACGTCAAAGACGACACCAAAGACAGCCTGCTTCCTTCTGACAGTATCAGAAATACAGGAGCAAACTCTCGCCATGACCCATGTCTACAAACCAACCAATCAGAATACAGGATGAAATGACACAGAACACATATTACACCGTACAGTCTGACACACGGGACCAAGGTTGTTGCAGACCATCTCACAGAGTCAGACATGTATCAGACCGGTAAGATCACTGTTACTGCTGTTACTGTCTCTGTTAATGTCTCTGCATGCACATGCTCTAGAGACGCTGGGGCAGGCAGCTGCCTAGTGAGGCGCCCGGGGAGCTGGGGTGGATCGCTGCCTTCCTTAGGGGCACTACAGCCCATGGTCGCAGAGGCAGGGGAGGCCACCGCCGTATCCATTTTTTTTTTGCGCTTGGTCGAGGGATCGAACCCACGACCCTCTGAACTCAGGCCAGTCCAAAGTCCAAAGCCGCACTCTTAACGGCTGCCCCCAAGGTTCTGGCAAAGAAAACATGGGGAAAACAGGGAGTAGAAGTGTGCGCACTTATTTTTGAAACTCTGATTGGAAACTTTTGTTAACAACATGATCAATAGCTTCTCATCGGCCTGGGATTATAGTTGTTGTATATGCCATGTGGAATTGAAAGGGCCTGAATGTAAAATCATACAGGGGAAAAAAATTCTTCGGATGAAAGCAGAAACACAAATTTTGGTGCTTGTGGAACATTTATAACAATATAACAATAGAAGTAATAAAATGTGGATTAAATACAGCGGTTTAATAAGGAATGAACACAGTGGGAATGAAGATTACAAAAGAGTGGATTTCAGCTTTATTGCACTTGTTCTGTAGATAATTACTTTACTACTGTTCTTTATTTAAATTCTTATATGGTGTAAATGAAGCAGAATCTTCTTAACGATTATTTTTGTTATGTGATTATAATGCAAAGCTGAATCAATAACTTTCTAACCTTACAGGAACATGTTTGATGAAGAACTTTTGGTTTTGATGTGAAATGTCCTGGACCGTCCTGCCTCTGCCTCTGTCTCTGTCTGAATGATGGATTGTATTGAATTAGCAGAATCCTTCCTCTTGAATGTTTTCTACAGTTAGTTTATGGTACAGATGGACGTTGACATGTGTGGTGTAAATTCTGTCTCTCAACAGATTAAATTCTAAGTTTTCTAGTCTTAATCTATGGCCATGGCTTTCTGTAGTTGTTAGAAATCTAAAAGTATCTCTCTATCTGATTTTCATTCCTCACCTATACAGTCAGCATACATACATCCTAAATACATCTGATTGTAATTGTACCCGAGCCCCAGATGTCTGACAAACAGCAATAAATGAAGATGAGTTTTAGCAACAGAAACTGAAACTGCCATAAAATTCAAAGGCAGCCGGTTTGAGGAATGAATGAGACATTCTGAACTCAAACCAAAGTGTGTTCACAACCTGCCCCCAGAATTTATTTATGTCCGGTCTGAGGCCTTAACATCTACAGCAAAAGAAAATAAAGCAGCAGTCAAAGCAATGTAAAAAAAAAAAAAAGACAAAATAATAATAATGATTACCACAGGTGTGGACTTGAGTCACATGACTCAAAGCAGAGTCTTGAATCTCATATCATGTCTTAAGACTTGACAGAATCAAAACAGACATGACTTTGACTCGAAAATTGACTTCACCCTTGGCCACTGGACAAACATTAAAAATGATGCGTTACAGAAACTAGCTGTTCATTTTCCTGCGAGCAGATATACCCTGAATCAGCCTGACAGCAACCACTCACACTCTATATTTTATACTCTAAAAAAAAGCTCATGTGATAATAGCTTATGGGAACATCATTTTAAGAACATCTACAGTAAATATCTGTATTTAAAAAATCTCTGCAGAGTAACTTATTTTTTTTTACTGTCATTTTGAAAATTTTCATTGAATTCACTGTAGTTTAACATTCAAGACAATTAAGTAATTAAATAATCCCCTTATACAACTATCATTTCCTGTTTAATTAATTTGCAGATTACATACTTTATTTTATGGTTAATTTTTTTAATAGAAATAATTAACTGTGTTTTTACAGCATTTACACTGAGTCTAAAATAATGAGTGATTTTTTTTTTATTGAGTTGCTTTTATCTAAAATAGATTAGCAACTAACGATGATTCAGTAAAAACAATTAATAAAAAACAATCATATCACACTTCATATCCTGTTAATCTAAACGCTGTCGGCTTGTTGTGTTGAGTTCTTTGAATGTCAAGTATATGCCTTCAGGCTCTTCTTTTTATGAACAGGCCACTTCCTCTGGTTGAACTGTTAATTTAATGGTTGGTCTACTTTAATACCTGAGGGCATATTCAACAGATACAGAGGAGCTTTTTATTTGATTGATTTGTTGATTCCTTTACAGTCTCTTGGTGTAGTCTTAACTCAAAGCTGCAAGACTAAAATTCATCAATGGATAAAATGAAAAAGGGAATGACTTCAGAGAATTAGCAGTGATTGAGACTGGTGTGTTGCAAAACCAAACATATTTTATATTAAATCATGAACTCAGTAAGTTGCTGCTGTATTATCATCATTTTCCTTATTAGTCTGAGTAACAGGTCAAATGTTAATAACGTTATTATTGTTGCTACAACTAGTGAAAAAAACTTTATCACAAACTTTATCACAAATAACAATGAATTCTGCAAATCCCAGAGTATGAAGGAGATTCAATATAATACTTAAAGTAAATATAATGAACTCGCCAGAAAAAAAAAAAGAGAACAACCCACGAGTATGTCAGTGGGTGTATTAAGTTGTATTACTAAAAGAGTAAAAGTCGTTCTCCATTTGCTACAACAAAAATCTCGAATCTGCGGTTCCTGGAAAGGTCAGAAACTACTGACGTAAAACGGAATGCCATTACTCTTTGGGAAATGTAGTTTCCTTTCCCTCAAAACTCTCTCAAAGCAATTCCTTCCGCTTTTGAATAAGACTTCATCTCCCAGAGGTTACCGCGAGTAGCACGTCGACTGACGGGGCGCATTAGCTCACGCGGACTGTCTCTGGGAGTGCTGAGTCGAATATCCTCTCTGTCGTCCGTGCCGATAGAAGCCGGTGGTTTCATTTCACCTGAGTCGGAGACAAAACATTACACTTCGAGTTGGGACGCTCTCGATTACTCCCGATTACCTTAACGTCGGGTTCTGGGCGGACACCTACGTGGACCAAGAACTGCGTAGCTCAAATCTCACAGAAGTGAAAATCCAAGACCCACGATGGACCCGAGAGACACTGCCCCTGATTCCTGGGAACAAGAGGACGATGTGGAGGCCACAATCGACGGGCAACTTGAACCAGCATTCACAACCCTAAATGTGAACGCTAAACCGTTTGTGCCCAATGTAAACGCCGCTGAATTTGTTCCGACTTTTGCCATGAAAGCACACTCGGAAAATCTCGATTCCGCTGGTAAGTTCACAGTCACGTTGGGGAGCTGCGTTAGCTAGCAGTTAGCTAGCAGTTAGCTAACCGTTAACAGGCGCCTGGGCTGGGTAGTTGCTAGCTCACTAGCCACTCTACAGGCACGCGTTTCTTGAAGCGCCACGAACTAGCTAGCTGCTGTGACGGTTAGTGTAGCAGTAATTTACACGCTGCGCCCTACGCTTTGTAACTTTAACTAAAACACACACCTCCTGCTAATGAGAATCAGGGATTCGGTTGTTCACTAGTGTTATATTGCTCGTTGGGCACTGTCATAAGTGTCTAAAAAGTCATCAACCCAACCGGCATTAGCTTGTTAACACCAACCCAGCGGTAGCCAGCTAGCATGTTCGTTAGTGGTGCGGTTTCACAACTAAGCACCGAAATGAACTCCTGTTTCGCTCAGCGCTTAGGTGATGAGCTCTAACCAAGAACGGTGACCTGCCTATTCTTTAACCAGTAAATGGAGCCAATCACGAGGGTTTTTCAAACATTTCTATTGTTTTCTAACACCCCCAGCTTCACCTGATTATTATAGTTAAGCTTTTATTTGGCAAGAAATTAGTGGGAACGTGAGTGTCTGGTGTGACGTGGATGTACTGACACACTGCTGAAATGTGTCATTGAAAACCGCGTGAAGGCGGACTAGAGACCTGGACGAGGCTGAATGCAGTCATAACAGTCACCTCAGGAAGCCATTATTATTATTATTTTACATTAGCATGTCGTGTGTCTGCTGAACTTTAATAAAACTGTTTGACAGACTGTGCTGCTTACATTGAGCATGTCAGTGGCTTCAAAACCTTCCACTATTGTCCCCACAAACACCATCCGTGGACAGTGATACCAAATGGAAGTGTAGACATGCTTGACATGAGAAACTGCTGTATATGTAACAGGCTCTAATGTCTTCCTCTGGCCTTGACTTAAGGTGGCCTTTGAAGGCGAATCTGTTTATATAGAAGATACTCTTGTTTTCTTCCCCCCCCCCCCCCCCTCAGTCAGTTTAGGAATTCCTTAAATTCCTGTACTTTTTGTTTAACAGAAATCAGCCTACGGGTCGTAGTTCATGCAGTTGGATTTAAACATGAACTCCTTTATTGAATTATTGTTTTGTTTTTGTTTTTTTCAGTTGCTGTTGAAAAAATATCCACCATGGAGGTGTCAGAAAGCACCGGTATGTATGGAGTGTGTGTTTGAGCTGGGCTCCCTCCGTGCTGTGTGTAACATACATGCTGTTACTGCTCACCTTATTGTCCTGACCCGTGTGGGCCCACACTGACCACATAGGATTAACAAAGCCTGAAGGGACAGAGGCCTAATTACAGAAGTTCAGTTTGCCTGAAAGCTGCACCCCCCCCCCCCCTCTCTGTGGACTTTTAGCAGTGTTAGCTTAATGCATCTACATCTGCCACAGGGAGCCTTTATGCAAATTAAAACCCGAGTCCACAGTGTATGACCAGAAA
The DNA here is from genome assembly GCF_017976425.1 of Toxotes jaculatrix. NCBI lineage: Eukaryota > Metazoa > Chordata > Actinopteri > Toxotidae > Toxotes > Toxotes jaculatrix. The sequence goes on along the minus strand of NC_054411.1, from coordinate 20,964,449 downwards.
CTAACTGAACAGTGAGTTTCATTACAGATTAGCATCAGTTTGGTCTTCTGTTGTGTCTCAGGGTTGTGTGGGTCTGTTACATTCACTGAAGCCCTGTTCAGGCCTGGGATTAACGTATCTCTGGTGATCTGATCACAGGTGGACAGCTCTAAGTGTGAGGGCACCCAAAATGCATTGAGGATGCATTTGAGATCCCATCACTCAGGCCACACTCAGAGGGCCTGGTCTTAGCCACACATGGCCACATTCTTTTAGGAGTGTGAACACAAATGTGTCCTGGGCCACACTGAAGGACCATCTACTCAGCTGACGTCCTCTGTGGAAGCTGATGAACATTCTCAACCCTAAAGAAGTACAAGTCATAATACATATACATATGTGTTACGAATGTGTCAAATAACATTTGCATTTGGGTTTTCTGCAATATACCAAGCAATAGACTCAGTCTGTTATAGCTGTAGTGCTGCCAGGTGCTTAACCACTTTTTTTTGTCCAAGTGTAGAAATACAATATTCATCAGTTCATATAATCTCATTGATATATATATATATATATATATATATATATATATATATATATATATATATATATTTTTTTTTTTTTTTTTTTTTTTTTTTAAGGTGATGATCCAATCATCACTAAAGCGTACGTCAGTAATAGAGCCAATAAAAACAAATAGAATGTTCAGAGTTGTCATATTAATATATAAGTTGAATGGATTGATTCATAACATCAACTCATGCTTTGAGTTACGTGCAAGAGCTTGCCGGACAGCTTGTGCTGTAAGTTAATGAAACCATTCAAACACTACTTGTGTTCACTGCCGTCTCTCCCACTGCTTTAAAAACAGCAGCACGTTGGGTCTTTGTAAACAGACCCGATGTATGTACTGTATTTATTTGCAGATAGAGTGGGGAAGTGAAATCTGATCACGTCAAGTCAAGTGCTCAGTGGAGACGTATGTGGAGACGCACTTTAATGGCAGGTGTGAATCGACATAAGCTGTCCACTTATGACTGGACCACTGCAGGCGCATGTTAATGCCTGGTCTGAACAGAGTCTGGGACTGTTTGATTATCACTTTCAGCAGACATGGCCTCACTTCAGTGGGAGATAACACAACAAAACGTACAGGAGCCTGCAATGAACCCCCACCATTCAGAATCAGTTGAGTTGTAAACTGGTGACATGTGATTATTATGAACTATGGTTGTTCTTCTTACAGTATGATGTCTGTCTGTAGTAGTGTGTTGCTGCGTTATATATATATAATTAGAAATAGGAAAATATTGAACAGATAACATTACATGAAAAACTTAACTATCGAGCCCAACAGTACATACAGCAGCTGTGCTGGTGGTGTTATTTGGTCATTCAAATAAATGCACCAGGACAAATAGCTGTAGTATTTGTTTTCCACTTGTTGTGTGGAAACACTATAACATCACAGAGAAACGACGGCAGCAGCCGAGGCGTGGCCACCTTGACTGGGTCATAAACCATGTTGACTGTGCACACATCAGGCTGCTTCCTGTAGCACGCGTTGTAAATTGAGAGAAGAAGAAAAAAGAAAATATATTCATGTTACTGTTTAGGAGTAGTAACAGATTTCTTTCCTTGTTGAAATCTGCACAATCTGTATATAAGGCAAAGATTTTACACTGAGCCTCATGTGGCGGCCTGTACAGTGTCACACCCCCCCCACCCCACCCCACCCCACCACATCATAGTGCTCATTGTCAAATGTACTCAGTCCAGAAAATGTTTAAAGTGCTAAACTCCATCCACCACCATAGTGGATAATGGAGGTTTTTAGATTCCTCTTAACTTCAAAGTTTTTGGTTGAGTAGGGTAAGAAAACCTCTGGTTGATGCTCTAAAGCTTGTGTATTGTGGTGTGACAATAAAGTTATATCACTGTATTAATATAGTGTAATTTTAAGGGAGCGGTTTCCAACCTGGGGGTTAGGACCCACCAGGGGGTCACAAGATAAATCTGAGGGAGTTGTAATGGGAGATGATTAACACAATAGGAAATCAGGAAAAGAAATGTTTCTGCTGTTTCATTTCTTCCTGCCTTTTTCTAAGAAACATTGTACGGTTACAGAGTGAAGGAATCTGCACATCACTTAACTTTTCACAGACACACTTGAATGCAAGCTGTTGTGAGGAATCACAAGTCGGAATTGCATCCATCCTTAAAAGGTCGCCAGCCTAAAACGTCTGGAACCCATTGTGTGTTCGTCTCTGTCATAGGCTACTTTTGGGGGACACATTTCAAACTAAAGACCAGTTAACTGGGGACAAAGACTGATTTTGGACTCAGTGGTTAGGGTTAGGAAGGCAAGCGGTGGTTAGGGAAAGTCTTCAGGAAATGAATGCAAGTTTGTGTAATGTCCCCAAAAGTGATGTTGATGAACACTGTGTGTGTGTTGCAATCTGAACAGTATATTCAGGCCGTAAGTATTTGGACAGTGACACATGTTTTGTTCTTCGGGCTCTGTGCTTCAGCACATTCAATTTGAAATCAAATAATGGATACTACATCAAAGTGCCAGGTCTCAGCTTTAACCTGGGGTAGGTTTACTTCAGTATAGATAGAGCTGTGTGATATTACAGAGCTTCTAACACATGGAGCCCAAATTTCTATGGTTCAAAAGTAATTGGTCACGAAAAGTTTCTTGGGCGGCTGTGTGTCGTTCATGCACAAAGAGCTCACACATGGCTTAGGGTCGATCGAGAGCTGAGGTGGTTAGATTGATGTGGATTTGTGTCGAACATGCAAGTAGAGAAGACAATAATGAGGCTAAAATAAGAAGCAAAACTCGGAGAGATAGCAAAAGTAGTTGGTTTGCCAAAAGCAACGTTTATGTAAAAACTAGAAAATGGCAAACTACCTGGGAAACCAGGGAGCACAAGTCTTGTGCATGGCCATTTTCATGGTGACTGCGCAGCAAGTTTACCAATGCTCTGCAGGATGTAAGGCAGACACGTTTCCATTCAACAGTCAAAAGAAGACTCTGTGACCATCACCTCAGAGGATTCACCACAAGGTGCAAAACCCCCTGGTAAGACTCAAACACAGGAAGGCCAGACTGCAGTTTGTAAAAACATCTAAAAGAAACCAGTCGAGTTCTGGAACAAATGCTTCAACAAAGATCAACTTCCGTTCCGAATGATGGAAAGAGGAAAGTGAGGAGGAAGTAAAGGGACAGCTCATGACCCAAAGCTACCACCTCATCTGTCAAACACGGTGGTGGTTCTGTTATAGCTCGTATTGTACTGCTAATGAAACCGACACGCTGGCGTTTTATGGATGATTTCATTTCTGACAGAAATGACAGGATGAATGTAGACGTGTACCATTTTCCCATGTGGTGTGTGTGTCTCCCAGGACTTGAACAGGTGACCTTTTCTGGGAACTCTCTGAGATAAACACAATGCAGGAGTGTGCTGATCGAACGGGTGCCCTTCGTGTACGGCTAGATTTACTGGTGTTGTGTGTCTGCGCATGGAAACACTTTACGTCCTCAAATCAGATTAGATCAGATTTGTAAGGAACCCAAACCGGTTCCGCTCTGAACCAGGATCTGTTCTCTTGCAGTACTGCTGAACTGTGTAGGAGGCTGTATGTCAGAGCACTGTCATTGTTTCCAATTTTATCTGCTGCTTTGGAGCTAAATGTTCATCATTGTGCTGTTGCAGCACTGCACTTCATAGAGAGAATGTAGGGTCCCTAACTCATCAAACACCGTCACTACTGAAGCGTAATATACCTCTGATACTGATTTTATTAAATGCATTGTCTTCTATGGCGGGTGTCACTGTTTACTACCCTGTTCCTGATTGGATAAAGAATAATTATGTGTCGCCGCGTTTTTTTTTTGCGAAATGTGCAGCTCCCGTGGAGAACGGCGACACAGAGATGACCACAGAGGAGCCGTGGGACCAGAAAGAGGCTGAGCCAAACGAGGAGGAGCCAGGAGGCGGGGACCGGGGCCCAGCCGTGGCGGCGACGACGACGACGACGACGGAGGAGACGGCTCCAGAGGTGATGGAGGAGGAGGAGGAAATGACAGTGCCCAAGGTTCCACTTACACAGCCAGACGCCCCCAAGAAGGAACATATCAATGTTGTATTCATCGGACACGTAGGTCAGTGCACACACACACCCCGTCTGCTGCTGTTAGAACGGAAAAGAAAAAAACAACCACAAACATATAGTTTCATTTTTAAAGATGGCTCACTGATTTTCTAAAACATCTGGACAACTGAGACAAGAGAAAGTTGGGCACTGTTTCCAGTGGTGGGTGAATCCACATTGGTGCTGTATTTTTTTTTTTTTAAAGAAAGCATAGAATATCACCAGATGTATCTCGTAACGTGTGAAAACCTAAGCATGCTGCTCACTGTGTGTTAAAACGTGTGTTTGGGATCCAAACATTCCTGACAGGGGATCAGACAACAACTGGATTAACACGGAAAGAGAGTGTTGCTTTGAAACTGTTACGCTTATGTCCCTTTAACCAAAATCCTCTGAATGCTCACACGTGAAAGTTGTCTCAAAGACGGGGGGTAAAGCGGTGGACTCAGCTCCTCCAGCTGCCGTGTTTATGTTCCATGTCCGTTATTGTTTGTTTACTCAGCTGTGTCATTGTGCCGACACTCATGTGTCTGTTACCAACTTCCCAGATTACACTTCACCTTCACACTGCGTCATCGGCGCCAACAAGTTCAAAGTGCACTCATTAACTTTGTGCTCGCTTAACATAGACTGCGCTCAGGTGTCTGCATGGCACCTACTGTAACACGACAAATGAGTCAGTCTGCACAGTCACTTTGTTTCTGTACGACAGCTGAGATGTGACGGATAGAGACTATGATAAAGCCTCAATGTGCATTGCTGATCTGGTGACACAGACCAAACTTTAACTTGGTCTCAGTTTTGACTGAATCTTAAGCCGCTGTGTGTGTGTGTGTGTGTGTGTGTGTGTGTGTGTGTGTGCTTCTCCAGATGCTGGCAAGTCCACCATTGGCGGACAAATCATGTGAGTCTTTTTTTTTTTTTTTTTTTTTTAAAGTTCTGTTGTTTTTCCACATAATGAGTCAGATTATATTCATCATATCAGGCCTTTGAAGTGTTGACACATGTTTTCTGTGTTCTCCTCCTCTCTGACAGGTATCTAACAGGCATGGTAGACAAGAGAACCTTAGAAAAGTATGAGAGAGAAGCCAAGGAAAAGAACCGAGAAACCTGGTGAGTGGACACACTGCTCTGCCTGAACATGGAAAAAAAAAAAAAAAAAAAAAAAAAAAAAAAAGCCCTACGCGGATTGAAATAAATGGTCGATTGAAATAAACGATTGATTCGTCTCAGGTATCTGTCTTGGGCTTTGGACACCAACCAAGAGGAGAGGGACAAAGGCAAGACGGTGGAGGTGGGCCGAGCATACTTTGAGACAGATAAAAAGCACTTTACCATCCTAGACGCTCCAGGCCACAAAAGCTTCGTGCCCAACATGATCGGAGGTGCATCACAAGCAGACTTGGCTGTTCTGGTGAGTCCAGGAAAATAACCAGCATGTTTTTTTTTTAAATTAATTAATAGATCATTACAGGAGTCCCCCCCCTAAATATCAGTATTAGTATCAGCCTCTAAAATCTGTTATTGTATTGTTTGAACAATACAGTGATGTTTGACTTTCATCGGCAGGAAGTCAGCTCCATAACGGCTGTTTAAACATCAACTGCATGAAAGTAATTCTCCTTCATATCCTGATATTGATACTATCAACAGCAGGAGCTTGCAGCCACTGTGTGATATTCAGTGGCTTCCATAGGAACGCTAACCCAGCGTGTTAATGTGTACTGATAACTGACCATTCATCAGCCGTGATCAGCACTGCCATCTCCTCCAGGACTTTTGTCACAGCAGGTTAAGGAACATTGTTTCCTTTCATTCAGATACAAGCCGTTTTCTGACCTCACCTCTGTAAACCGCTTAGGTTTCATTCGGTCTTAAAGACTCAACCAACTGACTGAACGAATGTCCCCGTTCCTCAGGTGATCTCTGCCAGGAAAGGCGAGTTTGAAACGGGCTTTGAGAAGGGTGGGCAGACGCGGGAGCACGCCATGTTGGCCAAAACGGCCGGCGTGAAGCATCTGATCGTTCTGGTGAATAAAATGGACGATCCTACGGTCAACTGGAGCCTCGAGAGGTGGGTAGGGGAGGGTTATCTGGTGTCAGTCCAGTGTTAGCGGTGAGTTGAGCTCCTCCTCTCGGGATGCTGACAGTCCCTCCTGTTTTGTCTTGAACCCTCAGGTATGAAGAGTGCAAGGAGAAACTGGTGCCATTTTTGAAGAAGGTGGGCTTCAACCCGAAGAAAGACATTCACTTCATGCCGTGCTCCGGGCTGACGGGGGCCAACCTGAAGGAGCCCACCGAGATGTGCTCCTGGTATACGTGAGTTCCCCTCCGCTCCCTCTCAGCAGCTGTGTCCCCTGTGGACAGTATGGTGAACTGTTGAAGAGACAGGAGGGATCTCCACACTAACTGCTTGTCCACGTTTGACTGTCATTGCAGAGGTTTACCATTCATTCCACATTTGGACAGTTTGCCAAATTTCAACAGATCAAGTGATGGCCCTGTCAGGTTGCCCATTGTAGACAAATACAAGGTAGGATTCTGTTTTTTTTAAATCCCTCTTTATGTTCAGTGTTTAAATGTGTGTGTATGATAGAGGGTTGTTATCAGTACACAGGTTTAGCTTCTAAAATTAGCCCATTTACTGTTACCCTGTTTGTTAAAGATTGACTCTGTGAGCTTTGGGTTCACCGTTTCTGTTTTGATTACCAGTGAACTGTACTCCAGAGTTGAGGGTGTGGATGATGCGAACAGCTTCGTTTGTTTACCTTTTGTCATTTCTTGAAGCTGAATCATTTTATTTGCAGTGGAAACATGACTGATTCTAAATACACCTACTCTCTAACACACACACACTGTCACACACTGTCAATCTGTCTCCTCATCAGGACATGGGCACGGTGATTCTGGGCAAACTGGAGTCGGGCTCCATCAGTAAAGCACAGCAGCTGGTCATGATGCCAAACAGGGTAAGATATCACACGAGCCTTTCCTTCTATCAGCTGACACCAAAGCGGATGAGAGACTTGACTGAAACGGAGTCAAAATACCAGGCGTCTCAGGGGTCTCTCAGCATCATGTCATGGCTGGACTAAAGGTTTCCAAGGGCGCAGCTTAGATTTGTGAGACAGAAACTTCATCACAGATACAGAATTTGCTAAATAAAGAACGCAAGACTCCGATCAGCAAAAGTACGATCAAAAGAAGGCTGTGTTGTAGTGGTCTCAGAGACGAGGAACAGTTTCTAAACCACGTCTCAGGAGTGGAAACGAGGCCAGATACTTGAGGTGGGCTAAGAAATACTAGCAGAGAGTCTCCAGTATCAAGCAGGAGGTCAGGCTTTCGGCTGGACAACACAGCAGCCGACATAAGACACTATTGTGCACAGTCAAACTCTTTTCAGCTACACGTGCGTTAATCGTCTCCTCTGTCTTTGTCTTATCCCCGTGTTTCTGTACCTGCCGTCTCTCTCCACCACGCAGCACGTGGTGGAGGTGTTGAGTCTGCTGTCAGACGACGTGGAGACGGACGACGCCGGGCCGGGCGAGAACCTCAAGCTGCGGCTGAAGGGCATCGAGGAGGAGGAGATCCTGCCGGGCTTCATCCTGTGTAATGCAGAGAACCTGTGCCACTCAGGGCGCACCTTCGACGCCCAGGTCAGCCCGCCCGCCCACAGCCTGGACGACACTCGGCGCTGCGCTTAGGATGCAGCAGCCATTCAATAATCGACAATGAATAATTAAAATAGTTGTTAGTTGCAACCTTTGCTGTCTAGACATGTTTTAAGATTTCCAAAAAATACAGGTCAGTCGTCACCTAGAATCTTTAAGGCGTCCCACCGGTGTAGAGACCTCGGTTCACTTCCCAACAATAGTGTGCCTGACAGTAGCGGAGCTCCAGTGAGTGAAGTGTCTTATTCTTTTTTTTTTTTTTTTTTTTTCCCTCCCCTCAGATCGTCATCATCGAACACAAATCCATCATCTGTCCAGGTTACAACGCAGTCCTTCACATTCACACCTGCATCGAAGAAGTTCAAATCACGGTGAGACCCGAGGCTCGCGAAAACTCTCACTCTGCCGCACGTGACACTCGTTAGTCAGTGAGGTTCATTGTTTATGGGGTTGGTTTAATAATACATCTCTCTTACCCCCCCCCCCCCCCCCCCCCCCCCAGGCCTTAATTTGTCTGGTAGACAAGAAGACAGGAGAGAAGAGTAAGACACGACCACGATTTGTCAAACAGGACCAGGTCTGCATCGCCCGTCTGCGCACAGCAGGAACCATTTGCCTCGAGACCTTTAAAGAGTTTCCTCAGATGGGACGGTTTACCTTACGGGACGAAGGTACCATAGCTCCTACAGTCTCTGTGTGTGTGGGATGAGGGTGGAGGGGTTGATGTGATTTCTGAATTGAAGTTCAGATTCTTGATTTACTTCTAAATATTGAAATGGATTCAAAAGGATTTGGATTTAATAAATTCAAGACAGGAACATGATGCTTTTTGTTTGTGCGTCTCAGGTAAGACCATCGCCATCGGTAAGGTGCTGAAGCTGGTCGCCGAGCGGGACTGAAGCAGGGGGGACGGAGCCGTCTCGAGAGTCCTGGTGAGAAGGAACGGGCAGAGCTCGGTCACAACCCGGCCCCCCCCCCACACTGTTGTCAGCGGCGACGGAACTTCCCTGTCACGCCCCCCCTTCTGCGTGCCGAAGATCAGCTTCAGACAAATAAAATCAAAATAAAAGAAAGAAAGAAAAAAAAAAAACTCATGTGAAAATGAAAACCTGTTTTTAAGCAAACGACAAACCAAGATGAAGATGTCCACACGAGTCAGCTTTCTCATATTGAGAGCTCAGCTATGCCATTTCTGGGTTAGCCCCTCCCTCCACCTCTCCCCACCTCCCTGCTCTGGTCTACTCATTATTACATGATATTTTTCTTCTAGTTCTTTTTCATTTTTTTGTTTTTGCTTTCATAAATGACAATGACAAATGGCAGAAGTTATATCTGTAAACAGATGTGGACCACGATTTTTTTTTTGCTTGGAGTATAAAAAAAATGATTTTCAGAAATTAAATTGCAAAAGAAATTGTTTGAGAGAACTTAAACCAGTGGAAACCAAAATGTTTATCTCGGGTGTACATGTCTCCCTCTGCTTTTACCCAGTTTTTTTTTTTTTGTTTTTTTTTTTTTTGGTTTCTCGTGGCGTTCTGGCAGTGTGCTTGAGCGTGATCAAATGTTATTAAAGCAAACAACTACGACAATAAAATACTTAAAATTGGGGAAAAACAAAGTGTTGTTCATTCTCAGAGTGTTTCACAGTTCGCTTTAAAGTGCGTTACTTGCCTAACATCTTTGGTGGTGAAGGGAGTTCATGAAGCAGCAGGTTACAGGAAACGTCTGACATATAGTTGCTTGTAAAAACAAAAATAAAAATGATTTTCCTTTTCAAATAAAATTCAAATTCTCCTGGTCTATATTACGAGCAGCTAGCAACCTATCACAGGCACCTCAGTCAGCATATTTGGCACCTGATAAGCAACAACTTATCATTACAGGAATGTCAAAATTAAGTTTGGGATCAGTCCACCAGCAGGTGGCGTCTAAATCCCTGCTCACGGCTCTACAGTGAGTAATGAGACAGGTTTGATCCTGATGGGCTGTGATCATTATGATCAGGTTCTCTTTCTGATTCACGGCTGACTCATCGTCCGTGTTTTGAAACTCACAAGTTCACAGCCGTGAAATCAGCTGAGACACCTTCCACCTACAGAAGATCAACTTCACTGTGTGAATGAAGATTAAAGATTAAAAAAAGCAAATAAAAAAAAAGTTTAAACATAAAAATAAAAGTGAATGCAGCTGAATGCACATCTGGAAACACCTGTCTGCTGCCAAATTTCTGCCTGTAGTTTTTTGTTTGTTCGTTTTTGTTTTTGTTTTCTAGAAAGTGGTTTTACGCTCTTTAACACCATGTCTGACTTGGATATTTCACTATTTGAAAAAAAGGAATGTTTGGAAATCTAAAATCCAACATTTCCTATGAACACACTAACAAACAATACAACTAAATTTAAATGATTAATCTGATTAATCTGATGTGATTCAATCTGGTTAATTGTAGCAGTGCACAAATAATATTTAGCTAATAATATTTAACTTGTAAAAGGCAGTAAAAATGTTAAATATGTAAATGTAAAAGTAAAGATACCGTATTATTTCTGTCTACTATTATTATTATTACTATTTATTTACAATATATGAGTATAATATTTCTACTGGCTGGTTTTAAAATGTGCATCATATTCAGAAATTCAAAAGAAGTGTATGTAAGTATCACTGTGTGTGTGTGTGTGTGTGTGTGTGTGTGTGTGTGTGTGCGTGCGTGCGTGCGTGTGTGTGACGCCTGATTGTGTGGCTGCTAAACCTCTTGGCTGCATCTTCAGTTTAAAACAATCATTTATATTTTAAACAAGAGGATTTTCAGCTAAAAAAAACTTCTTTGTACTTTCACTTGAGTGTGTGAGCGTATTTATGCCTGTGTCACACATCAACCTGCCGGCCAGGTGCCTTCAGCCCCTCCTCCAGTGGGCACCACGCCCCTCCTCTGTGAGCCTCAGTCGGGCGACCTGAGCGGGGCTGAGCTCCTCACCTGTCTCACCTTACATCCGCTCTGAAACTCAATGCCGCGGGACAAAGGTGCCGGGAAATAAGCGGAGTTATTGTTAGAGACTCGAGCGTCTCTCTTTGGAGTCACGGAACCGTCTGGATGTTGACATGGAGCCGGTCTATCGGGGCCTGGGTCGCTGTGTGTGCTGCTTCTGGCTCGCCGTAGCCTTTGACATCGTGGGACTGGTCGTGCTCCTCATCGGCGTCTTCGTCAACGTGTTTTTCTATGACCTGCTCATCTACGCGGGCGCCATCGTCATCTTCCTCAGCCTCATCTGGTGGGTCTTCTGGTACTCGGGGAACATCGAGGTGCCCCCGGCGGAGCTGGAGGATGATGTCGGGTTACTAAAGAAGGACAAGGGCGGCCTGAGCGCCATCGGCGGCGCGGTGAGGCGCCTCTCCAGCCGCGTGTCCAGCGGCATCAGGAACTCGTTCCGCAGGAACGGAGCACCGTCCGGTCACCGTGGGCGCGCGCAGAGGTCAGCGGCCGGGCCGCCGGGAGCTCCGCAGGAGGGGCAGGTGGTCGTTGCTATGGCAACGATGGCCCCGCAGGAGAATACCCCGCACGCGGCTGTGTCCTCAGTGGCGGGCTGTGACATTGAGACGCTGCACGCGGAGACTTCACCCAGGCCTGTGTAACGCAGGTGAGGCCCGACCCTCAGAACACTGGCTTTACTTTGTACAGACCCACAACAAACTACATTTAAAATACAACACAATCACACCACAAACATTTCATCATCACCTTTTTAACATGTTATTTTTTCTCTTGGTTATTGTTGGATAAATAAGTGATACTGAGGCTGTTTCAGAGACTTCCTCACTGTCACAGGCAATTCTAATTCTAGTAGCAGAGAAATGTGAATCCTTTCTAATTTCATAATTTCATAATGCATTTTTATTTTGTTTTTGAACCTTGAATTTAGCAACTAGAACAGGCCTAAAGAATCCTATACCTGTGTCTGGCTTTTTTAAATGAAAGGAATACGGAAGTGGTCTGATAATTTAAATGATTTGTGTGTGTGTGTGTGTGTGTGTGTGTGTGTGTGTGTGTGTGTGTAATGCAGGCTTCAGTGTTTTGTTCCACCGGATCCACAACAACAACACATAACAACACCATAATATAAATACCCCTTTAACTGGATCCTGGGTTCTTCCCTGACCCAGGCCTCGTCCCTCCACCGAGCTTGGCTCAAATCAGTTCAGTACTTGTCCTGAAATCCTGCTCACAAACAGAGAAACAAAAAAAAAATTATTCTATATTAAAAATATGATAGGCCGCCCACTCCGGGCGGCACCTCCTCCCATGGGCCCACCATCCGTAGGACTTCGGTGCATTGTGGACTGGGCGACCTGGGCCCGGACCCAGATAAGCAGCAGATGATGACATGACAAAATATGATAATCAGCCTATAAAACCAGGCGTCAAGTCCCAGGAACAATGAGATGTCCTCAGTGGTACGGTCCTCATATGTTCCCATTGGCAGCACAATATTAGAGGAATAATGCTAAATTGATATTTGAAAGTTTTTTATTATTATTGTTTTATACACCAGTGAAAGTGAATGTTAAAACAACAAGGAATCATAGTCCTGTTTAAAATCTGTTCACATTAAGGTGTTCAAATCTCTCTTTATTTAAAACTTTATTCCTGAATACTAGAACTAAAAAACAACCTGGGTGTACTGAAGGCTTCCTCCTTCCTGAGTTTAACTTTATTTTCCTTCAGTCTGATGTAGTTCAAATGTGGAACTCAAAGGGCTACCTGTGCCCGCAGCAGTAAAACTCTTATCGCTGGAAAATCATTAACCACAGTTCAGCGCTCAGTAAAAAGACCAGCCCTCAGTTTAAACAATAGCTGCTCACCTGAAACTTCCGTGAAAGCCTCGTTGTTCACACACACAGCTTGATCTGCTTTAAGAACGAGCTCTAATAACAGTGTTTCATTCATTTTCTTCCCCACAGAGATTTTTTTTTTATTCTTCATTACTTCCTTGCAGCACTGACCAGAGGAGAGCCAGCCCTACAGCTTCCTTAGCTGTCTTCAGTTCACTTCAGTTGATGCTATGTTTTTTTTTCCCCGTTTGTGTGTTTGTTGAGAAAATGATGAAAAGATTTATCTGATGAAGATATGTGGAAGAGTTGCCAGCAGCCGCTGAGTTGAAGAGGACTGATAAGGTTTCACAAAAATTCATAGTTATGCATATGAATATCATCTTTATATGATTGTTAGAGACATCATAGAAGCTCACAGCTGTCAATCAATATGTGAACACGCCTCTGGTCTACTGGGCCTCTCACACTGAGGTTTCAAGCTTCTATTAGCTGCTGGAAGATGTAACCATGGCTGACTCACAGGCCAGAGAGCTACCGATCGCTGAGGATGTAGGTGAAGGGCTGGGCGGAGCGAGACAGTATGGACAGTGTGGACATCACAACGCCTCCTCATACCAGCTCTGACGTGGGGGAGACAGATTTCCCACTTCTATGCACCTCCCTACAGGAACGAACTGCAGAACAAACTGAATTTAGAGGGACTGTAAAGTTTTAGTCACTGATATTTTTTAATAATAAAAATAATAATTGTGGCTGTTTAATTAGTGTATATGCTTGTGTGTGATGATTTTTTTGTAGTGTGACTGAATTGTTGTTTTGTTTTTGTTTTTATTTTTTTGTGATGTTGTGTACAGGATATCGAATTTGTTCTCAGGTGTGTTTTGTAAAAGAGGTCTTGATCTCCATGACATTTCCCGATTAAATGTAAACTAACGACGCACGACTGCATCATGAGTTAAAAACATCCTTTTTTTTTAAATCTAATGATCAATCCCAGATCATGTGATGACACAAGCTATCCGTTATTACATTATGTTGCTTTAGTGTCCAGGAGTATCACACATCGACTAAGTTTCATTCTTCAAGTTGAATGATAAGGCATGGGTTTGCTGTGAGAAGCCATGTCTCATATTCACCTTGTTAAAGTAATGTCCCTTTACAAGCTCCACCCATCTGCATACACCTGAAACAGTGCAGAAAAGTCAAGTTTGAGTCAAACTGTCAACTACTCCTCTTCTGTCCACCCAGTGTCCTGTGGGGTGCCCCAAGGATCCATCCTTAGTCCACTACTGTTTTCTGTTTATATGACTCCATAATCAGTAAATGTAAGCTGGTGACTGTTGGTTTCGATGAACAAAATACTGCTGTGGAAAAACAGGTGCAGCTGACGACAGGCCTCCTCATTCCCACCCATGGTGATAACAAGTCTTAGTGTGTAACCTTTGGAACCAGTTGGATTTATGATACTGTAACTGTGCTCTACTTCCATACTTTCTGCCTGTGTTATCTCTTGTCTTCACAGCCCTCTCCTCTGCTCCCTCTTCACTTATAACTGCACACCTGTACACGGTTCCTGTACTGTTACCAAGACTTCAGACGACGCAGCAGTGGTGACAACAGTGAGTCAGCCTCCAGGGAAGAAGTCCATCAAACTGGCAGCATAGTGTGCCAATAAAAATAAAAATAACACTAACACTAACAATAACAATAACAATAACACTAACAGCCCCTCAGCACTAAGAAGACCAAAGAGACAATTGTGATCTTCAGAAAGACCAGAGGCAACACACACACCTGTATCAATGGGACAGCTGTTGAATGTGTCTCAACCTTCACTCCTCACCTTTTTCACTCTGTCTTTCACTCTATTATTATAACCAACGTTTTGCAGAAAACACACAAACCTGGCAGCTCATAGTAGCTGCAATGATCAGTAACGCAACGGGGAGTTGAAATGGTAAGATAGTTTGAGATGGGTAAATATATTGGTAGGGACAATTCAGCAACACCTTGACATTGGCGAGCACATGTCCCCTTTGTCCATACCCAAATCTATGCCATTTAAATTATTTTTTGATTACATCAATGCCAAAAAATTCTTATTGTGTAACAGGAATGAATGCATAGAAAGCTACTCCCAAAAATATCCATAATTTTTTACATTTCTACAATATTTATGCAACTGTATATTTAATTCAGTATCACTTAGACTAATTGTCTTTTTGATAGTGAACTCTACAGAGCCTTTGAGAAGAGACCAGGGTCAGGACTGTAGAGTAACAGTAATCTTTTTGTTACAGCTACTTCTTTTTAAGGCTCATTCACAAAAGAGCAAGTGCTTTTTGAAGGTTTAAAACCCATCTTCATATGTATGAATTAAATATTCTGTTTCCATGAAACCCTGGTGTATTGTTAGTTTTCCTCTCTGCTACTATGTTTTAGCATAAACTCTGCATTAATATCCCCTTCTCCAAACCTACTTAAAAAGTATATAAACACTAAAGAAAGAAAACTTCCCACACAGACCATCACCTGCTCCCACTGGTTAACTCTGACAACCACTTGGTCTACCTTCAGCTGTAGTATAAGCAAAACACAACCCACAACCATACGCTCCTTCAGGACACTGTGCCCAGAGACTGAGAAGGCTCTCAGGGACATGAGAAGGCAGACTAGAGTGTGCTGAAGGAGGTATAGAGGAGGAAGGTGGAGCAGAAGATGCAGGAGAACATTTTCATCCTTCTCAATGAAGACCATCAAAGGCTGTGAGCAGAAGAACAGAAGCACAACAGGCAGATGTGGAGAGTATGAATGACTTCAACCTTCTCTACAACCGGTTTGACCTGTCCATTGTCCCTATACTGTGGAAGACATCATGCCTCATCCCAGTTCCTAAGGAGTAGTACCTGATGAGATGAATGACTTCAGGTCAGTTACAGCTGCTTCTCCATCTGCTTTGACCTAAGCTTGCCCATGGCCAGGAGAAGGTTTGAGTAAGCAGCACTGTAAAATGCCAAAATGAGAGTGATTTATTTAATGTATTTCTTCTTGTTTTTGTTAGGCTATATTTCATGTACTTAAATGCAAATTGTGGATTTATGTTATTAGGAGTCTCAAGGTGGTCGGCGGGTGGGTGGAGCCGAGGTTATTTAGGTCAGGTGAGGTGCACAGGTGCGCTCAGGTAGTTAGCTCGAAGGCCGGTGTGGTGCCTCGCCAAAAAAGTTTTTGACCGTGCAGTTTTGACCGTGGAGTTTGACAAATTTTTGTTATTATAATGAGTTTTGAAATGGACATTGTATAAGAAGGAACAAAGATTAAACTGAATGAATGAAGTCGACGCTGACTATGGGATTCTTTCAATCAGATATGTATATGGACACGCGTCAAACAAGCCTGACTCACACAGCCTAAGTGGCTTCTTTTATTTTTTATTTTTTTGGAAAATATGATGCCGCTATAATCTAAGGCAAAAACTTTAGCGGTGTCTGATTGAAAGAGGTGTCGGATGTCGGCCAGGTGAGCGCCCTGCTATGAATGCACCTCGCCGCTGAGACTGATCGTCAAACAATTTGGATGCCATTGGACTCTTTACCGAGGCATAGGAGCAGTCTGCATGGCCGATCGGCTTAAAGTACACCTTGGAGGTTCCTGTGGGCTACCTGGACTGTAACGTGGAGCGCTTGGTAACGATGGAGGAAGTTCCAGATGGAGCTGCACCTGCGAACGGTGTCCAAAAGAGGGCGGCCAAGCTCACGGAGAAAGGTATGGAAGAAAGATTTAATCACTACACCAATGCCCGGAGAGTAAAGCTGAGACAGCTCACTGGTAAGACTAATGATATTGAAGTGCTTATGATGGATGAATGCAACTTTGAGAACGTTAAGTTAAAATTAAAAGACCTTAATGCAACCTTGGTAGTATTCAAAAAATTCAGTAAAGATGTCCTGCAGTATCTGTCTAAGGATGATCTCAATTCTGACCAGGAAGAATGGTTTAAACCTAAGTTGGCCAAATTCATAACATTTTTTCAAGGTGTTGAAAAGTGGCTCCAGGATAAACAAATCCATGCTGAAAACACTGAAACGGCTCAAGAGCCGACACATATGGACAGTGTGTCAATGGCATCAGTGAATAGTGGATCAAGGTCTGGTAGTGAATGCTGCAGTCGGTCATCAGCCTCTTCTGCTCGCTGCAGAGAGGAGGCTAGGCGGGCAGCCCTAGAGGCAGAGGCAGCTGCACTGAAGCAAAGACAGGCTCTTCTTCTTAAAGAGGCCCAGCTCTCTCTAGAGAAGGAGCAACTTGAGATTCAAACAGCTTTAGCTGTGTCAAATGCCAAAATTAAGATTTATGAAGGATATGAAGACCCTCAAATAGGTGATGCAATGAATGAATATGCTGACAATGAAAATGGTGATGAAGGTGGGTTAAGTTCTCAAGCAGAGGCCATTCATGTTTATCTAAGAGCATGCTCAAATGCTTGGCAAGCCCTCAAGCACAGCTCTTGGAGCTAAACCCAAGGTTCGTAGGTCTACACACAGCAAACCTCAATTGCAAAGAGGCAAATCTGGCAGCACAGAGTGAGCAGCAGCAGAATCCAGCTAATGCAAATGAGCTTTTTGCCATCCTCAGGCAACAGACTGACATCACAGAAATGACTGCTAAACATCAGCGATTAGCTTACCTGCCCCAACGTGATGTTCCTGTCTTCTGTGGCGACCCACTTGATTTCAGATCTTTCCTGAAGGCCTTTGAACATGCAGTGGGTTCTAAGACAGATGACGATGTTGACAAGCTTTATTTTTTGGAACAGTTTACAAGAGGCGAGCCTCATGACCTTGTAAAAAGCTGTCAGCACATGCCGTCAAGTTGTGGCTATAGAGAAGCTATGCGGCTGCTGGAAGACTGTTATGGAAACCCCTTAAAGATTGCAACAGCCCTGAAAGAGAAGCTTTTTCAATGGCCACAAATGAAATCAGAAGATGCTAAAGCCCTCAGTAGCTTTTCTCTTTTCCTTGTGAGTTGTTCTAATGCCTTACAGGATTTGGATTATATGGATGAGCTGGATAACCCAACTAACATGAGAGTCATTGTTTCAAAGTTGCCGTATAAAATCAGGGAAAAGTGGAGAACTATGGCTTTTGAATTAAAGGAAAGAAAAGGAGCAAGAGTAAAGTTTGTGGACCTTGTTGCATTTGTTGACAGAGAAGCAAAGATGATTAATGATCCACTCTTTGGAGACCTGAATTGTCCTGCTTCTGGAGAAATGAAAGAGAGAAAACTAAGCATGTTGGAAAAGGTGGCAAAGAAAGATCAATCAAAAAGGAGCAGCTTTGCCACTAATGTGTCTCTCTCTAAAGAATATGTAAATGATAAGTCTAAGACCACCAGTGCGCCTAGTAGTTCTGCCTTCAGCAAGCCATGCCTTTTCTGCAAAAGAAATCATGCCATGGTAGAATGCCATGACATCTTAGAAAAAACTCACAGAGAGAAGCTGGACATACTAAGAGAGGCTGGGCTTTGTTTTGGTTGCTTGGCTAAAAGGCATGTAAGCCAGCAGTGTAAAAGGAGAGCTACATGTGAAACATGTTTGCAGAAGCATCCTGATTTGCTACATATTCACAAAAACGAAAGCAGCTCAAAACGTGCAAATGCAGGTTGTCAAACAGAAAACAGTATCAGTGACCAAGCAATCTCAAGTGCGCTAGTGAGCCTAAATCAAGTTGCCACTGCCTCTAATGGGGCCTGTGATGGCTCCATTTTGTCCATACTCCCAGTTTGTGTCAAGTCAAAAAAAGGAACAAAAATTGTGGAAACATGTGCCTTTTTGGACCCTGGAAGTACAGGCACATTTTGCACTGACACGCTGGCAAGGCAGTTAAACCTGCAAGGCAAGGAGACAGAGCTCATCTTAAGCACGATGGGGTCGGTCAGACAGATAAAAGGATGCATAATGAAAGATTTAGAAGTCTGTGGGTTGGAAGAGAAAACATACATCAGTCTTTCAAAGGTTTTCACGCAAGCAAAAATTCCTGTGGGAAAGGAAAATATTCCCCAACAAAAGGACATAGATGGTCATACCTCAAACAGGTGAAACTGCCCCACATAAATGCAAACGCGGGATTGCTCATTGGTAATGATGTGCCAGAAGCCTTTGAACCATGGGAGGTGATACACAGCAGAAACAATGGCCCATATGCTTTAAGAACAATTCTAGGATGGACTGTCAATGGACCCATGAGAGAAAAGAAGGATGGTAAGCAGCACCTTGTCTCTGTGAATCGTATTTCAGTGAGTACTGTGGAAAAATTGCTTAAGCAGCAATATATTGTTGACTTTCCTGAACATCACTTTAAAGAGGAGACAGAAATGTCAGTGGAAGACCAGAGGTTCATGAACTCTGTGTCTAAATCTGTGAGCTATAAGGATAGTCATTATCATATCAAGCTCCCGGTAAAAAATGCTGAACTCAGAATGCCAAACAATCGTGATGCAGCAGTCCTATGTGCACTATGTGAAGCTGAGCAGAAATTCTGATTTTCATGGAGAGTACACAGAATGCATTGAAGACATGCTAAAAAAGGGTTATGCAGTCAAGGCGCCTGAATCACAGCTCAGTCGACAGGACGGCAAAGTGTGGTACATCCCACACCATGGAGTGTACCACCCGCAGAAGAAGAAGCTGCGGGTAGTGTTTGACTGTGCTGCTAGTTTTCAAGGAACTTCTCTGAATAAAGAGCTGCTTCAAGGCCCAGATTTGACTAACACACTTGTAGGTGTGCTGACTCGCTTTAGACAAGAGTAAGTGGCAATGATGGCTGACATTGAAGCCATGTATCATCAAGTCAGAGTACCAGAGGAGGACACAGACCTTCTACGCTTCCTTTGGTGGCCAGAAGGGGATCTGACGCAGCAGATAGCTGAATACAAGATGGCGGTTCACTTATTTGGTGCCACTTCTTCTGCAAGTTGTGCAAATTTTGCTTTGCGGACTACAGCTGTAGATAACCGATCCAACTCAGAGAATGAAGCTGTGGATACTGTTCTAAAGAACTTTGTTTTCTGTGTGGATGACTGCTTCAAAGCAGTCAGCAGTGAAGAGGATGCTATTGCTCTGAGGAAAGATCTCACAGCGCTGTGTGCTTCAGGTGGATTCCATCTCACAAAGTGGACTAGCAATAGCCGTGCACTGTTAAAAGCTGTGCCTGAAAATGACAGGGCTACAGAAGTGAGAGATCTGGACTTGACAAAAGATGCCCTTCCAGTTGAACGAGCCTTAGGTGTGCTTTGGTGTGAAAACACTGACACCTTCAAATTCAGAATCATTAACAAAGAGAAACCTTTGACACAAAGAGGTGCCTTGTCTATTGTAAGCTCCATCTATGATCCACTTGGTTTCCTAGCTCCTGTTGTTCTTCCTGCCAAAATCTTGCTGCAAAGACTTTCAAAAGCAAAGTTGTCTTGGGATGAAGAAATCCCTCAAAGTTATGTAAAGGCTTGGACTACCTGAGAGAATCAGCTCCCTCTGCTGTCCTCTTTTAAGATGAACAGGTGCATCAAGCCAGAAGGATTTGGACAAGCCGTAGTAGCTCAGTTTTTCTGATGCAAGTGAACTCGAGTATGGGACAGTTTCCTATCTGAAGCTGACAAACAGTAAGAACCAGGTGCACTGCGCCATTATGATATGATGATGATGGGAAAGGCACGAGTAGCCCCCTTAAAGCAAACTACTACTCCCAGAATGGAGCTAGCAGCAGCAGTGGTAGCTGTAAGCATGGATAAAGTGCTGAGAAAGGAACTTCAGCTGGATCTTCAGCCCTCAGCTTTCTGGACGGATAGTACAGCGGTGCTAAAATATATTGCAAATGATGCACTGAGGCTGAAGACATTTGTTGCTAACAGAGTTGCGGTTATCAGAGAAGCTACGAGTGTCAACCAGTGGAATCATGTTGAAAGCCGTGAAAACCCAGCAGATTGTGCCTCACGTGGACTCTCAGCAAAGAAGTTTCTGGCCTACAAGACTTGGATAGAAGGACCATCATTCCTAAAAGACCCAAGCAGAATGGAAATAAATGGCTGCAAAGATTTCAAACTATCTGAAGATGATGATGAAGTGAGAAAAGCAGTTGCTGTATATCATGCAAAGATAACTGAAGGTCCATGTGTAATGAACAAATTAATAAATCACTACTCAAGTTGGTGGCGCCTAAAAAGAGCCATAGCATGGGTCCTCAGGGTCAAAGGTCAGCTGATGTTCATAACTAAAAGAAGAAGAGGTTCTGATTCTACAATGGCTCATTATGACACCAACATCAAAAATCAGGGTCAAAAGGTCAAACCTTTGTGCCAAGGTCCTCTGACAGTAAAAGAGCTTGCTGCAGCAGAAGCAGAGATTGTTCAGCACTGTCAACACCAGAGCTTCAAGGATGAGGTTGTTGCTTTGAAAAAGGGTAAACTACAGATTCGAAAACAAAGCACGATCCGCAAATTGGACCCAGTACTTCAAGATGGCATACTGAGAGTCGGTGGCCGATTAAGTAGATCTGCTCTGCCAAAAAATCACCATGCAACAACATTGCTGTTGTTGGATGTACATGAAAAAACAGGCCACTCTGGCAGGAATTACATGCTGGCCCGCCTCCGTCAAAGATACTGGGTACCTGCAGCAAATTCAGCAGTAAGAAAAATCCTCTCCAAGTGTGTGAAATGCAGGAAAGATCAGGCAAGAGCCCAAAGCCAAAAAATGGCTGACCTCCCTGTAGATAGACTGTTGCCTGATAAGCCTCCCCTCACAAGTGTAGGCATGGACTACTTTTGACCTATAGAGGTCAAGCGAGGTCGTAGCATTGTTAAAAGATATGGTGTGTTGTTTACATGTCTGACAACTCATGCCCTGCACACAGAAGTTTCCCACACACTGGACACAGATTCATGTATAAATGCTCTTCGACGTTTCATGTGCAGAAGAGGTCAAGTGTCTTTGATAAGGTCTGATAATGGTACAAATCTAGTCGGAGCTGAAAGAGAGCTGCGTGCTTCCATACTCAAGATGAATCAAACAAAGGTACATGACACTCTTGCAGAAAGAGGAATTCAGTGGGAGTTTAATCCACCTGCCGGATCACACTTTGGTGGTGTGTGGGAGAGGCAAGTAAGGCTGGTTAAAAAGGTCTTAAGGTCAGTGCTCCAGGAACAGACAATGGATGATGAATGTCTGCAAACTCTGCTTTGTGAAGTGGAAGCAATAATCAATGATAGGCCAATCACTACATCTTCAGATGACACAAGCGACCTTGAAGCGCTAACCCCAAATCATCTACTGCTACTAAAGAAGCAGCCATTACTGCCGCCTGGGTTGTTCAACAAAGAAGACTGTTATGGACTTAGGAGATGGAAACAGACTCAGTATCTCTCAGATTTGTTCTGGAAAATGTGGGTGCGGGAGTACCTGCCTAGTTTGCAAGAGCGCCAGAAATGGAATCAGACCGTGCAGTTTGATAAATTTTTGTTATTATAATGAGTTTTGAAATGGACATTGTATAAGAAGGAACAAAGATTAAACTGAATGAATGAAGTCGACGCTTACTATGGGATTCTTTCAATCAGATATGTATATGGACACACGTCAAACAAGCCTGACTCACACAGCCTAAGTGGCTTCTTTTAGTTTTTATTTTTTTGGAAAATATGATGCCGCTATAAGCACCATCCTCTACAGGCTTCACTGGCCTTAAGCTCACCTGGACTTTGCCAGCACCTTCATTACCATCCAGGCTGAGGGGCTGTATATCTGAGACTGTGATCAGAAGACAGGAGTATCACAGGGGGACTGAACTCTCTCCTGTCACGTTTACTCCATTCATCTATTCACCTCTGACTTCAAGTACAACTCAGAGTCGTGTCACACTGCCATTGTAAGAGACAGACTGCACTGGACAGAGAGCTCAGACACTCTCTACAGAAAAAGGGAGAACCGGGGCTACTTCCTGAGGAGACTGTGGCAGATGTTTTACCAGTCTTAGGTCCAGTCCAGTGTTGGAGTGTTGGTGGGACAGTGCGATGGAGAAAATAAACAACGGGCCAGGAAAGCAGGCTTGGTGGTTGGAATGAAGATGGACACTCTGATATCAGTTGCAGAGAGAAGGACATTGAACAAACTGCTGTATATTTAGGTCAATGCCAACTACCCACTATCACAGAGCTGCTCGACAGACAGATTGGGGACATGCTTGAACACCTCCCAAAGGAGACCAAGGTAGATGAGTCTTAACTACTCAGGCAACTGTTGCTGCACTGTCATACGGGTTATTTTATACTGTATTTTATTTTATTTATATTTTTTGCAGTCTTATATTAGTAGCTTTGTTAGCCCTGCAACTGCGAATGGATTTTGTTTTGTTATCAGTGTTATGGTGGCTGGATTATCATGTTTCATCTTCCTTTTTTCTATCAGTGCATCTCACAGCTGTTATTTCCCCTTTATTTTTATGTTAGTTGTTATTATTTACTTTTGGTTGAGCTGTGCTGCTCTGTATTCTATTCAGTTCTTGTTTTAGTTCTGTAAAAGCTGCTGGATAAAATTCCCTTTCATATTAACATCTATCTAAAAGACCAACCGGAACCCATAACCGTGTGAATCATGTCTACGGGAACACTTTGAATGCGACACCGGTGTTCCATAATCGCTTCCGTAAATACACGGTTCTCTTCCTGTTGTGAAGAGAGTTGTCACATGGGCCTGGCTATTTACAACATAGTCGTGAATTCAGTTTTAATACTCTTGTTTTCTTCTCCTTAAACATTCAGCAGTGAGTGAAGATACATAACAATGAAACCGACTCGTCTTCTCCTGTTCAGCTGGGCCTTTTAGCGCAGGCATAGCTAACGTTAGCTTAGCAAAAAAAAACAAAAATAAAACAAGCCGCACTTGGTGAGCGTGAGCTCAGTCAACATGGAGATAGACGGTCTGGACTTTCTGAACACCCCTCCTTTGAAGACTGTCAGGTTCGGGGGCACTGTTGCCGAAACGTTAGCTAAACACAAACAAGTGAGTGCTAAGGTCTGTTTTTTTTTTTCACCTGTTACCGATTGACATGAAGTTGAATTTGAGGCGCTTGCTTCGTTAGCTTTGAGCGTCTGAACACTTGACATTTCAGGAATGAAAGCCAGCTCTTTGGTGCTGTAGAGGGAGAGGTGAAGTGCTGGGCAGCTTTCTTTCTTTCGTGTCTCATCTGCTCTTCGTGTTTCCAGGGAGATTCCAGTGACTACGAGCTGCTGAAGCATCAGCTGGCTGATTCTGAGATAAAGGTAGGGCAGAGCGTCTGTGTGTGTGTGTGTGTGCTGAGGTGATCTGGGATCAGCGTTATGACAGTGACCTCTCTCCTCTCACAGGATGCTCAGATCATCAGCTGGCTGCAGGAATTCCGGAGCTGTGTGACCCAGCTGACCAAGGACCACGAACAGCTCATCTACACCATCCTGGTGAGTAAAGCTCCATGATACCTAACGTGCTGTGTTTAGAGCTGAAACAATTAGTAGGTTAATCAGCAGCTATTTTGAATTGTTGCTCACACTCTGAAATAAGATTTTACGAGATACATAGATAGATACTTTATTCATGCCCTCGGGGAAATTAGTTGATTAACTGATCAGCTGAAAATTAATTTGTCATAGTTATTCTTAAAGTAAAAATGCCAAATGGTTACTGGTTCTAACGTCTCAGGTGAGAGGATCTGATCCTTTGCCACACATCACAGTAAACTGAATAAATAACTAACATGATTCATCAGACTCAGAGGGTGTGATCAGAAACAGAGAGTTGGAATCTCTCTGTCCAGCTTAAACCAAAAGCCGTGCAGCTGATGTGTATGGTACACATCTCCATGAAGGTCACCGGGAGTCAAACATCAGTTCCTCTAAACCCATGTATGAACAGTTGGTCTGATGCGACTCACAATCAGGGTTCACTGTGTGATTGTGTTTACATGCTGAAACTCTTCTGTGTGTGTGTGTTTTTCTAGAGGCTTCCATGGGTGGGCCGGAGCCAGGCTGTCGTGGAGGAGTACATGGCCTTCCTCAGTAACCTGGTCTCAGCGCAGACCGTCTACCTGTGTGCCTGCCTCAAGATGGTGGTCTCCCATTTCACTCCCAGTAGGTTCCTCTGACTGTCGGCTCATCTCACTGTACATCACTGCGCGTTTTCAGTTTTGTGGACATGTACCCTGATAGTCAGAGGGTCAGCAGCAGTGACTCACAGAGAAAGAACATGTGTGTGTGTGTGTGTGTGTGTGTTTTCAGAGAGAGTGACCATCTGTGAAGGAGGCGTGGATATCTCCGATTCAGATGATGAAGATGACAGTAAGTCTCGTCTTTCTTCGTGGTTGTTTCGTACGTCAGGAACATTTTACTGTGGTACAAACGGATGAACTCTGCTCCGTTCCTCTTGTTTGTTCAGACCTCCCCAGAAACTTTGATCGGTCTCACCAGGCGTTGCAGCTTATCTCCAGATACGTCCCATCGTAAGTCCAAATGTGGACACTCTGAATATCTGACTCTGCAAAAAAGGTTTTTCTTCTATAAAACCAATGAGTTTATCTTTTCTGAGGGAGAACCCAGAGCGAGAGAAATGTATGTGTTTTCTTGTGCTTTGCTGTGTGTAACTGCAGGTGTTGTATATATAAAACAGTGTAAATACAGCACAAGCATGTATCACTGTGTAAAGACATGATGTCTGCCACATCCTCACAAACACTGATATAAAGTCCTTCTTGTATATGCACTGTGCTGTAACCGTTTCCCTTCTTATTCCAGCACGAGTCGCTTCCTGATGCCCATCCTGCAGGAGAACTTCCCCTTCGTACAGAAATCCTCCAGGACCCTGGTAAGATGCTTCAGATCACACAGGGCCGTCAAAGCTGACCCACATGACACGTGAACGTGACACATGTGGAGAGGCAGCAAAGACGTTCAGCCGTGATTAGACGTATTAAAACAATAACTCAGACACATTATATTTAGGGGTTTGTGCTAAAAGCATGGTGGTGCTTTGGTGATTGACAGCGTGTTTTTCCAGGAGTGTTATGTCCACAACCTCCTGAGGGTGACAGTGTACATACCGTCCATCCGACGAGACGTGCTGGAGGTGATCGTCGGAAAGATGCTCGTACTGGACGTGAGTGGTTCACCTCGGAATGATCTCACCACTTAAAGCAGCTGATACAAAGAGTTTTATTTGGGAGGAAGAGGAAAGAGTCACAGTTTTATAATATTTAACTTTGAAAGTGACGGGGACACGAAGGAACATGGGCTCACATACACGATGTCTCCCTCTGGAAAACAGTGAGGAGTGTCTCCTCCGTGCTGTCTGTAACAGCGTTGGTGTATTTCAGGTCAGCGCATCCCGGTCGGACATCGAGGAGGCTGAGGAGAACGCGGTGCCGAGCCAGAGGGCCGAGGAGCAGACCGAGGAGGGACTCTTTGACATGGTGTGACAAACGGCACTGGTTTTTACCGGGTCCCTCTGTTCAGTGTTAATGCGGCGGTCTTTGAAACGGCAGCAGATGATATTTAGGCTCAGCCTCTCTCCATCTGTGTGTCTCTCAGGATGAGGACGTGGCAGCAGATCAGCCCTCCAGGACCACAGCGATGGCCCATCCAGTGGCCGAGAGGCTGGACACTCTCATGGTTGTGATGATGGCTTACATCAAGGACATCTGCCACGTCAGCGGTACATGAGTAACACAGCTTTTCTCTATCCCGTCTCAGGGACTAGGCTTTATTGTTTTGTTTAGTTAGATGTATTTGAATCTTTGCACAATAAAGTTTTTTGGGCTGTGAAGTGAGTCATCACTGGTCTTCAGTGCTTCGTTTTGTCTCCTAGGCTCTCTTCATGTGGACAGGACGAAGGACCTGTACAAAGATTTGTTGAGCGTGTTTGACAAGCTCATTCTGCCCACACACGCCTCCTGTCACGTCCAGTACACGCTGTTTTACCTCTGCAGCTTCAGACTGGTCAGTACTCAGGAAACAGCATTACGTAGCGTGAAGCCGTCGGTCTGGGTTAGAGTCCTGTGTGTATCGTATTTCCTCTCGTCTCCCCCCAGGCCCTGGCGGAGGCCTTCCTGGATCACCTGTGGAAGATCCTGCAGAACCCCTCTCAGCCTGCAGTCCTCCGTCAGGCTGCCTCTGGGTTCCTGGGGAGCTTTCTGGCCCGAGCCAAGTTCGTCCCTGTGCCGTGAGTTCACACGTAGCCACTTCTTGACAAAGCACAAAGAACATTGTCTGTAATTATCCAGCTGTTGTTCTAATCCACTGCCCCCCCCCCCCCCCCAAATCCTGCAGTACTGTGCGGGCCTGTCTGGACCTGCTGATCTCCTTGATCCATCGCTACATTGACAGCCAGGACAGCAAACAGGCCTGCTGTGATATCAACCTGCATGGGCCCTTCTACTCTGCCTGCCAGGCTGTGTTCTACACTCTGGTCTTCAGGCACAGAGCCATGCTGGAGGGCAACATGAAGAAAGGTATGAGAAACAGCATGTTACTGTGTCCTGTCAGCAGATCCACATCAGATCATAACAGCTGGATGAGCCCAGCTTCACGCTTGTCTTAATGTGTGTGTGTGTGTGTGCAGGTCTGGAGTACCTGCAGAGTCTGAACCTGGAGCGGGTGGTGATGTGTCAGCTGAACCCTCTCAAAGTCTGCTTGCCCTCAGTCACCAACATGTTTGCTGCCATCACCAGGTACGTGAACCCGGTCCCTGCTCTGTCATTGGCTCCAGTCCTCAGTGCCCACGTCTGTAATTACAGGTTTACTTCCTGTCCTGATCAGCCGCCAGGTGTTTACTGCAGCTATATGTCTCTGAACACTCTGGCATCAGTGCTCACAGTGACCAGCAGAGTGCAGCGCTGCACCATTTCACAGTGTGAAGGAGTAAAACCCCTTTTCCCCTTGCAGGAAGTATCAGGTGGTGTTCTGCTACACCATCATAGAGAGGAACAACCGCCACGTGCTGCCAGTGGTCCGCAGCTCGACGGGCGGAGACTGCGTCACCACCAACACCAACCCCCTGGACAGCTTCTTCCCCTTCGACCCCTACCTGCTGAAGAGGTACGCCGACTATGTGAGCACAGAGAGGAGGAGAGAGGCTAACAGACCAACAGGCTTCTCACTTTGTATTTGTGTGTTGTTTGTGTTGTTTGTGTCGGCGTGTACACACACACACGCAGGTCTGGTCACCTGATCGAGCCGCTCTACCAGGTCTGGGAGGAACTGGCAGACACGGAGCTGCTTCCTGTCAAACGAGGCCGACAGGTGAGCTCTTCAACGTGATCTGACCTCAGACCTGAGGAGATACAAAGACTGGCTCATCTGGTCTCAGTGTACCCTCAGCGTACCACTCTCTGATGTGGATTGGGACTTCATGTTCAGTGTTGGTTTGTTCATTGTGTGTGTGTGTGTGTCAGGGCTCGAAGGAGGACGAGGACGACTTCCTGCGTGGGGAGACACCCCAGACCGAGGGCATCGTGGGAATGACGCCCAGCTCCTACGAGTCGAACCTCCGCAGCCCGAGCAGCGTGGGTTCGCCCCCCTTCGCCTTCCAGAAACCATTCTAGTTCCCTGGTCAGACGGACGGTCATGTTCCACCGTCAAGGACCACTTCCGCTTTTCTCTAGACCTCCCTGCTCTGTGGATCCAGAAGTTCCGGAGGATCCCTCCGAAAGGTTTAAGACTTTATCTTTACTCAGAGCTGCCACAGAAAGACCGGGGCACTCAAACAGAACAGCTGCTTTTGTTTATTTATGAAGCTCATTTTACTGTAGCCTGACGCAGCCTACGCAGCTTTCCCAAGAAACACGTCTGTGATCCGAGACAGGAACCCCCCCCCCCCCCTGGCTGTACAGCGCACTGTACAGCCAGTGATGATGTTCTCATCAGGAGACAGCATGACATCACAGGATGGATGAGGAAGGAGGACAGCAGGTACCAGCGCCACAGCACAGTGACAGTGGAGGGTGGAGGTAAACACACTCACTGAATCTTAAGATACTTTTTTTTTTTTTTTTTTTTTTTTTTTTTTGTTCAAGTCTGCCTTAAAACTACAACAGCGACTCACATGCTCATAGGTTCAGTGAGACTGGAGACGTTTTTTTCCCGTGTCCCTGCTGGAGCTTTCAGACTATGGGGACTGTAGAATCAGTGTTTGACTTGACGTTGCAGCCTGTGATTTCACTGGATGTGAGCAAGGTGAGTATTGATTTAAGGCAGACTTGAATAAATGTGAACACACACCCTTTAAGGACTTGGGGGTTATTGTTACTAAAAAACCAGGTCTTTGTAAGAACTGGTTTTCAGTGAGTGTGTTTGGACTTTCTGTCTTTGTGTATCCTCTCCGTCTTCTGCAGCACCGTCCTCCCCTTGAGTAAATACCTCCTGTGTTACTTTTAATGTAGTGACTTGTCTGTCTAAACATCATGATCGGTCTCCACAGCTGTCCTCCACCGCCGGACAGGTACTATCATCCGTACACACCCTCATACACAAACATACATCCTGTAGCATGGACAAGAACAGCAGCTGGAGGCTGTGACACACATACACGCACCTCGTTAGGAAACTCATGTCTGAATAAACACGCCGTCAGGTCTGGTCATCAGTTGTTCCTTTAATATAAAACAGTAACAGAAAGAATATGAGGCCACACCAAAGATGGAGTCTGGCTGAAAACTACGGGACGTGTCCACATCAGTTTTGTTTGTTTTTTTTTTTTAAAGCATCTGCAGCTGTTTGTATAAATAAAAATCAACGTTCCACCTATGGCTGACGTCTGCTCAGACTCTTGACTACTATACACAGGTTTACACAGCGACAGTAAAGCTGCTCCTGGACGCAGGAGACACATCAACATGAACCATGCAGTGACGATGAAGCTGCAGAGGACACAAACGCTGCTCGAGGCCACCGTCTTCACAAAACCTCATTCTCTGCCTTACAGTAACGAGCGAGGGCGCAGGGAGAGTTAGCATGATGGAAACTTGTTTTTTGTTTTTGTTTGTTTATGAATAGTTTTTGCTCGACAGTTGATTGTGTCTGCGGCAGAGCGAACAGGTGAGGCGGTGTGAGGGAGACAGACGGCAGAGAGTTACTATGACAGAGGAAGGACTTTTGCACACAGACCAGATCTGGATCGTCCTCTTCCAAGCAAATGAGTCCTTCACATGCAGTCCCCCGAGTCAGTCCACGTCTGAGGTTAGAAAAGAGGTCAGGGAGGAGTATCAACAAGGTTTACAGCAGTGTGTGTGTGTGTGTGTGTGTGTGTTGTGGACTCGGTCATGCAGCTCCTGCTGTTCTGTTTTGGTTTTTTTTTTGGATTTGGCAGAGCACTTCTCACAGAGACGTCTGTACAGACGATTTATCGCACGAATGACGAGAATCGCCGTCGTCGTCGTCGGGTCACGGCTGAATTCGTCACTTCCTGCTGCTGAACCCTCCTGAGAGACTGTGGAATATATCTCAGAGGAAGACACTAATTCGATGCGTGCGAGCAAGCTTTGGCATTTTAAAACGTTGGCCGCGTTGCGTGTTGACTCTTGTCGGTGTGAACGGAGGGTTTGGATTTCTTGAAGTGATGTGTCGTTATTTCCAGATGTTGCAGCGGACGGCGGCGCGTCTGGCTGTTGAGCGTGGGCGTAGTCAGTCGTGGGTTCAGCTGCTCGTTCGGCCTCTTTGGCCCGTCCCGTGCCCCCTATAACTGTCCCCCTCTGGCTCTTTGTGGCTCACATGTGATGAGGGCTGAGGTCCGGGACTGACGCCGCCTCCGACCGACTTTCTGCAGGTCAACAGAAAAATACTTTAAGGACGTAACAGCTACTAAAAACAGGTTCATCCACAGTTGGGTTCGGCTGTGGTGTGGTGCTCTGTCTGTACCTTTGCCGTCAGCGGTGCTGCTGCACACTCCCTCCACCAGCTCTTTGGCCTCCACCGCCAGTTGGAAGGCGGGATCAGGAAGTGGTGACGGGGTGTCGGGACTGTCAGTGGCTGGAGACGACCTGTTGCTCCTGATATGTATGAAGCACACACACACACACACAGGAGGAAGGATTACCACAGGACTCTTAATGCAGAGCTGGGGTGGGGGGGTAATAATAATATGATGGATGATCAGGGTCTCTTACCCGCCTTCTCCAAACAGATTGGGTGCTGTCAGCACTTTGTGGACGTTCTAAAGACAGAGAGAGCGTAACAGTTAAGTGAGGTTCTATAACAAAGCTGTTCTATCTGAGGACATCAGGTCTTCATGTAACATCTAAGTCAGGCCTTCTGTTTGACCACAGTTTGGATCAGGTCTCAGTATCTGTGCGTCCTCTCAGACTGGGTCCATACAACCTCAGGTCCTTTTTGGACGGGGGGGGGGCTCCAAGTATTAAAAAATTAACTTTTGCTCTTTGCATTCAGGTCTACTGTTCCACTGATCCATCAAAAGCACTGATGACCTGTCGAGCCACCTTCCTCAGTGTCCTCCATGGGTCCTTCACAGGCAGGAGAAGGTAAAACCATTCACTCTAAAAAAACCTCACATCTCTGAACGACTGAAAGAAGTGGACTTTCACAGACGGGGTCAGTAAGGAGAGACATGTACAGTGTAGGGGACGGTTTATCAAAGTGGGTAGAGAGCTGCAGTGCGCCCTTCAGCCACTGGGGGGCAGACTGGCTCCATAACTGTTTGGGAGGAGGCTGATAACACATTGGAAATGGTTTCGATCTGTCATGTGATCACTGATTGGCTCAGAGTGCAGCTGGCTGAGTCCACCCTATGAGACTGGACGCAGGGAGCTCATGCTGATTGTCAGGGACTTATTTCCCATTTATTGACAGTCTTACCGGCCTATTTAGTAATGAATTCATTTTTATCTAACTCCACCAGTAAACACTACAAATGCAGCACTTATCTCCCAAACAAACCTCTGACACAGATGTTTTTTCTACGGGCCAGGAAAAACTGTCCATCTTCAATCTGTTTGCACTGAGCTGCTGCTGAGTCACAGAAATCACCACAGAGACCTGAGATATGTTATTTTATACTAATAGAATGGGACACTAAAGTCATTTTTGCAGAAGTATGCATCTGGTGTTATTATACAGTTTTTATCAAACAAACAAAAGGAAGCAGCACATTTGTTGGGGACTGTTTTCAGTGGCGGATGAATCCACATTCTGGTACTCTGGAGTGTTTCCAGCAGCAGGATGGTGTGTGTGTGAAGGGACTGAGTCAAACTAAAACTACAGGCTGTGTGTGTGTGTGTGTGTGTGTGTGTGTGTGTGTGTGTGTGTGTGTGTGTGTGTGTGTGTGTGTGTGTGTGTGTGTGTGTGTGTGTGCCACTGCTGGTTTGGGTCTTTTCACTAAATAAATCAAGAAATAAATAAAGATGTATGTTCAGTTAAAGAGTTGCACCTGAGCAAAGCCCAGCAGTTTCTTGTTGGAGATCTCCAGGTGTTTCCTGCTCAGCTCTGACTTCCTCAGCTGGCAGTCGATGTTCGTCAGCCTCCTGTTCAGCTCCAGCACGTCCTCCTGACACACACACACACACACACACACACACACACACACACAATGATCCTGTAACTTTTTTTTTTTTACAGTGTTTACATGGTTCTCAAACCATAAAGGAACATGTGGTTTTCCCGGGACAGCCACCAGATGCTTTACCAGCTTTAGTTTCTGTAAACACGATATCCAAAACAAAAAGAATTTCTAGATAATTAGCAAAAGAAAATGTGAATGAATGTATTTTTTCCTGCAATAGTTTCCAACTGATGAAGGAAGGAGAAAAGAAAGAAGAAAGAAGAGGGAAGCGGGGGGGGAGGGGGGTGGGGGCAAAGCTTTTACCACCTGAGATGGAAAAAGGTAGGGAGAAGTACTAAGATGGTAAAAGCAGGGATACTACAAAGTAAAAGTCCTGCTTAATGTCACCAAAGTAAAAGTAAAAACACATTTTTAGCTAAATATACTTCAGTCATATAATGCATTTATTCAGTGTTATATACAGTATTATATGATGGTATTATGATTATTGATGCACTAACATGAAATCAGTATTTTAATGTTGCAGCTGGTCATAGCAAAGTTCATTGAAACTGCTATTTTATTTGCGGATCACTTGTTTTGTATGGAAAATTACAATCTACAGGGTAACTCTGAAGGTAAAACTCACCTTAGTGGCCTCCAGGCTGCGAGCTTGCCTTTTGCTGGCCAGCTGGTTCTTCAGGTCTCTGATCTCGGCCTCCAGAAGCTGGATGACGTCCTCGTAGTCCTGCTCAGCGCCGCTGGCCTGCCGCTGCACCGCCTCGGCCTCGGCGGCGTGCAGGCGACTCTTCAGACGGGTGTTTTCCTCCACAGTCAAACAGGCTTTCTGGGAAGGACGACACAACGCTCCATGGTAAATAATAATTACTGGTTTCACCATCTAAGGTTCTGTAAAAGTCACTTTGGACACGTTGTCCTGGCTCGCCTCTCACCTCTGATGTCTTCTGCAGCTCCTCCTCCAGGTTTTTCTTGCTGTGCTCCATGTCCTTCAGCATCACCTGCCAACAGAAGGCAGCAAATGAAGCCCAGGAGGATTTTACAGCAGCCCTAACATCAGGCATCACAAAGGGTCTGGGAGAAACCAGACCACCTAACAGAGAGAGCACTTCCTCCAGCTCTCTTCCAGCCACCTCACCAGAGTCTCCCTGTGGGCTGAGAGGATTTAGCCTCCATTACTTTATGTTATGTGCTTGTGTGTGTGTGTGTTTTCACCTTGAGCTGCTTCATCTGGGTCTGCAGCTGCTTCACCTCTGTCTGAAACTGCTCCATCTCCTCGCTGCTGTAGCTGCATTCCGATTCATATGTCTGCGTGCGCACACACACACACACACACACACAAACATAAGAGAACTGGTGTTTATGTGTTGTAATGTGAGCCCTTTACGTATTTGCCCTGGGATGTTGCTGGTCCATGAGAGGTGCAGTGAGAGCAGCTTACAGGGGAGTGGAAGGCCGACGTGTCCATCAGACTGGCTGCTTCATGATAGGAGAACATGAAGGGACCCGTCCCGATACCCAGCTCCTCCAGGTTCTCCTGGAAGATGTTCCGGGTGGCCTCCACGAAGTCTGAGAGTCAACAGACAAGCACATACACACACACACAGAACATGTTTGCTACACAGGGGAGACCATGGCAACCATGAGAAACACTGTTGAGACTGCTGGAAAGGTCAGACATCTGTTTCAACACCCAGGAGGCCCAGGCGGTACAGAGGGCCTTCCACAACCCGGGGGGTTGAACCACAGACTGGTTCGATCCCTGGCTTGATCAGATCTATCATCAGATATGGAAAATACATTCATTTAAATGATTTGTACCTCAGTGTTTCTGAATATATAAACTGTTTATTAAACACTGAAGATTTCTATTTTGACATTTCTTTTTTTTTTTTTTTTATTCACCTGTTGTAAATGAATATTTACAGGTACATTCAGAGTGGAGTCAGAGAAATGCTGCACCATGAACCGCAGCCTGGATACAAACCAGACACAGAGCTGCCTCACGGTTACACAACGTGACACCGCACACAAGTGACACAACCAGTAAGTGACATGCAGCCGTCACACTGAGCCTGTGATTTGACAGGATTTCAACACAGATCTGTCACCTTGCTGTCGACACAACCGGATCGGTGTGTGACTTGTTTTTTGTGTGTGTGTGTGTGTGTGTGTGTGTGTGTGTGTGTAGAAGTGTGCTTCACCTCCATACGCCACAGTGCCTTGTGGGTCTGTGGTCAGATTCTGTCTCAACTTCTTCTTCTTCTCTTCTGTGACATCCAACCCGAGGAAGGACAAGGCCTGTGGGAGACGGAGGGGAGAAAGGTAAAGGAGATAAAGACACAGAGCCGGTGTAACATCACCTGAGAAGAAGGGCTACAGTACGTACTGTCATCAGGACTGCAGCACTCTGCACCTCCTGCAATCTGTTACTGTGAAAATTACCAGTAATAATCTTTAACTCTTGGCCAAAGAGTGGTTTCACATTACAACGTATTTGCATAAGAACCATGCACCGAATCCTCTGCTGAGGAAGATCATGTGATAAGATCTAAAGATCCAGTACTGATATTAAATAGACTTCATGCTGAGACTAATTTCTAAACTGAAGAATGAACTTTTAACCTCTACACATAAATCTTTTTTCATACTTAACTGTAAAGAGTTTTTTATTAAAAAGAAGAAAAGAGATTTGGGGGGAAATATTTTTGGTGTGTGTCTACATTTGATTGACAGCAGCTGACATCTGGCTCTATCTACAGAGACAGAAACAGTAAACAAACCCTTTAGAATTACCTGCATTCATGGATAAATTTGTCTTAAAACACATTCAGATCTTCATCTAAGTTATGTATCATGTATATTAAGTTAAAGTATGTGAACCCCTCAGCTAATGACATCAACTGAAGCTAACTGAAGTCAGGATTTAGCAAACCTGGAGTCCAGTTCATGAAACAGACTGGAGGTATGGGGACTCAAACATTTTGAATTGAATCCAGACTCCAAGATGAAGAATTGTTGGAGCAGGTCTTTAAACCTTGTAGAAAGGATGACCTTTATACACAGTCCAACCCTGTCATAGCCATCTGATGTGTGAACCTTAAACAAGGCTCATATACAGTAATAGGCATAAATGTCTTATTTCCCAATGTAAACAAACAAGCTAACTTTTTCTTTTTCTACTTTGTGACATTTCCTCACCTTTTACAGTACCTCTCACAGCTAAAAAAAGAAAATACCCATAATCCACCTCTCCCTCTCTCTGTTTTGTATTTGCAAAGGAACCGACAGATTAAGAGAGAACTGTGTTTAACATTTAAACTCTCTCTGTTTCTCTAATCCTATTAATGAACTGGTAGATTAGGGTCAACCTACGGCTGAGCAGGATCCGGACCAAATGAAAATCAGAATAATGGTAACAAAACTGTACAGAGGACAGAGACAGACAACCAGAGAACGAGGCAGAGGGAAAGAGAGACAGCAGAGAGAAGGGGAGTTGGGGCAGCAGGGGTGAGGGAGGAGGAGCAGAGAGGGAATGTGCTGACGGGGTAAAAATAATGTAGAAATGGATATGGCAAGTGTGATAGGGAAAAAAGAGAGAGTGAAAGAGAGATCAATAATTAGATGGAGAGAGCTCGGGGTGAAAAAGTTGTTCATCAAAATGGGAAAAATCCTTAGTGTGAATCTATTTTTTTTTTTTCACATTTCATTTCATTTCAATAGAACACAGTGATGTGTGCCATAAATGTAACGCCTTTGTAGAAATCTTCTTTTAAATATTTTGTTTTCTTAACATATAATTTATGCTCTGTTATGGCAGCTCAACTGTATGGTTACAATAGTTTTCTCAGGGGATATCTGATTATTACTAGTACAAATGACATATGTCCTTTGCATCCTGTCTCCAGGTCAAAGAGAAGTAATATGATGATCGGTGAACAGAGTCCCTAGTTTTCTATATCTCTTCCAAAACACTCCAAAACATGGAATACAGTTTATAATGGACCTCTGTATGGATGGAAAAATGTTCATCCTTTGAACAGCTA
The DNA here is from genome assembly GCF_017976425.1 of Toxotes jaculatrix. Classification (NCBI taxonomy): domain Eukaryota; kingdom Metazoa; phylum Chordata; class Actinopteri; family Toxotidae; genus Toxotes; species Toxotes jaculatrix. The sequence goes on along the minus strand of NC_054411.1, from coordinate 20,928,183 downwards.
GTAATGAAGTATAATCTACCATGTGCCCACTTCTTTTTTTATATTTACAGTGGAGGGATTTTTGTTCAGAAAGAATCGAACTCCTTTCCCAACAAGCCTCCAACCACCCCCAGCTGATAATTTGCTGTCTCTCGACGCAGATAAAAAGAGTATAATCTTCTGGATTTATGGAACCATTTGTGAGATGAACCCCCCCCCCCCACCTCCCCCCCCCCCCCACCTCCCCGCCCCCAGGCTGTAGATATACTTAGAACACAATGGGAACAGGACTCTGGCCCTCTGCTTCGAAATGAAACTTGAGATGCAATTCTCAAACAAATGCACGCCATCCTCTCCTTATAGCAGACGTGGGCTCACACAGTTTAAGGTCATGCATCGTATCCACTTCACAAAAGCCAACATTGCTAAAAATGATCCAAAATCTGGACTCATGTTAAGCATGTTAGTTCACATGTTTTTGATCCTGCTCTGCAGACATTTTGGGCTTACATCCATATTGAGCCAGATCCTCTGACTTGTCATTCCCAGCCTAAAAACCACAACATGCTACCTGGTCAGGAATTTTTTTTTTTTTACTGTCACCTTTACTTGCTTGTTAGCTCGTCTCATTCTGTTGGACTGAAAAGATTCTAAACCTCCTTTTCCCATGACAGGTGCCATGTTCCATCTAAAACGAGAGAAGATTAAATTTACCCTAAGGGGGAAGAAAGCTGAGTTGGATAAAACGTGGATTCCATTTCTATCTTATTTCACTACTGTGACCGGGATGACAGATTGGAATGACTCACAGTGCTCTCTCTACAGTAAGAATCCAAGAACATGTACTGTATATATGATTCCATCCTGTCTATTTGTTTTCTTTTTTCTTTTAAATCTTCCTCTGTGATGTATTTTGTACATCATCATGTGGTGATTTTGTATTATGAATTTAAAGAATTCAACAAAGAGAGGTTAAAAATTTTTTCAGTAATATGTGAAAGCATAAACTTGATGGTTATTGCTTTCACCTTATGCGACATGAAAATGGTGACATTTATTAATAAATGTTTGTAACAATATGTAATATATTAGTTTTTACGGACACTCGGGTTTGTCATTTGGCAGTCAAAGCTTCATCGGTCAAAGCTAAATGACCTAAAGCTAAATGTTCGTGCATGTGCATCACTTGGTTAAAGATGAGGCAGAGAGAAACAGAGGGAGCAGCAAAGAGGAAATAGAGAAAGTTGGATGAGCAGAGGAGGATTCATGCTTATCTAGGTTAAATAAATAAATAACTAAAGCAAGGAATAACCACCCCACAAACATGCATGGCATCGCACACCAGGAGCATGGCTCTAAAACAACTTGTCTGAGCAGAGGACAGGACTCACCAAATCTAACTTGTCTGATTTGAGGCGTATGTAGGGGTCCAGGGTTATCTTGGGTTTGGTCCCTGTTGGCGACCTCTGGCTGGTTGAACCTTTTTGAGAAAGACAAAAAGAAACAAGAAAAGAGGAAGAAGATGAAGACAAAGTTTAATTTTTTCCAAAGTGGCCTGAACAGGAGTTAGGAGTTGTATGAAAAACATTCCCATGTAGAAAACATAACGCTAGAGGATACAGTATGTGTATGAGATATCACACCAGGAGCTATTGACCTTTCAACAGAGTGGGGAGAGTCTCTATGAGGCCACAGTACACCTAGTAAACAACAGAGGGAGAAATATCATTGGATAATCTGTAATATCAGAGTGGATGGACAGATACTCTCTGTGGATTTGGTGGAAGTGGGTGGTTGTGGTGATAGGGGAGGTGTGTGTGTGTATGTGTGAGTGTGGGATAGGCAGGGAGTGGGTGGGGAAGATGAAAAGCAGATGATTAAAAAGAGAGGAAAGGTGGATGATTATATAGATGAGAGAGAGAGAGAGAGAGAGAGAGAGAGGGAAATCAGTGCGAAAGGGGAGGGCAGACAGCCAATGCCTAATATTAATTTGATGAGTTTGTCTGTCCCAGATTTGTGTGTCTGCTTGCTGTGGCGAAGGCGACCTCGGAGTGTGTGTGTGTGTCTGCACACCCCCTGTTGCTAGGGCTATGAGCTGATTGGAGTTGCTTCCCTCCACCTCCTCCTCATCCTACCCAAAGGATTTACATAGCCCCCCCCCCCCCCCCCCCCCCCCCCCCCCCACCCCAACCCGCAACTGGTGGGGATGAATGACAGACCTGCTGTTGAGACGACAGCCGTGCTTTAAACCCTGGTTCCACCCAGATACCACTGCACATCACACACTCTGTCGTTATTATAGTGTAAACAGTGTATAAAGTAGGTGTTTTTCTATATTTAGGTAGGAAGTAAAGAAAAAAAAATAAGTGTCAGACACAGAATTTGATGGAAGACTCTTCATGAATTTGCCATCACTGTGCTGTGATGAAGTTACCTCTCAGAACTTACACGTCCTGTCCTATTTTCAGCTGTAAAAGTCCAAATCTTTTTGACCCTTTCAGGACTGCTGTTCATTCTTGACTGGAAGCAGCAGTTGACCAAAAACAAGCTCAGCTCATGGTTCATTTAGCAGCTGTTGTGGGTGTGATGTGCTCAAAAGCTCCAGAACAGCTGGGAAATTAACCTTGATGTGAGTTTTTTTTTTTGTTTTTTTTTATTATAAAGCTGTTGTTTCTAAGCTCAAGACTGAAGTTTGAAACTCTGCTGAACTGAGCTACTTTTGATAGATAGATGGATAGATGGATAGATAGATGGATAGATGGATAGATAGATGGATAGATGGATAGATGTACTTTATTGATCCTACACGGGGAAATTCCTGTAAGGACCCCAGGTGATAACAGTTGCATACAAACAGGGATTTACATGCATCGTCACATGTGAGTTTATCTGCCTAACAGGATTGAACACCTTTGATGGCCTGTCACCCATCCCTTCAGTGAGGTCAACCGACTAAAGTTGAAGAGCATTGTGATGACCCCTAACCCTTTCCTGCCATTCTGTTTCTTCCTCCTTCCAGCCTGTCTTTCAGATGCCTGGTTGGTGGGGCGGGGGATCACCGGTTCCAGCTGCTGACTGAGAACACGTGGGACCCGTGTTCCTCTTGAGCCAAGGTTGTGACAGCATGCACGTGTGTGTGTCATCAGTGGGGTGAGGACGTGTCGGCCGAAATAACAACACCTTTTCTGAGAAGTATCTTTCAGTATAAACAGCTGTTCCTGGTCTCTGAAAATTGAATATTAAATTGATAAAAAGGTTGCAGTGAGAAAAAAAAAAAAAAAAAAAGGACATCCAGCTCATCTCACCACAAACTGCTGACATCTGCCACAGCTACCAACTGGCTTAACCAATAGGAGCCCGGAGGAAAGCTAAGTGGTCGCAGCACCTAGGAAATAACCTTAGCTGGGGTAATCCAGGCCAATAGGATTGGGACAGGCTGTCGAGTGGCTCTGAGCTGAGGCCTACATTCGAGCTGCTGCTTTCTCTCAGATCTTTCAGGTTTCTGCCTTACCCCAGTCTTCTTCTTTACAGTCTTTTTCAACATTTTACCCTGAGACAAGCAAAAAATAATAATAAATACTGTACTGTACATGAGGCAGTGTGTACCGAAGAGCAATGAGGCAGCAGAGCAGCTGTCTGTCACTCATTATTTTATATGCTGCTGTTAAATCAGCCTCCAGCTAACGATGAAGCCAGTGATACACATCATTTTTAGGGATCGCCGGCTTCAACACCGAAAAGCTGCTCTAATTTGCTTTTAATGATCAATGATCTTTGTACCAATTCCATCATGTTTTCAAACCACGGAATCATTAATCATTTAAATCCCGCTGTGCAGTTACGCTGAGGGGAAAGATGGAAGGATGGAATCACAGGATCCACCACCACCACAACGCTGAACTCAACTGGCTCTCTTCTTTTCTGCCTTATTAGTCAACTATACCCACTATTATTAAGATGGGACTTTTTTTTCATGATCCCTCTCACTCCTGTGTGCTCAGAGGTCCCCTACTGCGTCGTGGTTTTGTTTTCCTTTAAATCCCATCCACTCCTCTTCACCTAATCCCCAATCTCTGCAAGGGAGAAAATGTTCCCCTGTTTTTTTAAAAAAAAAATTTTTTATTCTGGGATCAGCTGGGTTTATCTAATATAAGTCTGATTTGAGGGACTTCTAGGACAAATCACCTGAAAATCTCAACCGTGTCACTGGTCAGGTGTTTAATAGTCTTTAAAGGTTATTTAATGGCACAGATGCTTTGTTAAACAGGATGATGGAGATGATGATGTGTCATTATATTATTATGATGATAACATAATGATATAATGATAATATAATAATATAAATGCATCATTATGTATTTTCACATAGGTAGAACAGGTAGCAGGAGCTCCACAGCTCTCATTTAGGTGCACCAGCACATAATTTAGGCATCTTTCTGGGGACTGGGCAGACCGGAGGTGGAGTGGTTTACCTCCACCAATGATGTAGGGTCTGGGCATTCAGTGTTGGTGTAGGATTCAATGACAGTGAGAAAAGAAAAGCTGAATATACTTAGCCACTGAAGCTACATTAAGCCATATTAATCAAATGAGCCCCTGTGGTGTGACATGGATGTTAGTACTACCAATCCCACAGTGAATCAACAGTTTGCTCTGAGCGGCAGAGGGATGACATTGATTAAAAAAATAGAAGAAAAAAAAGGAGAAACACAGAGAAAGTGTGTGTGTGTAGTGAGGGGGTTCTACCTGAAACATGAATATCTGGTGGGCAGATGTCAGGAGAAGGTGAGGACACTGGGGCTGGCTCCTCTGCACAAATCTGCACAGAAATACACAAATAGATTTTATTGTAGAGGGAAAAAAGAAATTAAAATAAAAAAAACAAAAACATCTAATACTGATGACAATCAGGAGATGAAAGCCACTATTTGATTCCACAAACAGGTACAAGAAAAGTGAATAAGAAAATCTGAACTGATCACAAACTTTGGACTGATCCCTATGTATATTTTGCAATTTATTTTTGAAATTCAGTGATGAAGGAAACAGAATGATCAATGGGCATTATTTTATTTGTGCATGTACATATATGTACATGTACAGGCAAAATGAATAAAACTAAGGAGAGCTGAGATAAAAGATGTCTTTAGCTTCAGCTCTGTTTCTCTGTAATCTCTCATCCGCTTTTATCTTCCATCCCTCTGTCAGAAAGCTGACACCCGAGCCTACGATATGTTTTGGAAACTCAAGCCTAATTGTTTTTCATTCACTTAGAAATACTAATAATCTGCTTTTCATTCTGTTCAATCCATTGACAGAAAATCCAGGACTGGCGACATGTTGGCGAGCTGACCTCAGGCGATCTGATGTGGACTTTTAAACGTCCAGAGTTGTAGCTGTTTCCCGCAGCTCGCTGGACTCCATTGTGGAGAGACGTGCTGCTTGGAAAAAGTCCTTTTCCTGGGATGAAGGCTATCTCCACCGTACTGTCTTGGCTGGAGGCACAATACATACAAATACAAAAACATAAGCACATACTCCGCAGAGAGAAAGAAGACTGTGGTACACATACAAGCACCACCCACCTGAATTTGACTTTGTTCAGCATGCTTTTGGCCTCCTCGTGGGTCACACCTATCAAGGACTCTTTGTTAATGGCAATGAGCTGATCTCCAGGCCTCAGTCGTCCATCCTGCACAACATGGAGACAGAGCCTTCAGTCTCAAAGGGGCTGATTTTAGCTTTCAGAGTACAGAGGAGAAAAACATTTGTGCATCCTTTGGAATTTTCTCCATTTTTGTATAAAGTCTGTCTTAAAATATGATCAGCACCCGACCCTGCAGGTGATGGGCCCACAAGATCACAGGGCCCCATGTCTTTCTTTTTTTTTTTTTTATCAGGCTGAGCGAGATAGGGTGGAGGAAGCATCGTGGTTTAGTGCTTTGCTGCCTCTGGGCCTGGACAGCTCACCATCATCGAGGGGAAAATGAAATCCCAAGATTATCGAGGTCTCTTACAGGATCATGTCAGGGTAGCTGTTCACCAGCTGAGGCTCAGTAGAAGCTGATGGCTGATGCAGCAGGACAGTGACCTTAGACATCAAAGTAAATCTACCACAGAATGACTTCCACCTTGAGTGGTTCAGTCAGAGTCCAGACCTGAACCCAGCAGAGATACAGTGGAATGAACTCACAGAGCCGTGCAGAGGTCAAACTGAGTGCAGGCTTTGTGAAGTTCAGAACAGGCTGATTACTCTTCACCAGAAGAGGTGTGAAAGGATCATAAAGTGACCCAGACTGTAGTGAAATGATGATCTCAACTGGCAAACGTAGCCACTGGAGATCATCCTCCCCGCTAACTTATACACAAATACCTCTTTCATGTTTTACGTGAGGTTTTGCCACCTTAAAGCCACTACACTTCTGATAAATGCACGGCTGCATTAATCCTCCTGCTGACTCATCCCATACAGCAAATCACAGTGCATGAAATGCTAGCTTGCTTCCTACATGACACAAGGGATTAAGAGCTGGGATTTGGGGGGGGGAATGGACAAACTGCTTCTATAAGCAGAGGACTGAGAAACAGGGGGTCAGTGTCAGTAGCTGTTGTAGTAGAGTCAGGCATTAGTGTACAGTGTCGAGTGAGTTAAAGAGACTTAATGACAGTATGGAGATCCAGCTTTGCTTTAACATGCCCAGTCTGTAACACAGTTGCATGTTGTCTCACATGCTCTGTACCATTAACCATCTGTTATAGGGGATGTTGAGTCTGTAAGTCAGTGGAAAAACAAATGGGCCAAATGAAATGTACATGTCTGCAGCTTCATCCCTGAGCAGATCTTCCACTACTGATGCTGGATTAATGCTGCAGTGTGCGTGGAGACATGGATATGAGATTTATAATGATTTATTTTTAGACCTTATACATGCACTGTGTTGAATGAGAGTTCGTGTGTATTTAGTTATTTATCATCATTATTATTCCTTGTTTATTGAATGAAAGCTACACTAATTAATTTCTTTAGGCAGGAGCATGAGTAACTGAAGGTAGCAATACAATTTCAGTACAAGCTGTCTTAACATTTTTTCCTTTTTTGCCACAGGAGTGCAGGAGTGCAACAACCTGAAAACACAACTATGACATATTACCACCTCATTCATTTGTGCTTGTGTCCACATAAGTCCCATATATTCATTCTCCTTTTAGCTCTGTTTTTGGTCTCCACCAACTCCTGTGAAACATATCTGGCTATTCACCAGCAAGTCTACAGGTAAAGAATAATTGTAATTTGGTGATATTGTAGTATGGTTCCTGGCTGTTAACTGTTTTATTTATAATTTGGAGAACTTTAAATTAAATTCTAAAAGATACTGGTAGGAAATATTTTTGTTGTTGTTCACATTCTAGTTCACAGAGTTTCTGAATCAGCTGCTGATTCTTTCAGAGGGTCTGTCAATCTGTTTTGGTGACAGTGCTGATTTGATGTTTGCGACTTGAATCTGAATCAAAAATGACCTTCGCTACCTTAACCTGAGATCTGATCAGAGTTGACAGAGTAACAGACGTCCGTGATAGTGAGGTCAAAGCCTGAGGGCTGACATGCTAAACTGAAATGTACTGAAATGGGTGTAATCAGCATAGACCACCCATCAATCTGAGTACATAACCCATAACACATCAACATGCATATTAACCTGATTCTTCATCTTTCATAGGATCATGTCCTGTTTTTTTCCTGTACTGTTAGGGGCCCTGCCTGTAAAGAATATGTCACCTTTGGTATGGAGATTATCACCCCGAGCAAATATAGCTGAGAACTGTCAGGACAAGGACAAGAAATTTGAATTTACAAATAGCTTGTTATAGAAATAAGACTGTTGAAGAGATGGCTGTTCATGTGACTGATGAGATTCTGTCTGATTTCATTGGACATGGTGAAGAGAGAGGAAATCTAAACATGTACCACAACTACAACACAAAAAAAAAAAATCAGGGATCATGGGATATGTTCTTAACCCCAAGGAGCTAGACTCAAGTTGTGCCTGTGATACACTGGCACTCACTGGTATCTCAAATGCAAATGATGTAAAACCTTGCAGGATATATGCAACAACACACATCTAATTGGGAACAGCTTCCTTCAAGCTGATTCCTCTATTCTCCGTATGCCCTCTTCATTCCCCTCCTATGCTTCCTTGTCATGTTGCCCACAGCTGACAGTGAGTGGGCAGACAGAGAGGCGAGGAGGATGGGATTGGTGGAGAGGGAAGCAGGAGGACAAGAAGAAAGGCAGTGATGTGTGCAAACAGAAGGGGTGTATATATTATATATTTTGTCCAAAACCTATCTTGTTAGTCAAACTATATAATTCCAGATGAGTCTGAAAGACTGGCTCAAGTTTATTTTATCTATTTCTATTTACACACAACAGCACTGCTGCTGAAATGAAAGCGTCAGGGAAATACTGCACCTAGTGGCCAAATTTATTTGGAACAGATGTTAAACATAGATATTAAACATTTAGGAGAGCTTTGCTCCTAAATGAAAGACATCACTCCAAGCTACAGTAAACTAGAATTATGCTTTAATAGAATGACAGTAAACTGTGTTTCAGCCTCGTTTGATCTGACGGGAGATGCACAGCACAGTCAGCATTCCACCCTCACTTCGCCAAACTGGGAGCTTAATGTCCTGATGCAGCGTTCACGTTTAGCAAGTAGCATCCATTTGCAGTCTTTAAGGCCTCTGGTGGGGTTTATAAGGCTGCAGCATCCAGCGCTTGGTTTCTGCCTGGTTTCTGTCAAGCACAAATGGCTGAATGTTCCCTCTGACACTCAGGCCAGAGCGCAGAGCTCATCCATCATCTTTACCAGCAGCGTCCTGTCAGGACACATGCAACATTTTACTGTTTTTCTCTCTCTCTCTCCTCAGCCCTCACATGCTTCCACCAGTGCACCTCTGTGCTGGATTCTTCAGTGTCAGACTCTGAGCTGGATGAACTGGATGCTTAATGATTAAAGTATGGGGCTATTCTATTTTTTTTTGTGTGTGTGTGAGTAAATCCCACAACAAGAACCAAACCAACAACAAACTGATCTTGCTGACGATATATCTTAATACACACACACACACTGTGGTTTATTTTGACTCAATCCTATACACACCAGCCTGCTGCCAGAAACACTCACTAGAACACCACATGTGGATTAATCCACCGCTGAAAATACAACACTTGGTGTAGTGTTGTCTGCTCTGGGACTTTCTCCATTACAGCAGCGCTGACACCAAAGCGATACAAATGCCAAGAAATATTCGAGCGGTGTTTAATATTCTTTAATCTTCCGTGAATTCCAACGTATTCAACAGGATTTAATGAACTGACAGGACTGTATTTGTCACTTTATGATAATTTCCTTCAGGCAGTCAAGGTGACGCTGCAGATAACAGAGAAATTCGGAACAGGAAACCCAGGAAGGCTTTTGTTGGGATACTTTGGAGGTTCCCTGAACTGGCTCACAGTTTCCCTCATTACAGGAAAAGCCAACAACTCAAACTTCACCGAATCTTCTGAAGGTTATTATCATCTTTGCTCAGAATAATCAGACCATCATTTTCCTCCCTGACTTTGCAGTTTACTGCAAAATAACACGACAAAGATCACGAGTTGCAACCACAGCTTCAGAAAATCAGCACTGAGCTGAGTCGTTTTGGGCGACGGTGATCGCTACACAGCTCCTCAAGATCCAGGTGCTTATTCCAGTATTAGCATAATAACATGCAGTATGTATATATGTGAGATCAGTGCACTAATGAGCTGGCTTACTGTTGAAAGGATTCATTATGAATGCATACAGTTTTAGATGATGATAGTGCAGTTTTAGTCCAACAGCTGCAGGCATCGCTGCAGACTGTATCCGCCTCGTGCTGTTTAACCTGAATGCAGACGCATGCCTTGGAACAAAACTATCCTACTTCTTGTTTGTTACTTTCAGATTTTTGAGTAACGGTTACAATTCCAGGTTACTTCCTGTATTCATTTGTACGTGTGTGTGTATGTGTGTGTGTGTATGTGTGTGTGTGTGTGTGTGTGCTACTGGCATCAGCTGATGCACAGCTACAGTGTGCGATGAAGTCAGTGTCTTGCATTCAGACCTGACCAGGATTTTGCTACCAACTGAGCAAACTCTGCTGATGAAGACTACCTTATGAAGTCAAAAGCAACAGAAAAACTCGGTAAGTCGACCTTGAGTTGAGATTGTTTTGTCAGTTACTGCAGCTTTAAAAATCCACTCCTGATTTTGTTCAAGCCCCGAAAAGTATTTCATCCCTGATCGCTGTTGATATTTTCAGACTTGCCTGCATTTACTTATTATTTACTTCCACATAACAATCATCACTCCCTTCACTACACCCTTAATCTTCCCTTCCCATTCACTGTCTGTAGGTTTGGGGTTCCTGTGTATTTTAAGCTGCTGTTCTTATTTCTTACCCGGTGACAGTCTCCTCCAGACAGCACCTCCTGGATGAAGACCGCAGGGCCATCGGGCCTGTTGGAGCCTCCTCCGATGGTGATGCCTAAACTGCTGGACCGCGCCACTGTAAGAAGCTGAATCACTCCTTCACCTGGGTGACTGAAAACACAAAGACACACAGCCACATTCACACTCGCTGGTGCACATTAACGTTATATACATTAATTATATATTTACAGTATATTATATGCATGTGCACCTGTGGAACAGTAAGCACATGTTGTTAAGTGTGTGTGTGTGTGTGTGTGTGACGGCTCATGTTAATCCTGTGTGATCTCTTACCTGAGGGAGCGCAGCATGGGCCCACTGTTGTTATACATGTTCTGAGAGCCTGCTGGACTCAACAGCAATGGACTCTGAGAGCGTGACGAGGAACCAGACGATGTGCTGTCCAGGTAGCGACCGCCTTTGGATTGGCAAACAAAAAAAAAAAAAAGAAAAAGAAAATGAAAACACAAAACACACACAGTAAGCAGAGATATTTAACCTGATGGTACGCCACTCTTGGTGTATGTCTGACCTTCCTGAAGTGTCATTTGTCAGTTCTTAATGGCATGTCACTCATGTTCCACTGTCATATACCACTCCCCAGCGCCTCAGGTCAATTCTTGATTGGCACGCCACAAATAAAATATAATGTCCATCACATCAGTGCTTTGCTTATCTATAATGTTACCGCATCAGCTACAAGTTTTACACAGTATCTGCCAGTAAATGATTGACATAAGCCACTAGGGAGTGGCATATGGCAGTGAAATGGCAGTGACATACTGTTTTCTAGAGCCATGAAAACCAGAAGATCAGCAACATACAACTGGTCAAAGTAACAGATGCCATATGATGGACAAGAGTGGCACACAGTAGGATCTGCCAGTGAACTGGAGTGACAAGCTGTTTAGACGTCGCACACAGCACTGGCATATCATAATCAGTGGCATATGTCACTATGAACTGGCATATGCCAATGGAAATAGGTGTATGGCAGTGGAACATGGTCATCAGTGCCATGTGCTTTGTTATCACCTTGGATATTCTCAGGTAAGGCAGGTATTTAAATGTGGAGGTAGTGAGATAACACAGTGGTGTCTGACATGTGTTTTCATATACTAAAATAGAAACTGCTTCAGAGGGCTCCAGCAGCACTGAGTCTCTCCAACCGCGTATCGTCCTGTCAAACGTTTCTTAAGCCTGAGTGACTCTAAGCACTGAATAATACCTAATATGCTGACCAAACCAACTGCCGAGCAGCCCAAATATATCCCCCAGACTTCTTTTTCTTTTTTTTTTCTTTTTTTTTTTATCCACTGCCTTGGGTAGACATCTGCTGCTTTTCTGTCCTCAGAATCAAAAGGTAAGTCTCACAGCGGGGAGGTTATTCACGCTGGAGTTGGGGCAGTGCATCGGGACGAAATGGTCATTGTGTGAGGAAACACCTCTGGTACATTTATTAAACAGTTCATCTCCAGGAACGTAATGGTTCAGTCTTTATTTTCCCACATGTTGTCACCTTTGAAACAAGGCAAAGATGGTAAACCACATGGTGCTGCAAACATAACATATTTCTCTTTATATTAGCAGGACGGCCTCCATGTCTCATCAACACTGTCCAGAGAGCAGAGAACAGAATACTGCTCACGTGCTGAATCCCTGCTTTAACACATCTGGACCAGCTGGCTGCTTCCTTCCCCACTGAAACAGATGTCGGCAATTGTGTAATGGACAAGTGCACTGTCATAAGCCATTTTTAAAGGCCGACTTACTCCATCTACCCTGTAGGCTTAGTACTCTATCAAATATATAAAGGTCTTTTTTTTTTTTGCAGCACTGCTGCTTCATGTCCTCCCAGATCATGTTCTTCATACATGCAGAAGAGTCCCTCCTCTGTTGGCACTTCCTGAGGTTTCTTCCATCCATCTTCCCTGTTAAAGGGTTTTTTGGAGGGAGTTTTTTCCCCAAACCGACTCAAGGGGTCACATAATTGATGCAAAGCAGCCAAATGCTGTTCTGTGATGATTTGGATCATTTGAAATGCACTGTTTTATAGAGTAGCGTGAACAGAGAAATTCCACTTCCACATATCCGTTTACATGAGTGGGAGATGTGCCCTGCCCTGAAAGTGCAGTTAGAGCTTGTGAATGTGAAATGTACCACACAGAGGACTAAGCAGGGATTTGCCTACCTTGCTGGATGGGAGAGTTGCGCGTTGATCCTGTGCTGCCGTTGGATCCATATTTCTCCAGCAGCTCAGCAAATTCTCTCCTTTTCAAAAGAAAAAAAAAAAAAAGAAATGAAAGAGTTATGCTATGATTATTTAGTTGGGGTACTCATAAGCAGCTTCTCTGAACAGGACAGGAGTCTGAACCTTGAATCGATAGAATCTGTTGATTAGCTGTCGGTACTTGGTTTAAATGACTAAACATCAGACAATATGGACAGACCAGAACTGCTTATGGTTGTACTGTTATTATCTTGTGTTTACATAGAACAGGTTTTTAAATAAAACTGTTCTTTAAAAAAAAAAAGTCAAGCATAATGTCTTTATAACTTTATAACTGCTTTAATGTGACTGCTGTCAGCTAAGTGCTAATATTTCTGTAAGTTCACTGTTTAAACCAGGTCACTCACCACTACCCTGTGTCAGTCAGATTAAATAAGTTAACAATCCTACTGACATACACCAATAACACACTGAAGCCCTGAGGTTTCAATTGAACAAAATTCCAAATAACTTTGCTCATCTCAGAAGCAAACGCTTTCATAGAGCAGCGGTATAAAACGGACTGGAAAACGATGTCTCTGCCTCCTTGTTTTTGCCAGAACATTATCATCTACAACACAACAATATGATATCCCCTGTGGATGCTGATTTTGAATTTGCCGTTTTCTAAGCAGATTACGATAAGCGGTGTGGCATTGGCTCCACGGTAAATAAGGACACGCGAATTGTTCTTGGACGGCACAAAAAAAAAAAAAAAAAAAAAAAGACGACCTCGGGCTGCGCCTCTTTCATAACCGGCAGCAACAGATGATGACTGCGCTGAAGGTGTCCATTCATTTCACACCGACGTGCATCATCATCATCACAGTGAAGGCGGCCTTTATAATCTGATGAAGTGTCGCACTCATTCTTTTGATCACGTTGACGCTGCTGGTCCTGATGTGTGCTCCCTCCACCACCGGCATTATTTTTTTTTCCTCATTTCATGTTTTCTACATCTCTGTAGTCTTTAGTCATAACTCGTTGCCAGACTTTGTTATGTTCAAAAAGTGTAACGCAAGTTATCTTATCAGCTTTCAGCTGAGATGTGATTGTGTCATTTAGGGTGGATCAGTTTCCAGGACTGAGGATCAGTTTCCTGTCAGACCTTACTGACACTTTTTGTTTTGTGCTTTACAGTAAGTGGGTGTACTCCTTTGATAAATAGTAAGCCTTGCCGAAGTTATGATATCTGTGAAGCCGTGTTTTATTATATATATATTTTTTTCCAAGGCTCTTACAGCTGGTAAGCATGTAATGAGTGCTAAGCTAGTTTTGACTTGTTTTTTACAGACAGACAGGCATAATCCGCCCCCCTCCCCCACCCCACCAGCACCACCACCCCTCCTTCCTTTATGCCATCCACTCTCCTCTCCCCTCCAGCAGGGTAGTTAAAGCACAGAGCACAGATTAACACACACACAGGGCTCATCTGGTCAGAAGCTCTGCCCTGGGTTAAGCTCTCTAGCCCTCCCTGAGTCTGCTGTTACTCCACTGCATGCAACACAAACACAAGGAGGGCGGGGGATCGAGGGGTGAGGAGGGGGTGGTGGTGGTGGTGGGGGGCTGCTCAGGCTACCCCACCACTGACACCACCTTTAAATGACACTACACATGATGCTCATGTTTTAAACCTTCATTAATGTAAAGATGTCAGTTCTATATATTCGGACTGAGATTGTCCCAGTAAATCCAGTCCAGTCTTTGTCGCAGTTACCACTGCTGGCTTCTCATTTCTGACATGTATCCTCTCTCCGACGGCTGAGGTGTAAATCCTGCCTGTGTCACAGTCTCGTCACTGAGGATTTACAGGAAGGCCGCTCGTTTAAATATGCAAATGCACCACTTTGTCAACTCACAGCTGAGGATCGCGTCGTCTGAAGTGGATCTGAAGGGAAGACGAGGCCCTGCGATGCTGATAGGTGGCACTGACCTCGTTTTCACCCAAACTAGCTGTGCTACGATTAGAAAGCAGGTTAAACACTAGTAATGCCAGTGTTGCCGAACCATAGACATGCTGCTTACTTTGCTTCCTCATCTCTGGCTATGAGAAGGCGCATGTGATTGGTAGCAGAGGCCGCTCTCAGGATATCCACAGCTCTGTGAAACAATCAGAGACACACACAAACACACGCACAATGCTGTTACAGCCTCGGTCAGCCCGTGGGGGTTCAAACAAAGACGAGAGCAGCGAGATTTGATCAGATTTACCTTTCACTTGTGACTCCGACTAGACTGTCCCCGTTCACCTCCAAGATCTGGTCCCCTGGCATCAGGTTTCCTATTAGAGGTCAAAGAGGTCAGGTCAGATCACAGTCCTGTATATATATATTTATCTATATACACACATATACAGTATATTTAAAATCTATATTTGGAAAAAAGATATCATCTCAGACTTTGAAAAAGATTTTAAAGGGGCTGAATCATGTCCATGAGTGATCTGCTGCTTATAATTTTATGGTATGTTATTGTATTACGGTTAGTAAATTGTTTTTCTTGTGCTATTTCGAGTGGATTTTCTTGTAGCTTTTTTGAGCTCATGTACGTATATGTTGTTGGGCTTTGTGTTTAGTGCTGTCCTGTGTGTATTTTATTGTGGGGTTCTATGTGTTTTAAAGGCATTGCTAATTAGCTCCGGCTTTAGCTGTTGTTGTATGTGACACTGGTTCTTTGCTATTTAATCGTCCCCTTAAATAAAAATAAATATGTCAGATATGAGAGCTGTCAGGGCTCCCGTGTGTCTGGAACCCATGGCCACACCGAGTCTACCACTACAATTTGCAGTAGTGTCAGTAATAGTAGCATAAATCAACCAAGTCAGACAACGCACACAACTCCAACTCTGCTCAAACTATTATCAAACTGTGTAGTCTACGGAGATGTGAAGTAGGAGGAGCTAATCTTCTGGACATAACCTAGTTCCAGACATGAAAGTCCCCCGTGCGCTTTTCCCATAGAGTCAGTGACAGCTGGGAGCCTGGATCTAACCTTTGACCTTCTGATCAGTGGATGACCCTCTCTGCTGCCTGAGCCCCAGAAAGTTTAATAGCTGAATATTACAGGTATTTTATGTGTAGTCAATAGAAAGTATGAGCCAGTCAGTGAGGAGCAGTGATGGGAGTTTTCAGTCTGCAGCAGATATATGTTGGAGCTGCTCTGTCACCGTGGTGAGTCAGGAGCAGGTCAGCACACCAAAGTCAGGGTGAAGCCATTTGATCTTCACACAAGCAGCTAAAGGAGAAAGCAATATAAAGGAGGAATCAGGGGAAATGAAAGTCAAGCATCTGTGGCTTTAATTCATTCTCCTGCGAACACCGAACGCATCACTTCAACTCTCCTCTAAGTGTGTCAAAAGAACCTCAGCAGCAACAAGCCACAATGATTTCTGAAGCACAAACAGTTCTCTGTTTCATCCTAAAAATCGGTGCCCTATATCCATCATTGATGGCACAGAGAAAGTAGGCCGTGACAACACTGTGCTGTGTTTTATTCATGTTTTCCTACTCACATGAGAGAAGCTCCAGAAATACTTGTTCTGTCGTTCCAGAGGTCATCAGTCTGAAACCACGGCCACTGCACTTTCTACTCCATAATATTTCATTTCCGTCATTCTCAAGATGTTCTACTACAAAATGCATGCAGGGGCATATTTACAAAAGACCTGTGGCCATTCTTCAGGCACTAAACAGTCAGACAAGCATTTGTCCTTGGTTTAATGCGATATGTTTAAGACCATTCCTGTAAAATATGGAAGGAGGGAAAGGAAATTGATACAAATAGCTGATTTATTACTGCTGACAGAGCAGAAATGCAGCAGCAGGTCCAGCCTGATATGACTGACGCCGAGAGTGATGCTCACTAAGCAGGCTGTTATAATTTGCCAATTTTTATCTGCTTGCAGGAAAATAATCATCATCACTTTTACCAAGATTTTCCCACAGTGATTTTTTTATATGTCAGTGAAGCTGAGCTGATGAGATCGGGTTATTTAACAAATATTTGTAGTACATATAGTATGTAAACATATGTAATCGAATTTTAGGCTGATGTTAAAATAAGTCTCGGAGGGGGGATTTTAATTAAAGGATGACGGTAAGTTGAGGCGACATTAGCGGTCAGGAGCGGACGACTCCCAGGACACAGAGATGTCTGAGATGATGATGTCCAACTGTCTTTATCCAGTATCTATACCTTATCTGGATTTTCTCCATTGTTTTACTTTGTGTTCTAGAATTCAATATAGTAAGTAAGTAAAGTAAGTAACACCGAGACACTGCGACAGGGGAATGTATCCTATGAGAGCAGAGTATTTACCGTCACTTGAAGCAAGGCCACCTGGTAAAATCCGTTTGACGTAGACTCCAAACTCCTCCCCAGTTAGCTCCTTCACTCCGCCGATCACTTTAATTCCTGTTGGGAGAAGAAAAGAAAAACTGTGACTTTTAGGAATTAAGACTTTCTTCTTGCTTAATGTTCACTTGGCAGAACATTTGCCATTGTATATGCCATTGGAAAGTTTCCTGATTTCATTTAATAACTATTTCCCCCTGCTCTTTGACCACACAGCAACAAAACCCCATGCACAATGATCGGCTTATTACCCAGGTACCTTTTCACTAACATCACACTACAAATTTTTCCTGTCTCTGACAGCATGGAATGTGTCATTGAAACCGCCAAGTTTTCTTCAAGTTCGGCTAAACATATCATAACATTAACTAAGAGCTGAGTAACATTTACTTCAACTCTAAGTCACTGTATCAGACAAGTATTTCCACAGTAAAAAGCTGCTGAAGTCCAAGTGGAACAAATGCTAATTAGCTCACATAAATGAATAATAATAATTTGGTGCAGATGGGATTTTGAATATTGTGAGCTCAGGGAGGAGGAGGGAAGGTCACTTGTCGGCAGCTGCCATCTTCTTGGCGTACTGCTGACAGAAGAGGAATGGGAGGGTCACATGAGTCAGCTCTGCAGTCACTCTTTGACTCCAAGGGGCAGGAACATGTTCATTCACTAGAACAGGTTCTGGGCCTCTGGGATTGTTGGGGACATTTACAAGACTGTTGTGGGATTGTGGGAAATATACTAACATGGTCAAAATGTTTATTTACTGTGTGGTACATTATTAGTACCAGGCTTTGAATTTTGTTCAAAGTCAGCAACAACTACTGGTTCAAATGAAACAAGTTGTAGGATTTTGTGTTGATGAGTCACTCATTTCTCAGCCTGACCTCCTGGATTACATTTACTATAATCTGTATTGTTGGCCAAAGGTCTTTGTGGGTCCAGACCATAGACCATGCAACAGTCCCTGTAGCCATCACGGTCACAGGGTGTAGGTGCTCCTCCATCAGTTCTCGTCACACCTGATATCCAGATGGTTTAAATGGCTGCTCTTAGGTCATTAGCATCAGGTTGAAGAGTTCAAAGACTCTGATTTATACATAGAGAAATACAATTTAAATATTTTTGGTTTAGTTCAACTTGTCCACGTTGCTGTTCACCTTCAATCCTCAACATCCCCAAATAGCCTCTGTCATTCTGTACCTACTGAACTGCAGGTATAAGTGGTATCAGTTCACTTATTTAACAATAGATCCATTTTATAATTGGGAAAGCATGTACATATGTGTATTAATACAACACTCTCAATTATGAAGGCTCTAATGTTCAGTGTTTTGTTGAAGCTGTCTGAGGATGCAGGCAGCAAGCTTGAGCTGGTTAGTCTACCTTATTTAACTATGAGATCTGTGGTTCTTTAGCTTAAGGCTGAAGTTGGCCTGTAACCACAGAGACGAGATGGTAACACTAATTGGGTCTGGAGCGAAAGGGGCTCATGTTAATTATCGCCTGTTGGAAGAATGGGGTTGTAAAGTTCCTCATCTCAGTACCCCCCCCCCCCCCCCCCCCCACCCCACCCCACCCCCCCGCCCTCCCTTACTCCTCTCCGAGGAAAAGGGTTTCTTGTTCTTTTGTTCAGCCTCAAAGCGTTCCACCTCCCCCGCCTCTCATCAGATAAGGAAAAACATCATTCTAACGCATAGAAAGCTGGAGCAAGTATAAAAAGACATGCCTCTCTCCCTCTTATTCAGCCTCACATTTTGTTTTCCAAATTATTTTCACGCTCCTAATGCGTCAAGGGCATGTTTGCTACGCAGAGATTAAAGGGTCCAACAGACCTTGTAAAGATCGGAATATTCAAAGTGATGAGAAAGGCACAGTTTCTTCTAAAAATGTTTTAGAATACCCCAGATGACAGAAGAACATAATGAACAAGATGTTTACTGAATGGCACAGAGCCATTTGTGGACATCAGAGGGCTGAAAATCTGTTTCTTTAGAGTTCACTCTGCAGATTCTACCAACATGTTGACAGAATTAAAGGAGCAGTGCGTGGCATTTAGGAGGGTCTACTGGCAGAAACGGAATCCAATGTTCATAATAACGTTTTCACTCCTGTATAATCACCTGAATCTAACAATTGTAGCATTTTCGTTAGCTTGGAAGCCCTGTCTTATCTACATAAGAAGCAAGTCCTCTTCCTCATAGCCTACCACGTCGCACCACCATGTTTCTGCAGTAGGCCAGAGCGAAAACAACAAAGACAATTTCACGTTTTCTTATGTAATCTGAAGGCCACCGTAGTTTCTTCTACATGCTTGTAAAGGGAGCAGTGAGGGAAGAGGTACTCAGTTGGCTGCAATCTGCAACCTCGCCGCTAGATGCTACTAAATCCTACACACTGATCCTTTAACCGTGACAGATGATTTTCACTATGAAAATTTTCAACCGCCCACACGCTGAGTTGGTTGCAGCTTTCAGCTGCATTAACAAAGAGATTAGCGTGTGCTGTCCTCAGCGTGGGGCAGCAGGCGTGTTCACTACAGTGTACACAGCAGACACTAACCCTGATGCTATGGAGGCTTCGGATGTACAGAAGGCGTGGGCTGGGGGTGGAGGTGGGGGGGATCTTTGGGCTTTATGTATCAGAGCAGTGTGTACACCTAAACGTGCTCAAGTTGGATGACAATAAGCTGATTTGCTTCTCACCTGTGTGCTGCTTTTAGTACTGTGGGTCCACACACACACACACCTTCAGCCTTTCCTCCAGCTCCCTCCTCACATGCTGCACCTCTCACTGTCTCTCTTACATTATATTGAGTCTTTCTTGTCACACACCAGGCGTTCGTGTAGAGTTCGTGTTTTTATTTTTTTTTTTTAAATGCATATTTAATAAGCTGTTCCTGACAAATTCTTGTTTTTAAAGACACATTTGCCATGCCTGTCCTCCTCCGGCTTTAATGCTACAGAGGAAATTGATACTGTGTGTAATGTATAGTTCTTGACAGATGAGTTATAGGGTTTTACGTATTATTTAACTGTTAAACAATCCCACTGACATCTACTGTATTTATGTCACAGCCACTGGTACAAACTCCATTTCATTACGCTCAGTGTTGCACAGTGATCACCTGGACATAAGCTCATTATGAGGACACTTATGACTTACTGTTAATTTCATAATACATTAAAGTCTTTGCAGACCCACTCAGGCCCTTTGTAATCAATGCCTGTGACTGGACCTGCACACAAAACAATCTATTCACTTCGAAACACTCTATATACTATACATTATTTAACTGACCGTAATCTCATTATGAGGACAGTTTATAAGTTACATAATGTATTAATATCTTATAGAGCCTAGTTGACCTACATTATATTATACAATATATTTCTGTCACTGCAATTAGAATAAGCTCCATTCAAATTTCAGTGTGCTCAGGACTGCACAGTAATCAAGTTCACTATGAAGACATTTTACATCACTTGTATCTATAACTCATAAATATATATATCTATAAATAAATATCAATCACAAATCATTACCACTTGCATACATGACGATCAGTCCGTCTCTGAAAGCAGAGAGTTTTTTTAAAAGTTGTTTTTAAATGCCATGTTTGTGTCATAAAGGATGGATGGAAAAGATGGGAAAAAGTCCCATCTTTAATGTTAAAATATACTGTGCATTGACAGAATACCCAGTTTAATCTGGGGTATAAAACGGCACATCCATGAAATAATTCAGTTCATGTGTAATAGCTGTTTTAAACATCACATTCAACAACAAACTAGAGTTATGTTCTGGGTAGATTTTTTATGAATAGTCCCCCCTCTCACATACAGCTCCTCTACCTCAGCAGGATGGATTACAGTTTGACTGTAAACGCATTCATGCATGTGAACTGTTTGTCCTCGCGTAGACACAAGCTGTGAAGTAAGGATAAAAACAACAGCAGCTCCTGCATCCTTAACCCAGCTGAGTTAAGTGGGTTAGGGCTTTGCCACATGACCTACTTCCCCTCCCAGGCAAAAAAAACCACTGATATATAGCAAGGATACCTACTCTGCAGAGAAAATCCCTTTAAATGTAGGACTTACAATATTTCAGCTGATGAAAACCAGATAGTGGAGGATGGTGGCATTAGGCTGTGCATCATGTTACTTGAATAACATAAATTAACTCTTTTGCTGATTGACTTAACACAGTAGACTTTCATCCATAATAATTTTTATGATGCCTCACCCCTTATCTCCAACAAGTGGTATAACAAACTTTCAAAATGACAAATTTAGCTGCTAGGAATTGGTACAGATTCAACTACAGACCTCTGTTATGTGCCTCTGTCCTTCAGAATAAAAGTAGAGAACTTTAGAATTTCTGAGGTTCTATACTTGATGTGGTCTGGTTACTTCAGTAACAACGGTTCACGTGACTGTGTAATGTCAAAAGAGTCACTTGTAGTGATGAACCCACAAATAATTATTGCCAGCTCTGAAGTTCAGCTGTTTAGCGTCTTTCAGCTCACTGTTTTGGTTTTAAGGCCCCAAAAACTTGATCTTTCTGATTTAGTCTGCTGGCTGATAAAGACCAGGCTGATGAGCATGATGCCAGCTATCGTTCTCAGGAGTTGATAGAGACCAAACACGGAGATAAAAGGAGAGTGAGGATTGGACTTCCATTCTATTATCATTTTAACAAAAAGCGTGTCTTCATGTCTTCTTCTACTCCTCTGAAGACATGAAGACATGCTTTTTATTGAAATTAGCATTGGTGGCTGCCCCCTATTAAAAACTTTTACCTTGTGTTTGAGACCTTGTCCCTTCAGATCCTGTCACACTGTCTTGTCTTGACTTGCGCAGCTTAGAAGTTGATCGAACATTAGAAATGAATCTCTATTTTTTAAAGTCGTGTTATATTTTCTGATACACAGAGATGTCTAACTAGCTTGTCCTAGTGTCTGAAGCCACGACAGAATACTTTAGATGAGATGCAGGCCAAATTTGTTATTTTTATTTACACACGCTTGTCACGCGAGTTAAGCGTTTTTTGGAGCATCCTGTCTCTCAGCTAATGGGTGCTGGGATGTGTCCCAGCCCCTGACAACCGTATTAGTAGTTATAGTAAACTGTATTGGTAGTTATAGACCACAGGAGAGGTATTTCCGGACTTACCCAGGCCATTCTCACAATCTGTAAACTCCATGGAATGAACAGCTCGGTCTACTCCGTATGGACCCATTAGTGTCCTGTTTAGAGATGGAGGGATGGAGAAGATGGAGAAGAGAGGGAGGGAGAGACAAAAGAGACAAAAAAATGAAGTGCAACAATTTTAACGATGAGCTAAAAGTGCTTTTCCTGTTTTTCTGTCACAGAGCAGGCCCCTTTGGTTGTAAAGCTCCACATTCATATGACCACTGACCTGATGACGAACACCGAGTCTCGTGTCTGTCTCACAGTTTCTCTCTTTTTGTGTAAACAGTTGACACTGAAATTTCACTGGCGTGTCAAAACACTGGAGTTTGGGTGTGTGGCATTTCAGTCTTGAATATATTTGGTCTTCATACATTTATTTTTGTGCAACTGTCTAAGATTGGTTCAAAACAGACCAGTCTAACACATGAAACCAAAAAAAAAAACTGTAGCTGAGTGACACAGGTTCCAATCCTCTTGACAGTTTTTGGTCTCGACGGTGAATAGCCCCTGTAATCCCTGGACAAACACATTAAGTCCCTCTGGGGAGAGAACTGTTGTGTTGACACTGTCTGCCATCACTCGCTGAGAGTTACACATATTCATACACCTCTAGATGCAAGACTGAAGAAGGAAGATTCAAAGCATTTGGCTTTTCCATGTACATTTTTAACATAAGAGCAAACCAGCACTGAGCTCAGACTTGGGAAAATATATTCAGTTTTCAGCCGTGTAGAAAGGGAATCTTGGTGCTGGTCTGCACGTCTGCAGCTGCCGCCTCAGACAACAATCCACCTGAGAATACACCATCTATCTTTAAAACAGTGTTAACAGCAAAGGTAACGGCAGTCCCATCACTACATATTGTTCATTCAGCACGGGCAACATCAAGTCTTTTATGATCTGAACAAGGTCTGGAGACACAGCGTCTTGGCTGGATTTAAAAACCAAAAATCTTTTATTCTTGGTTTTCTTTAGCTCATATCAACACAGAATGTGTGTGAACTATTTTTGTGAACTACTTGTGTTGATTCCTCAGTGTTGAGTGTTTTGGAGGACGTAGCCTCTGAGGCTGCTGAATTGTATTGTATGATACTAACAGGTGTTTCAATTATTTTTCCCAGCCCAGTGAGGGGAGGCTAAATAAGAGTATAGTATAAGTATAGTTCAACAGCACCACAAGCTAAAGGCTAAAATTCTAGCTAGATGTTCCTAATAAACTGCCACCAGAGCATATATGGAGTTAGCTGTGATTATGGTAGAATACAACAACTGAGACTGACTACATCTTATCTGTAGACTTACTGACTAATATTCTGTATATGGAAGCAAAGCTTGTATGGACATATACTGTAACAAATGTACAATAAATCATACACATATATATATTAAAAAAACATCACAATTAGTGTTAAAACCCAAATTTGGCAACACCAAACAGAAAAATAGGAAAAAACTAGCAGCTAACTTTCCAGGTAATTAGGTAAAACCATAACACAACAATATCACAAAACCAAATCACAATATTCAAGATGTAAAGAAGAACGCAAAACAACCACCTCGCTGCTATTCAGCTGATAACAGTGAGCAAGAGAGCTATATTCTAATTCTGTATAACTATCCACTGTCCTCTCATCAAAGACAAAGTACTCCAGAAATTTAGAACAACGCTCCTATCCTACACAGCAGATTTTTTTGATGTAGTGCAGTTCGAAAGGATCAAAATTGATGAACCAGAACCAGAGATGTTGTCTTTTTCATTCCATGCATCCATCTCCATTCAATGCGGCACCTGACAGCACCATGGCCTAGAGCCTGTAGCCTGCAGCAGAGTTGAGGAGCAGAACATTTATCAGACTCACCTGAAAAACTACATCATCGGAAATTTAATCAAAGGCCGAAAATGACCTATGTTTCTGTTTTTCTGGTTAGTGACTGCTCGTACTCATGTGAATAATGACTGCTGACTCTAAGAAGCAAATGTGGACGTAGTATGATGTTACTATTATGGTTGAGTGTGTGGTCCTGTGGGATTGAGCCAATCATCAAAAAAGAGCCCTGTGTGGTCAGTGTGGACGCAAAATTTGATGTTTCAAATTTGGAGATTTGCAGTCAAGCATCGGTGTTTAAGGAACCTGCTGCAGGTCTGCCACGTGTGGCCTGCTTAACTGTCTGTCTCATTATCAGAGACCTGACTTTTAATTGACTCTGGTTTTTATTTGAGGAAATACAGTACAACGGAAGATCTGTCTTTTAAGCCAGACAGAGGCTAAAGAGGCTGATAAACCTACTGTTCTGAGAATCCCATCAGAAAATAGGGTTGTTTTGGAACACAACGGCAATTAACCAGTCTTCTCATTTAGGTAAGAGGACTTGTGAAGACCTGGCTTCAAGTCCTGACCTACTCTGCATCCAGAGTCTGGGCTTTAGCCTTTAGGGTGTTACACAGTGCATGCAAAAGGATTAAAACACTGCAGGCTGCCTTTGTATAACCATCAACATGCTTAAAATAATTAGAACAAACACCTCACTTTCTGTCTCGTACTTGTATTCATTATTCTTTACGTCCTACAAATCAAATCAAATTGTCAAATTTCTTTTGCATAGTTAAGTAATAAAGTGCAAAAGGACGTTTTCACAGATGTAACCAAAAAACTTCAATGAGAAACGATATTTTAAGTTATTTAGATTTGAGTTCTGCTTCAGCTTTACGAATGCAGGTGCAAAAGGAGACCATATAAAGCTGAGCCACAGTCAACAGGACAAAATAAAAAGCATCTTGGTCAGAGCTCACACACTGTACAGTAATCTCCAGTAGATGAGGTTGGCAGAAATGATCGTTGACTTATGTAACAGCGCTGCACATGAACCGAGCCCAGTTTTCCTAATCCATCTAACATTGGCTCCAAGTAGCAATTAAAGAACATCCATTTGTTCTGACTGTTCACTACAAAAGATAATGTAAAACACCTGAGATTAACAAGATCAACTAGCACATAATAATATTAGCAACACTTTGTTAGTAAATTGAAGAGGATAATTGTGTTCATTTTGGGAATCTGGAGCAGTGTCTTCTCAGCGATGACACTCACAGTCCCCTGTTCACTCGTCACCAGAATGACAAGAAGGGTTTTCAATATTTCAGCGGCAGAGGGTTTCACCAGCAGCCACCTGACACTTCCCTCCTGTCACTGAAACAATGAGGCTAATTGAGGACATGCTGAACTTCAAGTGAAAAAAAAAATGTCCTTATGAATAAAAGCACAGTCAGCAGCAGAATGTACTATTCATAAAACGGGAAGACAGACAGAAGTGCGAAGCAATGACGTGGAAACACACGATTTAAGATGATGCTCTCATGCTAGTCATCGATTCATGTGTATATTGAACCTTGACAGCGCAGCACAGTTGTTATAAAGTGATATGATCCTTCAATCACATGTGAAGACTTTGAGATGTGGCTGAAAAGCGCTAGAAAAAAAGAATTAAAATTAAAATTGAATTTTCTTATCTTCATCAAAAATCATGATAATTATAATGAAAATTCGAATGTACCTGTGTGAATATTTTATTTTTTTTGTTCAAACTACTGTATTCAAGGTCAAGAATGAAATGATTATTTTATTTACATAAAACACAGCTTTAAAATCTTTTTAAAAACCGCATTATTTACATAACCATGTTGCCCATCAACTGCCGCTCATCAGAAATTAGACACATCACTCCTGTGCTGGCGCCTGCATCGCGTGGTACAGCACGAGGTACAAGCAATATAGTAATCCTCATCCAAACACTGCTCTACAGTGCCAGCAGTCGAATTTTCCTTTCGTTCAGTCTTTTCTATATTAAAAAAAAAACCAGGTAGGCACCTGTGACAAAAAGCAAGCCGCACTGAGCCAGTAAACAAGTAAAACTGATTAAATATAGCACGAGTCTCACTGTTTGATTCTCATAACTTGTCGAAAGCTAAGCACTGCATTATTGTGAGAAAGAAAACGTTATTTTTTTTTTGCCAAAAGAAGAGACTCTATACCCCTCACACAGTTGTTCCGGTTCTTCCCGAGGAGATGATCCACTACATTCACTTCACTCACTTTAATCAGGATGATTTGGCACCAGAGTTGTAAACACAAGAAGAGCCAGCTTTTCCTCCTTAATTCTTTTTTTTAAATGTTTGGGTTCCTTTCTGTCTGAGTCACAAGTTGTACTTGTATCATTACACAATGTTTGCCCACCACTATGTTTGCTACATTGTCGTGGGGCTCCAAATGCCTCCATCACACTGTATTTAAACCAAGATTAAGATGAAAACCTGCAGGAAACACTGATTAAACATGAAAGTATCACAACAGGCTTTTGTATATTATTCAAAGGAAAAGGCTAAAATCACGTTTCCTTGTTGTGGTGTTCTTAGTAACCACTTCAGCATCCAGCATGAAATTATTTAGTGTTGATCTGGACTACAGAGTTAGACTAGGCTGGTAGAAGGGATGCAAATAACACATTTAAAAACACAATCGGTGATCTACAATCAATAAAAGGGAAGCTTCATCATTAAAATTCATGAGCCTGCTATACTCCTGTTAAGAGGGTCTTTACAGAAATAATCCTCGGAAGTGGCTCATACTGTCTTTACTTAAAGGACAAAAAGACAGTTTCTTTTAAGTAAACTGAACTGACAACAGTAAGGGGAGAGGTGAGAAGTAGGTATTAATGGTTGATGATCTGCATGTGCTCAACAGGACATCACTACTGATTAACTGATTAAATCCTGGTGTTACCTTGATTTCAGATATGAATGAATTTACTCTGAACTTCCTACATAACCCTTCATCTGAAGAAGTCAGCTAAAATCGTGAGACTAACTTTTTTTTCGGAAAGACTATTACAGGTTACATTATAAGCCACAGGATGGACAGAATTAAATTAAAAAGCAATCAGCTCTGCTCGCGCGCGGCGCACGAGCCCCATAGACGACAGACGGAGAGGGGTCTATCCTATTCAGCCTAATGGTCACTGAAATAACACACACACACCCTTTGTGTTGCCTGTTGATAAACATTAGGAAATACACTCCGTTAAAGCATTTTCACACACCGTAAACGCAGCACCGTTGATCGAGTGACAGTTAACGGCTTAGCGCGCGAACGCCGCACGAGCCCCCAGTTCAATGAAAACACCGTTTTTACCCCCCACACATACAATAACATCTCCATTTTTCACCTGTTCTTCCACAAACAGAAGCAGTAAATGTGACTCCAGCACCGCCACTACAACATACACTCAACACCTGACTAAGAGTATATAGGCACTCCGCGGCGTCCACCCCCGCGTTCCATCCTCAAAGACCCTCAACATTTTTTTTTTTTTTACCTGCTAATGATGACAGCTCCTTTATACATGACTGAAAAGGTTGGCATTTTGACATGGAGCCCGCTTCTCCGGTGAAACGGACGGACGGACGGACGGTCGCTCGGGTCGGTCGGTCGGAGCTCCCGCACGAGCCTTCAGCCTTCAGCTTTCAGCCACATGATGGGTCTGTCTACACAGGCAGCCTCTAATTCCAGTTAACCAGACTGCCCGCTCCAAACATCTCCACCTTCACCCACTCACATTTAATCTCTTACATAACTAAAGTCGAAAAATGACAAAAAAAAAAAAACAGGGCACTGAGACTGAGCAAATGTTTTTTTGTTTTTTTTTTTTGTGGAGGTTTCTCATCACACGTTTCCTCAGAGAGCACCTGACACCATGTCTGTGCCTGCTGGGCTACGTTTGTTGCTTGAAACCAGAGCAAGTGAAGTTGTTGATTCTGTCCCTTTTTTTTTTTTTTTTTTTTTTTTTTTTTTTTTTTTTACTGATAGTTATTCGGGGTGTTCTCAGTTCCAGTTACAGCTCCAGTGTGTGGAACATTTTTCAAGTTTGTTCAAATATTATATCAACCAGGTTATATTGGATTCTAATACAGTCATTATAAAAAAAAATCTAACCTCACTTTATTTTTAAATATTATCATCTAAAAGTTAGTTTAAAAATAACAGAATCTTAGTGGTAAATGACTTTTCTACACAACAGAAAAGATTTGGGATGAAATATTTCCTCTGCCACCACACTGCACTAACAGCTGCTTGTTCCGCCAAAGAGAACTGCAGCAGAGCAGGAGAGGGGCTTAGATGCCTTTAAACACATTAATGCATAAGTGCCCCACTCTCCCATTTAGAGACAGCAATTTAATCCTCAGTTGTCGTCCATTACTTAGAATTGTCATTTGTCGTTCAGGCCTGTCAGCATCTGTTTTGTTGCTGCCGGTTCAGGCTGCAGCCAGCAAATTATTTTCCACTGCCGAACAACATCTATTTCTGTTTTTGATAAATAAACAAATGTTATTTCGTGAAGTATAACAACAGAAAGAAACGTTCTTTCTTTGAAAGTCATATATCAGACATGATGAGACAATAAAACATCGCATCCATACAGTTTCTATTTTCACTTAGTTGTACAGGGTGGAACACGCTTTTTCCAAGCCAAGGCAGGGAAGCACACACATATCCAACCCATCACAGACTAACACAGACAAACACACCTGAATTATAGACCTAGCAAAAATGGTAAGGTCCCGATTCACTGTATGTCAGTGAAAGGTGTGTTTCTTTCCCTTTTCCCAGGTTGCAGTGGAGTTCGGAATCATGTGATGGTCTAAATGCTGCTTCAGAGAAACAAACGCATACTCGTATCCATCAGTGTAATATGATTCTGCAAACTGTTTGCTGTAAATCTGAGTAAACACTGAAAAACACATAAAAAATCCGCAACTGGTAGCTTCAATGCAAAATACAGCACCACCGTGCAGGAAAATATTAATTTGGCACAAACACAAGGAACCAATAGCTTCACTACCAAGCTTAATACATGTGAAAATTTCCTAGAATACAGTCTATATCAGCTCAGCGTAGCGTCATAATCCCTGGCACACAGGCACAGGAGACATCCTCGAGTAAATTTGGCCCAACCGACTGTGCAACAGCTGAAAACGTACCTGGCAAAACCTAGAGGCACTTTCAACCTTTGGAACATGTCTTTGTTTTTTTGTTTTTGTTTTTCTCGGACGTCTGATTCTCGCTGTCAACACCGGCTCTGCGTATTCCCCCTCATGATGCGGTGCAGCTGCCAAGCAGATATGAAGGGTGCCAATTGATGAAGAGATGATAAGCTTATGGTAAAAGGATAATACACACAAATCCATATGGCACAACAACGTGCTAAATATAGACCTTTATAAGAGGGCTACTCGGTTACTCTGAACACTAAGCACAGATTATGCTACATTTCTTCAAACTCTACACACACACACATTATAGTCTATTATTGGGATAATATTTAATATTTTACACTATATTTTTGACTTATGTATTTTTAGAAGCAGATATGGTGATTTGCTTTGGCTTCTACAACTAGCAGCTGTTAGCTCACCGCCCATGTGTAAAGCTCTATTTGGCTACATTAACATCCATCACGTTTCTGGCAATGAAACAACACATTTGTGGGTTGGAAACCAAAACAATGAGGGGAACGGGAGACTTTGTGATGCTTTTCTGTAAATGAATCACTATGGCAGACAGCTTTTACATTCGAACCATTGTTAATACAAAACATTTCTTAGTGCAGCCAGGCTAGGATAGAACAACCCACTGGATTTTACTTAAGAGATGTGGAGAGAGCAGAGGCAGCTCCTGCTGAGGAAAAAGTACATGCTGTAACTGAATCAACTCTTCAGAGGGTGAGACATCAGAAGCCTCTCAATAAGGCTCCTCTGAAAAGAAAAAAAATGTTTCTAGATCTTGTATTGTCCATTTTAAATGAACTGACTATTTTAAAACTGCACTGGCGACCATGTGTAATGTGAAAGGTGTTGGATGTAGCTACCACAGGAAACTTTTTAGCCTCCTTTAGCTCATTGTTGTGGTTCTCTAACAGAAGAACCGTGGCTGAATCTTGGCTCAGATTTCAACTTTATGAAACTAAGAGAATCCTGTTGGATCCCTACACTCTCGAAAGAACTGGAATTAAATAAACCATTATTTAAAGTGACAGCAGTGCAGCGATTCATCTAAAGCCAGGCCAAGGTTTCTGATGTTTACTCAGCTGTGGAGATTAGAAGAAGCTGGAGGCTGTCCAGCCTCTTACCCAACCCCAAGGTCTTGTATTGACTCCAGAGACAGGCTTTGAGAGCACAGATGTAAGCTCGGCCGTTATGGTACCCAACTTGTTGTCACTGCTGTTGGCGGAACCCTGAAATATGGAATTAAAATCAGAGAATGGTGAATGAAAATCATTTCCATTCAGTTTAAGTGCGTATTATGAGGACCCCGACACGTCCAGATTACTACCCGCACACAAGACGCAAAGTCATTTAACACGATCGCCTAGCCGTGCATGTGTCTGTATCCGGTATCAGATTTTACGACCAAATTTCATCATCTTGGTGATGTAACAGTTGCACACCAACATGCCAATCCTTCTGTGATACGATAACACCAGGACAGGATGAATGACTGATGACAGTAAACTGTCACAGCAGCTCACCAACACACACACGAATCCTGACGTCTTACTGTAAATCACTGCACAGCCAGAGGAACGACTTCACTCCCACTACAGTTTGACTGGGGTTTTGAAAGCTGATGCTGATACCAGTGTTGTTGTTGTTATCTGTAGCGACAACAAGTCCCCTAACAAAAACTACAGAAAACATCATATGTCTCATACCCTCTGATACAAACCTGATAGGAACATTTCCTGAATTAGCTGACAGGAGATAAACTCTAAGTAACTCTTTTACAGTGTAACAAGGCTAAGGTTTAGGAACAGAAACAACTTGGTTAGGTTTAGGGAAAGATAGCGGTTCAGGTTAAAATGTGTACTAACTAAGGTTAGAGGACCTTGGTCACTGTGGTTACGATAATAAACATGCGGTCAAGGATATGGAACTACTGACTGGAAAACGGGACACAAACAGTGGTCTCCTGTGTTAAATGTTTTGTCAACGTCAATGCTATCCTAGGGCATTTGCTAAAACAACTGATGTGGCCTCACGCAATCATTAGAGGCCGCTTAACAATAAAATGTAAGTATGAGTCATAACAAAACCTATGGAATCATGTTTTTATGGTTGGATAGTCACCATGTTTTCACAGCATCACTTAGTGTACACCTCAGACTGAAACCCAGGTTCAGAGGAGTTTAGCTAACGTGTTGAACCAGTTAAACACAGGTCTAAGGCTCAACACTACATCTGTTGCTGCTGTAGTTCCTGTAATTTTGGCAGGGGAGTGATCCACTCCACGCTTCCGCCACACATGGTCTAAACCTGAACTTGCTTCTCTGTCAATGGAAGACAAACACATTCATGTTCGATGTCAAGATCATTTGCGAGAAATTCAAGAAAGAACTCCAGTTGCAGGGCAGTTTGTTGTTCCTTTCACCATACTGACAGCCATTCAGAGGGGCACGATTTGCTCTCTGGGGACCTTAAGGCATTCATCTTCCTCTGCTATCCATGTTTCATTAGTTTGGTGTGTTTTGTGTGGTTTTCAAATGGCAATCCAACATTTGGGGTAAGCCACCTAGATTCATTCAGTGGGCATTTGATTTGGTTGACTTGTGTTTACTTTGATCAGCCACTGGATTACATAATATATGAAATCCTGCATTTTTTTTTTAAAACTCTAATACCTAGAGAGGCTTAGCCGTTTTCAAAGCGTCTTTGCAAGATGCTTTGAAGAACTGAAGGGTGCATTAAACCTGAACCAAAAAGGCAGAGGGCTGCAGGGTGTTACCATATATACTTCACTTTGGAGATCGAGCATTCTGTTTTTGGTTGTGTGCTTTGGGCTGCCAGGGTCTGTAAATGTTTTTTACTTCCCTTTCTATTTTGAGGTTGATGTACACAGTAACTGATTCAAATGAAATTCAAAGACAAGTAAAGATTTAAAGCTGCATAATTGGATTTTTTGGCCACTTTGGATTTTTGGGCACAGCAGAGCAAGATTAAAACACAACATTCATACTTGAATGTTGTGCTGATATGGAATGTGTAAGTGAAAAGTTACCTATTAACAAATTCAGCAAACGCAGCTAAATTATTATTCAATTAAGGTGGTGTTTGTTTCCACTTGATGAATGTCACTCTCCTTTTCGCTCTGTTTTAGTCTCCACCTATTCCTGAGAAACAATTCTGGCTATTTAGCTGCTAAATGATCCCTTATTTCCGGCTGGAAATAAGGTTGATGAGCACGGTGTCTGCAAATGAAAATAAGCTAAAGGAAACTAAAAAAAGGACTGTAGAGCTGAGTGGAATGTAAAAATGCTAGTTTCATACCCACAGCAATCTCAGATGCATCATGAACAATGGCAAAATCCTCTAAAACTTGTAAAAACAGAACTAGGCACTGTAAAAATATACAGTATAAAAATGTACAGTAATGTTAAACCTGAGCCTGCCGCCTTTTATTATTATTACATTTATGGAGCCTTATGCTTGTTGGATACTTGTGAGCAGAGAGAAAACAATGATGACTCGTCCTCTAGCGAGCTGCATCACTGTTGGTTTAAAACAGATTTAGCTGTCGCAAATTTAATTAGACCACTCTGTCAAATTTCATCTGTTATCATAAAGATTTCAGCTGCCTACAGTCAAACAGTGCTCAATCATATATTGATAAGACTTTATGACCATATCTGAGGTGTTTAGCTAGATATTTGTGTATTTATCCATCCATTAACCTCCTATGCCTCAGCTTCACTGAAAAGGGTTAAAATGATTTTTACACACTGGTCTGCCACCAGAAAAAACCCA
This sequence comes from Toxotes jaculatrix, assembly GCF_017976425.1. NCBI lineage: Eukaryota > Metazoa > Chordata > Actinopteri > Toxotidae > Toxotes > Toxotes jaculatrix. The sequence goes on along the minus strand of NC_054411.1, from coordinate 20,895,015 downwards.
ATGTAAAATCAGTGTGAAACTTCTTCTAAATGCTGCCAACCACGCTGAGAATGAACTGCCAGCTCTGTAGTTCTACATAGAGTTGCCTCTTTAAGCTAAATGCTTTCCAGTATGCATTCACTCACTCCCCCCGAACCACACACACTTTTTCATCATACACAGATTTATTCTCTTTTTCTATTTGGCAGCCATGGCAACAACCATTTGCCTCAGAACTTTAATCACTAAATCTGCACAGTGGGTCGTTATCAGATTATGAGATTATCCAATCCTCACTGAGAAATCAAACAGGCCCGGACTCAATCACAGAGACGTTGGCACGCATGCTCACACACACACACACTAATATGATAAGTGTGTGTGTGTGTGTTTGTAACACAAAGACAAGACAGAAACTAAAGAGATGGGTGGCACAGGCAAGTGTTTTCAGTTACGAGGCTGCCCTCTATAGATGAGGAAGATAAGCTACAGGTTCAGACTAACAGGTCCTGGATGCTGCACTGATCTCTGAGGGAGGTTCAGGACTCTGAGTTGGTTCCTGGGAGACCTCAGCAGTATAAGGCTACCAAACACAGCTGTGTCAGAATTCAGTGTTTCTCATTGTAACGCATTTGTATTTACGTTTGGCCAATGTGTGATGTTTTGGCTGCATAGATCTGACTCAGACTGAGACTATTTTGCATAAGTTTAAACTTAACACAGCTCTGATCAGTGGTGGCTGGTCAACAGATGGAGGGCATGCAGCGCCGCAGCAGCCATGAGCAAAAGAAATGTTTTTACGTTTAAGATGAAGTATCACGTTAATCACACAAATGAGTCTCTTCTGTATTTCTCTTCTGAATTGTAATCTTAATTTACACTTTCTAGATCAGAGCTGCCTAATGTACATACAACACACAGACACACAGACACACAGACACACACACACACACACACACACACACACACACACACACACACACACACACACACACACACACACAGTGTTTCTTGAATCATTTAAAGGATCAAAATAGGCAGCAGCTGGTGCCTGGAGGAGGGAAAGAAAAGACATTCATGTGCCTGGGTACCAGCTCTCGCCCTGAGGTCAACTTGACTGGAGCAAAAGGTGATTATCACATTTGGAGAAAATCGATACTGTCTTGCCTTTCAGGTTATAATAATGAATAATTAAAGAATGGGTTTGCAATTTGTCAAGTCTTTCTAAAAACAATGGTCAGATGCCCACATGAACAGTGAAACAGGTTTTGTTTGGAGTAATCCAAACTGTTCAGACAGGCCATGGATCGCTCCATCCACGATCATTGTTGTCCCATGTCTAAACTCCACTTAATCTCTGAAATTCTGGAAAAAATAAATTATTGATTCAAAGCAGCTTCTTGCAGCCATGGAAAACAACGATATCTATTGAAAGGTTCCAATCTGGCTTTCAGCAAGATTGCACTACTGTGACAGGCCTTCTCAAAGTCAAGCACAACGTTTTAATGAATGCTGATGCAGGCATGTGCTCAGTTCCTCTGCTTGACCTAAGTGCAGCCTTCGACACTACTGACATGGCAGTCTTTAAAACAGCCTGAGGCACTGGACGGGCTTATCTGATACTGCACTGTCAATGTATGTAATGTGGGGACAAAATCCACAGTCCTCATTTTGTGCAAAAATGTATTCAGCCTGCATTAGTCCAGTAAAGCAGATACCTTTCAAAGTTAAAGTCTTTTTATTTTGAAACTCCCACTTTGTGTTTCTCTGAGCAGCGTGTCCTTGTTTAGCTGCAGAACTTTAAAAGATCCATTTCACACTGCTGAAGCGTCACGTTCACTTCAGAAAAACCATGAAATATATTTTTGCACAAAACGAGGACATTGGCTTTTGTCCCCCTGTGTCTTATGTTGAAGGTGCATTCAGGAAGAAACCGGTCATAACATCCATTTCACTGTGTGGCTACTGTTAAAGACAAAAACTGTCAACCTTTTCTTCAGTTGTGCTCTCTTCCTGAAGCTCTTTGCTTATTGGGTTAGGGTTATTTATTATTTATAATTTATTATTTCAGTAGTGTAATTACTTTTACTGTGGACCTGTGGACTCTTAAGTATTAAAGTGGGAAAACAAGGTAAAAAAAAAAAAATCAAAGGCTTCACCCTCCTATGTAATATTAATTTAAAAAGTACTAACAAGTCTCTTTTATCTTTTGCATATTCCAAGGATTAAAATGGCTGCACAGCTGATTAAGTCCTTTACCAGTGTTTTCCCTGCCTGTGTTCAATTTCTGAGTCGATTTATTTTAAGTTGTGAACGTGCTGGATTAAAGTAGGAGAATCAGGAAGGATGAGAACATTATATTAACATGAATCTCATGTACTCTAGGCCTTTCTAGCATTTATTAAGTACTGACCCATTTCTATTCAAGTATCATACTAAAAGGATTATCACATATATATATCTGTTTGCTATCAGTCAGCACTGATTCAGAAGACAACAGAGACTGACTGAAGAAAAAGATAAACCAACCCCACACTGCTTCTTTGGAAGCTGAAAGTTTTGAATCCAGTAATGGAAGGAATTAAGACGTATCCGAATATTTAAGCTCTGAGAACTGTAAAAATGTATTTTTACTCCAAAGAAGCTTTAGAAGAACAAAGAAGTTTAATAAACCCCCTCCAAAAAACAGCAAGCTGGACAGATACAGACTGAGGAGAGGTAACATGCATTAGAGATTGGGTCTGTGCTATTTAATTTCCTGTGAGTACCTGAATATTTTTTTTTTTAAACAGTCACATAAGCCGATCAGAGGGAGAAGCAACGTGATAAACAGGGAGGCCACACTCTGAAGAGGTGCACTGAGATTTAATGCCAGATAACTTTTTCAGGTCAGCACACACAGATAAACACACTTTATAGTTGCTTTAGGTGTGTTTGCACAAGGCGGACACAAACCACTAACCCTAACTTTAGGACTCCTGTATTTTGGTTTGAGAGTAATTCATGAATCCAAGAGTCTGTATCTGTACTCCAAGTCTACTTTTCTGGAGCACTGAAATGTTTGTGGCTTCCTCTCAAAACATCTCATCATCTTTTAGGAGTACTGAGGTGTTGGTTCAGGATTTTTATTTTGAGTAATTCTAAGAAAAAGTTTTTGACGAGACGTAGCATCGAAATAAATAAAAGAAGTGAATTCTAGACATGTCCCAGACACAAAATGAGGACTAAAATGCATGAGCGAGGACTTCCCTAATCACTTAATTAGCCTTCAATTGCATGAAAGGCATTGAGCTTGTCTCAGCTAATTACAACTGTTAGGGCACACACCGGCAGCCCACTTCTATCTTCTCACTTGTAATGAAGAAACAGAACACCTCTGACACCTCTGACACCCCTAAACAGACACAACAGACCAGTCAGCTAAGAAAAAAAAACAAAAAAACAAAAAAAAAAAACAGCAACAAGCAAACTAAAAAAATCAGTCAGCGTTCTGCTTCAGGAGCCGCATCTTCTGTAGAGAGAAAATCAAACCCAATGAAGCCATTTCCAGCAAATCGATCATCACCGGAGGGAACGGGGACAAGAGCAGTCAATAACGGGTGAATTGAAATCCCATTACTAAGTATTGATTTTACCTGACAAGGAGGAATGGAGCTGATTCTCCCAGTGTCTGTTAAATCTAAGAGAGAACTACAGGAGGAGATAATATTGCAAGAGTTTACAGGGATACAGGATAATTGTGGCCTCGCAAGTGCATACTTTTTCCAGTATGTCGTGGAGACACTGACATATCGGCCTGGTGAGGTGTGCTCAGCAATGACTGTTCCTCTGTTTGGAGAAAAAACTGAACCATCATAGCTTTGTTGCTTCCTACAAAGCAAGCTTTGTTGCTTCCTACAAAGCAAGCTTTGTAGGAAGGGAGACTGGTCAGAATTGAGGATGAATGCAGCCAAATACAGAGAGGTCCCTAAAGAAAACCTGCTCCACAGTTCACACGACCTGAGACTGGGAGAATGGTTTACCCTTCCAGCCTGACAACGATCCAAAGCACACATCGAGGTCAAGACTGGAGTGGCTTCAGGACAAGTCTCTGACTGTCTTGACTTGAGTCAAAGGTCCTTGAGACCAGCCAAAGCCCAGACCTGAAGACCAGAGAGTCCAGAGGTTTCCCATCTAATCTCACGGAGCTTCAGGGGATCTGCCCGGAAGAGTGCGATCAACCAGCTCAATCCAGATGTTCAAAGCTTGTCGAGGTGGTCAAGGAGCTTCTACAAAGTACTGAATATCAGAATATGGGGTCAGAATATTTTTGAAAATGAGATTGCAGATTTTGATTTTTAATAGACTTGCAAAATATTCTAAAAAACATGTTTTCACTTTGTCATTATGGCTTATTGACCAAACAATGAATTAAGCCAAATACAGAGACACCCCTAAAGAAAAAAAGTGCTCCTAAGCACACCACTGAAAAGTAGAACAAAGTTTCACCTTTCAGCGTGGTGACCCAGAGCAGCCAAGCGGCTTTAGGACAGGCTTCTGAATGTCCCAGAGTGGCCCCAGCCAAAGCCCAGACCTGAACCCCGCAGAGAATCTGGAGAGACCTGAAGATAACAGTTCACCAGTGATCCTAATGCAGCCTGACGGAGGATAAGAGGATCGGAATTGGAGAGACTGCGTTTTTCCTGGTATACAACTGGTAGAGGCATACCCAGGACTGGAAGCTGCAATCGTTTACATATTCAATGATCCAATATCTCTTTTAGATTCCTGAAACATCAGTTGCAAACATATTTTCTCTTTGTCACTGTAGGTTAATCATCCATTTTTTGACAGCTCTGGTGAAGATGTTAAAAAATGACTTGCTACTAACTACAGTTCTGTCAGTATGGGTTTATATTGGAAGGGCCATTAATATTTCGGGCCATTTTTCGGTATCTTGCACAAAAATTATTCTTGTCAAACTGTATCATGCTGCTATCAGTGCTGGTACTGTCTAATTACTTATGTCTAATTATCTCCATGTTCATTTCAAACCAGGTGTCTTTAATAAAAAAAGAATTGTGCACATCAGGGTTGGGTAGCATTTCCACAGGTCTGTTTTGGATTGGGTTTGACATGAGAGATTTCTCAGATAGTTTTCCCCACTTCTTCTGTTCTGAAGTCCTGTAACTGACCATTTCCCTCAGCATTGTCTGATCTGCTCCATTAGTGATTTCCTTTGTTTTGCCTCTTCACAGGCCCTGTTTCGGACTGTCTCACTGACATTGTGGGAGAGTGTGGGGCATTATCATCCTGGAAGAGACCAGAAAACTAAATGTTCCATCGTAGGATAAAGGTGATCAATCAGAACAACTTTGTATTGGTTTGCAGGACCTCCTCCCTCTGAGGGGCCAAGTGGATCCAAACCATACCAGCAAAATGCCCCCCCGCCCCTCTTGTTACTGACACAGTCCGATCACGTCCTGCATTGACATTCTCAGTCACCTATGGGTCTTTCCCATAGATCCAAATGGAGGAAACACTATCCAGTTGATCCGTCTTAGTGACTGAAGCATCCTGCCACCTGTGACCCAACAATGAACCTTCTTTCAAAGTCGCTTAGATCTTTTCCTCTTGCCATCTTGATACAAAATCAGAATTAACTGGGCTCATTCAGCAGTTTTACCCATGTCACAGAGCATGACTGGATGCTAACTGCTGAACTGTCCCATGCAGTGCACCTTTATGTTCCTCCACTCATTTATTCAGGTTTTTCCCTTTAATTTGTCGCCTGTTTATATGTACATCATAACAGTGTGTCCCAGATAAAGAGGTGAGAGACGCTAAGGCTAGGTGACTTAATGAGAGCATGTTGTTTTCCTCCGTCACAGCAGAACTGAAGTGATGTTTGTTGCCACCAGAGGCCTGAATTCCACAGGACAGGAGTTGAGTAAATAACCTGTCAAAGTGCATCCAGTCACACCTGCCACAGCTGTCACAGCCTGTGGTCAGTTTCACAATACGCATCAAGTCAAGGACACCAAGTAACTGTATGCTGTCTGTAAGGGCTCCACGCCGTTTTAGAGACAATATTCGCCATAATCACAGTGAGACATTTTAATGGTAATCAGTGTTCCTGTAGAATTAACCCCAGCAAAGTATAGAAAACCTCTCTGCCACAATTTAGATCACACAACAAATAATCTAAATAGTAACCAATTCATTTTGATCTATATTACAACACACTGTGAAGGTGTCCTCTGTCACTCTTATTGCCAGCTCAAATGAGTTTAAATGAGCTTAAATGAATCAGTTGCAACAGACAATTATGTTTATTATATATATGTATATATGTATATATGTATATGTATATATGTATACATGTGTATATATGTATATGTATATATATGTGTATATGTGTGTGTGTATATATATATATATATTTTTTTTATTTTATTTTATTTATTTATTTTTTTTAAAACTAATTCAATAAATAGTTTGGACTATAAAAGAAAAAGTAAATTGTGAACAAATTCCACAGCTTTCATCACAGTGATGCAATAATCATTTAAAGTCCAAGTCCTGCTGATCAGTCTGTAAAATTGCCCATAATGGTCTAATACACCCGGGGAAATGGGAAGACACCACAGTATGAGCAGTATGGATAAATGTAGATCATCACACAGCACATGTGATCATACTATCCAACCCTATCTGACAACACATCCCATAACTACGTCACATGACACTGGGACTGTGATGCATCACTTTATTCAAACAAGTTAAAAAAAAATTATTATTATTATTTTTTTTTTTTTCAGAGATTACTGCTCAGGACAAACAATGTGTTTCAGTGGAAGAATACCACAGAGTGGTGGAGGAGCACTGTGACACAAGTTTTTTATCACTGAGAAGGACAAGAAAAAAGCAAACAATGACCAACAAGCACACAGGACAACCAACACACACTCCTGACTAGTTAGTCAAAGCCGTCTGTGTGGTAGTTCGTACTACAAGTGTCACACACTCACAGAGAGAAACCAATACCAGCCCCGCTGTCATGGCTGGTAATGATGGCTGCATTCAGGGCTCAGTGCACGCTCAACGCTTATTGCTGAGTAAAATCTCTCATAAAACACACACATTACACGAGCTACAACACACAAGTCACCTGATACAAACATGCTGTAGTGACTCCTTCCATCATACCAGAGCTAACCAAGACTGAAAGCTCGATATTTGAACTTTAACAAAAAGGCCAATATTGGCCTGATGGTTCTGTTTAGCCAAGCATCAAGTGCCAACAGCAAAATGTGAAATACAAGTGGAAGAGACAGATACAGAAAAAGAACAGTATTTGCACTGTGCGGTGCACCATCTGTCCCACTGTCTTAACGTCCTGTTTGATCCGTGCTGGCAGCCGCAGTGTGTGATTCTTGTTCCATGTATGACTGTTTAAATGTTTCAGGAATGCATGATGAAACATAAGAACCATAAATGAGGATAAGTGGAATTAAATGAAAACATCTCCCTTAACGGAAACAACAAGAAATGTATGATGTTCTGAATGTCTGCAAGCACGTCCCCTTGTACAAAGCTGTCCAGAGACACAGACGAAACAAAGAGGGCAGACTCTGATATCTCATCTCTTACATTTCTTAAGACAAGCACCATTATAAATGACTTTCTTTTTATAACCTCCCCTTTTTCATGTGCAGCACCTTCATTATCATTTCTTTTGTTGTTTCTAGCAAATCTGAGGCTTTACTTTGAGTCATTGTGGTTTCATTCCATCAATAATCACTATCACAGCAAAACAGCTATTCAGTATGCCTTTTATTAAGCTATTTTATACACTGTGCATCAGTAGGCATTCTAAAATAAGCTGAGATGACCCTGAATAATTTTCTATCCACCCAGTCACGTCCTTTCTTCTGACTTATCTAAGTTCCATTTACATATGTGACAAAGGGCGGACCACCCTTTTACACAGGCATTTCACTACATGCACCATTTTCAGTATGAAGAAACTAATGCACCATGACTTAAATCAAGGAATTTTACAAGTCCTGTTTTTTTAAGACTTTCAATATAGATAAATGATGCAGTCTATTATCTTTTCATCTAATGACATATTACTGAGTGCAGATTTAAAATATAAACTGTCAAAAGTATAAATTTATCAAACTAGTCTTTAATATTCTTGAAAACAGACTATTTTTGTACAAACATGTACAACAACCACAGAATTTAGAATATCCTATCTGCCAGTCTGAAAAGCATCCATGTGCGTTCAACACAAGTGACTCCTTGTTCTTTTTTTCACAACTGTCTATGAGCTGAACTTCATCAAAATCACCTAAAAGTTAGATTTGAGATTATTTTGACCACACCGCCGAATTTCAAGCAACCCCGGCAAACTGAGCTCTCTCCTGGGTGCATTTAAAAGCAGCAGTTTCTCAGAAGATTATTCAGCACCTCTCCAAAACCACTGCTCCAGTCTGTCCCCCGTGTTCACTGTGCCACACCTACCTGGTTTTAATGGTGGGATTCATCCTGAGAGGAAACAGTCCCAGGTCTATGTCTTTGCTGTCAGGATTAAACTCTAGCGCTCCTGAGACGTAAATCAGAAAGTAGTCCCAGAGCTCGGGTAATTTCTGGGAGGAGAGAATCATGAGGGAAACTTTAAGGGTGGTTCTGCTTGTGGGGAGAGATGGCTGGAAAAAGACGGGTGTCATCCAGAGAGGGGGGCACCCAGCAGTGTTATATCACCTCCCTTCAGCCTGCCTTTAAGCATTCCCGGCTGACCCAGCCTCAACAGTCCACTCAGCACCTACATTTAGCTGACTGACTCCTCCCCTCGGGACATAACACAAGCACAAAATGAACTTACCCTCTCCAAACTGCCCTACTTTCCCATGGGATCATTCACATTTCAGCCTTTTTTTTTTTAATCCATTTTTATCTGGAAAACTCTTGTATTGTTTTCCTTGAGTGACCTGCCTTAACTGTTGCTTTACAGATGCTAAATGCATTCCCTATTTGGCATTGTGTCCCAAATAGGGAATCCCATTTGATATTTCAATCATGCCACAAAAAGGATAATAATAACAATAATAACAATAATAATAAATCAGTCATTGTCACTGCATTATGTTACCTTATTTTGTCAGTCATTAAAAAGATCACATCCAACTCTTTCAATACTTTAAATGAACTGCACATATGATGAATTGTTAGCGTTAACTGTGAATTTGCTTGATCTGCAGGGTTTTACATTGATTGGTTATTGAAATAGGTAAGAACAAAAAGAAAAGAGGTGGGGGGGGGCTAAAACTAAAATTTAACCTATTCTATTAAACTATTTTTAGCTGATTGTCTTGTGCCGTGTTATTTTGTAGAGAGAGATAAGAGAGATATTTTACATTAGGGCAGAGACACAGCACTAAAACAGCAAACTTTCTGCGAGTGATCTCTCAAATATCCACAGCTCAGTTCAACTGGAGCCGAATTCTTCATCAGGTGGACAGGAAATATATTTTAAAACATGACCCTTTTAAATAATGTCAACTTAGAAGGTAATTACTTCACCAATTAATTAGGACGCTGCAGGTGTGTGTTTATCCTACATTGTAGGCGGGGGGGGCGCCTAATATGAGTTAAAAACAATAAAGAACAAAAATTAAAAATAAAAAACAGCGGCTCTTCAGTCGTGTTTAATATGTAATGTATATTTAATAACTGTTCCAGATGTGTATGCTAACAAAGTTTCGTGTAGCATTCTCTCTTCCCCAGAGCTAACGCCACGCGCAACTTCGTTCGTTGTTCACGTACCAGTAAATGAGCGACAGTCCGTCGAAACGCTCGAGCTCTCTCCCCCGCTGTTTAAGCAGAGACATATTATCCAAATGTGGTCCAGGTGTTCAGCCCCCCTTCACCGCTGCAGTCCCTGCTTCTGTTTCCGAGTGAAACAAAGTCCCCCCCTCCCAGAGTCCCAAACGCGCATCACCCCCGCGCGCTCTTCAGCTGGCGTTGCGCGGAGAGGCTGAGCCGCGTGCCCTCGCTGACTGCGTGGATGTGTCAGCACTCATTCCCCTTCAAATCAATTGCTCGCCGGTAACGGGACGCTCTGTCGGCCCCCGATACGGATCTGACCGACACGTTGGGGGGGTGGGAGGGCTTTTACTGCTGACTGACCATCTGACAAAACCTCAACGTCTCTCCGGCGGCTCCGCGCTTCACACGGTCTCCTATCTGTCCGTACGGCCGGAGGAGCCACACCGCGCAGCTGACTCCTGGATCAGTGACGCTGCATTCAAGGTCCAATTAGGAAAAACGGTCAGGACATTATCTACAGGCAAAGCTCCGCGGAAGAGGTCACGGCAAACGACAGACGCCGCTGACTTTAATCTTATAAAGTCGGTTGATAATGCTGTTAGATAATTAGATAGATAAATGCCAATTAAAACGACAAACACATTAAAAGCTGCTCTTTCCCCCCAGACATGTTCTAAGACAAAGTCAAATACTCCGCTTGGAATAATAATTTATGTCTGATATGCCTTTGCACATAGTTCTTCCTTCATTTGTTGGTGGACTTCACCAAGGACTTGGTGAAATCTGAGAAAATAAACTACTAGTAACAGTACATCACACTTAACGTAAGTTAAGTGCTGGGACACATCTGGCTTCCAAGGGCATAAACTGGGGATGGGCAGTGGAACCTTCCCTACCTCCAGCCTCCCTCTACTCCCGGGGCCCTCGCTCAGACCACGCCCATCGTGCACACCTTTAAAGTTTGGTGCCTGCACCTTGCAGGGGTGTGATGCAATGGCGGTGACAAAATCTGTCCACAGACAGACAAACACCCGCCAAAGCACTCCGAACTAGCGGAATGTCTGAAGTGGTTTAGATAGTCTCTGTTCTCCAGCCCTCAGGAAGTTTGTTCCACAGAAAGGAGGGCTGAGGAACTAAAAGCACCTTCAGTGAATTTAAACAGAACTCTGGGGGACTCTGGGAGAAGAAGGTCAGAGTTAAATATTCTGGGTCCAGGCTATTTAATGCTTTGTGGACTGGGAGGAGGACTTTGTCCCGTACTCTGTACTGTACTGGAAGCCAGTGGAGTGAGTTTACCATTGAAGTACCATGTTAAGATTTTCTGTTCTGTAGAAGTTGTAACAGGTTTATTGAGTGTTTTGGCAGTCCAACAAACAGGGAGTTACTGTAATCCAATCTCCCGGTGATGAATGCATGAATTCTCAGAATCAGCCATGGTTGGAAATAGTCTAACTTTGGATAAATTCTCTAAATGATAAAAAGCTGTCTGCTTAATGTTATCGATGTGATTATTGGAATTTAAATCAGCATTGGGGATAATTCTACGATTCCTTACTTCAAGTTATGAACAAACACTTTGTCTCTGATCTCTGTGAACAACCACCAGAGCTTTCATTTAACTGCAGAGTGTTCCTGGTCATTCAGTGGTTAATGTTATGTTTCTATCAGTTTGTGTACCGGACTAAGCTCAGGAGTGAGATGTGTGTTTTGAACTGAAAGAACCAATAGAAACACAAAAAGTCTGATCTCTTCAGTGGGACTGAAAGCACCCAAAGCTGTATCATGAAGCCTCAATGCGTATTGGAGCCATTAATTAGCTTAATTGCTTTCATGTGTTCTACACATCCCATCAGCTTTGAGAGACCTGTTAGCTTTAGTTTGGTCTTTTAGTGTCATATGGTGAATGTAGCTATGCAGCAAATGTTTGCTGCTTTAAATCAGGATTTGGATTGTTTCTATAACTGGGTGAACTTTATGGTCAGTGAAGTTGGAGAACCTGTTGCACAGTGAAGGCTGGTGGAGACCGTTCGTCTTGGCTGCAGCATTTTGTCTCTGCCCCCTGCTGCCACTTAAGACTTAAGTCTTGTCATATTTGAATGTATATGACTACAAAAAAAGTAACATGAATGAATGACTCATTGATGTTAGATTAATGCAGTAGATTTTATAATTCGTCCACAGCTATTTCCATCATGTTCACATCCTGTAAACTTTGTGTGGTGACATCCATCGATCAAAGCCTGAGGTGGAGTTAGTAAAACCCTTCTCCCATATGTTTCTCATCAGGGAGTCTGTACTCCAATCCTCCTGTTAGCTTAATCCCACAGTGGAGCTCTGAGGTTAACGAGCCTGCAGGCCGAGCATCAGTGCTCTGACTCTCTGACTCGCGCTGGCAGCAGATAGGATTGGGGACAGGGAGCTGCGATCGTACACCTGCTATTAAAGGAACCCGAGACCAGCTAATCCAGCCAAGTCCTAGATGTCACTCCCTCAAACTCCTCAGCCACTGACCATGACTGCAACCATATAAAAGCTAAAACCGTACACACAGCCTCAGTCACAGCATGGACTACAGGTGGTCACAGGTGAGGCTGTGATCTTTAACCTCACGGAAACCTTTCATATAATCATATTTCCAAAAGGACAAGAAAAAATATATAAACACTCATGATATCAAAGTGATCATATATTACACTATACACTAAGTCTAAGTTATGACTATTTTTCAACTAAATGGGCTGTGATTAATTTTATATATGGCCAAAATAGTTATATTAATAATGTAATGCCCCCCCAAACACACACACACATGTGCATAAATACATATACATGTGTGTATGTATCTATGTATAGATCGATAGATATAGATATAGATACAGATTTTGATTAGGTTTAGATTTAGATTTAGATTGGTACAGCTTTTTGTCTACTCCTGGTTGTGTGTTTTCCAAAAAAAAGTATTTAAAGTAAAGTGATTTGCATATATTTTGTATAGTAGCAGAAAGAATGTTGTAACTGCCTTTTATTTTAGATTTTTATAAACTGTATTTACTATTAAATGTTGCATATTTAAAATAAATTGATGACAAAATTAATATTATCTGTGTATATATCAGTGTCAGTGTTTAGGACACTTATCTGTGGACTGTAGCTTGCTCCACATTTATCTGTGGTGCAAGCTATATTCATTTCACTCAGTGTCAGTAAATTCACTGTGAGAAGAAACATTTGCTGTGCCTGTGACAGGAGCTGTATATGCACATCTATGAGTGTCATGTAGAGCTCATAAATATTCAGCAGGCTTACATGGAATCAGATTGAGCATGAAGGGTGTAAGACTTGCAGCTGATTTAGTAAGGTTTGAGACAGCTATTTCTATTTCTGGGCTTTTCAAAAACTCTACTCACTGATTTGGCTGAAGTGATGAACTGATCCCGACCTTAGTTTAGACTTCAGTTACCTCTCTGGTGTTCGGCAGTGTTAGAGGCACAGTGTTAGAGGATCATTGTTTTTCCATCAGGTTGAATCCAGAGAGGAGGGAAAATAAACTCTACCTCATTTTTGTTCAGCCCAGTTTCTCTTACTGTACAATAACAGCTGTCTGTGTCAGCCTGTACCATGCATTTCATTCTGAGGTATGTCAGACTGTGTGATGAACTTCTGGTGAATTGAATATTATTATAGAAGCAAGGGACACTTGACCAGCTGGTCATCATCCATCCATCCATCAATCCATTTTCTATACCGCTTAATCCATCAGGGTCGCGGGGGGAGCTGGAGCCTATCCCATCTGGCTCTGGGCGAGAGGCAGGGTACACCCTGGACTGGTCGCAGGGCTGACACTCAAAGACAGACACCCACACACGCACACACTCACACCTATGGGTAATTTATAGTAACCAATTAACCTGATGTGCATGTTTTTTGTGATTGTGGGAGGAAGCTGGAGTACCCAGAGAGAACCCACGTAGGCACAGGGAGAACATGCAAACTCCGCACAGAGGAGCCCAGACCGGGGTCCAAACTTGTAACCTTCTTGCTGTGAGGCGACAGCAAGTGCTAACCACTGCGTCACCATGCCGCCCTCATCCATCCATTAATTTTTTAAAATGCAGCACTAAACAAGTTGAGACCATTGAGCTAGCACTGATTTTTTTTTTTTTTTTTTTACTAAAAATGATAGAAAAGTATAAAATAAGAAATCAGTTTAGTGTAGCAGCTCATATATTTTTGAGATCAGGAATTAGAGCTTTGTCTTTGGTAGGTAAAGCTTTAAATCAGCCCTAAGTGGACAAGTCTGTCAATAAAATCTAGGACCATTTGCCAGCCTCAGATTTAACTACCCCTTATGTTTGTAGACTTCCACCTAGGGGTGGGCGATATGGCAAAACTATCATATCATGATTTTTTAATGGTAAAATCACGATCACGATTTTATCACAGTTCATTTTTACAGTGAAGTTAATTGCTGCTCAATTACTTTGAGCAGTCTTTTGAAACCGTAGTTTTCCACTGTTTTGATAGGAATCATATCTTTTGCTAGGTAAAAAGTAACTGCGTCAGTCACCTCTTTCCACCGTTTGCTACTTCTCTCATATGGCGTGCTTTTATCAAAGGCTTGCGTTATAGTTGGTTGTTTCTGTGTAATGTCTTTAGCCGTTACCACTGGCTGATGTGTGGTTGGCCTCGCTGCTTGGCTCTCAGCAAATTGTTTCAAATTGTTGCACGAACCTTCTCTGTGCAAACTTTGCAAGTTTGTTTGTAAACAGTTGTTTGCGCTTTGTTGTTTGGAGAAAACCCAAACCAGCTCCAGACTCCAACCTTTCACTTTCGTTGTCGGCCATGGCTACCCGCTACACCTCGACTAAAACAGTGAGGCTAGTAAAAAAAAATAAAAAAAATAAAAATATGAGCACTGCTCGTACTTCGCCATGATTGGTTCCTAACATTCCTAATATTTTTAATAAGTTTTAAATGTAAATATTAGCACTTTAGCTCAATAGCTTCCAGGTCATGTGACCTAATGACTCAAAATCAGTGCAGGATCATAGCACTACACTGGCTGGTTGAGATACACCTCTTTTTATTCCATTTTTACATACTTACAGTACAGCCTCATTACAGTACAGTCCATTGTGCACCGCTAATTATGAGGGGTCGGTCTAAGCCAAAAATGCCAGGGCCGTTTTTTTGTCCCAGTCCAGCCCTGGAGAGCCCCTTACTAAATGAGCTGATGAACCCTGGTATGAGACACAGCATAGAGGTCGTAAATTAATGACTAATCCCCTCATATCGCGAACCTGGGCCCAAAGAGGTGTAGTTTCTCTCAGTTAAAAAAAAAAAAAACACGCAAAAAGAAAAGACAAGTACTCCACAACAGGTTTGATCATCAGTTAGGTTCCTATCTAATTACCAAAACTTTCAGCATCCTGATTGCACCATTGAGAACTAATATGAAATAAAGCACCGTAGGCAGGTTTTTTTTGTTTTTTTGTTTTTTTTTTTTTTGGGGGGGGGTAGGGGGGGGGGTGCTGGGTGGTAGTTGTAAGTTGTCTGTTGTCAACTACCACCTAGGGGGTGGGGGGGATGGGGTGGGGTAGGGTAGGGTAGGGTAGGGTAGGGTAGGGTGGGGTAGGGTGGGGTAGGGTAGGGTAGGGTAGGGTGGGGTAGGGTAGGGTGGGGGGTGTGGGGTTGGGTGGGGGTGTAGGGTGCGGTGTTGTGGGGGGCAGTTTTCAGTTCCATGCTGATGAACCCCACACAAAGGTTGGGGCTCTCATCCAGACTGTCTTCTTTGCTGTCTGGGCGAGGATCTCATCAGGCATGTCAACTGCCATGGGTTGGGCATCAGGGACAGTCTTAGGGCAGGTCTTGAGCTTGGCTGTGGGCTTTTTTTGTGGCTTCTCCTCACGCCTGGTATTCCTTTGGCAGGAAAGCCTATTGTTCTCTGTCTCAGTTTTTATGTCTTTACGGATCTCGTTGAGGGAGAGCTTGGTTGCAAACTGAGCTGTCATGTCCTCCAGCTCTCTCTGAAAAATCCTCTCCTGCTCCACAGCAGCTTTTTTGGCCTTCTTGATCTCTTTGTCCATGTTTTGGCGAAGGCGGTTATTCTCAGCTTTCAGTCTCAAGTGCAGGCTCTGTGACTCCTTCTTTGCACGAAACTCAGTTTGTTTCTTAAGCTCGTGCTGCAGATTGTCAGCCTGCTGCCTGGCTCTAAGCATATCACTTTTATAACTTTGGCTGAGCTCTTGGTAAGAATGTCTCAGACTCTCCAGTTCGTTTTGGAGAGCCTTGTTTTTTTCCTTCTCTGCCGCAAGCTCAGCCGCAAAATTGTCCTTGCTCATAGCTTGAGCTGGTCTTGTCCATCTGCGCTTTTGCTGCTTGTTTAGTTCTTTTCTTGCTTCTTTTGCCCTGTTCATATGGAGTTCTTTCAGGGCTTTCTGGTTATCCAGTTCTTTCCTGGTTTCATCCAACTCTTGCCAGAGTTGGATTCTCCAGGTTTGTTCTCTGTGAAGGTGGGCCCTTTCCCTTTCCAACATGTCATTAAGCTTCTTAATTTCATCTTGAAGCGCAAAAATTTTATTCCTGACTCTGCCCTGTCTTGGGGTCCTCCTGTTGTTGGACGTGAAGGTAGGACTTGACATCTTTGTAGGTGGTAAGATCGTTTTGCTTTAAGTAGCAGATTGTCTTTTTGCCCGTCTTCTTGCTTGAAGTAGCAAGTTGTCCTTTTGCTTGTCTTCTTGCTTGAAGTAGCAGGTTGTCCTTTTGCTTATCTTCTTGCTTGAAGTAGCAGGTTGTTTTTTTTTGCTTGTCTTCTTGCTTGAAGTAACAGGCTGTCTTGATCTTGTCTGGTGTCCCTGTGTTATCCGCTCACAATTGCTCACTTCTTCACAGTTTTGTGTCACAAGAAAAGATAGCTGCCTGAAGAGCTGCAGCCTTATTTATATGTGATGTCATCATTGTATATGATGTCATCACATATAGTGTTGTCACTATATAGTGTTGAGCTTTGATGTCCCCTAACATGATGTCCCTATAGTAACATCATGGATGATGATGATGTCACGGATCCTTCTATGTCTATGATCAATCAATCAATCAATTGATTGATTGAAGCATAAACCCTGTTCTGCTGTACTTTTAAGGTACCTGAACACATGTTTTACAGTGTTCCAGGGTTCTTCAGTTGGTATTCAAAGTGCTGAGAGAGTTTACTGACCACAAAACTTATGTCTGGCCTAGAGCATGTGGATAAATATATTAGACTTCCCACTGCCTCGCTATACTTTCTTGGGTTTGTCATTTTTCCAGCATGTTCTGCATAGTCCAGTTTCAGCTCACATGGGGTCTCCCTGGACCTGCAGTCTTCCATTTCAAATCTTTCCAGTATTTTGTTCACATATCTTTTCTGTGACATAACAACTTGACCTTCTGTTTGCTCAGTCAATTCCCAGAAAGTGCTTCAGTCTTCCCAGATCTTCCATTTTGAACTTTTCAGTTAGCATTGCTTTGAGTTGGTTGGTTTCTTTCTTGCTCTCTGTGGGTTCCGCCTCATAGTATTATAAACTGTTTTAAATAATTTTGACACTTAATACATTCCAGCTTCATTCATTTATTGAACATTCAGTGCATACTTCTCAAGTTCAATTGCTTCCAGGTCATGTGACCTAATGACTCGGAATCAGTGTATGATCATAGTACTACACTGGCTGGTTGAGATACACCTCTGTTTATTACTTTTTAACACTCCTGATCATCAATTTTTGATATATACAATCAATTTTTTTCAGTAGCCTCTAGGTCATGTGACATAATGATTAAAAACCAGTACAGGATCACACTGACACGTCTCTTCATTGCCTTTCAATAACCCACATTTTTATTTTGAAAATCGGAAGTTGGTCCACTCTGTAGCATCCGAGCGCTGACTTCCTGAGTCTCTCCGGAGTCTCTGTTGAGGCATCCTGTGATTCAAAACATTTTAATGCTGCCTGGACATTTATCAGCTTCATGCTCACTAAATGTCAACGCATCAGAGATCATGTATGAGTTTATCAAGCCAAGCTACAGATAAGACTGTAGCTCAGTGGCAAAATACCCTTAATAGGCTTACAAGTGAATTGGCATGATATTGAGTCTGACTGGAATCAGCACAGGCAGCTGGTAATGTAGCGCCCTCCGCTGGACAATCTCACAACTATGCAGGAAGTCTCATGATTGCTCTGATGCTCTTCCACAGCAGCTGTCACAACACACAGCACACCAACGGAACTTCTACACAACATTTATATGTCAATAAAATGAGAAACAGATCGAAACGCACACGTCTAATGGAGAGATGCCTCATGGTGTGTAGGAAAATGGGATCCTGCATGAAATCTGTGTTTAGTGAAAGCCAACATTTTAGTTGTTGTTGAAGATCTGTGAAGGAAAAGTTGCATTTTCAAATAAACTGAGCCATGCTAACGGCATGCAGGGATCAAGAAATCAAGAAACTGAAGGGAGAGGGAAGAGTGAAAGAAGGGAAAAAGAAAAGAACATTAGGGTTCAAGTACAGAAGTTTGTTCTTGACCTTTGGGAAAAATACATGCAATAAATGTTGTCACATTTAATTATTCTTAAATGACTGTCCTCTGTAGTTGGTTGGCTATGTGGCCTGCATTAGTCTATGGTTCTGTACATGTGATTTTGATTTGTCTTGTGTGCAGGTAAAATGTTTTGCCTGATGGTGGAGCTGCAGGAAAGGTGAGGAGAACAACGGATTGTGGTTTGAGCCTGCATTACTGTTTCTGTATTCTGTATATATCTATATGGTTCATTTTGGCATCAGGAAAACAAGCTCTCGTCATCTTTCTCTTGCCGTCCTTCTGCTCTGCTTTTCATTTTAAGAATGGCCTTTTAACCCTCGGGTGTAACCTGTTTCATGGTGCGCTGCTCTGTAGGTGACATTGCAAGTTCAGGAAAGAGCAACACAAGACTCATTTGGCAGGGGCTGACAGAGAAAGTGTCCGCCCCTCTCTGGAAAAGAGTCTAAATCGGGCCAAACAGGTTCACACAAGCAGATATAAGTGTTCACACACACACTGCTCATAAGACATACTGGTATGAGGTGTGGTTTGATCTCACTGTCAGGTTTCAGGTGTACAGACACAGGGATGGGAAGTGAAGGAATGTGACTTGACTTCTCTCACTTTATGCAGTGCTTGTGATCTGACCTCAGAGAGGAGGTGGCTGGTTTGATTCCCAAGAGTCATTATGCTGTTTTCTCTTCAAAATAAAACTGTGCTGCAGCAAACCTCTTTCTGCCAAAACATCTTCAGTCTAACAAAAACCGAAGAAAACAACCCACCAAGGTACATCGTGCTGAGGTCAGATTTACTGAAGCTAATGTTATAGCTCAGCGTGAGTGTGAGGGCTGAAACTTGGTCGTGATTGGCCAGTGACCCACAGTGGCCCACCACTGTTGGTTAGTGGGCTGATGGATCAGGATTTGTCCCAACTATGGTACAAGGGAAAGGGTTGGGGTGCAAAGATTGTACTTCCTTCTTTCCTAGGCTTGGGGTGGACACCCCAACTCTCTGGTAATACGCTGTTCCCTTTGCATTTGGAGTATGAATTCAGGAGTTGGCCGGTTCTTACCCACTGCTCCTGCAAACTGAAGTCGACTTCAATCATTGGGATTATTGTTCTCATAAAATCTCATATTATTACAGAGTTATTTATAGATTTATATTATATAGAGAATGCTGTGTGTTCACAAGTGTAGTAGTGTGTGTGTGTGTGTGTGTGTCCTGGGACGTCCGCATGTGTGCGTGTTGGTTTGGTCACAGACTGTGACCAGGCATGGCTCTGTATGGCTTAGCAGTCCGGACAGATAGAGCAGCAGTTTCCGGTCAGAATGGCTTTGCTGGGGTTTTGGGGGGCTTTAGCTTCTGCTGGTACAAGGGCTTCCTTACACTACCAGCATGCACCATTACACACACACACACACACACACACACACACACAGAGTTTTTCTCTTATGTTCTGCTTGTACTTTTTTGGTATTTTAAAATTGATAACATGCAGTGTATCAGAAACATGTCTTGTTCTCTGAGTGGTAAAGGTTCGGTTCATATTACTTCCATCCTGAAAGTGCATCCTATAGTGGACTTTGTGTCCAGTTATATTCAGGTTCATGTGTGTACACATAAGCCAACACACCAACCTTTCATTGAACACATTCATGAACAAGCTCAGTGACATTTGACACTATATATGTGGCAGTTTGTTCGGGAACCTGCAGAAATCTGACAGTCTTTACTGAGTTACTACACTGAATGCTCTGTCACTGAGTGATGAACATGTCCTCACCTGAGGACAAGCTGTCATTAGGCTAATCAAGCTGCTCCTTTGGGTCGCAGCCATGTTGATTGAGCGGATCGCATATTTGAGAGCAGGGTGGAGTTCCGCGGTCGCTAACAGACGCTTTTAGTAACGCTAACCAGTGAAGGGCTTGGCATAGTTTTGATGTGTGTGTCAGTGTGAGTGTGCGTTTGTGTGTGTGTGTGTGTGTAGAAATGCCTGCGCGTGTCATATTCCAGGGTTGAAACGTATTTGTTTTAAACCTGAAGAGTGGGACACTCCTGTCATTGAGAGGCTGCACACGCCCCTTCTGCCTGAATTCTGTTGCAAACAACTCAGAGAAACTGTGAAGGCTCAGTTCACCCCAGTTTCAAACCTATGGTCTCACTTAGCTCAGGAGGTATCATTAGTAAATCATTTGCATTAGCAGCTTTAAAATGGCATTTGAAAAAGTCAGCAGCAACATGTCTTTCCAGTGACAGCGGCCCCAGTTACTCTGGATAATCCACAATCCAATTTTCCAGTGGGACTGTGTTTTCGGTGTAAATGTAAATTTACGCAACAGAATGGATTTAGTGTAACTTTTTTTTTTGCAGAAATGTACACAAGTATGTATAGTTACATACTTTAAAAAAAAAGGTACACACCCTGCCTTATCTTATGTGAACTTTGACCTTTTCAGTTTTCAGCAAAAACAATGCTGCGCTTTGAGTTGTCCAAACATAACCATAAAAACACTGAATGTTGATCTTGCTTTAGTGATCACGAGTGGATGTCATAAGAAAGCAAACAAAGCACATTATCTTGGACTGTTTATTTACAGATACATTAAAATGGTGGTGAAAAAACATGAATCCGGAGGCCAAACAAAAAAAAAAAAAACAACAAAAAACAAATTTATTACATTTATTATGATGCTGACATCAGTCCACCTAAGTACTGCACTGAATCCATCAACATGTCTTTCTCCTGCTGCTTTCTCAGTTCAGTCTGCATCACAGAGGAAATTCACCTGTGTTTGCCACACCTGAGCTATGATGTCAGTCTGGAATGACATCCACTCCCCGTCCAATTCTACATTTTATGTACGTCCTCATGCGTGACCTGGCAAACCACTAATATTTTTTAAAAATCTAGACCTCACTGTTTCCAGTGACACCACTCGTGAAGTACAACAAGATGTCTTAAAGTTGATTTTGTAGCCTGTGTCTTGGATTTCAAAGATTTTTTTTCCCCCCTCACTTTAAACTCCACCACTGTGTGGCACCACCCCAGGCAGCAATGCATCCAAAGCTCCATAGGTGTCATACCTGTCATACCAGCTCTGAACCCACCTCCTCCAGGTAATAAAACTCTGGTGACAGCCAGAACACACCTTAGAGTTACCCAGGTCACACCTCCCAGGGGAATGTGGACCTCAGGCCTAACAAAGCCACGAACGCATGCACTTCCGTTTGTGCGTGTCACACCTGCACACATTCATGCACAGAGTATCACTGCAACGTAAACACCTGTCCGCATTTTCAGCGTGTCACTCACCTGGCCGTGTTACCATGGACACACATAGGTATGTGCGCGACGTGCCAAATGGTCTGAGTGAATGTCTCACATACTCAGCACAAAAACTGGTTAGGGGCAAAGACTCAAAGACAGGGAGCTGGACAGAAGGCTCAGATTCTGGAAGAACAATGTGGTTTTTTGTCCAGCGTGTGGAAGTGGTCCAGCTTTGAACCGTGTCAGGGAGATAACTCAGAGGCCAGGAGAGTCTGTTAGCCTGGTCTGCACGTTCTGTCCGCACAGCATCCACAGCTGGAGGCTGTCTTCACACTGAGAGCTCAGGTGGCGTTCTTGACCTTCAGTCAGGCTTGTTTAAGGCTGACTGAAGGTCAAGAATGCTGACACTTACTGATACTTCTACAGTCCTTCTTCTTCTTCTACTGTTACTGCTACTGCTACCTCTACTTGTACTCTGCTTCCAGTGCGTCTTTTACCTCTACAATACTTCCACTACTTCTTTGACAGCACCGCTACAGCTATAGCTTCTCCACTTCTGCTCCTACAGTGATCCCACAACTATTTCTACTTCTCATGTTTCTACTTGTACTTTTACTTTCACTCACTTTCACTTCTACTCCGACCTTTACCTCTTCTTCTTCTATACGACATTCAAGGTGAGGAACAGTTTGCCTTTACATGGTCGAGTATTAGATTAAATGCATATTGTTGTTCATTAAACAACTAAAATGAACCACTGTGCTTCTCCTTTGAGCAGCAGGGCGAGGTGCTCCGATAAGACCGTCCCTCCCAGCAGAGTAATGAAGCACATGTGACTGGGAGAAACCCCCGAGGGAGACCTGTATCTTCATCTCCCAGCCAGAGGGGGGGGACTCAACAGACACCATCTGTCAGCGAGCCTGGTGAGGCAGGAGAAAGTTAGAAGAGGACTGCTCTGCTCGTCCTGTTGTTGAGCAGATAAGCATCTTGAAAGTGAATATGTATGTGGAGATGTTTTTTTTTTTTTCACAGAGGTAAATTTATCAATCAGCCCTGACTGCTCTCTCCTGCCCTGTAGCTGTAAATTAAATACACACCAGCTGAACTTTTCCTAAAGTTTCCTGCTTCATCAGTGCCTTCACCAGCCGGGGCAGGGGACCAGCCTCTCCTGATGGCTGAATCATGCCCGTGCTCCTGATCAGAATGCCGCTGTACCAGTTCAACAGTCCACCCAGACATTCCAGCCTCATCAGACTACACCCTGCTGGAATGCTTTACCTTTCATCACAAAAGCAGGCGACTTATGTCACATTAGCATTGTTGTTACACAGGGCAACTTTGAAGACTGTAATCAAACGCCATTTGACCTACTCTTTACTTTTATGACTTGGCTGAATTGAGGGGCCGCTCCAATAATTTTATAGACGAAGATTAGTTCACTTATGAGGAGGACTGGCCACCCTGTGAAAACAGCTGTACAGTGTCTTCTGTAAAGGTTCCCACAGCCTCCGATGCATCAGTTTGGACCAATTTCTTTTCAGGTTTTCAAAAACTAGCGTCTTTGTGTGTGTGTGTGTGGTTTTCTTTTTTTTTCATGACTTAGCCCATTACCTCAAATCATCCCTGATTTGTCTTGTCCCTAGTATGGCTGGTCTTGTTACTTCCTGTCTTTATCTAGTTTCCTTCCATTTGTGATTGTCTGCCCCGCCCTAATTGATTTCACCTGTTGCCTATTACCTTGTGTATATAAGTCTCTCCCTGGACTCTTCCAGTGATTTTGAGCTAATTGAAAAACTTCTTTTAGTTTACTCATCGCCTGTCCTGGGGTTTTTGTATTTGGGTCCTCTCTTCCCTTAGTGTTCGTGGCTGCCCAGTCGTGACAGTTTGTGTGAAATAAATCAATCCAGCAGTCAGAGCGTTGTATCCAAATGTGATTTCAGGTTGCAGTGTGAGCAGCTCGTGTGTTTGCAGAAGGGTTTGGCCTGCTGGTAATGTTTAAGCGGAAAAACAGACTGGACCCTGCATCGATTAGTCACATCCACTGACTCTTACCCTCATATCAGTAGAGGAATGCAGCGGTGATGGGGTTAGCAGCGTTAACTTCTGATGGTATGAGATAATGTCAGATTTAACACAACGAAACTCACTGGGGTCTGAGATAAACGCTCTTTGACCCTGTGTTTTCTGTTTGTCCCTTTGTTCGATCCCCTACTTAAGTCAAATCTGATACGTTCACCCATTGAACTGACGTAGAGATATTGCTGGGAATGTCATTTAGTTTTTTCACACTACCAAACTGCAAACATCCATGAATGAAACAAAGCATTTTTACCTGCATTTAAAATTTACTTATTGTTTCATACGCTTTCACATAGCCCCAAGCTGAGTGGGTTTCTTCTGGGGTTTGGTTCAAGTCAGGGTTTGGTTATTTTTCAAATGTTATTTATGTAGATTTATGTATCCACATCCATGCATGTTGTGGTCTATAACTGGGCAGTGCCTGTCGGGCTCAGTCGTGCCGTGTCTTAAACGTAATCGTCATTTCCGGGGAATTTGCTGAGAAGACTGAGGCTGTCTCACAACCTGTGGGGTTGTTTTTCATGAAAGGAGAGTCTCAGAAATATTTTCATGTGGAGATGGACCACATGAAGAACTGTTTGAGTAGCTTTAACTTAGATTGTGTCATAGGAAAAGGCAGCACTCGACACCATACTGTTGCTTTCCTAAACTGGAGCTCTGAGAACAGGGAAACAGTTTCTGGGATCACATCCACGGCTGGTAGCTGCAGCGCCTCCTCCCAGCTGATAACAGTCTTTCCTCCCATGGTTGAGAGGTCATGGCCATCAGCCCCAGATGTTGAATGACACTGCTTCGTTCCACCAGAGGGATGGAAACAATGACCCTGCTTGAAGAACACTCCTCTCTGTACAGCCCTGAGAAAGTTTCACTTTAGGAAAGGACTAAACATTTGTAGTTTTCACAAAGCTCAGGTTTGCACTCAAGTGCTTTCAAGTGTCATGAATTTAAAAAAACAAAAAAAACAAAACACTAGGCCATGTTCAACAGCCCTCCAGCAACACAACACAAGGGGCTGCAGAAGTGTGGGCATGCTGCTACAGGTACTAGTCAGAAGATTAAACCCAAACCGAGAGTCAAGTTTAAAGGATTATCAGCCAAGACGACAGATGCACAGAAGCCTGGACTGCTTTGAAGCAGGATTTTGTTATTTGCTAAGGAAGCTGAGCCAGAGCCAGTGGATAAATCTTTTTATCCTCCGTTCATCATTTAGATTTATCACTTTTTGTCTGTACACGCTGTAAATGTAAAGATCTTTCACAGTGCTCATGGCCCACTCACTAAAGACTCTGTTAAGGTGCATGATGGGAAATGTAGAATTTGAATGTTAGCGCTAACGTTAGCATTAGTATTAGCATATTAGCAGCATGAGCTGAGTCGTGAAGACGTTGTTGATATGTAATGTAGTGCAGTTACTTTCTAGTTACTTAGTTTGCCTGGAATTCCTGTGGAGAGTCACAGTATCACACACCTTAGCCTGGCTGACACACACCCACACACCCACACACACACACAGACAGACAACATTCACACAGAGGGAGGACACTGTCGAGTCTGACTGGTTCAGCCAGTGTAGTCCTGGTCACCACACCCCCCCGTCAGCTACAAAGCAATTCACCTACCCACACGACACACCCCCTCACACACACACACACACACACACACACACACACACACACTGAGGGTGTGTCCATGTGATGATATGGATTTTATAATTGATTTGTATTAAAGGATATTTATCATTATGTCATACATTTTCTAACTGGTTGTCCATCAGTAAATCTGTAACACTACAGCACAGCAAATGCACTTCAAGCTGAAACACAAAGGTTTTTCTTCAACACGTATATTTTTGTCACACCCTGTTTTAGTACTTGTGTGTGTTTTTGTGCAATATACTGCACTGAGATCAGTTATTGCTCTTATATCTTTTCCATGACGTTATATTTTGTAATGCGTTCTCAGTTGCAGTGAATATTGAAATACTGTATCTTTACATTAGGTATGTATTATACCTAATGTAAAGATTGGAAAGCTTGTGTGCGTTTGATTGTTCATACCTGGGAGGTCAGTTGAAGGGCGGGGCCTCTGGAATCTGTGGCCCCGCCTGTCCTCGCTGGGGTTGACAGGTACACAGGCTGAAGACCAAAAAAAAGTGAATGTTCCCAGGTGATGAGTCCAGTGCCGCTGGTATAGTTTGTGAATGTGTGTGTCTCTGTGTGTGTCTGTGTGTGGGAGGGGAAGCTCTGACACTGAGAAGGCAGTGTGGACATATCTGACACACGACACATTCGCAACACGAGCAGAGGACACACGCGCACTCACGCAGCCGAGATTCACCTGTCCTGCTGGGATTGTATTCTATCCGGAAGCCGCCGACAGGTGACCTGTCACCATGTTCAAGAGAAAGAGCAAGTCCACCGCTATATCGCAGCCCAAGACACCGTAAGTTGGACACTTTCTTTTAAAAACCAGCTATGGCGTCTACTGGAAGCAGTTCAGCTGCGTTTTAGGATCATACTTTCTGTTCTACTCCCAGCTCCATTATGGTCCCTCTATGCCAAACTTCATTCAAAAAATCTCATATTTAAAGTGATCTCGCTTTCTTCAGAAGGCAGCAGTTCTCCCTTTTATCACTGGCTGTGTACACCGAAATGGGTTTTAAAAAAATAGTGTGAAAAGTTGTGAAATGTACCAATAAAAGAAGATTTACTTCTAATAAATGGATGTTAGGTGGTAAACGCACTAGCCGAATTAAACATTTGATTATAATTATTCATAAAACACCTCTAGTTTTAATGTAAATCGTGGTTTGTTTAGCGCAGAGCTGAAGTCATGTTTTTTTAAGTCAATCTTTTAACGGAGTAAGTTCAGCACAGGCAAGAACAGGCGACAGGAGAACAAGGCGTACCCCATGGTGGACTAACTTGTTCATACTAACTACTACAGGTTGATTGCTTTGCCGAGTAAATCCGTCTTTTCTGGTGCATGACTTCAGATAGTTGAAATCCTCTCAGTGAATGAACTGTTTGGATGCAATGTGACTGAAACAAGATGCTGTCTGAATGATCTGCATTATTTTAAAAAATATCACTGAAAAGTGCAACTTAGGTTGCATAATGGTGGCTTTAACTTAGCTGAGGGTGTGGCTGATAGGGCTGTGTAGTAAAGTTGTAGTAACTGGTTTGATAAGTGCTGTAAGGCTGTCCTCCTTAGAGGGGCCGTGTGTGAGGAATCGATTGCAGCCTCTCCCCCCCGAGCCTCAGACCGAGGACTTTCACACACCCTGGACATGATGAAGTGGGTGAAATGTCTTGAGGCTGAAGCTGCTTTGTTGAATCGCTATCCTCAGAGCCTCCTCATTTTCTTTTCAACCAAAACTCAGCTCTCAGAGTGGAAGTGTTTTGTAAAGACACTGGAGAGATAATGCTCTCTCTGTCAGTCAGCAGGTATTAAGAGGGTGGGGGAGGATGGGTAGGGTGGGGTGGGGTGGGAGGGGGCTCAAAAATAACACTCTTTAGTGTCAAATACCGAAATGTGTTTTTCAGATAGTCATGCTCAAAGGTGAGTTGTGTCCCTCCCACTGTCACAACTGCCGTCAAGAGAAAAAGGATTCTCTGAGCTGTGCTATGCATTGGCATCACAGTTACTGCTCATCAGGTGACAGTGAGGACGCCATAGTGTAAATGAGTCATACATGCGATCACTGCTGAACAACTCCCAGATAACCCTGATAAAAGACAGTAATGGAATCCTAATAATGCAGCTTCTGCTCTCTTCGTTCAGATTTGAGTTTGTACATGGACAAAAAAAAAAAAAAAAAAGTCCAGATCCAAAGATGCCTGCATCACCAGCCATCTTTGGGTGAGATAAGGACTGACAGTGAGGTGGTTGGTAGTCTCATGGAGCAGGCTGCTGAGACAGAGCAGGGCTCAGGGGGTCGTGCCGTGACGCTTGCTGACAGCAGCAGCCCTCCACTCCCACCATTACATAGTGCCAGAGCTCTCTGGTTCTAATTTGACCCTCTCCCCCCTGTGGAAACACGCCAGTTGTGTTTCCCAAGCTAACGCTCCAGCTCCAGTTCCTTCCCAGAACCAACACACAGCCTCGGTCAAACCATTGAATCAGAGCCAGCGAGCCTCCCTGCTGCAAAAACTACTGACGACATGTTTGGAGCACAGAAACACAGCAGAGCAGGTAGAATTACTGTTTATGGTTGTGCAATAAATTTCCTTGGAACAAACTTTGAGGGCAAGGCTCCAAAGACCAGGGCGGTGTTAGTTCTCCTCTCTTAATTATCATCTGTTCTGAATTTTAAAGCATGAATTGTCCTGCTGTTAATCATTTTAAATCATGCAAGAGAACTGTCCTGGCAGCTGTATTTATGTACGCATCATGTTTAACAACAGCCCATGCTTGTTGATGTTCCTTTTGTCCTCTTGCATGGAGCCGTGTAGCGGGAGACGTGCTGTGCTGCTTACACAAGGACCTGTTGTTTTAAAGGTTTCAGGGAGAAAAAGAGAAGTGTAGGTGTTTGTTATCTCGAGGGTTGTGTTCTAACGTGACAGAAACCCCCTTCGGGGTGTTTTTCATTTGCATGGCCCTCGACAGACAGACAGACAGACCCACCCCCTGAGCTTCTGCACAGCTCCGCAGGACTTGCCGGTTCCAACTTGTTCTGTCATTGTTTGGTATCGAAAACCAGCTGAGGCTTTGAAATTAAAGTCAGTGTCCGGTGAACACGCAGCAGGAAGGGTTATGTAACGGGTGTACAGAATGGTGAATGGGTGTGGATGTGTGTGTGTGTGTGTGTGTGAGACAGGCCATGGGTGATGGATTTAAATCGACAGACATGGACCATCTTTGCTCTGCGTCTGTGGACTGAAGTTAAATAAATAAATGAATGACAACCACTCCAGCCAGTATTTGTTTTTAACATACATACCAACTGATTGATATTATCAGTCAGTATTAGCTTAGCACAGATAAACGTGGATCAGTAAACGTGTTGATGGACGAGGAAGAAATTGGCACGACAACAGCTCCAGTTTGTTTATGTGCCATTATTAATTTCCCATGATCTTCCTACCAGTCCTGGTCTGCATTTACACATAATGACAAACAAACAACAGTGACTGAGATAAAGGAGAAAATGCAGCCCATGGTTGGATACAGTTCTCCATGGTGACATTAGAAACCTCATGGAACTGTGACACTGGAACATACACTGAGGCACGCCTTACGCTGGGTGATGGCTGGTCGCAGTGATCGGACTGGGTGTGTCTGTTTCTGCGTGATATCAGGCCAAGAACCTGCTGGGCCAGTTTCCTTTACTTTAAGGACTGATGTCAGCTGTGTGTTAGAAAGCTGCCTGTGTCTTCTCACTGTCCTGTCCTGTCCACCACTCCGTCCATTTGACGCAGCGGCAATAGTCGCAAGGACAGTCGAGCAGAAATTTGAAACTGACGGTTGTCTTTTGCAGCTGGTGTGTGTGTGTGTGTGTGTGTGTGTGTGTGTGTGTGTGTGTTATGATTCTCAGGAAAAATCTGTGAGTCATCCGTTTGGTATTATGATCCCAAGAGGAAAAATGGTGTTGGATAGAAACAGTTTAATTATGGTTCATCAAGTCATTAATGAATATAAAACTAGCCCATAGCTATAAAACTGTTACACCTGTGTATTGTGTGCAGTCGATGTGTACAGTGCGGATCACGGTTTGCTTTGGAACAAAACCAGCGCAGAAGTATGGTGTGTTTTTTTTCTTATTCAGGTCTAATATACTGGAGATCAGGTCGATGATATACATCAGTAAAGACATTTAACCCCACTGGCTGCAAAGTCTAAGAGTTTGTTGAACTGTCCAGATTATCATGAATTTAACTGTGGATATTCGCAGTCCTCAGAGGATGAATTCTAATATTTTTGCCGACCTCTGGTCTGCCAGTAGCAACACAAAAACACTAAACAATAACAGCGGAATGTACTCGGCGGGTTGCCGTGGAGTTTACTGAGCATATTCATGTTCTCCAGAGGATGAAGTCTCACTGTTTCAGAACAATTTAGTCAGAAAATTGCTCAAAAACGCTCATTGCAATCCATCTGTGCCCCCCTCTCCCACCCCACCACCCCCTCTCTGTTAGCCTTTCCAGTGCTCCCTCCACGGAACTGAGCGTTCTGATCGAGAAGCTGCAGAAGAATGCCGACAAAGTGGAGAAGAACATCTACGACGTGGAGCAGAACCTCAACAAGGTATGATCTGACGATGGCGCCTCCAAACTCATGCTGAATATTTTAGATTTTCTTTTGTTTTGTTTTTTTTGCCAGGTAAAAGTGATCATTTGACTAAAGTAAAGCTGAGGCCCTATTTTGTGTAATAAATAAAAAAGAGGAGAATGTGCCAGCAGGAAGGAAGGAAGGTAAATGAGTCGGGAGCTTCTACACTTAATTGTCCCTTGAATTAGAGCCATTTGAATTAGGATGTAGTAGCAGGTTGTTTTAGTCTCCAGTCCTGTGTTTTAGTGTTGTGCTTCCATAACACTGAAAATAAAACGTTGAAATAAAGAGAACTTTCGAGAGACATATTTAGGATAAAACAAGAAAGACGCATCTCACTGTCCTTCTTTAGTTTGTGTTTTTAGACCACTGCAAAGAGACACCAAACACATTTTTCCCACCAGTGTTTAGATGTTCTCTTTCTGAGCTGTTCCTGGAACTGTTTTACCACAAGCCACCATTTCTTTTAACTGTGTGATTGTGAAACCAGTTTTAATGTCTTCTAACTGTGAGCAGCTTGGTCATTTCCTTTGTACACTGCATTGTGAGAGAATGGGATTTTATTTCAGCCCATGTTTTGATTTACTTAGTGAATATTGGGCCACTACTTGTGATTGATGGCGTTCGTCTGAGCACAATGGGAAGAAAAATATTGAATTCATAATCATATTCATTTACAGGTGACATGTTCTCCTAGAAAGACGCAACATCGTGGCTTCACAGAAAACAAAAGAAAAGAAAAGAAAAAAAAATGAACCTAACTTGACTTTTTATGTTTATTCTGCTGCTTGTTTGTGTTTGTGTTTGTGCTCTGGCATGAAACCGGAGCCGGCAGTGTTTGTCTGACTTCCACCGCTGTGTTTCTGCTGCAGGACGTGAGTAAGATCAACGAGGGGAAGCAGCCGCTGTATCAGGATGACACCAACAAGAGAATCCTCAACTCTCTGGAGCTGCTCACCGGCCTGGACGATGACGCCGTCAACGCCAAGCGCCTCCAGCACCCACAGGCGGAGATGATAGCACAGGAGTGAGGGCTTCTCCTTAACACTTTAAGGCTAAACCGTGCTGTGTAACACTAAGAAAATATCCCAACTGTTTAATATGAAATTTGGGGAAATTTGTTATTTAAACACAAGCTTTTATTTGAGAATATCTGGTATCGAATACGATTCAAAGAAGAAATATAAATATTTGTGTAATTTGTTCCCACAGAAGCCGTGTTCTCTTGTCCTGCTACGTTTAATGAACATAACTTATTTATTGTTAATTGTTGTTAATTCTGTGTGTGTGTTTGTGTGTGCTCAGCATGAAACAACTGCGTGAGAGAGTGATGAAGCTGAAAGAGGACCATGACCATATCTACCACCTGAGCCGCACTGAGGGGATGCCCAGCATCAACTGGGGCTACATGGTGGATGAGAAACTGGTAGGAAGCTGATCTGAACACCCACAGAGTGCCACCGTGGACCTGACGTTAACCACTGTGATCCTTGTTTGGAGCTTGCTGTTTGATGAGAGGGAGTATACACAAATCAGCCACTGGTTAATGTGATGGCTGATCAGTGTTTGGCTGCTAAAAAGTCATATATTTCCCTCAGAAGTTGGTGGAGACCAAATCAGAGCTAAAAGCAGAGTGAATATTGGACTTACATTCATCACGTGGACACAAACAGCACTCCATTTGAATTCTAATGTGTCTCTGTGTCTCCTGGATGTGTCAATAATAACTGTTTGCTGACAGATCACGAGATAATATGTCAGAGGTTGTGTTTTCAGTTTGTTCTTGCTCTCCCAGAGTGGCTACAAAAATCATTTGATGCAACTTAAATGAATTAACAAAGCTCAGCTGCACAAAGTAAACAACTGGATCAATTTTAAGAAACAGGGGGTGATGGGAAAACTTGGTGAGCATGTCCAAAGGTGACAGACCCTAAACCTAACACGACCTATCAACCCAGTGCACAAGGATTTGGTTTATGTGGACTGTCAGGTAGCGTTAGAGGGATTTGAGGAGGTGTCGCACATTCCTCTGGAAGTTCTGAACTCTTACACTGTGAACAACTAATTCCCTTTTACATTTACTGATTGGACATTTCAGCAGTATGACAGGCAGTTTTAATTTCAGAAGCAGCCAGACTGAGTTAATCGTTTAACTGTCCCACTCCTTTTTGTGTCTCCCTGCCCAGGACAACCTGAACAACAAGGGCTTTGGACAGGACCTGCCAACTGTGGAGAACGAGGTGGAGGAACACAACATCTTCCACAGTGAGGTGGAGGCTCTGGCTCCTCACATTTCCACCAGTGGTGACAAGGTACAAGCAGAAAACCAGAGGAACTGAATGATGTCGGGATTTATCTGTTTTGGTGATTTATAGATAAATGTTTTGATGATTTATTTCAGCCACAGAATTCTGGAATAGCTTGCAGACTTTGGCTTACAGTAACAATAACTATAACTTTTAATAGAGATGTACAACAAAATGCTAAAGATCTCTGTTTGTTAGTTGCTCACATGACCCATATCCTATTTATGTGTTCTCACTTTCTTTCTCTCTTTGTTTTGTTTCCTCAGGATTACGTCAGTAGCCTCCAGATGAAGTACAACAAACTGCTGGTAATAAACTCACACACACACACGTGCGCGTGCACACACACACACACACACACACACATTCACTCTCTAAGCCCAGAGGGGTCTTATGTTCAGAGACCTGTTCCATTTGTCATCACCAGCTTGCTTTTAGCCCTTTGGCTAGTTTCTGTGGCGGCAGTAGTTTGCAGACGAACACTTTATTACACACTCAGCTTGTTCTAAAGAAAAGATATATACATTGTTCTCACACAAGACGTTATCAGAGCACCAAATGTGGATTCATCCGCAGCTGAAAATAGTCCCCAACGAATGCATTGTTTGTTGGCTAATGCTGTATGTGCTGACACTGCGGTGGTTGATGGCTCTGTAAAGGGGAAACTGAGGAACATGGGCTGAAGTCAACACATAGATTGTGCTAGTTTTCACTGGAATCGCTTTTCTTTCCCTTGGTTAGGCCAGTTCCGGCGCTCGTCAGCGCAACCTGCTGAGCCTGCGGGACTACATGCAGCGCTGCACCAATGAGCTGTACTGGATGGACCAGCAGGCCGAGGAGAGGATCAACTACGACTGGAGCGACAGCAACCTAGACTACCCTGCCCGCAAGAGGCAGTATGAGGTAGCTGAAGGGACGGACGCACACCGTGCATTAAAAACAAGCTGAATATAGACAACAACAAAAAAAAAAAACATCATCCCTGGTTTATTTAACATGTCTGTCTCACCCCAACAGAACTTTATCAGTAAATGTCTGGAGTCCAAGGAGGCCACCATCACCAAGCTGAATGATGATGGAGAGAAACTGATCACCTCTGACCATCCGGGGAAGAACGTCATCGAGGTACAGACTCATCCATCGACTCCAGTCAGATGGACTTTTTTCTTGTTTCTTTTTTTCTTCTTTCTAACAGGAAGTTATTTGGGTGTAGGTGTGATGTGATGCCACTTTGTGCCTAATATCTGAACGTGCTTCAGCTCATTGTTACTAATCAAACACCCTCGCTCACTGTTGTCAGGCTCACATGGAGGCAGTCCATGCTGACTGGAAGGAGTACCTGAACCTGCTCATCTGTGAGGAAAACCATCTTAAACACATGGACGAGTACCACAAGGTGAGACACCGAGGCCGGACGAACAATCACAGGAAGTTACACACGCATATTTGAACAGGTAACGCTCATCATTCTGTGTGTGTGTGTGTGTGTGTGTGTGTGTGTGTGTGTGTGTGTGTATATCTTTGTGTGTGCAGTACCAGAAGGAGGCACGTGACACTCAAGACCTGCTGAAGCGGCTGGAAACAGAGGTCAACCAGAAGTACAACCCAGAGTTCAAAGATGTGTATCAGATGGAGGGTCTCGTCAGGGAGCTGGATGTGAGCTTTTTGATATTTCTTTATCTGAACATGGGCAGCACGGATGACTGACAACTGACAGTACCACTGACGCCTCCTACCGCACTGGAAAATATGCCTCACTGTATGAGTGTGTGTTTCTGTGTGTATGTGTAGGACCAAGCCAAGGCCATGGACCACTTTGATGAGCGGGTCAAGGCTCTGCAGAAGCGCAGCCTGCAGGTTTTGCCTCTGAAGTATCGCAGAGAAACGCCCCAGAAGCTGCTCCCCATTGAAGCTCTGTGTGAGTTTGACACAGATGAGGTACGTCCCCTGTTTTTCGAAGGTCAGCACCCGATGCCTCTGGATTGGAGCTGCCATTATTTTGCATTTGTTGATTTTATTTATTTATTTATTTATTTTCATTAAATTTGTTTTTGAAGATTTTTGGTACTGAACTTAACAGCTCCCAGCAATTAAAAGTGTCTGTTGCAGACTCTTACAGGGGTTGAACTCATCCAGCCATCCTTGTTATCTGAGCTCTTTTTTTTTTTCAAACAGTCAGTGCTGGTATGTGAGAAATCCCTAAAGTTAATCATTAAAGTAACAGATAATAGATTTATCTTTAGAATCATGTTTCAGCAAGTAATTCTGTGTTTACTTCTTTATATAATCCCTGACTTACAGGCATATGAAAAAAAAAAAACCTTGTATGTTACTTGGATATTTGGCTACGGGACATTAGAGTCCATTAAAGGCCCATAGAGGAAACGGCGGCTCAGGATTGATCAGACTTATAAATCATAACCAACTTGAAAATGTACACACGTCGACGAGCCATCATCAGTGGATGCAAGAAGCACATTGCTGCACCATATTCAGTGGAGTTAAATAAACTCTGTATTTCAATCCCAAACACAGCATTCAAGAGTTTCACTCATTTTCATGTATGAGTGCAGGTGGTGGACAGGTGATATAACCAGTCACTTGCTAAACGTTTTCATCAACCTGTCTTATCTTTATTTGGTCAGATGACTCCACCATCGTTAAACTGCAGTTTGATCTGTGTCTCAGTGCAGCAGTTTGTAGTGTTTCATTACTTTGTCTGATTTCCTCTTTGCAGACTTTTCCTTTAACATCTACTTGTCATTCTGTGACCTATTTGAATCGAAACCACCTCATCTTATCTTAGTTTCCTGTTCTCTTCCTCTGTCACTGGCTGTCAGAGCGCTAATCCCAGGTATCTGCTCCCTGGTATCAGAGTGCATGACTAAGCACTCTCCCTTTGCGTTGCTTTTTTTTTTTTTCCTGAACACTGGGTCTGTAACTTTTGTGTTTCGTTGGTGTAATGTATTCAGATCCCTTCAGGCTGAGACTCTCAGGATCTTATTAAAAACCCCTGGGGATCAGAACACAGGGGGATTTAAAGGAGTCCACACTTTGAGTAAAGAGCCTGTGGGACTCTTCAGCTTAGGGGTAGCAAAGCTCTTCATGTTGTAGGCTGGCTCTCCACCTCAGTGACTTCAGGGTTTCATTCTAGGTTATACTGTGCAGTACAAAATGCACACGGTTATTTATTTTATTTTTTTTGCATTAAGTTGCATTATTCAGTTTCTTTTGAATGAATTCTACTGTCTGTCTGTGTGTCTAATTTCATTTAATTTGAATTATTTCTTTTTTTTTTATACAATACATTAATGTGATTAGTTGTTTTGCAGTGTTTCATTAATTGATTCATCATTGTTCATTTTGGGACTTCATTTCTGACAGCCTTTTTTTTTAGATTTTTTTAGATTTCAATTATGCATTTCAAAATTTGCACTCTACAATAAAAAAAAAAAAAAACAGTAGCAGATGACAGATTGTTGTTGCTGGTCGTGTGTGCAGGGCCAGATTTTGCGGGGGGAGAGGTACACTTTGCTCCGGAACAACGCGACCAAATGGGACGTGAAGGACGCAGCTGGACGGAAGATCACTGCCCCGGCCGTCTGCTTCATTATCCCCCCCACCGACCCCGAGGCAGTGGCCATCTCTGACAAGTGAGTGTGTACGAATACATACGTACAGTATGTTGGGTCCAAAAACATGACAGGATGAACTCCCATTTGCAGTGCAGCTGAAACAGAATGTTATGTTGTGTACTTACAGCCTGGCCAGTCAGCAGAAAGCCGTTAAACAGAAGATGGCGAGCAGCAAGACAACTCTGCTGAAACGCTACGACGAGCTGAAGAAGGAGAGTGGGGCCGGCACAGCTACAGGTACAGAACACACACACACACACACACTTCTGCTTACTTTAAGTGCTTACATCAAGCAGGCCCCAAGTCTCAGGCCCCGAGCCTCAGGCCCCAAGCCACAGGCCCCGAGCTACAGGCCCCGAGCCTCAGGCCCCGAGCCTCAGGCCCCAAGCCACAGGCCTCAGGCCTCAGCCCTGTTACAGCCTGTTACACTGCCTATCACAGTTCATTCTGTGCCACTGAAGTTCATCATGCTGTTGTGATTGCGTGTGACCTCAGACAAGCAGGAGCAGCAGTGCCGCCAGCTGATGGCCGGTCTGGATAAGGTCGTCAGTGACCTGGACAAACAGGAGAAGGCCATTCACGCGCGAGTGCGCCCGCCGCTGGAGCAGAACAGGCCACTGCAGGACAGCGCTGACCGCCTGCAAGATATGAGGGTATGACCTCCCTTTAATCCTGATTAAATTGCTGTTTCTCAGATGCTGCATTTCTCAATTCAGCCCATAAAAAGCTAAGAGAGAGAGAGTATTTTACAACTCACCAGCCGAGACGTTTTTCCCCTCAGGACATCGCTGCAGCCGTCAGTAAGATCGAACCACAGAAATCTGCTAAAGTGCAGGAGGCAAAGAGCTTCTTGGTCTCGAACCCGAACTGTGCCAGTGCTCCTCAGCTTCACAGCAAGGTGGATGAAGCCAGTAAGAAGTACACCAAGGTCGAGCAGCTTCTTCAGTGCTCTCAGGACAAGTATGGGACTCAGTATTTCACTGCCTATGGTAGCAATGATCTTAGACCAGCTTTCATCGAGTTCTGGAATAGTTTTTACACCTGGTTTAAAAGGGATCAAATCAAGCACGTAATTCAGATTTGATGAATGAACGTCACATTCCTGCCCTACTCTGATGACTGCACTTCCCTTTGTTTCAGACTGAAGAATTCCAACCAGCTGGAGACGTCCCTTCAAAATGGAAAGACTCTTCTGTCCACCTATGAGAACAAGCTGGCCAGGGAGGAGGTCGCTCCAGCTGACATCTCCTCACTGGAGAAAACACAGAGGGACCTTGGAGTAAGCTCTGACATTCTTTGGCCACACATTAGACTGATATTCAACACTGACTGAAACCACACCACAACCCAACAATAAAGATACACTACAGTAGTATTTGATCAGTAGAGGTCTTATGGAGCAGTGTTTTGTGGGTGGCTCAGTGCACGTTCCTGTTTGCTATTACACTGAGCAACATTTGGTGGCAGTAGTGCACCACAAAACATAACACTGTGTCCAGACTGCTGCCAAAAATCAGCTTTATAAATGTTTATAAATGTATAAAGTGGAAGAAAATGTATTTACCATGTTTATTTGGTGTTTGGTGAATTTATATAATGAGAACACAACCTCACAAAACTTACTTTAACTTCTAAAAATGCAAGTGGAAAACACCAGAAATATAAACTATCAAAGTTCTAATATTAAATTAACAAGGCTGTGATAGTAAAATCAAAGTAAAGTGGATGCAACTAGGTAATAATATTATACCACAGACAGAGTAAATACTGGAGGGTGTGTATTATTTTCATATCACTTCATGGTGGAGGGGACCCTGTGTCATAATCTAGTCTGAATCACTGGGCGTCCTGGTGGCTGAATGTTTAAGGTTCATACCAATCTGTTTCTGTGTATATTAATTTGGTGTATATTCATCTGCCACCCTCAGGATATTGCATCAGACCTGAGGTCCAAGAGGTCGGTGATCTCTGAGACAGAGCAGAACCTGCGCTTGGCCAAAACAAGCTGCGACAACATGGCCACCAAATTCCAAGAGCACTGCCCCGACATCGAGCGGCAGGAGGCCGACGTCCAGAAGCTCAACAAGCGCTTCAACAACCTCAACAGGCAGATCGACACCAGGTGAGAGCGTCGGGACAAGGAGGGAAAGTTAGCTGAGAACTGTGCATTAGTAATTATTGGAAGTGGTAAAGATACATTTCGCTGTGTGTTGCAGGTCTCAAAGCTTGCAGAGAGCCAAGATGGCATACAACAATTACCGCAATGATTACGACAATCTAAACAGCTGGCTGTCTCGTGTGCCAAACTACGAGCCCCGGGACACTGACGACATGAGACAAGTGGAGACCAAGCTGAAGAATCAGAGGGTGAGAGAGATAAGCAATGCGGCAATTCATAGTCTGCAAGGGAAAATATTCTGCCAGTGGTGCTGTAGAAAAAGGTTTATGACAACTTCACTGTTCTCTACAGAACTTGCTCTCTGATATTGCAAGAAAGGAGTCCGACTTGAACAATGTCTCCAAAAATGCCCAGCTTTACCAACAAGCTGTCAAAGTAAGGTGTTCTACACTGATTTTCCTGCCACATCACTGCCCTTAAATTGCAGAAATTAAATAAATAAGATCCGATTAACTGTTCTTTGTAGGACTACGAGACTGAAACTGACAAGTTCAGATCTATCCTGGACCTTGAGGATGGACTTGTACCTCAAACATACAAGAAGAGCAGACTGGAATCACCTGCTCTTACAGTCAAGGGAGAGGTAACACACAGCCATCGAGCTTTCATGACATGTGACTGTATGTTTTAGAACGTACGCAAGACTTCATCCATGCCTTCCTTCAAATGTTCAAGCATGTACATGTGCTATAGGTAAAACACATCTCTGCTAGCTGTTTCTCAGCACAGATTAGCCATTGCCATTGCCATAGCCACCAACACACATTTAAAGGGCTACTCTGGCAATTTACTATTGCACTTCTATATAAAGCTGGGGGCATTTATAGAAGACAGGTTAAGAAAGAATAACCAAAATCAAAGCAGTAGAGCCTGAGATGTCCTGACTTTTAATCCCTAGTAGGAATTGTGCCCCCAGAACCCATGAATCTTACATTTCCCACCAACATCTTTCAACCTTCACACTCCCAGTTTCTAACACATTTTTTCTGTTAAAGATGTAAAGTCTCTAAAGTCAGCCAAAACCGAGATAACTCTGATTACATCATCGTGATATCTAGCACAGGTTTTGGCCCCAAAAAAGTACTTTTTGGTTGAACTGCTTGCAACACATTTGGCAGTTTTTTAGCTCCACCTAGCTACAGCTAATGCAGACACCTCACAGTACAGTTCAACAGCACCACAAACTACATCCTCATCCACATCCATCCGTTGAACCTCTCTGAAACAGTTTCAATAAACACTGGACATTAGAACCTTCATGAAAGAGAATTTATAGCAGGACTGTTGTATTAGACTAGATTCGCTTTAGCTAGGTGTAGCTAATAAACTGCCACATGCACACATGCAACATGTGACAAGATCAAGGAGTGGCTAGTAGAAAAGGTTGTGAACCACTGTAGAAACGTAAGGATTTACTGTATGTTCTTTCCATGTCATGTGTTTTCAATGTTTACAGGAAGCTGCCATTGAAG
The DNA here is from genome assembly GCF_017976425.1 of Toxotes jaculatrix. Classification (NCBI taxonomy): domain Eukaryota; kingdom Metazoa; phylum Chordata; class Actinopteri; family Toxotidae; genus Toxotes; species Toxotes jaculatrix. Next base: position 20,855,444 of record NC_054411.1, on the reverse strand, counting down.
CTAAGTTTACTGAGGTGAATGCTGTGAACAAGCAAAGGCTGCAGAATCTCGAGTTTGCACAAAGTCTCCTCAGTCAGGTGAAATATTTACATGTAATAATATATTCAAAAATAATACTAACATGAAAGACAACAGTAATTACAATGATAACAAATTTCTCTCTTTAGCAACCCGAGGTTCCCATGATCCAGTCTACAAATGTCCAGTCAGTCCAGTCTGCTGCTCCGGGAGAAGAGCCTTGGAGAATCAGGAAGCAGCTGGAAGATGAAATCCAGAGGAGAGAGCAGCTCGAAAAAGAAATTGAGACCATTCAGACTGACATCTATGTCCTTGAAGGACAGAAGCCTCAGGATACAATTGTCAAGAAGGAGCTGATCAAAAAGGTTCCTGACCCCCAGTTGGATGAGGAGGTTCACAAAGTCCAGCAGAAACTCTCAGAAGAGCGCCGCACTACCCATGTCCTCGAGAATGACCTTGAAGTATTGAAGTTGAAGCTCCGTGGCCTTGAGACGGAAGTCAAAGAAGGGGCACAGCAATACACAGTGAAGGAGGTCCTGCGTATAGAAAGAGACCGTGGTCAAGAGGAGGAGGTGCGCAAACTTCGCCATGACCTGGATGAGTTAAAAAGGCAGAAGTTGATGAAAGAAAATGAGCTGGTTCAGATTCAAAAGCAGGTGACACTCCTGGCTGAGGAGAAGAGCAAGGAACAAGAGGTGATCACTGAAGAGGAGGTGATCAAAGTTCAGAATGACCCCCAACTTGAAACAGAGTATCGGGTGCTTCTAGACAGGAAGCAGAAGGAAATTGATGGAAGGAAGCAGCTGGAGGATGAATTGCAGTTTCTTCAGGATAAGCTACGAAGGCTGGAGAAGGAGAAGTCAATGGCAGAGGAGAAGATTTCCATCAAGGAGGTGCTGAAAGTAGAGAAAGATGTTGCCTTTGAAAGGGAGGTAGAAAACCTGAGGAGACAGTACGAAGATGAGAAGACCAAACGAAGATCATCACAGCGAGAAAAGGCTGACCTCCAGAGGAAAATTACCAGCCTCGAGGAGGAGAAGTCCAAGGTTGTTGTTCAGGAGAAAGTGCGGGAGATCGTCCGTCCTGACCCCAAGGCTGAAAATGAGGTGGCCAATCTCCGGCTTGAACTTGTGGAGCAACAGAGGCGCTATAAAGATTCAGAGCTCCATCTTAGATCCCTGCAGGATGAGCTGACTATGCTGAGGAACAGAGGACCTCAAGTGGAGATCAAAGAGATCATCAAAGAAGTCATCAAATATAAGACGGATCCACAGACCGAAAGAGAACTGGAGAGACTTCGCAATGAAATTGTAGATAAAACCCAGCATACTGAGAAATCTGAGATGGAAATCCGCCAACTTCGTGATGAAATCCAAAGATGGAAGGACACCAAACCCCAAGTGCAGACAAAAGAGGTGGTAAATGAAGTGCTGCAGTACAGGGAAGATCCCAAGACCAAGGAGGAGATTGAGATTCTCAAGAGGAAACTGGCTGATGAACAGAAGAAACGCCTTGACCTTGAGAGAGAACGGTCAGCCCAAGAAGAGAAGATCAGACTGAGGAAGATGGATCTGTCTCAGGTCCGCGAGAAGATTGTTCAGCAAGAAGTGGTCAAAATGGAAGAAGACCCTGTCCTCAAGTCAGAGTGCAACACCTTCTTACAAAGCATCAACACTGAGCAGAAACAAAAGGAGAATCTGAAAAATGAGCTTCACCAGCTGCAGATACAGAAGGCTGACCTGGATCTGCAACTGGAAGAACTCGAGCGTGAGCGCAAGGCAAGGCGTGATGCAGAACTGGAGATCCAAAGGCTTCGGGTCAGACTTAATGAACTGGAAATCCGTGACAAAGAGAACCGTGAGAAGGTGACAGTCAAACAGAAGGTAGTCCTGCAGCAAGATCCCCAGCAGGAGAAGGAACACTCCATCCTCAGACTACAGCTTGATGAAGAGAAGCACAAACGCACCCTGCTTGAGAAAGAGTTGAACGCCCTCATCCAGCAGCAGCTCACCCTGGAGAAGATGGATGTGAAGGAAAGAGTTGTCCGCACTGAGAAAGTCCAAGTTGAGAGGGACCCAGAGGCAGAGATCGAGATTGAGAACCTAAGGAGGACTCTGGAGGATGAGAAAAGGAGAAGGCGAGAACTTGACCAGGAGCTATCCACCCTTACTTCCAGGCTGTCTGATATGGAGTTCTCTAACACCAAGTCTTCTAAAGAACTGGACTACATCCGTGATGAAAGTAACCGTCTGCAGCAAGAAAACCAAAGGCTGCAGAATGAGATCCGCAAGCTTCGGTCTGAAATCGAGATCACTAGCAAAGAGACTCGGATTATCACCGAGTCTGCACCAAGGGAGGATGGAAAGAACCTGGAGCTGAGGCTTGATTCACTACAGAGGGAGCTTGCAGAACTCAGAGGCGTAACCACCCAGAAGGATGAGGAAATTGAGAGGCTTCAGAAGAACCTGGCGGCAGTGAGAATGAAGAGGGAGCAGAGGGAGAGCCATCTCCGTCGGTCTATCGTTGTCATTGATCCAGATACGGGCAAGGAGATGCGACCAGAGGAGGCCTACAAGCAAGGCCTGATCGACTGGAAGATGTTCGTCAACCTGCAGAGCCAAGAGTGTGACTGGGAGGAGATCACAGTCAAGGGTCCCAAGGGTGAATCCTCAGTTCTTCACGACAGAAAATCAGGGAAAAAGTTCTCCATCGATGATGCGTTGCGTCTCGGGCACATCACAAATCGCCAGCTTCAGCAGTACATAAATAAAGAAATCTCCATCCAGGAGTTTGGCGTAATGGTGTCAGGAAAGAAGATGTAAATGCTAATATTCTTAGTAAATGCGTTTTTTGTTTGATTCTAAAAGCTTTAATTTGTTTCATTTTTGTTGTTTAAACATTTCCTTGCTTTTTATTGTACTTCTATTCTAACTTTAATACTACGGTGACTTGGCATTGTTTTTACTTTATCCACGATTCCTAAACGCACTACGTATTTATTTGCTTATGCAGATTCAGTTTTGTGGTACTGACATGAATATATGGATGAATATTACTATCATTACAGCTAACTACACAAGAATTCAATGCAACATTGTGGTAGGAAAACATTTGCTCCGCTGAACTTTAATTTCTTAGACTGGGTACTAGGGTCAAGAACATATTTTGAATTTGATACTCTCATTTAACTTCAAAAGAGTACTAAGTGTTTCATTTATTTGTGGGGGGGGGGGGTCTTCCCAGGTTTATCTGATGTGTGCTCTACAAGCTTCAATAAAAGTCAAATCAAACTGAGAAATCTGTTTGCTTGTGTGTAATTGTATTACAATTGCTTTCCAATGAAGCATATTTATAGAGTTTTTTGGCACCAATGAGAAAAATTATAATTTAATTATGTGTCCCATATTTCGATGGTGAACTCCCAATACAGAGCAGTGAATATCTAAACAGAAGACACAATAAAAAGAAAAAAAAATGAAAACAACTCTAAGATTGAGTGATGGCCTTCACCTATAGAGCTGCTGTAGTCTCACTTTTTTCAGGAAATACTAATTTTATAAGTGAAGATGAGCCATAACAGTACACACTAGTTACAGTGTCTCCTGGTTTGATTTCTAGCCAGGGACTTTGGTTGCTTGTTATTCCCCTTATCCTCTCAATTCTGACTTTTTCTCACCTCCCTCAACATATGATCAGACCTCCATCTAAGTTACAACAATGAACAAACACAATCTAAATTTAAATCTAAAGCTAAAGACTTAAAGGAATCATTGGAGCTGGTTATATATATAGATATAGATATAGATATCAGGAGAAGGACAATGAGCCTAAACATCAAAGCAAACCTACTACAGTCTTCAAACCACCAACTTTTGGAGCGGCCCAGTCTGAGTCCAGATCTTAACCCAACAGGGACGCTAACAGCAGACATGTGCAACATGGCTGAGCTGAAGCTGCTCTCTAGGAAGAATGATCCAGATCCAGAATTAATACAGAAAATCAAGTCATTCCAAAGGGTTCCCTGACTTTTCCTTGCCACTGTGCATCAGCTGTTTTTTGCAGGTTTTTGTTTGTTTGTATTTCTGTACACAACTTTTTTCAAACTGACAAAATAATTTGAAGTTGAAATCCCCTTCTCGTGGTCTTCATGAGCAGACAGGGCCTTTTGAATACTGTGAGGGGAAGTTCAAAACTCCAGTATTTAAAAAAAAAAAAAAAAAAAAAGTAGGTTTTGAGCTAAAAATGCCAAACTACTATTTTCAAAGTCAACAAAGTTTTTCATTTATGCTCTATTTTTATATTTTTTAGTGTTATTCATTTTATTGTTCGTTTGAAATAGGTTTTAACAGATACGTTTCTAACGTCTGTCAATCTTATTTAACTAAACGTTTTCAGTCATTTATTACTGCCATGTAAATACTAAAAAAAAAAAAACTTTGTGTACTTTGTGGCTGAAATGCTGTGCTGCAAACGTGTCTTAATGTGTCCAGTTCATGATAAGACGCGTAAGACCCCCAGGGACCCCCAAAGAAGGTCGTCCTCCCACCAGTAGGGGGCAGTAAGTCCTGTCATGGAGAGTTGTACATAGGAGCAGTCAGGCTTCGTCTTAAAATTTAGACAGAAGTTGGTTTTATTTGAAACTTAGGCTCGTTAAATATTCTGTGCAAATATAATATCAAACATGTGATATAATATAATGTATAAATGCATTTGTCTGTGACGTGCAGATTTGATGCCACGGCATCTCTTTTTGTTTAGTTAATTCTTTCTCTTTTATGTTGTTTTGTTTATAGCGTTAACGCTGTATTAAAAAACTGTATATTTTAACTAACTAGCTTCCGACATGATGTAAAGTAATAAACACAGTGGTGTTGCGGATGTTACATAGGGAGGAAGGGCTCGTCCTCACATGTGATTAGTGGGTGTGTGTTGTCTTCCCCCCTCATTCAGTGCGACGTTTTATTAAAGTTGTAAGATGGCGACGGTGCATCTGAGGATCGGGGACCTAGTGTGGTGAGATAACCTTCCAAACACTGTTAAACGCCTCCGTTTCTGCTAAGTAATCTCGCTGTGCCCCACGAAGTGGCGTTGTGCTGGTTAGTTTAACGCTGGTGTTTCTTGTTGGTGCTAACCAGACGCAATTCGTGGAAGTGTTCGCGTACTAGGTTAGTTGATGGTCAACCCAAACAAATTGCTAACCGAGCTGACTCAGCCGACAGCCGTCGTTAGCTGCTAGCTAGCGGACAAGCTACGGAGAAGGCTTAGACTTAAGGAAGATAGTTTTTTTTCCCGACACAAACCTGACTGTTATAGTTTAAAATTATTGCAACAACGTGCTTATCTGTAAAACTTCACGAAATACTTTAACATTTCTCATGTTGTGGAAGTGTTGTGGTCTGTGACGAGTGCTTTTGCTAGCACTGTAGCTTAGGCTTATCTGTGTACTGTAGGTGGCTTTGCGTCCGCTCGGCTTCCGTGTCAACTGTAACAGCTCCTTCTCTCTGTATCTGTCGCTAAACTCTCGTTTATCTTTATTTATTTGCCAGTTTTGCTTACAGGCTGAATGTAGGTCAGTTTAACCCACGCATGTGACTTACTTGCGCGGAGAGTAAAGTCGAACAGGTCGTCCTATTTTGCTTCGTAGCAGCATTTTTTTAGGGTTTCTTTAACATTACAAAAATGCATAAGGGAGTAAGTGGGGCAGGTTGCCTTGTTTATTAGCAACACACATAACGCACACAAGCCGATAAATCGACTACTTTCACTAACGTTACACCATCGATTCAAGCTGCATCTATGTGTTTGTCTGCACTTACCGTCCTGTTGTTAAACATTGACGGTGGGTGTTAGACTTATGCTAAAGCTAAATAGCTCTATATAATATTTAGCTTAATAAATGCCTTGATTTCAGACACTGAAATCTTGTAATGTGGCAACAGGAAGTGTTTGTACATCCTATGGGGACATAACGACAAACTAAAAGAGACTAAGAATGGATCAAGAATCAACATTGACTGAAAAACATCACAGGGACAATCAGTTAGAAACACCATAACTGAATTAAACATCATGAGCCTCAGTGGATAAGCCAACACTTCACTTCCATTATATTATGCTGAAGGATTTTCCAGCAGCGTAATAACCGTGTTGCAGTTCTGCTTTTCTTTAATATATATTTAGTCTTACATGGTGACAGCGGGTAGAAAGTAGAGCTTGGCATCGTTTGAAATTTTTAACCAAATACCAAGTTGTGGTAGAAATTCAGAACAATATTTAATTTTCTATAAAATGTTTTTTTTTCCATTTAGCAAAAGAAGCCAAATTTTGTCTAAACACAAGAAGTTGTACCAGAACTTGTATCTAAAATTGTAAACTTGTGATTTCATCGGGACCTGTCCTATCAAAGAGTAAGAATCTGAGCAGACATTTGATTCCAGACTAGACGTTATCATTATCGATGCTCAGTTCTATGGACACATTTGATACCAAAACTTACTGAGGTCCAGTACCTGCAAGTCAAATAGCAGGGCTAAATGTATCTCTCTTGTTTCAGGGGGAAGCTTGGTCGTTACCCACCATGGCCAGGAAAGGTAAGGAGTGAAGACATGTCAACAGCTCGTTTGAATAAATTCTACCATTTGCATCACAGTTTTTATGTGAACTGTTGCGCTAAAACATTTATTCACATTTCAGATAGTGAGCCCTCCGAAGGACCTGAAGAAGCCTAGGGGCAAAAAATGCCATTTTGTGAAATTCTTTGGGACTGAAGACCAGTGAGTATACGTTGTAAGGCGCCCCCCCGATCTGACCTCCAACATCGCTGTGCCTTCTCTGTCAAATGTGTAAGAGCCCTGTTTTTGTGTGTCCGTCCAGTGCCTGGATCAAAGTAGAACAGCTGAAGCCCTACCACGCCCACAAAGAGGAGATGATCAAGATAAATAAAGGAAAGCGCTTCCAGCAGGCGGTGGATGCGGTGGAAGACTTCCTCAAGAAAGCAAAGGGGAAAGAGCAGGTGACCTTTCAGACAGGCTGTTTGTTGCACATCCCTTTAATCTATTTGAAAGTACTGGAGCTGCCCTCTAAATGCAGAGGCTTCAGATTATTGTCCGAGGAGCTAACCAATCGAATGTGCTCACGTCTCACATGGTGATGATGTCAGGTCCTGGTGAAGACACTGAAACACAAGACACAATGTGTTGGCTGCTACAGCAGTTTCACACAACATGACGAGTGCAAACATTTTTAATGGCAATTTATACCTGCAAACACTCCGCAACGTGAATGTGATACCAGAGATTGTTACTAAAACTATTACGCATCTTGTACTTACAAGATATACAAACACAGGATCCGTAGAAGTATGCTTCACAGCTGCATATGTTAAATAAATATTGCTTATAATAATCTTGTTATCTTATTAGCAGGGTAAATGCGACATTTCATTGTGATATTCCCCTCAAATGTTGCTATGACAGCACACCACACAACCCAAACAAACATCAATGTGGAACATGTTTGTTTCCATCATGGCTGCAACTAGTGGTTATTTTCCACTGTCAATCAAATCTGTTGAGTATTTCCTTAGTTAATCATTTAAGCTTTTAGTCTATAGAATGTTAAAAAAAAAAATAGTGAAAAGCGGCCCTTTAGATTTCGGAGAGCCCCAAAGTGACTTCATCAAAATACTGGTTTTGACCAGATAATTATCTAAAACCCCACAATATTTCATTCACACTGGGACAAGGCAGCGAAAAGCTGCCAATCTTGACATTTGAGCAACATTTGGCAGAATGTTTGGCAAAACGAGGTGCCAGAAACAATTAGTTGATTATCGAAACTAATCAATTAATCATTGCAACTTAAGCTTCATCCCTAAAACTGAATTTGAACGATTAATGAAGCGAGACTCTTCTCAATTCTCAAGTCCCGCTCTTCCGGAGGTGTCACAGTCAGTCTCAGCAAATTCAGGTGGACACAACCAGAGCATTCATCACCAGTGGAAACAGTACTCTTTTTTTTTTTTTCCTCAGTATTTAATGGAACCCGCTCAGTCCAGGTTTTATCTTAAAGCCACGCTAAATTCAAAACGTTCTCAGACAGCTTGCTGCTCTCACTGAATCAGCAGCACAAAACGATCCGTCTGTGTCGTTGACAGAACTCAGACGGCAAAGGAGACTCAAAAGGAAAGAAGACGCCCAACAAGCCGCTGAAAATACTGGAGGAGGACGATGAGGATCTCAGTGCCCTGAAGGACCCCTCTGAGAAGGTCAGTTGGACACTGACAGGTTCAAAACTGTGTCTGTCAACATTAGTTAAAGTGAACTAACTAGTACATTTTTTTCCTCAACATATTTAGAAAAGGCCCAGTGGGTTATTCCATACATCTATACATCAGTTAATTCATTATGTCATCAGGAATTATTACATACTTTCCCATCATACCTTCATACATTGGTTGATATGATAATGGACTGGCATTCTGTGTTGTAATAAGGTCTTAAATGTAACTTGGTGAATCCTGCAGAAACCAATAAGGCCTTGTTAAACAGAAAAGGGCTAAACAACATATTCTGTCAGGTTTCATCATTGTCTTTTTTTTCTACAGTGTGTTTTCTGATTAGTTCCTACGGTTAAGTATTAGAATTTGTCATCAAAGTGATGCAGACTCACAGTGTCTGGTTTGCATTTTAATCATCTTCACTTCCTAAACTGAGTTTTCACCTTGTTTTTAATGACACCTTCAAGTAGAACATGTCATCCTTGGTGAACACCTGCAGCGTAACAGCAAACCGCTATCGGTGCAGATCAGTTTGGTGTTGTTTGCCTGTCTGAGTGAGATTCCTGCCTCCACCGTAGCACAGTGGAGGTGAATGGAAATCACTCAACATCCATATGTAAAAGAGAAACGTCCCCCCTCTACAGCAGACATGGACCTCTGCAAATTCACCCTTTGATTTAGAAGGTGAATATGTGTCTCTCTCCTCCTTAAGGACTTAACTGACTCTGACCCCGAGCCATCCACTATTGAGAGGCTGGGGGCTGGACCTGGCTCAGGATTCAAATGGGAAAGCAGTGTAGGTGAAATCCCACCTTCCCCCCCTCTTCCCACCAAACCCGCCTTGCCTTGCTGTTCTTCTACCTGACCTTAACCTTTGGCTTTAATCACCAACAACTGCAGACCTTTTCCCCCCTTCTGACCTGTTTGGTGCTCACTCTTGACTACTGAACCTGTTTGTCTGCCGTGTGCTCTTGAGATGGTCACCAACTCTGAATGTGGAGGCCCCCCAAAAAACAGGCTGTGGTTTGTTTGACATGACCTAGAAATGTGCCATTTGCTTTTTTTGGTTTCCTGCTTCCTATTAGCAGCCTGCTCCTCAGGACCAGGGTTGATCACCACTCCTGAATAAAAAAAGCTCTTAAACCGGTAGGGCCCACCAGGTAATAGAGGAGTCTCCTTTATGTCAGTGGAAACATTTTCACAACTATCAAAAAAATTAGCTGCTGCAGCTAACGTATATTAGCACACCACAGTACAAGCCCATTTCCTTGTTTCAGTTGTCTTTCTATGCAAAACAAAACCATTTCCTCCATCTACGGTAATGCAACATATTGGAGGGAAAAAAGTCTTTTCTTTAAAGGCTGAAATGCAGCCATGAAAGCATGTAACCGGTTTCCACTGACATAGGGAGAAGCAGACAGGGAACAGCTCTGTGGGTTGACCTGACCATCTGAATACAGGTGCACTGTACCCGAGGTGTGGGGAATCAGGACTCTGTCTGGTTTCAGAGGACTCACACATTTCTCAGAAAGACGCGTTATCCTCACCTTTTAACCTGCAAAGCTCACACTGCGATCTTTCACACAGTTACCACATACTGAATTATTTCTAATTCATTTTCAGGTTTTGGCTGGAAGAGTTACATAGTGAGCAGTGTAGAATTGGTATAAACTCATGTAAAAAAGAGAATTTGTGGACATGGAAAGCTTTTTTCTTCGTGCACCTCTGGTTCTTTGGAATAGCAAACTGTATTGTGGCTAATAGACTGTTTCCCTTTTTTTTATTAACTTGAATGAATTATGCAGCAGTTGAAAATGCATGGGGTTCTCACTGGTTATGGAGTTTGTGCTTTACTGGAGAGTTTTGAGTTATTTACCTGGGAAAAGTGTCATCAACACTTGTGGGCACAATCCAAATCTTAGGCCAGGGATGGAAATGCTCCATGATGGGAGACATGTTGTGTTAGTGCTGTGCAGTGTGTGTCAGGTCAGTACACCTCCATATGCAGCGAGAACACTGTATCACTGAGCTCTTCTTCTGTTGCAGCCTGTGAAGGATGACCCACATTTCCATCACTTCCTACTTAGCCAGTCTGAGAAGGTATGAGGAAGCGTGCCACTCCACACTGTCACTTCTGAGACTTCTGTTTGTCTCTGAACATGTCAGCGCGTCTCTGATTTATTCCGCAGAGATAAGCTGTTAACGTAGCACCTGGTGTTATGGTCTTCGCTCCTCCATGTCCCAAGAAACTCAAGCTGAGTTTCCCAAAGGCAGTAGTTTTTCCTCAGGGCACAACGCCCCAACCCCACCCCACACCTAAACGTCCCTGAGACCAACTTCCATGTTAAAGTCTATATTTTTAATACCACTGGCATAAGATGAAATACAGCTACAAAATATACAGGAATAATCATTTCAGTATATTATTTGAGTGAGTGTGTAAATACACCTACTCAATACGCAATATCGGAACATTTATTAATAATAATAGTTACAATAATAATAACGTTTATACAAAGTGCTTTGCAAAGGGCAGGTTTAAGGAAATGAAATGGAAACAAAGTTTTAGATCAAAAATAAAAAGCTAATTATTACTAATATGGATCCAGTTACTGAGGTGTCATCTAGATGTGACTCATCTGCATTTAGTGCCATTTGTTTGTTTAATAACTGAAGTTGGATAAAGGTTTTTATACTACATGAATTAGTAAGTACGCAGTCATTTTATACTTGATTGTTTCCTCTCTGCCCACAGCCAGCCTCATCTATGGAACCCATTAGCAAGCGCCTGAAGATTGTGGAGGAGGTACGCTGAATCATGAATATTTGTAAAAGTGACCCGTCAGAATGTTCAGACTTTTAATGGTAGCAGACTTTAACATTGACTGACTTTTTACTGGTACAAATTGATTTGCTTTACATTTATTTTAAAAGTCTTCTTACGCAAAGTCTTCTTGTTTCCTTGGGTATGATGATGGTTTGTGTTGTTTTCGCTTGTGCAGGTCACAGGGTCAACATCTATCCAAGCAGCAGACAGCACAGCCATCAATGGTAGCATCACGCCCACAGATAAAAGGTATTAACACGTCCTCGCTGCAGCTTCACTGAACACCATTATCCAAATGACTCACTAAATTTAACAGGTAAAAAAAAAACATTGAGCACTTTATTAGGAACACCACACTGATGCTGGGTAGTTCCTCCCTCTGCTCTCATGGATCCACCAGATGTTGGAAACCTTCCTCTGAGCTTCTGCTCCATGTTGACATGATTCGTCACATCATTCAAGCTGCCAATCTCCTGTTCTACCACATCCCAAAGGTGGTCTACTGGATCCAGGTCTGCAGACGGGGGGAGGTCACTGAAGTTCACTGAACTCACTGTCATGTTGATGAAACCATGACATGGAGCATTATCCTGCTGGAAGTAGCCATTAGAAGATGGTGAACTGTGGCCATGAAGGGATGAACATGGTCAGCAACAATACTCAGACTGTGACATTCAGACCATGACTGGTTGGTATTAAGGCCCAAAGTGAAACTAGAAAACAATCCCCACACCATTATACCACCACCACCAGCCTGGACTGTTGACACAAGGCAGGTTGGGTCCATGGATTCGTGCCGTTGGTGCCAAACTCCGACCCTACCATCTGCCGCCTCAGCACAGACCAGGCTACGTTTCTCAGACTTGGCTTTGGAGTGGAACCCAGTGTGGTCTCTGCTGTTGTAGTCCATCCTCCTTAAGGTTGGACATGTTGTTCATTCTGATATGACTTTCTGTTCACCACAGTTGTACAGAGTGGTTAGCGTAGTTTTTCTGTCCGCTCCCACCGGTCTGACCATTCTCCCCTGACCTCTCTCATCAAGAGGGTGTCTCTGTCCTCAGAGCTGCTGCTTCACTGGAAGGTTTTTTTGTTGATGGCTCCATTCTGAGTTAAACTTTAGAGACTGTTGAAAATCTGTGTGACAATCTCAGGAGATCAGAAACACTAAAACAACAGCCAGACTCCCTGAGATCACATTTATTCCCTCATTCTGATGTTTGATGTGAACATTAAGTGAAGCTCCTGACCTGTTTCTGTAAGGTTGTACTTACTCCACTGCTGCCTCATGATTGGCTGATCGGTTAACTGCATGAATAAGGAGTTGTGCAGGCGTTCCTATTTAAGTGCTCAGCGAGTGCACGTGAATGCAATGTTTTTTTTCTTTTTTCATTTCATCATTTGTTTGCTCACGTTTTGATGTGTTTGTTCTCCTTGGACTTTGTCCTCCAGGATAGGCTTCCTGGGTCTGGGGCTGATGGGTAGCGGTATAGTCTCCAACCTGCTGAAAATGGGTCACATTGTCACAGTGTGGAATCGCACAGCAGAAAAGGTGCATAACACAACACACAGTCACCGTCACAGAGGAAGCCCATTTGACCACTTGTACGTCAGAAACGTGATAAAATAGTTTCTAAGACCTCCCATCTGATTACAGTAAATTTAGTTTAAAATGCCTTTTAGTTAGTATGGCTGTAGTAATTATATTTTTTGCACTGCACTCATCTCCATGTGTTCAAAATGAATCTTAAGTTTTTAAATTTTATTTTATTAAAAAAACACAGATTTTTTATGAGTGGTGGGTGCTAATTTTAGCGTGCCTATGTTCCAGTGTGACCTGTTCATCCAGGAGGGTGCCAGGTTAGGCCGGACTCCTGCCGAGGTGGCGTCCATGTGCGACATCACTTTCTCCTGCGTCTCTGACCCGAAGGCTGCCAGGGATGTGAGTATTGCCTCAGCTGCAGTGAAGGGCCTCCTGTCCAGGTGTGACTCACGGGCTTATGGGTAAAAAAAAAAACAAAAAAAAAACGTCTCCTTGTGTTTGTGTTTGTTGCTCTCCAGTTGGTGTTGGGACCCAGTGGGGTGCTGCAAGGAATCAGACCAGGCAAATGCTACGTAGAGATGTCCACTGTAGACCCAGAGACCATCACAGAACTCTCACAGGTACACACACACACCAAAGTTGCTACAATCCTCAAAAAAATATGATACCAAAATATTAAGTATTACTAATTGTATTACTAATTAAATTGTTTTCCGACGTGTGATCGTCAGGTGATCACGTCGCGGGGCGGCCGTTTCCTGGAGGCTCCGGTGGCGGGAAGCCAGCAGCTCTCCAATGACGGGATGCTGGTCATCCTGGCAGCTGGCGACAGAACGGTCTACGAGGACTGCAGCAGCTGCTTCCAGGCCATGGGCAAGACCTCCTTCTTCCTGGGTATGTAATGTGTAAAGATATGTATAGCCAGCCTGTGATGGTAGTATACAGATGAAACAGGCTTCACCAGGCACGATAGTTGTAACAGAGTTGGAATGAACATGAGCAAACAAGGTTATCAGTACCGACCTCGTCCGTAGAAGAATACGAATCCATTTGTTTTGGTATGTTCACTTTATCAGATGGTGACAGTTGAGATACAGACAGGAAACACAATGTTTTGGCTTCCTCCAGGTGTGTCACAGCCAGTGGAAAATTATCCTTAAGGCCTGTGAACCCATGAGTAATCAGCCTTGGTAGATTTTAAGACCATCAGTACTGAATTACAACCATCCATGATAAATGGAACTGAAGTGAAGTAAAACTACAGCAGCCAACATGTTGTTTGGGGGGTAATAACTAACACTTTGGCAATTTTAATTTTGTGCCAGGTGCTTGTTGGTGGCTCAACAAAATAAGGTAACATTGGTAGAGTAGTAAATCTGCTAATGATGCAGTGGTTCTTGTGAGTGAACATTAATATACTCACAGAGAACTTTGTTGGGAACACCATGCTAATACTGGATAGCTCCTCCCTCTGCTCTCATTGACTCCGCATGATGTTGGAAACCTTCCTCTGAGCTGCTGCTCCATGTTGTCATGATTCATCACATCATTCAAACTGCCATCCTCCTTTTCTACCACATCCCAAATGTGCTCTATTGACCTTTGTTGTGTTTGTAAATAGTGATGGTGTGTTTTGTGGGAGGAGCCTAACCGGTGGCGGAAAGTGACAGTTAGCTGTGTCAGGTGTCAGTTTCCAACATCGGAATATGGATCAGCCTCGACAGCAGAAGAACACATGAACAATGATGGAACAAATGAGGGGACAAAATCTGGACGTATCCATGGAGGGCTCAGTCACTATGTCGTCCCAAGGCTTATCTATGTTTGTGCTCGGTCATAGTATAACATTAATGTCGTATCACAGATATAATATTATCATATGCCTCATTCAGTTATTAAATGCTTACATAAATACCGAGTGATGTTATAGGTAAACTGTCTGTGAGCAGTTTGGGTTGTTTACATGCACTCGCGTTGCTAATGTTAGCCAAAGGTGTTCACCGTGATGAAATGAGAATCCCTGCCTTGTGGTTGCTGCTTTTACTAGTTTATCATCATTCACTACATCATTGCTTTTTGGACTTTGGGGGATGTGGGGGGTTGACAACCCAGTGAGTCCAGTCCAGATGATTGGCTGATTGGATAAGCAGGTGTACAGGTGTTCCTAAGACACATCTGACATTTCAGATCCAAGTCTAACCTTTGCTTTCTCTGGTTTCCAGTTTGGTTATTTGTGTACATTGATTGGTTAGAGCTTTAGCTGAGAGGCCCCCTGCTCTGTGGTCACCCAGCAGAAATTTAGCCATGGACACACTGACAACAAGAGACTGTTGCAAATTCCTTCTTTTATGTGTGTACAAAAACATGTGTATGTGTGTGTGTTTCAAGGTGAGGCAGGAAATGCAGCGAGGATGATGCTGATCCTCAACATGGTGCAGGGCAGCTTCATGGCCACCATTGCAGAGGGGCTTACTCTGGCCCAGGCCACTGGCCAATCACAGCAGACCTTCCTGGACATCCTGTGCCAGGGCCAGATGGCGAGCACCTTTGTGGACCAGAAATGCCAAAGTAAGTTCAACACAAAGGACGTTTTGAGTTGTTTGTTTGTTTACTTAACTGCACGTTGCTTAGCTGTTGTTTTTTTTTTTTTTTTTCGTTTTCTCTTTTCAGTCGCATTTTGAGTTTGAGGCCATAGAAACATTGTTTCAGCCTTATGAGTTAAGCCTTGAGCTGAAGGCTTATGATAACCTTTCCTCCTGCATTTTCCAGATATTTTACAGGGCAACTTTAAGCCAGACTACTATTTGAAACATATTCAGAAGGATCTGAGGCTAGCCATCTCCATGGGCGACATGGCCAACCATCCAACCCCAATGGCTGCAGCTGCCAATGAGGTACCACTGTGTGTTTTTTTGTTTTTTTTTGTTTTTTTTTTGTTTTTTTCCAGTTGTATGCTTTTCTTCTTTTTTGCATTTGTGTGCTCATTTCATGCTTTTATCTTGGAATTTTATCCTGGAATGTTTTGGGGTTGTTCATCCGTCCACTTGTTCGTCCCGTTCTCGTGATTAGAATTTGGTGGTCAAAGGTCAAAGGTCACTGACAAAATACACTTAATACCTTTTAATTAAATTGCTTCATCACTACATATATTATCTGAGTCTTGGACAGACATGGATGTAAACTTTCAGCCTGACCCGTTGGCTGAGACGTACTGTAATAAAAGTTAAATCTGAACTGGTGACCCCCCCCACCACCCAACAAAAAAAACATGCATCTCAGGTGACCTCATCACAGATGGACAGCTCTAAGCACGTCAGTTCACGCCAGGCATTGAGACGCGTCTCCACGTCCGTCTCCAGTGACCATTTGTGATCGGACCCCCCCCAATACAGTCGCCTCCCACTCTAGACAGCTGCACCCACACATTTGCCCTTCCAACACTTTAGTGTGGTGATGATAAGACTATGGGCCCCTGAGAACAGACATTTAAAAGGCCCTTCACTCACTGGAGGGGGAGTTGTATGTTATTTTTTTTGGCGTTTTGTTCTCCTGTCCACTAAGACTGGATCATCAGAGCTCCACCAGTATGTCACTGCTTTGTGCCAATATATGAATAAATGCTAAAACAACCACAGGATTGATTGACAACTGAGACTCTTGTTTTTTTTTTTTCTGTTCCTGTGCAGGTTTACAAGAGGGCTAAGGCACTGGACCAGTCAGACAATGATATTTCTGCAGTCTACAGAGCCTACATTCACTAGAGCGGGGGTGTGACCTATCCTCTGGACCACACAGTCTTTAATCCCTTCTTATTTCACCCTCATCATTTACTGAGTGTTTTTATTTGAAATTCTAGTTCTTTTTTTTTTCTTTTTCTTCCTTTCTTCGTTGCCCCAGCGCCAGACGTGTTACTTACCTACAAGTCATGGGATGTAATTCCTTTTTTTTTTTTTTTTTCTTCTTCTTCAAAGAGGCAACCCTGAGCATTGTATTGTATTGACTGTAACTGGGGGAAGATTCACTGTAAGAGTGCTCCAAACGAGGTTGTACTACTGCACTGCTGCGGCAGTTTGCTGTGGGGTTGGGGGATGGGGGTCAGTTTGTCTGGTTTGTGACAACTCAAAAAAAAACAAAAAAAAACAAAACGTAGGTAGGAGTAAAGCAGGGTGTTTGGTGAGGATGCAGGGTCCAGTGCTACTGTGAAGAGCAGGGTGTCCGACTCAATCCAGAGAAAATGCTCGTCAGGCTTTTGTGGATGCAGAAACCCCGAAAGAGTTTTTTTTTTTTTTTTTTTTCATGTGCAAATGAAGAGTTTATTTAATTGAGTGTGATATTTGCTTTTCTTTTTCTTTTTATTTCTTTTTAATGTTCAGATTTCCATGAGAGAAAAAAAACACCAAGAACATGCCACTGCATTGCCTTAATATTGTAACCCCTCAAGTCTTTCAATAATAGATGTATTTATTTATATTTCTTTCCAGGTCTTCTTGGTGCAGTTTGTTCATGGCTTCTTTCTGTATTGGATGAGATGATGTATGCTTTTACGTTGGTTGTTAATGATCTTTCTTGAACAGGTTAAGGACAGAGCAACAGATGTGTTGAGGCCTTATAAATGCAGTAATAATTGATATATACGTCATCAAGACTTGAGATTTCCACATTTTGAACCCCTTCATTGTTTTGTTGGGACAAGTTCTCATTTCTTTCTTTTTTTTTGTTTTGTTTTTTAATATATTACCCTGCAACTAGATGAATCTACTTTTTGAGTTGCATTTTAACTGATTCATAATTGAGTCCCAGTGTCGTTTTTATTTTATTTTATTTTATTTTTTTTGTTCTGGTAAGTCTGGGTTTTATTGGCCATGTTCAGAGCATCATGGGACAAAAACACAGGACTAATCCAACAGTTTTAATGTGTGTGTTACATCATGGTTGCCCAATTGTTAGCATTTCCTGCTAACTGAAAACAATCTAACACACACACACACACACACACACACCCCTCACATCAGCTGAACTGTTACGTTTCCATTTCAGTCGGGGGCCCCAAACCAAACGTTAACATGGATGTGTTTGAATATTTATTTCTCACAAGTATATTAAAGGGAGGGACAGTAAGTCAGTCTTGACTACACAGTAGAGGTCCTCACAAGTCCACTGGGCTCGTCGTACACAAGACGTAATTCAGGTCTGGAACCTGACCAATGTTTTGGCCAAGCTAGTATTTATCAACTGATTTAAGCTCACGACGGATTCATCAGACCTGCTGGCTCTTAATTAATCAGAAATGTCAGTACAAAAATACCAAAGATATATTAGAGGTGGTTTAAAAACAGTGTCTCCGTCACATTAGTTTTTACACAGTGACATGTCCCACTCAGCACGCGTCTTAGTCACGATGAGTCACTACACAAATTTATGGGATTGTAATTAAAAATATTGGATCTATTTTTTTTTTTTTTTGGACTCTCAGATGTTTAAGCCAGGTACTCCGTTTTTGAAGCAGGTGCCGTCGTGCTGTACTTGGGGTCCAAATTATTTTTAGACGAATCAGGCTGGGTAGGATCATGTTCTGTCTCAGGGTCTCAGGTCTCGTGTGTCAGTATCTCAAATGCCCAAGTGGACTCTGTTCTGATAAATGAAAGGGCAATGTCAGAGGTTAATGCTTGTTGAAGCCGGTTTACTCTGGAACAAGGTTGAATGATCCTGGAGTCTGTTTTAAGGAGGTGGCATTTTTTCTTTCTAAGTTAATTTATGCACGTCAGGGTTTTTTTTTTTTTTTTAAGGATAGGGTCCAAAATATTGGACTTTCGAAGACCTCTGCTGTGTAGCCTAAGACATAAGTATGCAGATGCAAATGACAATGTCCAACATATGCAAATGAAACCACAGGTGTTCTGTCCCTGCGAACATGGAACGGTTCTGATATAGTCAAACTGGGCTTGTCAAAGACCAGACGGAGGCTCAAATCAAACTCGACAGCTTTAATGCGTTGGTGCCTGTTGGAGCGTTCTTCAGTCCACCGCCCCAAAACACAGCGTTAGATCTGGGCAACTGATCTCTGATCTCCCAGGTGGTGTCAGGTAGTCAGTGTAGAGATGGGTCTATCACTCTGGCAACTATGACAGCAAAAAAAAAAAAAAAAAAGTGTCTCCAGAAAGAGCACATCGATCCTTGACCTTGCCATCAGTGTCTGGTTTGTGTGGTTAAACACTGTAGGTCTGCTGTTCTTCCACTACAACTACGACTATGGCATGAAGACACAGAAAGCAGAACTTGAAGGAGGAGAGTGTGTCACCATCAGAAGACCCAAAACCTCTAATTGCTTCCTTGCAGGAAGAAAAAAAAAAAAAAATTCCTCTTGGTGTTTTGTTGCTTTACAGTTTCCATCAGTTTAAACTGTGAATGAGTGAGTTTCTCATAAATCAGACCCATTTTGTTGCATGTTAAGAATCCAGCATCCCACTTGGAAAGATTTTCTGCCAAACAAATGACGTTTAAAGTTTTTAATTTAGGTTACACTCTAAGTGTAAAGGACTGTTTTTAGCAGACAGATGTAAATAGCAGATTAGGTGGAGTAGGGTTTGTTTTATATCTACAATAACCGGGTTTAATGAAAACAACTTCTTTTGGTTTCGACTCTACAGAGCAACTCTCTAACATCTTTGTGTCTTAATACTGTAGATTGTTCAGTTTCAAGTGTAAATGGTTTATTAATATGTGGCTTATGTAATCTGGCTTATTATTGCATTGAAATGACAACGACTTGGATCCCGTTCGAGAAAGGAGCGTGTAACTTTGGTTTTGGGGATATTTATGATTTTGTGTACATGTGGAAATATCAAGACTTTTGTGCTGTTTAATAAATTCTCTCCTGATTACTGACATTGAGGCATATTTAATGACTGGGCTTGTGTTTCTCTTAATCAGGAAAATACCATTTGGACAGAACCAGCATGCATGGGTTGGCCTCGCAGTGCTCTCTGACTTCTGTGGCTCTCAGCCTCAGGTCCATTGGGTTTTTGCTGAAAACAAACCTTTAAATAAAAGGCTATAGAAACATAGTTTTGTTTAAAAGAAGCCAAGCGTAGCATTTAACCAACTTTGCTCAGACAGGAGGAAATGATGCGTTTTCTGGAGACAGTTTTCAGCAGTGGATGAATCCATGTTTGGTGCTGTGGCTGCAGAAACAGTGTCTGTGAGGCTGAGTCAAAATAAAACTACATGTTACCCAGTGCGACACTGTGGCTCACTGACAAGGTTTTTAACAGTTTTTGGGCAAGAATGACTTTATCAGACTTTGATACAAACACAATACCTGTCAGAAATCTGCTCACAATAGGAAAAAAAAAAAAAAAAAAGTATAATATTTTCAGCGTTATCCTCTGAGTCACAAGGAGTGTGAGCATACTGTTGTCAGGCCTGACAGGCCTTGTGGTGTACTTGGTGGAGAAATGTAGACTTTGGAGGACACAACCCCAGAAGTGGAACAAAGCCTTTGTTTTATCCTCTGTTTTATGTTAAGTGTTTAATTAAGATATAGTGTTGCTTTGTAAAACCTCATAGTGAATCTTCACAGATTGTGAAGGCGTCCACTGAGGCTGCTCACAGGCTGGCTCAATCAAGTGTCCTGATATTTTCCCTGTCACCTGAACGCTGCATAGCACCGCATCCCGGTGTGACGCTAGGCGGAAGTTTTATTCCTAAATAAAACGCCTCTTAAGGACCAGTGGGCGGGTCCACTTTAATAGTGAATGTGTGACCAACCTAATGGTGCATTCAGGTGGTTCTCGTAAAACACCAAAATATACATTCCCCTCTGAATTAATAACTAAATGCTTCGGTCAGCATAAATATATTTCATTTATGGACGCTTGTTTTTCATTAGTCAGAGAGCACGCGGATGTTTTGTAGCCATATGGTAAAATGAAGACGCGAAACTGCACGTGCGGCCCAATGAAAGCTTTACATTAAAGGCTAAAGCATGAATAGCTAAAAACGATCTTTTCGCCTTATGCTTTCAGACCCTTACATTTTACACGCCAGCAGCGCATCTCGTACTCTAAAAGCTCACCTTTTCAATTTCTATTTACCGCTGACTCACTCGTTCATTTGGGCGCTCGCGTTATTTCCGACAGCACTCGAAGGCAGCACACCCTCAGCTAAGCTAGTAAGTAGTGTGAAATCTTCATCCCTGGGAGAGAGCGGTGTTGCAGAGGGTGTTTCTCGAGGGTTTGCTTCTGTCCACTGCGCAAAATGCTCAACCCGCAGAGGTCTCTGTCCGAGCTGCCCAAGATGTCCGCTGCCAGTCAAGTGGAGAGGGCTGTGTTGGTAAGCTGTTCTCTGAGGCACTGCGAGTGGGCAGGGAAGCACTGTGCTGCCTGTCTGTATGGTGGCTAGCTGGTTCACTGACAGACATGTCGGTTGATATTTAACATGTTTTGCGAATTTGTAATTGACTTTTATTTCAGAAAATGTAGCGGAACGTTACTAATTTAGCTGCTTTGCATAGCTGCTGTTAGCCGAGAGGGACAGTTGCATCCGCGCGTGACATTGCAGGTGCTGTAGCCAGGGCTCGCGGGCTGTCAGTCGGTCTGTTCTGATGTTGGCAGTGGGGCCTGTGTGTGTGTGTGTGCGCGCGCGCGCGTGTGGTATGTGGTAGCACCTCATAACAGCATAGAAACAACATATATCATGATATGTCACTGAGCTCAGTTTCAGGTAAGCCTTAAAATCAGCCATCCTCTGTATGTACTGTCATTGCTTGGCCTGTTCACATGTTGTAGCACACTGACAGCAAATCACACGCCAAAGTAATTTAAGTCAACTCCATTAAAAGAAAAGGTTCACTGTGATGGAACTTCAACACCCAGCCTTTGAAAACATATATTTTTTTACTCTGCCCTGAAGTGACCAATCAAAAGTAAACATGACTTATTTTAAACAGACTGGAAAAATATTTATTTTGATTATTTAAATCATTATTTTCTTACTTAACTGATCAGTCGGTTGGTTACTAATATGTCAGAAAATCCCGATTTCCCAAAGCTCAAAGTCAATGTCTTATGTCTGATAGACAGTCCCACAACCCAAACACTATCATAGGAGGCTATTGAAATCAGAAAATATCTGAGAATGTTTGAGAATGTTTGAGAAGCTGAAACCAGAGAATTTCAACATATTTTCTCTTAAAAAAACGATCAATCTGAAAATGATCAATTTAAAAAATCAATTATTAATCGATTAATCAATTATAAAATTAGTTGTATTTTTCTGTCGATCAGTGAATCTTTTTAGAGATCTCTGAGGTGTGTTGACTTTGACACAGTTTACTTTAGCAGCTTTTATTTTTAAATATATGTGTCAGGTTGAAGGTTGGTGTAGCTGTTGAGTTTATAACTCTGTGGTTCATTTGTGAACAGATATATTACTGTGGAATTATTTTGCAATCTGAGAGGCGTTTGGAACAAATTCAAACCTGCACACAATTTGTTCAAACCAATACTGAGATCTGGACATTAGAACCTTTTAGTTAACTTCAGGGCTGTTATAATGCATTCGGTTTAGCTAGGTGTACCTAATAAAGTGGCACCTGAGTGTGTATACCTCTAGAATAAAATGAGGTGCAAAGTACAAGTGATGGTGCAGCGCATGACTGAAAGTGCAGGGTACAGGTTACAAGCTGAGACAACATAGAGACGAGGACGTCTCTATGTTTGTCTTTAGTTATAAACTGTCCTTCAATCCTCATTTTATCTGATTGGTAGGAGGAGGAATTCAACTGGCTGCTCAAAGAAGAAGTGCATGCTGTCCTAAAGCAGCTCCAGGATGTCCTTAAGGTAAATGTGAAGAGCAGCTGTATTTACTCAGAGCTCAGTGATGTTGTTAAAATGATTATCACAGTTTTAAATTCCACCAATCTACTCAACCATCTGTTTACTCAAGACCGGAATGAAAGAAAACAATTGTAATAGCACATGTACGCAGTGATTAGAAAATCAGTAAACAAATACAGAAGGCTGCTGTTTGAAAGACAGGGGTTTTACCAAGCTGCATCATGGGAAGTGTAGTATTTGGTGGAGCTTTACCCACACAAGGGGCCACAGGTCATCACGTGCTGCATTAATTCTGACCCCTAGCTTTATGGCAGGGCATTGCTAACTATCTGGAGTGTCCCTTTTAATAAGAACACATCTCCAGTTTTGATGTATATGTATATGTGAAATAGAAAATGTATGAACAGGCACTTATGAAATAGATAAATGAAGTGATGATTAGTGCAGTGAACTTTGTCCCACTCACACATGTGAAACCCTTTATATTCATTTTTATTTATATTTACAATGTGCTCAGAGTCATTCATTTGTCATTCTAATAATTGTGCTGTGCTGTCGTCAACAGGAGGCATCTAGACGCTTCTCAATGCCGACCCCGGGCCTGGAGAGTCAGCTCAAACAGGAAAACTTCATCCTCGGCAGCTCAACGTAAAACACTTCATATCCCCAAACTGTTCATTTTTAATGTGCAGCTCTTTGTGGTGAACCGTTACTTTGCAGTTACAGTGGTTTGGTTGGCTTTAGTTTAATAAGTATAGCCTGTCTTGGCCCAGCGCTCAGTGATAGCTGGTTTGAAGGGGTTGGTCATTAACTGCTTGTTGTGCCCTCCCTCACTCTGTGTGATGTGTTGTGTTGTATTGCAGCATGGATCAAGTGAAGGGTGTGCTGACTCTGCAGGGAGAGGCACTGACTCAGGCTGTGAGTCTGACTAGTTCAAGGTTTTATATATGAAAACGAAACCCTGGTAAATGTGTCTCATGTTAATATTTTGCTTTTTTTTTTTTCTCAACAGGACATAAACCTGAAGGTCGCAAAAAGCAGCCAAGTGCTGCACTTTCAGTTCAGAGAAGACAAACAGTGGAAGCTGCAGCAGGTACAGTGTGTCAGTGTGGAATGATACCAGGAAGCTATCACTTACTTTAAAAGCTTCTTTATACATGGATCTTCTTGGGTTTTTTTTTTTTCCAGTTTCTTACTCAAGCAACAAATAGAACAGCTAAAAATAAATGAGAATAAGGCAAAACGTCAGATTCATTAACTTAAAATCCAAAACACACAAAACTGTCCCTGATGGCAGGAGCAGAAATCATCAAGGCTTTTAAATTGAAAGGTTGTTTTAACCATGCATGGGCTGATGATACATACCGGATGGGTCATGTGTTGTTTTAGTTATATTTTCTTCCATAAGACCAAGAGTCTACAGCTACGCTAGCAGCTCTGTGAGGTCGTATTTAGAACAGTGGTGCTTTGAGCTGGATGCTAAAATCAGAATGCTAACATGCTGATGTTTGGCAGGTTTACTTACTCATTGTTTTAGTTAGCGTGTTAGCATCATAGCATTTGCTAGTTGCATTTCATTTATCAGCTTGTTTATGGTCAGATAAATTTTGTTACTATTAGGGAACTAACTTAAATAAGTTGAACATTAACTTGGTGTTATCTAAATGATTTGTTGTAAAAAGTCTGCATATAAATAATGTTTATATAAATTGGTTGGCTAGTCTGCTTAGTTATTAGGCCAAAGTCAAATTTAAAAATGTTTTCAGTGGCTCAGACAAAAAAAAATCCTGCCTTACTCATCCTCTCACCTGTCCACTTCCCTCTCATGTCTCCGTCCCTCCATCAGATCCAGGACGCCAGGAACCACGTAAACCAGGCTCTGCAGCTGCTGAACAGCCGTGACGAGAGCTACCACTTCAAGACAGGGGCCGAGGTTAATAAGGTCTGTCGGTGCTCAGGGGCCACGGTGCCCGATGAGATCCCCGTCTTCAAACTTCAACTAACTTCCTGTTTCTGTTGGTGCCGCAGCTCATGGATGCAGTGATGCTCCAACTGACGCGAGCACGAAACCGCCTCACTACCCCGGCCTCCATGACACTGCCTGAGCTGGCAACCAGTGGTCTGATGGTACAGGCCAGCAGCATTTCACACACACACACACACACTGAGGAACAGAGTCTGATAGACTTTGGTTGTTGAGGAATTCTGGCAAAGACACGTTACATGGCCAAAAGTATGTGGACACATCTTGTGTACTTTTGTTTCAGGCTGGTTTTCCTGGTTTGGTCTGGACCCCCTGGTTCTAATGAAGAGAAAATCCTAATGCTCCAGTATACAGTGATATTTTAGACAGTCATCTTCAACCTTTTGTGTTTTGTAACCCCCGACTCTGTCTGTACATGCTGCACAGAGCCCTGACCTCAACCCTTCTAACCTGTTTGGGAGGAACTGGATCCAGACCTAATCACCCAACATCAGTGTTGGACCTTATGTCTGAATGGGAGCAGCCAGGTTCCAGCCAAACATGGTGAAACAGTCCTATCGCTCACATGGGTGTAATGTTTAGGTGTCCACATACTTCTGTCCATGTAGTGTGTGTCTAGAGTAAGATTTAATGGTTAAAAAAATGGTTAAACAAACTAAATCACACAGGCCTCTCACTGCTCCATATCCCTTTGTTTCTCTTTCACCTCTCACCAACAGAAAATGTTCACTCCTCCCATGCCGGGGGACGTGATGGTGAACTTTTACATCAACTTGAGCAAACTCTGTCTGACTGTCTACCAACTTCACGTGCTGCCTCCCAACACCACCAAGGTTTGAACGTGAGACTCTCTGAAAAGCTATCTGAAGCTACACACACACACAGAGTCACGTGACCCATGTTTTCTCTCTTATCTGGACAGAATTTCAAACCAGCTGGAAGCTCAGTGTTGCACAACCCGGGAGCAATGTTGTAAGTCCTGCTTCCTTCCTTTGCTTCTCTTCACTTTCTTCTTCTCTAGTCACTGAGAACAGTCCGTTAGGGATCATTCCATGTTCAGGAAGCTGATGTGTGCCTTTAAGGCCTTTCCTTTTTTTTTTTTTTTATGCTGTGAACACTTCCATCCACAGCGAGCTCAACAACAACCGTTTCGAGGTGAGCCATGTTCACAAGGTGGAGTGCGTGGTGCCTTGGCTCAATGACACTCTGGTGTTCTTCACCATCTCCCTGCAGCTGTGTCAGCAGCTCAAGGACAAGGTGGGTGGGAGAAGGAAGATTCACCACCGATTGGACAAACTTAGACACTATGTTAGGCCAATCAGCTACAGGGGATGTTTGTGCTCATGCACAGCACAAGAGAAAGAAGAAGAGATGGAGGGAAAAGGGGGGCAGAGGGGGGTGAGAGATGGGAGCACAGTAGTTTTATTTGGTTGGATGCATGATTCAAACTGTTACACTAGCTAACGTTACCTTCCCCGTTAGCTTAGCTGCAAACCCCTCTCCAGTCTAAATCTAAACAACTAACTCACAAGTTACTTTGCTTGTGTATCTTTCACTAACTGTCATTTTAATGTGACCTCCTCCTTTCATTGCAGATCTCGGTCTTCTCGAGTTTCTGGAACTACAGACCTTTCTAATCCTCCTCCAGACCTCCAGACGAACCACACAAGTGTAAGGGACATCCTGGGAAAGGGTTTTTTTTTTTTTTTTTTTTTTTTTACATATTAATCATCCAGTCATTCTGTCTGAGGTGTATCATGATTAGGCCACGGAGCCAATCAAACCCCAACAGATAACCAATATTTGCCATTCCTGGTTGTGTTAGCCTAGCTGACTGGCATTTCTCTTATATATGTGTGTATTGCATCTCACGGCACTGACTTGAACCTCCGAGAGAACGAATGTGATTGTTGCTGATTTATCGTTAGAGTTATTTGTTGTCACATAATACTTTGCTGAGTATTTATCTGGTACGTATCCCAAAGCTATAATCCAAACTGTCTTATTGTGTGGAACACTGATTTGTGTACTCAGGGCGAGAAGGTGAAACAGTTGTAAGAGCTCATACCGGGAGTTTTCTTTTCGGAACTACTTTTTAGTTCCCTCACAAACAAGTCTTTTGCATCCCCAACACGCACGATACACATGTCTTTAAAAGCCACAGACATATCAGCTTTTTACCGTGAGTGATGACAAAACGTTATCGGCCGAAGCTGGAAGCCGTTTTGGTTATTTCACACGACAGATTGGTGTATTTGTGTGTTTTTCTCTGAGCTCTTCTCACTGGTTTGAAGTGGGCGGGGCTCAGATGGAAAAGGGGTGATGCCAGAAATGTCATGAATGATATTTTTATTAAGCTAAACCAAGTTTTCAAGGGTTTTACATTGTTACATTTGTCGAATATATATGGTCGTGGTCTTTCTCTCGGTCAGCGTAGTTGAGCTACAGGTCAGCAGCCTGTTAGCTTATGTTAGCATTAAGGCTGGAAACAGGTGGCGACAGCCAGACTGTCCAGCCCACGACAGTTCCCTTAAAGTTTGGCTGATTCCATAACTTTGCTTATTTATCAGCGACAGGTCATCGGTGCCCTTGAGGTCAGTAAGTTCATCGTTTATCAATGCTGGGTGTTGCACAAATACAAACAACAACAAAATCAACCCTGTGAGGAGATTTTTTTAAAAAGTGTTACGAAAACACTTCCTGCTGTGAGCTCTGAGGGGAGGAGAACATGTCTGTGACAGTGTTTTTTTTGTTGTTGTTGTTGTTTTGTTTTTTTAGTTTCTGAAAATGAGTTTATTACTCACATTCCCTACTTATCACTACATAAATATGTCCAACTGTTAAGCTACCCGTCATGTCAGTTGATGTAGACGTCAAGTATTTTAGTCTGTCCTACGTTCGTATTTATTTTTTACGTTTGTTTTTGCACACATTGATTCCCTGTGAACCAAA
The DNA here is from genome assembly GCF_017976425.1 of Toxotes jaculatrix. Classification (NCBI taxonomy): domain Eukaryota; kingdom Metazoa; phylum Chordata; class Actinopteri; family Toxotidae; genus Toxotes; species Toxotes jaculatrix. The sequence goes on along the minus strand of NC_054411.1, from coordinate 20,828,009 downwards.
TCCAACCGTGAACAAACGACTTCATTCCAGTAAGTGTTAACTCTATTTTGAAAAAAGCTGCCTATCATATAAAACGTGGAAATTATTTATCTGTGCAATAAAATATTCTAAACGACGACCTGTCCGTGTTGGAATCTCCTCGTTGGTCTTCGCAGCCAGTTAACATGTCCCATGAGGTGTGAGGGCGGTGTGTGTGAAGTTTTTGTATCCATCCCCTGACCTATACTTTTCAGTAACCCTTTGTCTGAGTTGTTTGCAGTGTTCTTTTGTCCTCATGGTGTAATTGTAGCCATGGATACTGATTAACCAGTGTCTTTATACCACGATCACCTGAGACACGGTCACTGCACTCAGCTGATCTCCATTTGACTAACTGTGAGAGTACTGGCACCAACTGTCTGGACGTCTGTTGAATTAGTCACTTTAAGTCAAATGATATTGATTTTTTTTTAGATTCAAATTTTATTTCTAAGTAAAAACCTTCAAAATCAAAACATGAACATCTTTCCAGCAGACAAAGTGAGAGGAAGTCGTGTTCTACAGAGTAATCTACAGAGGCAGAAGAGCAGCAGGCGGCAGCTGAGAGTTTCCAGCTCCTGTGTGGTATCCTAGCAATAAAAACCCACACAGGAGAGACAGTCAACAAGATCACCAATGTTAAGATTTCCATCTCTGGGAAGCAAAAGGGCTGTGCAAACGACACTTCATTCTACTGTGCACGTGTGTTTACAGGCTGGGTTACAGGGGAAAAAAATAAAAAAGCTTCTGCTTTGGCACAGGAGTCAGACTGTGAGGCTCTGCTTCCAGATTCGGCGTCACAATACTTCAGCGGGTCAGCTCAGCCGTCAGGGCTCCAGAGCCATGTTCTCGATGCCGACCTTTCGTCTCCGAGGCTGGCGAGGGAAAAAAACGGAAAGGGATCATTCGACACGGTTATCAAAGGTAAATACAGTAATCTGAACCTGAATGAGCTCTGTGTGGTACCTGCGTGGTACCTAACGGAGCTATCTCCAGGACACTATGTAAAGGCCCAGAAATATTCCCAACAACATCCCCCAAAATTCCCAGGGTGCATCATGGTTTCCAGAACCACAGCTTTTCAGGTAACTTTGAAGCTAGCAGCAGAAAAACAATGGAGAAAGAGAGAGAGCTGAGTGACGGCCAGCTCTGTCACCCTGCTTTTGTGTCGCTCAGACACAGTTTTGCATCTTGTGGATTCATCACCTGATTTGAATGTAAGCTCCGTATCAGTGTGCGTGATGCGACACAGTGACAGGACAAACCTTTGGACTGATCTGGTTGTCTGCTTTATCTTAATCTAACTCACAAATGTAGACAGACACAAAGGTGCTTAAGCTAATAACGCTCACAAATTTACCTTCTCATAATCACAGCAGCAGCAGCAGCAGCAGCGGATGAGAACCAGGATCACCAGCAGCCCGACCAAACCTGACAGCACACACACACACACAGAACACACACACACAGTTCACTGATCTGTGTTCAGTGTATCACTGTGTTCCTGTCAGCGTGGAAACCTTCCTACATCTACAGTCAGACCATCACATCAAAACCAGATTCCTCAAACCTTCAGGTCTGGTTTTTAAAAGAGTTTGACTCATGTTATTGGCACCAAAGTCCAAATGTGTGTCTACGTCCACGTCTACGCCCACGTCCTTCACCTTCACTCACCAATGAAGATGAAGAAGACCGCGAAAGAAGCGATGTCCCAGTCGGACTGGAAGAGCTGCTTGGACTGCAGTCTGGAAACCACATCGTTGAACTGATCCTCAAACTCCTGCTGGATGGCCCTCTGATCCATCTCTCAGTCTGCTCTCACACATACACACACACACACAGGATGACACATTATGGTTCAACAACCTTCTGGGCGCACAAATGTTGCATAGTTTCTTTAACACATCACAGCAGCAGCAGCAGGCGGAGCAGAGACAGAGCCCAGCTGGACTGAAACTGATCGATGTACAAAATATATTATAGGGGAGTTTAGGATGATGAATATTACAGTAGTACATAAGGAAAGCATGTTAAATGTGGAATGATGGATTTATTATTTCATGCTCTGTGGGAGTGTTTTAACATGTGGTTTGACTCAGACTGATTATTATAGAGGTTGATTTAAATCAAATAAAAATGTGTTATGATTGGAATGTGGAAAAGACAACAGCTACATAGAGGAAAAACATGAATGGACCCAATATGAAATCATATAGAGAGAAATAAGAAGAGGGAATTTCATACTAAAAGCCCTGTGACTTTGATTAGTTCAGATTTCTGTGTGTACAGTTGATGTTCAGGTCTGTTATTATCGGCTGCAGACACAGGCAGATGACTAAAGGCTTTGTCTTATTATGTGATTTAGGTGAAAAAGTCCGATCCATATTTTACTTATTTAAATTAAATGAAATGATAATTTAAGCATCGCTTTTATGTTATGTTGTGTTTATTAACTGTATTTATTAACACACACTTTCTGAATCTGGCTTCTTCCCGAATAAATGCACACACACGTCCTGTTGTGTTAACCGGTAACTAGGCGGAAACACTGGACAGAACTCGTATCAACCTTCATTTACTCACAGGTTTTTAAAGATAAAGTTAAACAATATACATTTAGATTCACAAGAACTCCCAAACTGACTCCTTACAAACTAAACAGTGCGGTTCTTTTTATTTTAGCGTCAATCAGAGCAGCAGGTTCTTACCTGTGCGTCGCGTCGCTTCGTTTACTTTTTTTTTTTTTTTTTCTTCCGGGTATGAGGGCGCTGCCTGGCTCACCTGTTTACACACTGACCTGCACTGATACCACCTGCCTGCTCTCACGTTTGAAAACAAACGCTGCGATCTGATTCTCTCTACAGCAATTTCTCTTCATTAATTAGACTGATGCATCCGGGAAATGATAGAAACTTTCTGTAGTATCCGTGTGGCTGGAAAACCAAATTAAAAGCAAAATCCAATGCCACATTTTTTTTTTCTAATTTCATTGAGCCATAAGCTCATTAAACAGAAGCGACATACCACTGAGAGTCAACACATGACACTGAGTGGCACAACAATGGTATGCACGACAAGCCATTTAGAAGTGGCATGTGACAGTGGGACATGAGTGACATACCAAACTATAAGCACCATAAGCTGGGAAAACGGCAGCGGCACATCAAAAACCAACAGTGACATACCACTCAGAATCAATACATTTTTAAAATAGGTTTTACATAAATAAAATAAATAATGAAGTTATTTTTTAAGCTGTAGTTTCTAATAATTTGTTTAAATAAAATGCAATATAAGTATTAAATAAGTGTAAACACAGCCGGTGCGCTTTGGAATGATGTGATTGGTTCAGCAGTGTGGGTGGGCGGCACCCAGCCTGTCCGGAAATGCTCCCTGGCAGGCAGCTTTGGGAACCAATGAACGCATCAGACTCTGATGTCGTCACATTTTTTCTTACGTGGAGGCCGGAAGTGTGTGTCCCCCACCCGGTCTTCCGGGTTGGCGTTCCTACAGCGGCTAAAGTTGTTGTTGTGGTGGTGGTACGATGGCCGAAGATCCTGCGTTGTCTCTCCGGGTCTCGGAGATTAAGCACCCGGCGAGTCTGTTCGAGCGCTACAACACCGAGGAGATCCGGCAGATCGAGCGCAAAGTCCGAGGGGAGATCGAGCAGAAGAAGGAGGAGCTGAGGCAGATGGTCGGGGAGCGCTACAGGGATCTGATCGACGCCGCCGACACCATCGGGGAGATGAGGCAGTGCTCGGAGAGCGTCGTCCAGTCCATCCAGGATATGCACCAGTACTGTCAGAGGCTCAAACAGGGCAAAGCCAGCGTGAGCAGCTGCAGACAGGAGGTGAACGGTTCAACTAACTATACCTGTTCTAGTGTTACACCTGCGTCAGAGCCCGACGAGCTGCCATCACCAAACTTCATTTACAAATATGGCAATTCTTATGTTATGTAAATTATATTCACATATCCATCCACGTTAGATTATTTATTTACATAGAGTTCGACTCAAAGTGAGACACTGATTAGTTCGGCATGGACAGACTGCACATTTGTCAATGTATTTGACCGTAACTATCAGAAAATATCTAATGTTAACATATACACCCCTTTAAAAAAATGGAGGGCGGCAGAAATTAATTTCAATACACACACACACACAGTCTATCTTTCTTTAGCCTACTACATATAATGTGTGTGTGTGTGTGTCATCCTGTTGTAGAGCCAGAGGCACTGGCAGGAGAAGTTCTACACCATGGCCTCCCAGATTAAGCTCCTCTTGGAGATCCCAGAGCGCATCTGGAGCGCAATGGAGGCGTCCCAGTACCTCCAGGCCACCCAGCTCTACCTGCTGTGCTGCCACCTGCACAGTCTGCTGCAGCTGGAGACTGCCACAGGGGGCCACTACAGCCCCGTCCTGGCCCGCTTCCCCATTCTGGTCCGGCAGGTGGCCACCACCGGACACTTCAGGTTCTGTATTTGTTCCAACTTGTTATCTTGGGTGGTGGTTCTGTAGGAGAGTCCAGGCCACAGAGCTGGAAGAATTAGAAAGGGAAGGTCAGTTAAAGTTACAGCACAGGTTAGTAAGCAGCCTCTCTCCCTGCAGGTCCACCATTCTGCTGGACAGCAGGTCTCTGCTGCGGGGCCGGGCGGTGTCAGACCAGGCTATCGCTGAGGCCCTGGTGTCCACCATGCTGCTGGAGGACAGCTCACCACGCCAGGCCCTGGCGGACTTCCTGTTGGCCCGGAAAGCCTCTATCCATCAGCTGCTCAACCAACCACAGCACGGTATTGTACCAGTGAGCAACCCCTGACAACATGTGTGTGTTTTAAGGCACGAAGCAAGAAGGTTTTTTTACTGTGAGGCAGTAAACGCCTAATAAATCAATGATGGCCTGTCATCATAAATGTTTATATTCATCCAGGTGCAGGGATCAAGGCCCAGGTGTGCAGCCTGGTGGAGCTGCTGGTCACTACTCTGTTCCAGGCCTACGCCGTCTTCTACCTGCCCGCAGAGGGAGGCGCCAGGCCTGGGGAGGGAGCCCTGAGCTGTGGCATGCTCTTCTCTATCCTGGAGAATGTAACCTCAACCACCCCTGCAGGTAAACATCTGGCACATCCTGGAAGTCGGGATGCTTTCTAGTGATTTCTTTCCCACAAGGACCTCAGACAGGAATGGTCTCTTGAAATGATTGTTTATGGGAAAATGTGTTTTGAGCAAAGAAGAAGTGCATTGACAGTGTGTGAAGCTTCTGATTAAACGTTTCCTCCATCAACCCCACCTCTCTCCTCAGCTAAAGTCAGGAAGGTGTTGCAGGAAGAGACGAGTACAGGCGGCTGGTTCAAATACCTGCCTCCCTCCATCACTGAGTTCCAGCCCGCCCTTCGCACCCTGGCTCAGCCTATCCAGAGAGAGCAGCTCCGCGACACCCTGCAGCAGTGGATTGATACGTAAGGACGCTGCTTGTCTTTTCCACATCAGCTGTTTTCTTTTGTCGTAGATGTTTTTCAGAGTTTTTGATGTAAAGTTCATCAAAACGTGGAAATCGCATGTTTGGACACAACACGCAGAAAACAGGATGTTAACTTTATTGATTGCTGCCTCTCCAATGTCTCCTCCGTTCTCAGGTGTAAGGACGACATTTGCCGTGGCGTTGGCAGCCTTCTAGTCTATGTCAAGAGCCTGAAGGGGCTGGCAGCCATCAGAGACGCTGTGTGGGATCTCCTGTCCACCGACTCCATCAGTCAGCACTGGGGCACTGTGTGCCAGCGGCTGCTGGAGCGCCCCCTCGCGGTCTGGGATGACTTCCTCCAGCAGCTCTTCCTTCAGCGCCTGCAGGTTGGTGCTCTACTATCTTCATGGACACTAGAAAAATTAGATCGTCCATCTTGACATTTTATGTATTTGCGCCTGCCTGCTGATGAAATAAAAATTGTACAGTGGTGGAAAAACGTTTTCGGACACCCCATGCATTTGTGATATATTGCATTAACAATCACTCTTAAGTTTCCAAGTGCAATTTGTTTTTGTACAGTCACAGCCACAATACTAAACCAATCCTAAAATCAGCCATTAAAAACTTAAAATTGATTAGCTCTATAAAGATACTTAAGAAATTTTGAGTATTGTGGTACCACTGACCCACTAATGAAGATCATGGTTTGGGGATGTATGAGTGCTGCTGGCTGTCTGTTTCAATGCGGAAACTGAAGAATTTGGAAGAATTAAAAACAGTAATTGAAGAAGAATGGGAGAAGATTAGCCCTCAACAGTGTGAAAGGCTCGTGGAGAACATGCCAGCCAGGATTAAAGCGCTACTGCGTGCTAATGGCAGGAGTACTAAATATGAATTTTGTTATGTGATGGTTTATTTTTTGTTCAGTTTTGAACACATTCTTTGCTATTTGTTAACTTTGATACCGACAATGTTGAGAACTGACATGTTGACACCATCAAGAATTTAGTTTTGCTATTTTTTTTTCATTCATTTGTTTTGTTTGTGTCTGTCTGATGCAGCCACACCCTGTGAAAGACAAAAAAAAGATTTTTCTGCAAATATTTCATGATAGTATTTGAGATTGTGTAAAATTTTAAGGGTGTCCGAAAACCTTTTTCCACCACTGGAGTACATATAGTAGTACTCCAATGATTCCTTCCTCCCATTCCCCAAGGCCATCACCAAAGGTGAAACCGAAGCCATCTCGACGGGCTCTGTCCAGCTCCTCACCTCGGCTGTGAGGGATCTGGAGAGCCAGACCGCCCAAGCTTCTTCAGGTACCAACCCTGGCTCCGGCCGCGGGGCCCAGTACGAGGTAGATGTGGCCTCCTTCCTGTGGTCAGAGTCTCCGGGAGACCTTCTGAGCGATGCAGGGTGGGTCAGTGTGACCCAACGGGGGCAGCAGCAGCAGCAGAGGAGTGGCCTGGCCATGAAGACCCAGGCCCTGACACCTTGTGTTCAGAACTTCTGCTCCTCCATGGACGCAAAGCTGAAGGCCAGGCTGGATGACCTCCAGCACTACCTTCCCTCCCAGGATACAGGTAGGTGCAGTTCAGATTGACCTAACCCTAACCCTGAGGAACAACCGTGTACTGACCAAAATGGACTCCAGTCATCAGGGGAGTTTTTAACTGTTTAGTAAATGTGCTAGAAATCTGTTTCAGTGTAGTGTATTGTTTAACAGTGGTGTTTGAGGAAAGGTCAGGGTTTAGCAAAAACATTCCTGTTCACCCTCTGGCAACCATGAATATCCCCAGCAAGTTCCATTTGTTGGTTTTCAAAACATCTTGTCATGGGTGAAAATCTTTGAGATTGGAGCTAGAATAAAGGTCAGGAGGTCACCAAAATAATTAAGAATCAAGTTATGTAGCCTAACGAGTTTGGTAAACCTCTGATGGGGCCACTAGCAGTTTGACATTTTGAGTTTAGACTGAAAAATCCTGACTGTTAGTGAATGGATTGCCATTAATGTTTGTATAGTTATGTTTATGTTTTACATACTGAATAGTGATGAATCTTCATCTTCCATGCTGGGCAGGGTCCGACTCCGTCTCGGTCCAGGTCTCCTCCTCTGTACCCACTGAGGGCTCATCAGTGTCCTCGTTTAACCGCTTCATGGACTCTCCGGCAGTGGAGGAGGCCTTACGCGAAGGCTCCATGGCCTGTGTTCGCCACATCCTGTCCTCCATCCGCTCCGAACTGGCCACAGCCTCGCCCGACCCCAGCCCCGCCCGCCTCAGTTCGGTCCTGTTCATGGCCAGGCTGTGCCAGTCCATGGGTGAACTCTGCCCTAACCTGAAGCTCTGCATCCTTGGAAAACAGAGCGGGCCTGAGCTTACGGCTAAGGGGACCCCCAGGCAGGGCAAGAAGCTGGGCAAAGCCAGGGCTGCCACAGAGGTCAGCCCCGCCCAAGCCAAGTGGGCAGGTCTGAAGGAGGAGCTTCTCAGCTGCAGCATGGAGGCCTACCGCATCTGGAGCTCCGCCCTCTCCAAAGTCAGACCCTGTCAGAGATGTAGATGTTTATCTGTGAAATTTTGCTTGCAAGGCATCCAGTATTATCACCCAATCTGCAGTTCCTGTCAACTTCCTTAATCAATTACTGCTCAGTTGGTGGAGCTTTTAGCAGCTAAAGGGCCAGAAATTTTTCTTGAGAGTTGGTGGAAACCAAACCAGAGCTAAAAGGAGAATTTTACATTCAAACACACAGCTCCAAATGAAAGATAGTGGTGATTTGTGTCTGCTGGGTGTTTAAATTGACAAGTATTTACTAAGATGTCAGCCATAACAACTTTGTATGGTGATAATGTCAGTGTGTTGTTTACAGTTTGTTCCAGTACAGCCAAGTGGCTTTAAATCATATTGGGATTGTTGCAGTACCTGCGTAGTGACGCTGTGTCGTGTCGTGTTGTGACAGGTGTTGCTGGATAAGTTCAGCACAGCGCTGTATGCAGAGTCAGCCGGTGCCATCCTAACAACGGTGACAAACTGGGAGGATCTAGAGATCCAAGAAGAGGCAGAGTCCGGGAGCAGCGTCACATCCAAAATCCGTCTTCCAGTCCAGGTCAGTCAGTCGCGCAGCACGACCTCTGACACAGACAGGACACACAATGATTGAGATCTGATGTGAAACAACTCTGCGTCCTCTGCAGCCGTCTTGGTTTGTCCAGTCGCTGCTGTTCCAGCTGTGTGTGGAGGTGAACAGGGTGGGGGGTCACGCTCTGCCTCGGCCCACGCTGCAGGAGCTGCTGCAGGACTGTCTCACCAAGGCCCTGCAACACTACCACGACCTCTCACAGCAGGCCCGCAGTAAGGTAACGGGCACACACACCTCATGATGTTTGCAAAGAAATATGGTTTAGTTTTTAGAGGACATCTGCAGGTGAGGAAGAAACAGAGGAACAGTAAGAGGGAGTAAAAAGGAGAGAGAAGGGAATGGGAGGAAGAGGAAGTAGAACCATGAAGGAAAAGAAAGGGTGGCAAAGAGAAGAAAGGGAGAGATCAGACAAAGGAAATCAGAAGACTCAGAGGACAGAGGAAGCACTTCGTGAATTTCTCTGCTTTGTTTTCTTCTGTCCCCTCCATCCTGCAGGAGGGTGTGTTCCCCATGACTCAGAACAGAGCCCTGCAGTTGTTATTTGACCTTCGGTACCTCAACACCACGCTGGGCAGCAGACTGGAGGAGGGCAAGAGCTCCCGGTCCCATCAAGACCCCAGGTATCAGTCCACCACGAGCTTTGTGGTGTGTTGTCCAAGAACCAAACCTGATAAGGCTGATCCCAGCCTGCTCCGGGGGGGTATGGAAGCTCCAGGCCAAAGTGCAGTTAAGAGGTTTTCTCTCATACCCTGCAGTGCCTCTCTAACCTTTAGGCCACCAGCTGAAAAATACCAGACTATTCCTCCACTGAGGGAGTGCAGGTGTTTTGTTGTGGTTGTGTTGCCTTTTACTTAGTCTCAACTCGTTTGTGATAATTGAACTGAAAATAAGTGTGTTTTGGATTATTCACTGCAACTGGGAAAAATGGCCGCAGCTGAAAAGTTGATCCACAGCATTTCAAGGTCAGACTTCAGTATTTAGGTGCAACAGTTGCTTGGTTACATTGATGTGGCAAAGCCACCTGAGGATCAGAGCTGTCTGTGGGTGTTTCCTTTGCAAGATTTTGTCTGGAATTCCCAGGAAATACAAACTCTCAGTCCCCAGAATTTAACCCAAGAGTGTCACCTGGCTTGTTTTTTATGTGAACCGCTTGTTTTAAAAAAATGGTAGTAGTTACCTTTTAGTATCTATTTTTGGTTGTCAGATTAGTTTTCCACGTTTTGCACTGAAAGCTGCAAAGACTGTGCTTTGTTTTCCAGATTCCACGAGGCCTGTGATTGTCTCGAGAGCTTCATCGACCCCTTCGACCTGGACGTGTTCACGCCTCTGCTGAACGCCAACCTCAACCGCCTCTCCCAGAGAACCTCGGTACTTCCAGCCCCCTTAACATCAGTGACAGACATGCACACTTAAGAAAAACATGGTCTGCTTGTAGCCTGATGAACGTAGAAACATCACTAGATACGTAGAACTTTTACTTTAGGTCTGAGTCGAGTGGCTGAGCTGAGGATGACAGTATTGTGCAGTGTTGTCCAGGTGTAACAGAAAGCTTGATGTTCGTTAATAGTTTGACGTGATGTTGTGTTTCAGGTGCTGCTGGGGCTGCTGACAGGCTCGGAGAAGCAGTTTGCCGCACGGAGCGGCAGCGTGAACTCCCAGGAACCTTACAACATCCTGCCACTGGCCAACAGCCAGATCAGGTCAGAGGTCAACACTAGCTCACAGCGAATCAAAGGTGCTGTGAGTCACATGAATGACTCATTAATGACCTGAGTAAATTAGTGACATCAGTATGGCAAGCAGAAAGACACCACACCTTCCCTGAGGAGATGTAGAGCCTCTGCTGGTCCCTCCGTTATCACTGCACGACTAGAGAGGATCTTCAGGTCCTCCTGGTCCCTACCAACTCAAGATCAGACCCAGGACCTGAGTCGTAGACTTGTGGTTTTAGAGGATTTTATGATATTCGTTTACATGACATAATCTCAGCGCCTTTGGACGCAGAGACTGGCAAGCTAGCAAAGAGTGTTAGGGTTAGCAGGGATGAGGGGGGGTGCCCCCTGGTGGGGGGGATGCAGAGCTACTAGCAGCACTACTAGCTTGACATGGACAAGTTTGTCTCCCAAATAAAAATGATTCTTCATCAACTCAAAGCACAACTTCCAAAGCAAAGATGTTGTGTTCTGTCCTCTGCAGGTTCGGATTGCTGCCTCTCAGCATGTCCAATGTTCGGAAGTCCAAGTCGGCCTCCAGGAGCTCCGATGCTCCTCACCAGCTGGTGAGTATCACAGCTGGGATCAGGAAGCCTGAAGCTGGCCTGAGTCTGGCTGGGTTCTTGTGCAGGACATTTCAGTTTTTGTTGTTTCATTTACTGATGGACACAGTGTGTCTTCATGTCTCTGTTCCACTGTTTTGTTCTGTACCCGGGGTAAATGTTATCTGTCACACCCTCTGCCTTCCTAGCGTTTCTGAATGCGAGAAACCCAGGCAAGTTAACCAGTGTGGGTTTGTATTTGTGTGTGTGTGTGTGTGTGTGTGTGTGTGATGTGTGTTGGGTGTATCATTGGTAGTTTCCTTGATTGATCCTTGGTGTGTTTGCAGTGTGAGGTTGCATGGTTAATTGGTGCAGTGACTCCTGAGGTTGGACGGCTGCAGACTAAAGAATGCTGCTCTGCTCTGTTCTCGCTAATCTCCCACGCTCTGCTTGTAAAGTAGCTTAGGATCAGGCTGTTGACCGGAGAATTGCTGTGGACAGCAGCACAGCAGCAGCGTCCCTGGGGTATTCATACCTGTCTGAGTTGACCAATTCTATCTTGAGATACACGAATTCTGACCGAACTTTGTGTTCGGGTCCACAAAAAAACAAAACAAAAAAAACCAAAAGACGTCTCTGTGCAGCTCAAGTTGGAATTCGTCCGATGTTTTAGCTTCTCCATTAAAGAAACACTCCCGACCCTTTGGGAAATAGTCTTGTTTGCTGTCTGACCAACAGCCACGTGTTAACAGCCACATTGCTTTGCTTTGGAGCTGTTAGAAGCTGAGTTATATCACTTTGGCTAGCTAGCTAGGCTAGTGATTTCCCCCCTGCTTTCAGTCTTTATGCTAAGCTAGGCTAAAAATGGTCCACATCTGTACTAAACACACAGAGGTAAAAATTGATGTCAGGTTTCCTGTTAGTCTTTTGCTCCGATTGTTCTCTAGTTTTGTTGCACCCACCTGATGTTGATGATTGTATTTTCCACATTCGTACCAGAATCAATTTTATGAACCTCTGAGTGACTTTAAATGTTCAGGTTCAAGGAGACAGGTCCTCCAGGACTGTGATGCTAAGTACAATCAGAGTCAATGGACAGTGGTGTTGTATGTCGTCATTACTTAAGATTTAAGACCAGCAGTCTACTAAAACCTCAGCAGACCTGATGGGTTTCTCCTTCCTCCATCAGGCTCCCCCATCCTCCACAGCAAACAGCGAGGACAGCTTCCGGCCGGGCAGCCTGTTCAGACAACTCGCTGACCAGGACGAGGACACAGCAGCTCCTTCTTTATTCAAACTCAGCTGGCTGTCTGGGATGGCCAAATAATCCTTTAATGCTCAAGACTTTATATTTGCCTTTGCAGAACCTTTGTAAAAAAAAAAAAAAAATATGTATGATAAATCTAAATTTTCTTTTGAAGGATGCCTCCTGTTTTGATTTAATTCACTTGTCTAAAATATCTTCTTTGAGAATTTCAGACTTCTTGCAACTTAAACGTGACACAAAGATGGCGACACTCCGGGGGCGGGGCTGTCATGTGGAGATTCAAAAATTAGTTTCACTTAGTAAACTTCTACGGAGGACAGTGGTAATGTCAACCTGTCAGTCAGTCGGTCTGCTACTGTGGTCTAACATGATGAGGTGGAGAGATTCCCCAACTGTCAAACATCCCTAACTGATTTATTCATTCATTATTCAGTCATTTATTAAACTCAGGCCAGAAACCAAATTTACATCCTGTAAAAATATTCATCTGTTCAAATTTCCTACTACAGACATTGTGATTCATTCTGATTATGAGCAGTGTGATCGTTCGCACCAGGGTGGAGACACTGGAGTGACATTCAAGCTTTCAATCTGTGCTGCAGACAGCAGTACATACAAACACTATGATCCTATTTTCACACAAACTGCAGCAACAATCTTGCGGAATATTGTATGTGTATGAGTGGAAAACCTAACTATTACACAGTCATCTAAAAAAAAAAAAAAATAGTGTAATTAATATTAATATTCTTTACTTTTATACAAAGTCATATCATATATCTGAGTCTTTAACATGATATAGGTTTGATTGGACTCGTACAGAAACAGAACTTACAGCATGATCTGGAAATATTGCATCACTTTCTAAAAAAACAGGGAAGGTTTTCAGTCTCTATGGCCTGTTGTATGTCAGCCCTCATATTTACAACCTAAGGAGATTATTTTCATTCAAATATGTAGCCATCAATTTTTAAAAAATATATATATTTTTTAAAATAATTCCCTAAAACAGAGCAACACTTAGTGGGATGAACTCTGAGGAGCAGCTGGTACCTATGTGGATACTTAGTGTGTGTGTGTGTGTCTCTACTTCTTCCTGTCTATTTTGCTCATCATTGCCTTTACATCGACAGGAGCGGCGGCGGCGGCAGCCTTAGCCTTTTCTTCCTCCTCCTGCTGCCACAGGACGATGGGATGGATGCCCAGGCTTCGGTTGTTGGCATTTTGCTCCAGCTGGGCCGGACTGGTGAGAAAAAAAAAAAAAGAACCATTATAAACTCAGGATGATTGGAAACTGCTCTACGGAGGAACAATATTCTGATAAGAGGTTTTCAGCTGGTTTTATTCTTATTATCTATTCACTGTACAGGTTTTAAGTCCTATATCCCTCCAGCAAGTAATCACCCCCCTGTCTGACCTTGCTAATAGCCACTGTAATATCTCTTTAAGTTACAATATGTTTTTTTTTTGGTACATACATTTGGTGCCAAAATCATTTCAGCCACCCACCTGAAGTTATGAGCCGCGGGGTTCAGTGCCTTCTTCTGGATGTCTTTGTACACCGGTGACTTGAGGTAACGGAAGAAAGTATCCTGTACCAATGAGAGCTCATGAGGTCACCCGCTTTCACTAAACTAAGAAAAGCCTTTAATAGCCATCTGAAAATGTGCGTATAGCATTTCTGTTACAAATTCTACTGCAAATAACACATGTGCATGTCACAGCCTTGACCTAAAGGAGCTGATCTGGTCCCAGTGGGAACAGCAAAATCAAAGCTCCTGTTTAAGAGTATACACGTACCTTTTTCATGAGCATGAAGACGTGTGTCTGAGCTGCTTCCAGCACGTAACGGTGAGGATGGTCCAGGCCTTTCACCGTCAGACCCATTGTCCTGCCATCAATGTTGATCCAGCGTGGGGCACCAGGGGCCAAGAAGGTCCTGAATTAACACAGACACTCCAGATTAATTTGATGCTACTTGGCTGAAGCAGTAGAGCAGTGAGTTGTAGTCTACTGACTGTTTAGACATTTGTCAGGTTCTCACACACACACACATGCAGAGAGCGAGAGAATTAGCCCAATTTCTAATTTATTTGTCTTACTTGAAGATAGTCTCAGCTTTCGTGGACATGGAAGATGCAGTGCCCCACTTCAGTTCTTCAGCTGCTTCCCAAAAAGCCAAGTTCTCCCCTGGTAAGAAAGAAGACAGTGAAACAAAAGCTCCGTGGTTTAGCTCACAAGCTCACAAATTCAAGCAAACAACACGAAACGCGAAAACGCGAAAGGATTTGGCGTTCCACCAAATTGGAAGAATCCCGCTTGGCCTGGCCTACTACTTCGTTAATAGAAGACAATAAAAACAACCCCAGGTTTCTCTTCAGCACTGTAGCCAGGCTGACAGAGAGTCATAGCGCTATTGATCCATGTATTCCTATTAGCTCTCAGCAGTAATGACTTCATGGGCTTCTTTAATAATAAAATCCTGACCATCAGAGACAAAACTGATCACCTCCTGCCCTCAATTAGTACAGGCTTTTCTTTAAGCACAGGAACCTCAGAAACAGCAGTAAAACCTGATATGTATTTAGAACGTTTCTCTTGCATTGATCTTCACCAACTAACTTCTTTTGATTTCTTCATCTAAACCATCAACCTGTCTTTTAGACCCGATTCCCACCAGGCTCCTCAAGGAAATTTTACCCCCTTCCCTTTCTCTAAGATTCTTGATAAAGTAGTTACCAATCAGCTGTGTGACTTTCCTCAGAACAATCATTTATTTGAGGATTTTCAGTCAGGATTTCGAGTGAATCATGCTGCACAGAGACAGCATTAGTGAAAGTTACAAATGACCTACTAAGTGCATCAGACAAAGGACTCATTTCTGTACTTGTCTTGATAGATCTTAGGGCTGAATTTATACCATCGACCATCACATCCTGTTACAGACTGACTAAGCTTCAGACATGTCTTAAGGACATAAGGACCTGGATGACTAGTAATTTTCTGCTTTTGAACTCAGACAAGACTGACGTTATTGTAATTGGCTAGGACTAGTCTAGGACTGCCTTTTTTCACCTTCATAATATCACAAAAATCAGGCACATTCTGTCTCAAAATGATGCAGAAAAACTAGTCCATGCATTTGTTACTTCTAGGCTGGACTGTTGCAATCCCTTATTATCAGGCTGCCCCAACAAGTCTCTAAAGATGCTCCAGCTGATTCAAAATGCTGTAGCACAAGTACTGACGGGAACCAGGAAAAGAGGTCATGTGTAAACACACACTATCCTCAAGAATCCCGAGTCAGGTCCAACAGACAGAGATACTGGATCCAATCTGAAGTGTGTTGTATGACGTTTGACGACATACCGCTGAACTCCTTCTTGAGGAAGATCTTGAAGTCGTCTCGGCCCCGCAGGTCGCTCAGCAGCTCGAACAAGCTGAAGGACCAACGCTCTACTCGCATCTTAGTGGGGACATCAACTCTGAACACAAGCACAGGCTCAGTAACTTCACTTCTCACACACACTAATAAAATAAAAAAAAACCCCTCAAGGTTCACTTAGCAGCTTCCAAATCTCCTAGTCTTCCACCTTTCTTTCCTGAGAAAACTTCATTAATGAAGTAATATAAAACATGGCACCAACACTAATTACCCCAGTGTCTCACCATGAATGTGATCATTCCTTGATTTGAGAGTGAGGTATTTTGATGTTGATGTCATGACTAGCCCCTAAGGGGGCTATTTTTGGAACTCTTTGGTGGACTTTTGGACATTTTCAGTTTAGTTTTATTTTGGAAAGTTTAGTTCTTGTGTATCATGCCTCGTTTTACTTACTGTCTTAGTCTGTAGATTATGTTATGTCTGGTGTCTATATTGTCTTGTGGGTTCCTGTTTTATTTTGAATTCACTGCCCTGGTGTATCTGGTCTTGTTTTACTTCCTGTCTTTGTCTTGTTTCCCGCTTTTGTAATTGTTTTCCCCGCCCTAATTGTTTCCACCTGTTTCCCCTTACCTGTTGTGTATATATAGTCTGCGTTTCCCCTTGTCCAGTGTCAGTTCGTTTTTGTCTTATGCTTTCGTCTCATGCCCTTGTCTCATCACGTCTTGTATCTCACGTCAGGTTGTGTACTTCCGTTAATCCCCAGGTCAGGTTTTGTATTAATTCGTTACTTTGTTTCTTGTTAGGTTTTGTTCATCGCTTAGTCTTTTTCCTTGTAAGAGTGATTTTGTGTTCACGTTTTGTAACTTTTGTTTTAGTGCCTTTTTCCCCTTTATGGGTGATCTTTTGCTTGTTACTTTGTCCAGTTGGTTTGCCTTCCTCCTCCGTGAGTGATTTTCTGTTTGTTACTTTGAATAAATAATTATTAGTTTGGACTACATCTGTGGGGTCGTGCATTTGGGTCCTAGTCTTTGCCTCCCATAGTCGTGACAGTTGAGGTTAGACAGAAAGGGAAAATGAAGCCACCCTCACCTTCTCATGTTGAGAGTCCAGTATTCGTCGCTGTCTGTTTGCCAGGGGTTGCTGGGTAGGCACGGAGCCAGAAACGGGTCGTGGTTTTTGTAGGTTGTGATGTACTTGACCAATCTGCGGAGACATTTAGACTATTATGAGACCAACAGAATCCACAGAGCCTCTAACTCAGGGTTTCCAAACAAGGACAGACATTGTTTTGACTGATCACAACACTGATAATCAAACGATCTTGTTCTCTGAATAATGAGATATTTAATTTTGTTATTACAATTAGGGGATAAAAATCACACTTGAGATAGTTTGCATGTAAGAACAATTTTTAAAGTATATTATACATAATTATGTAATAATTACAGAGGAACTTACGCTCCAAGAGACACGCTAGACTTGACCTTTGACCTCATGATGGCTTGTTGATAGAAAATGTTCTAAAATAAAAGAGGAACACAAAATGTAGTTTGCAAATGTAAAAAAAAAAAATATGAATGAATATCATTACTAATTAACTTCTGACTTACCATGCGTCTGTGCTGGTCAAAGCTGATTTTCTGATAGAAAACAAGGGGGAAAAAAAAGGTTTGTTATCATGGAAACAGTTTGTGAGGTGCAGCTGACTCATCACTGTGGACAGTCTATGACAGAGCGCACGGGAACATTAAGACACTTCAGTGTTATCTACAGAAAGCTGCTGCTGTTAAAGCACAGACAGAAGGGTGGAAAATAACTACAAACACACAGCAAAGCAGTCCCTCCAGGGTAAAGGTTACCTGAGCTCGCAAAGGTTTTTGGGATTATTGCAGCAAAATATCAATACATTCACTTCGGTTAGTTGGGACTGAGGTTTTCAATGGACTCAAATTAGGGTCAATAACATTCTGAGCCTGTAACGTGATGGTCACAAATAATTTCAAACTTTGTAGCTGTAAATCAGCCTCTGTAAATCTGTGAAATAAATTCAGTGGGACTTTCAAGTTACTGTATTTTAATTGAAAACATGTTTTGTGAATGAATGAAGAACTATACTCTCATACTTCAGCAGGGCCACAGAGACGTGGTTGGGATGGATGGATGGCAGGCAAACAAACCGCAGGGCTGTCACACCAAAACCCCCGGAGTTTGCATCCAGAGTCCCGGATGTGGTTCGGTTTAGGCAACAACAACACTCTGGTTAAAGGTTAGTGAAAGATCGTGGTTTTGGCTGAATTTCAGTGTTGTGTCAACACTTTCGTGTTGCACCACTGAGAAGACTGTCGTAGTCTTAGAGGACGCAGTCAGATTGGTGTCGCATTCGGTGCTTGGGGCACCGCCCAAGGGAGATTGATGTCACGGAGGTAAGTGTTGTCAGCTAGTCTAGTAGGTACGTGTCCTCAGGATCCTTAGGCGGGTGGTGTCCAAGGTGTGGGACTTGGCACCTTTGGCTTTGTTTTTCTCTTGCCCAGTCGGTTGTTGGCCTCGTTCAAGTCTGGGAACACATCAATCCCTAACAGCCTTCACCTTTGGTGTTAACCATTAGCGAAGCCTGTGAGAGGGCGGAGCACTTACAAAGTAGAAACAGTAGTTACTGGACGTAATACTAGTTCTGTGAGCATGTGCGTAGCCCTGTAACTGCAGGCCCAGCTTTTTAGATGTACCCTTCTGAGGCCCAAAGGGACATGAGCAGTTTATACTTATAGAACTGGTACTGTATTCAAGATGGACGATGGTGAGGGTTCTTCTGCAACACAGGTGGTTTTGCATACATACACAGCACGTTAATTATGTTATGCTAATGTTACCATTATTTTCTACAGAGTCATCAAATATGATTAAAGTCACCTGGGTCACCAAAAATCTTATTGAGCCTAATTTTGAGCCCATTGTTTACATTTAAATTGATCTGGTCTTGTATTGTGTTAGAGGTTTATTACTTTATGCAGGAATATGGTCAAATGAAGCCTTTTCCCATGTGACCAGTTTAGGACAGAATTGCTGCAGGAATTAGACAAAATTGCGAGCTCATCAAATAGTTCATTTTACGTTAATCGATTAAATTGCAACCTCGCTATTTCCTGGAGGGAGTGACTAAAGACTACATGGAACGTTAATGTACATGACTGTAGTTTACACACAAGACAGTGAAACACTGTATAGTATTTTTTTTTTCTTTTTGCTTGTTTTATCACATTACTCTTTCTTCATCAGTGTAAGGAGATCTGTTTGAAAAGAAAACAGACAGGACAAGGACAAATGCGATGAATGAAACAGGTGCTCTTTAAAGGACGCCCTAATCCTGAGAACAGGTGCAACGCCAGAGCTTTGTCTGTCTGTTGAGGCTTCAGTATCTGGTTACCTGTCTGATAGCAAAGAACGATAATTCCCAAGATTCACAGGGGAAAACAATGTGTGTGATATCCAGACAACGCTATCATCTGTGTTCCTGTGTCTACAGTCCTCTGCAAATTTAATATGAGAGTCACTGGACTGTATCTGGATATGAGAAGCACCATAAGTCTCACATCTATCAGGTCATCATCATCATCATCAGGTTTGCCAAACCTCTAGCAAGAAGAGTAGATACAACAGAGGATCCTCAAAGTTCCACCGTTTCACATTTCACTTTGAACAATAACCTTAGTGTTACCTTAAACATCAATAGAGGAATCTCCTTGACACTTTGGCAGTACTATGGGGTCATGGCCATTACACTAAAACATTTCAGAAGATGCCAAAGAGCGAAGTGACGACCAAAACCAGTTCTAACATACTCAACCTTTGGTGTCTGTACCTGGTTTTTAAATGAACAGGGGGAAAAAAAGGAAAAGGGAAGTGAGCCAGGGAGAGTCTGGGAGGTTCTGGTCTTTAAGTGGATGTGTCTGTAAACCATCACACCACTCTGCATCTTAAGCTTCAGTAAGATTCTTAAAAGACCAGCTGACCTCAATCTTTCCACTGTGCTCGTGTGTGTGTGTGTGTGTGTGTGTGTGTGTGTGTGTGTGTATACTGACCTGTTACCTCTTCTGCATTGGGATCAATAAGACGTTCTGGACCACAGTCCAATGCACTGTGAGTACGGCGCTGGACACACACACACACAGACACACAGGATAGGATCATGATAAATGTACAGTAAGTAAATTAATCCCATTACAGATAGATGCAGTCTATATAAACACACAGTCACACACACACACACACACACTGACCGGAGGCCTGTTCAGTATCCAGTAAGCTCTCTCCTGGCAGTCAAACACCACACGATCCGGCTTCTTCCTCTCCTTACCAGCCCTGATACACACACACACACACGCATACACACAAAAAAGAATGGAAAAAATCTTCAACTTGAACTGTCAAATACTAATCTTAAAATAGAGAAAACACTGAGGTTCAGTGCTGATCGGTGATGGTGTCACGTACTTGTATTGTTCAGTGGCCTGCATCACAATAAAGTCCCACTTGTGGTTCAGCCATTCATGGAGGTGGTTGTAATGTGCCTGTTTAAAACATAAATACAGTGACAACATGGAGCGACAAGTTACAAGTACAACCACTTCTCATCTCTTTCTGAAGAAAGAAACAGACACAACAAAACAGGCTTCAAGTCTCGTTTCTACGTTGTATCTAGTCTGTGCATCCAGACTTAATTACCGTTTGTATCTTTTACCATTATATAAAATGAAAGCAGTAGGTTTTTTTCCCCACATATACACACATACGCACACACGGAAGCACAAACATTTTCTGTTCTTGTGCGTGTACCTGTTCGTAGGGTTCTAGCATTCCTTTCTTGCGGATGTTCCTCTTCGCCAGGTAAATGGCTGCAATCACAGCAAAACAAAAATCATCTTGTCACTGGTTTCAAATATGCTACACAGTTAATGCGTTGCATGTCATGAAAACTTATTTTAGCCTAGGTGTTGAAATGGGAAAAAACTACTAGCCTAGAGCTATCAGGACTGAAACAAGACTAGGGTTCTGGTAGAAAACTTGTTTTGGTTAGGTAGGTTCCTATGGAGTGAAATGACTCAGACATATCTAAGTGGCAGCTTCATCAAATTCTCTAAATGCTAATTAAAGGTGTTTCAGTGCTTCCTATCTTATTTCCGTTAGCGTCAGGTACACTGCACCATCCTTTACAGAAAGAAAGGAGATAATACCTACCCAATGCCTAAGGCCTAGTCTAGTGCAAGTGCTATCTGATCCTCTTAGCACCGCGGCCGTCTCTTCCTAAATTTTTATGAATTCTACTGCACATCTGCCCTTGACCTCATGATGTTTTTCCATTAAGGTCAAGAAAAAGTGCTTAGGAAAGGACGTTTTTTAGACTTTTCAACCACAGTCTTGATCAAAACCTTGTATGTGGCTGGATCCTGTATGTTAAGTGTGCAAGCTACAGGATGTAGTAACGTGGCCCGTTATGATCCATGTTAACCAGCAGTCACTTCAAGACATTTCCAAGCTGCTGCTTGGGCTATGGCCAACGGCTGTGCTGTGATCTCAGTCACAGAGAAAGTTAGAGGATCGCTCACGTCTATGTCAGATGTGGTGCAGTCAACTGAATGAGACCCATGTTAACAATTTGAGCAACTCTTTTCTACGGAAAGTAGCAAAGGTTTGTCCAAAAAGTTGCTAGACTTGTTGCTAAGTGCTCTTTTGAAAACAAAAACAAAAAAACTCCCCTAATGACGTAAAAGAAACTGTTTGCGCTGATTCATTTTGAAAAAGCGTCAGCCAATGGGAAAACTCTGCAGCTTTCATTGTAAAGAGTCACTGAAGCTCTATTTTTCTACTGAAGGAAACATTACACCTTATATGACACAATCTACCCACCATAGTCAGAGTCTTCTGCAAACCATTTCTGCGTAGGCCAGAAGTACGGGGTCTGAAAAGATTGAAAACTGTCATTGTAGCTAACAATGAAATTACTAATTCATTAAATACTGAACACTTTGAGGCTCCATACAGACAGCTATTCTACCACCAACACATCCCTTTGTTTTGTTGAATGGATGAAGGGTAAGAACTGATACCAGCCAGTGTCACGTCTGGATAGATAGGATAATACAGAAAAAATTCTAAATTGTGAAATTCAAAATTCATACAGTTGTAAGTTGCATGTTAAGCAGGAGCAGTTCCTCATTTGTCCTGTTTGAGCAATAATGACAACTCAAGCAAAGTTCCTGCCAATTATGTCCTGTTTGTTCAAAATTCAGGAAGTCATTCATGTAAAAACAGATTTTATTCATGTTAAATATTACTCATTACAAGTCACACATAAACGTCAGAAGTAGTTTGATTTGTTAGCAGTTTTTAGCAGAAAGCTCTGCTGAGTGAGTCTGTCTAAATGATGTTTCCCTGTGATTACAGAGCGTGACACTGATTCCAACTATAGGTGGCACAGAAGAGGCGAGGATTTCGTTTTACCTGGAAGCGGTAGAGGCTGGTGTCGTTGCACAGGACCAGCTTCTTGTGGTTCTGCAGGGGGTAGATGTAGCCGTAGGCCACCAACATGGTGCCAAAGACATGAGCCTCTGGAACGACACAGACAGGAACAGGAAATGAATGGCATGAAGCAGCTGACAACATCTGGATGCTGCTGTTTCTGCTGCTGTCTTTCTTCAATAACTGATGTGTGTGGAGGTGTCGTGTTTTATTAAGTCTTTGATTTTTCATAGTTTACAGACTCTACCTTCTGTTGGGGTCTTCATTTTGTTGGCAATCCATGCAATTATGTCCTGACCTGTGCAGAAACACAGAGAAGAGCTGAAACACTGCTCAGACTCTACACTCACAGTTAACCAAATAGCTATAACTATCAGTTTTCTACCAGTAAAAGTCAGTTAAGAGACCTGACACCATATCAATAAACTCAAAGTAGAAAAAAGTAAAAACATTATTAACTTTGTACAATAGTAAAAAGTCAATTTTAAAAATTAGCGTTAGCCTTAGTTTAGCATGCTAGCATGCTAACAAATGCTAATTTTCACAAAGGGCAGCTCAGGCTATCCATCCAATAGTTGTTGAGATATTTTAGTCTGAGCTAAACCAGATGAACTGGATAAACTACATTGCGTGGCTGAAAACATGCAAACTGGATGCTAGTCAGCGAACTCCCAACATGATGATGATGGTGGATTCAAAGAGTTCAGAAGCAGAGTTTAAGCATAAGAATGACTGAATTCTAGCTCAGAGGACGTGAGCTTGACCTTAAAAGAGCTAACTGCTGCGTGTAGTGCACACGGCCATGTTGCACCAACTACAGGATGGTGATTGCAGTTTGTGATTATCGTGCTGACTGCTTTGTGTTTGGCCATGCTGGAAGATGTCAAGTTTGAAAAAAATATATATAAGGGAATTGAAAAAAATACATTTTATTATTGATTAAGTTCGGAAATGTTTACAAGCAGCCACCATCAGCTTCATTTTAAAAGCAAATTGATCGTCATGGCATCACATATTGAGTTAATTATAGGGATGATGGAGGACAAAATAACAGGCAGCGGCACCCAGGAGACAGAACAACACATTAGAATAACTAAAGGTATCAGCCATTCAAGATGGATCACACCACTTGGCTTCTGTACTAACCAATTATCTTGTAAACTGTTCCTCACAGCAGGAGGTGCTGATACAATACTCAGACCACCTTGGTTCACATGGTGGGTTTGGCCCATGTATCCACACTGACTTTTCCCTTGCTGGTCTTAGACCAGATTAAAAAGCTACTTTGGCTCCTAAAGCACAGTCCAGATCTCATCCAATTGTGGGTTGCCTTATTTAGCCTGTGTTAGGAGCTTAGACCGTCAAGGCAGCCTGTCAGAGGCTTCACACAGCCTGTGCTTTAAATAATGCAGGGGCCGTGTGCTGTCATTGCTGTCAAGAGAAATTTATAGTGATTTTATCATCGAACAATAAATGCTTTGGCTAGTTTTGTCTCCATTATGGGAGCTGACTACAACATTTGACAAGACCTAAAATTAAAGGTCAGTGAACAGGGACATGGAGGCTCAGAAATAACAGACCCTTAACAAGTCAAGCTGTTCTTAATAATCAGTATAATCCAGTCAGAGCTGATGAAAGAACACTGAAATCTGAAAATGTATTTATCAAAATCTAAAACAAACAAAACAAAACAAAGATTATACCATAGATATGTGGATTAAAAACAGTAATTAACTTTTTTTTGGTACATAACACAAACTTAAAGCCACATCATTGATTGTTTTGGCCACTGGGGGGCAGCACAACAAGCTGAAAACGTAACATGACACACCTTATAAAGTAGCATTCAACTGCACATTTACACATCCAGCTGACACTGAGCAACATTAGCCTTTATTTGGCAATGTTTATATCCATCCATCATTAATGTAGGCCCATTATTCATTCTCTGTGGAAGACAAGTTTCTGTGGGTTTGTCACCTTAGTATAAAAATGTAGATAAGAGTAGCTTTAAAGAAATCTGCCCTTATTTTGACCGTAGTTTAGCTTGGAGGAAACTACAGAGTTTGAGTTTCAATTAGCAGATTAGCAGGTTAAAATTAGCAGAAGAAGTGATGCTAGTCCTTAAGTTGTTATGTATCAAGTTTATGAACTAAAATCAAAGATAAAGTTGGTCAAACCTGTGTATGTGTGTGCACATGTCTGCCTATGGGTGTGTGGACACGTTTTGGCTGGTTCTCACTTTCTGACACACCTTCAAAGGGCTGTTTGAGGGTAAAGACTTGGTTTTAGAGTTCAGGTCAGAATTAGGGTTAAGTCAGGGTTAGAGTAAGGGTTGAGGTTAGGCATTCAGTTATGATGGTTAAGGGTATGATTGGGGGCGTGTGTGTGTGTGTCTCACCACTGATCACATGTGGGATGGTAGTGACGTTGAGTTTCTGCTCTGAGCCTTTCACTCCACTTTTCGGGTCCTGCATTTCCACAACCATGGTCTCCAGCTGGAAGCAGAAAGGAAACAGGAACCAGGGTTTATTTATATGAACCAAAGAATACTGAGAATCATCAAACACACTATAATAATCCCACTCACAGATATCCAGCCACAGATATATCCATATTCCAGTCAGGAAATGAAAAGCACAAGCCACAACATGAACACTGGTAAATGTATTATTTCTTTAAAATTCTTTATTTTACCAGTGAGCAGGAATGAGCAGGAATTTAAATCAGAATGTCATTTAAAAAACTGTGGGAAGATTTATATATTTTTCAAGTAATTATATAAACATTAAACAGTCTAAAAGCATATTTTAAATGACATTATATATGTATGGTTAATGTTGTCTGGTGCATATATGAGAAACACTGCCAAATACAGTATTACCTTCAAATACCTGTAAATGCATGATTAAAACGCCACTGTCATTGCTATTTCCATTGTAAATCCAAAGTCTCCTCATCTGGCATATCTGAGTAATCATTAATTTGATGGAAGTATTCAATAGAGCACATCTGATAAATTGGCAATAAATCTAAATAGAAACAAATCTATTTCTGAAAATATTGAGTAGGAGAAACACAAGTGCTAAAAAAAAAAACACCTGTAATTTTTTTCGTTTCATTTCTTTTTCTCAACTTAAACGTCAGATGTCAAATGTAAAGTCAAATTTAACTAGAATAACAAAAAGAAAATTACCAAAAGTTTATACAGAGCTGAAACACTAAATAAAACCTGACCAATAACAATAATGATGCTACCCGCTCACCTTTTTGAGGCAGTGTATACGGGGCCGGAGTTGTTGGCCCCGGTCAGGACGAGCTGTTCTAATTGTCATATTTGCAGACAGATGAAGACCAAATCAGATGGAGAAAAAAAAAAATTAAATCCTGGTGTGAAATATTCCAGTTATAATGTATGTACTAGCTGACAGAGAAGTATGTGCATGCAGTGGATGTGAACACACTCCTCCTGTGTGGGGATTGTAAAACAGGATGGGAGGGATGGATTTATCCACCAATCAGCTGTGGGAAACGTCTGCTCTTATCCCCCCGGCAATTACGGAGAAAAGCCTGCCCGGGTGGTTCTTAAATTAACTTCTGTGAACAGAGAGTCATGACAGACCCAGTGCCAGAGCTGGAGCATTCAGTTTAGGTGGCTTTGTTTGGAGGCTGGAGACTTTTCATACTCACCACAGACTTTAAGGGTTGTTTGATTAGCTGATATATTAGAATATAATTATTAATTAATTTACTATTATTATGCATTTAAATGATGCATTATGTAAAAAGACAAACGGGTAAGAAAAACAAGTTAAACTGCTATGCTATGCTATTTTTTCTTGGTGAGAGTTAGATGTTCAGAGTAATATTCAGACTACAGCTGTACTGTGAATGTGTAGCTTCAGGCAGTTAATAGCTAGCCTGACTCTGTGCAAAGTAACAAAACCTATCCACCAGCAACTGGTTTACCTGTTTAATAAGTACAAAATTGAATTGTAAAAACTGATTTTTTTCATGGGTTAGGTGCATAGACTGTATTAAAAAAAAGGTGTCTTGGCTGGGTGCAGTAACTTCCTGGAGTTTACAAGCCCTTCAATCCTCAATGTGTCATTTTACATTTCAGTTTTTGTGTGGATTAACCAAACAATAGATACTGTGATACTGGGGTGAGCTTTAGAGATGCTGGTAAGTGCATATGATCACCTTTGGACACTGCCAGGATAGCTGTTTCCCCATCCTCCACTGTTTATACTAAGCTAAGCTAAGCTAAGCTAAGCTAAGCTAAGCTAAGCTAAGCTAACTGCTGGCAGTAGCTTCGTATTTACAGTACAGACATGAAAGTGATATTAATCTTTTCATCTTTCGGGAAAGAGAGCATCCTAACCATATTTCCCAAAAATGTCAAAATAATCATTTAATATTGTAATAATTTTCTTGTTATGTCTTATAATAAAAATATATGTGAATAAATTGCATTTCCAAATTTAAGAGCGGAAGTTGAAATTCTGTGTTAAGTAATCATAACATAATATGCAGCAAAATCTGTTTTTTCAAATAATAATTACAACTGCAGGTCATACTGTGTTACCAACTTATAATTTTACATAGTAAGTCATAATAGATCACTTTCAGGTGTGACTCTGCCATAAGCAAACCTGGATTTTTAGCTACTCACAATGCCCAGTACTGCTCTTAGGTAGCGGCATAGCATATTTAATTGTAACCCTCATGCATTAACCTGGTCATGAAGTCATGAGCTACTGTACTAGAATGAATTATTCTATATATGTATACTCGGTGTATTTTGAAATACCTGCTCAAAAGTACACAGATAGATGATGCTACATGAATCTGTGCGACCCGCCCAAACCGTGAAGCGTGGGCGCGCTCTCGTTCCTTTTCGTGAGCGTGCCTCGCCCGCCACTGTACCTCAAGACTTGTGATGGCTTCATGTGTGTGGGAAATATTTTATTTTGGAGCACATAAACTGAATTAAACTGTCAAAAATAGGTTCATTCGAACCTCATTTGATAAAACCATTCTGTACACCTCGACATGTTAAACACGCATGGTTTTAAGATAGATTATTGTAAATGTTCTAACTAAATTACACATTCCAGGAAGAGGTCATGGGTTTGGCTGTATGTGATGACAGTTTACTATTGTACATGTTATTTATGCACTGGTGTATACAGAATTTAGTTTATTGGAAAAGTCAAGGTATTTTGCTTAGAAAGAAAGTTCCCGCGCAGCATTCACCAAAATCTGAACGTTCAGCTTCAGTTCACATAGCTATTTACAGACTGGATTTTGGTGGTTGAAAGTTGAGGTGAGCGTTACATCGTAATAGATTCCGACGACACGTGAATGCAGCAGCGGGCAGGGGAGAGCTCAGCCCTGTAGTCCTCGCTGTCTGTATCGATGAAGTTGTTTCAAAGATGGCGGATTTCCTGCCGTCCCGCTCCGTTTTATCTGTATGTTTCCCTAACTGTCTCCTCACGAGTGGCGAGGCAGAACAGTTACGGAAATCTAAAGAGATAGATAAATGTATTAATCGAGATAAGACTTATGTTAAAAGGCTAGTAAAGATCCTATTACTTGGAGCAGGCGAGAGCGGCAAGTCCACTTTCCTCAAGCAGATGCGCATTATCCATGGGCAGGACTTCGATCAGAAGGCCAAAGAAGAATTCAGAGCCACGATTTTTAGTAATGTTATAAAAGGTAAGGTCACACCGAGCACACACTGGATTTCATATGTTGAAACAGGCTTGTTTTGACCTCTGTATCGGTTGGCTACTTCAGAGTCCAAGGACTATTGAGTGGGAAGTTGGTAGCCATGCTAGCTGCAGCTGAACCGACTGGAGCACTTTTCTGTATTCGGCAAAGCTAGTCTGGTTAGCTGATTAAGCGACCAAGAAACGCCCATGTTATTTGTGTTTGTCTGTACGGTGTGTCTGGATGGAACGGTAGCGCATGCAGTGGGGTCATTGTTTGTGTTTATTCAGAGCTTCTCAGTTATAATTAATGCTCTCTTTTCTTAGTGTTGAATCGCACATAGCGTACACAATGGTTTGACATAGTCGCAGTGTTCCTCATGGTTGCTGTTAACATCGAAACATGCCACTTATTCTTATGTAGAGAGAGAACATGACACCAAAATGTGCTTGTTTATTGTAAACTTAGTTATCATCAGTTAAGACCAGGGGCAGGTCTCTCCAAGGGAATAACAGCATGGCTGACCGCTGTGAACATTTTCTTAACGTTGACAGACACATTGGTAATACAACGGCACCCTCAGCCAACCTGGTCTGAAATTTACTAGAAAAGCCATACGTAATTTTATAAATGATCTTTTTTTTTTAAAAAGATATGTAACTGTGGTTGCGGGTTTGATATCTGTACGGTGCTTAAATATTAAATGTTACCGCTTTGTGAGTGAAGTCTGGTTTCTCCAAACAGTAGAAACCCACCCGTCTGAGCTGAGTTTATGAAAAGTGAGAATTTGAGTGAAATTGAATGTTACAGTGAAGAAGAAACATATTGGTCAGTGTTTCCAGCTGTCATCTGTAGACAGGCTTTCAGCAGGGAACCAGTCAAGTTGTGCGTTGGCTCATGATGTACCCAAAACAATGCATAACGTTGCATCATGGGACAGTAAACTTTTAGTGTTAACCACTGTCAGTGTGGAGGGAAAACACATACAGCTACCTGAGCTGTTGAATTCAGTCAGAGCAAATAGAGAAGTGAAACCCACATAGTGAATCAGATCATTTAACGTGGGGTGTCCCACGCTTGCTCTGCTGGGGAAACCCAGTGATTTCATTTCTGGTTGTGCAGCCTTTTCAACCGTGTTTGTTAGCTTCCCCCAGTACTGAGCTACAGCTGTTCACAAATTCGTGTTGTGATGTTGCTTGTTTTTTCATTTGCTCTTAAGTTTCATGAGAACATGAGTGTTTGCCTGTTCGCCTGTCATCATCTCCCACTGCTTGCATGACAACACTAATCTACCCATCTTTTATACAACCAGCAACACAACAAACAACATAGCTTATCTTTTGTTATATGTTCAGTAAGTGCCTGCTTCTGTTTACCTGTCCGTGTCCTGGTGTGAAACCGATTTTAAGTGGGTAAAAAAATGGTGCTACTCATTGCTTCCTGTGGCTGCTTGGCAGTAAAAGGCAGTTCTCTTCACAGGAAAGCTTTTACTGTGAAAGTCAGCTACAGGAAGTTTGCTCTCTTGTTTCTCTGTTTTTGCCCATGATGCTTTGATGATTTGTAGTAGTTTGTCGTACATTATTAACATGAGTAGTTTCCAGCCATAGTCGAATTACACCACATCTGCCAATCAGGCCAATTAAGCTCTTCCAATGTACAGACTTTTGTCCTGGGGTGTAAGTAGACACTTGTGTTGGCTCTGTGACACATTGCCTTGCTAGTCATTTTCTCCCCTTACCAATGATGAGCTTCTCTAAGAGGGTTTATCAGTTTGGAGCTGATACAGGCTGCAAAAACCACAAACCAAATTATGTGTTACAGTCATCATTTTGTAATAACTATGGTTAAATGGCAGTTGAACTGTTTTGACATACGTGGGGGAAAGGATGCACTTTGCCTCAGCTGGCTTATGCTCCTCTCTGCCTTCTCAGACACTCCCTGACGTATGTCAACACAGCTAGGTAGAATAAACAGCTCTTCCAATAGCACAAATATATAGATTAGTTCAAACTCCACGGCTGTTGGACTGAAGCAGTTAGTCAGCTAGTTAGCTAGCTATTTAGTTAGCTCTGCATGGCACTTCTCTGTAGTTTTGTCAGAAGGGACTCACCGGTGGCAGAGTGCTGATATATTACAGATATGGTTGCTCATCTCGGTGATGTTAATAAATCAATATTTGTATTTATATTTCACATTCAGATTTATTTCTAGACGTGTACTGAAGTGAGTCAGCTACAAGCTGGAAGTCTGTTGTTAGGGAATGTATCGAACCATCGTTCAGTGTTTGAAACAGTGTCATCAATCATCACAGTGTGTCACAAAGTGGAAATAAACAATGGTTGTCAAGTCACTGATCACCCAGGCCGATGGCACGACGACCCTCAGGTGGCTGTGCTCCTTCCAGTTGCTGTCATGTGACTTGACCTGGAAACAGAGCTGCTGTTTTGGTTTGACTTGACTGCTATTGACTGATGGTTGCGACCAGGCAAAATATGAACATTACTGCACTCTTTAAATTGTCTTTACGCAGCATTATGGGTGACCCTTACTATTTACAGACATTTCACTGGGATCAGCATTTGTTTGGGTGCTGATTTGACTCCCCATCTTCAAGATTTGGTAACAGTATACACTGCTGCTTCTTTTGGTGTTTGTTCAGTTCACAATTTAGAGTGTTCAGTTCAGCATCAGCACTGCGTTAAACAACACAACCCCCCCCCCCCCCCCCTCCCCCATTCCTTTCAATCAATTTGTTTTGTTGCACTTAAGTAGCCTGGTTACTGACAGCATCCTGTGGTAATCTGATTTCTTAAACCTCACGCATTTTCCATGTTCTGTTCTTGGAATAAGGGACTGCAGAAACCTGATTTCCCAGCTAGACTTCCCCTGGAGAAAATAACACTTCTGTGGATGGGCATGTGGATGAGGTCATTACTTTGGAGGGGCATTTCAAGCAAAAATACTATTTGATATTCACTGGGAAACTGTTTGAACATTGTTCGAAGACAGTTCTGGTTTCTTATGTTCATATAAACCTACTGAATGAAACCGTGGTCTTGGCCCCGTTGGGGGTGCGGTTACGGACAAAACACATGCAAGTTCACATTCATGATGGATGACTTTGTAAAGTGAACAGCAGATGGGCTCTCCCCTTCAATGTTGATGATTCATCTTGACTTCATCATCAAGTGAGAAGCAGCTGTGTAGAACCTAATTTTAGGTTTCACAGTCTTTCTGTTTGCTGCTCCTGCGCTCGCAGCTTCGGCGCTAAATGTTAGCAATGTTGGCTAAACTCATTTTGAACCAGGCACTGACACCACGTCCTCCTCAGCCATTCAGTGTGACCAGCAGTGCTGTCAGAAGCCATGCAGGAGAGACATTAGGTTTTTATGACCAAACTGTGACCACGATGTAATTTTGATTTATTGTGACAGTGTGGAAATGTGATGAGAGGAGTGCTCCGAAGGTCCACTGAACAGTCCAGTTGGCATGGACAGTGTAATGAAGAAAAAGAAACATCAGAAACAATGTTAAGTACGTATAAAAACACAGTTGATTTGGAAAATGAGGATTCAGGTCCAGCCTAGAATGGCATGATTTGAACTGGCCATTGTTACGATGAAACACAAAACGTTTGTCACCATGCCAGAGGTACAGAATCCTCCTTCTGGTTTCTGGTGGGCCTGAATATGTGTTGCTCAAGTCAACTTTCCCAGATCCTATTTCATTTAGCCCCTGGTGTTGCTTTTATGCAGCCCTGTTTTCATTCTTAAATGCTTGGTAAGTAATTGGTGGCAGCTTTACTATTCAAATGTCCTCTGGGGACTTCACTTATGTTAGGTCACTGTGTCTCAGGCTGATCTCGAATCCGATCGCTCCTCCTTTTCTTCCCCTCTTTTATAGTGTTGATACCTTTGCGATGGCAACACAGGTACTCTCCAAATGTTAGTTTGTAAGTCTTAATTGGGTGGAGATTTACCCAGGCAGTTAGATCTAGTTGTAAAATGTTGATGGAGACACCAGTGCGGAGATGGGGTGGGGGCAGCAAAATAAGTGCTAAACAGGGAAGTGTGATATGTGAGGCTGGAAAGGCTTGCTCAGCTTCAGTCAGGGGGAAGTAAGTGACGATTGACGTGGTTAAACCGAAAAGGAAACTTTTGGTGTCGGTGTCATTTCAGGATAAAGAGTTAAATCAGTAGCAGAGTTGGTAGGCGGAGGGTGGAAGTGAACGCAGAGGGGAAGCAGCATCGGAGTGTTTCTGTGATCTTTCTGTGATGTACTGTTGACATACAGATCACACATGTGGTTTTGTGTCGCAAGTTAACCCAAAAAAAAAAAAGTTAAACAATGTCTTGATTTGTTACGCTGTGGTGAGATCATCCAGCATGATAAGAGCATGCCATTGATGAAACTATAACAGGTCCCTGTACCACATGTTAGCCTGTAAACACAAAGAGCAAAACTGTTGTTTTGTAAATAACAAAACGTCTACGACCTGTTCTTGGAAACAGCAATGTGGCTGATAGTTTAGCTTGTGTGGTGTGATCTACAGGAATCACTGTCCTGGCTTGTATCTTGGTGAGGCACATGTATTTCTGAATTGTATACAATTCTAATAGTCTGGTTGTCTTTTGAAGTAAGCGTTTCACGTTTAGAACAATAAAATGAATACGTTCACCTCAGTTCTGCTTCCTCCGGCCCCTCTGTATGTTGGTTCTCTCACACATCTGACAGCTGTTCCGCAACTCTGTCTGCCTTGAAGCTATTTGTTTCCACAAGGGGACAGTCAAAGATGGTGAGAATGTTTTAAGCTTAATGTTAATCAGAACGAGACACTCCCCCTTCTTGATTGGGGTCAGTTTAGACCTGTGGCAATTAGTCGATTCATTGATTAGACAATCAACAAAAAATAAATCCACAACTATTTCAGTAATCATTGAAGACATTTGAAGACATCATCACTGGTTGCAGTAAATTATAAGTATGAAAATAAGTCATTTGTAAAATACATTGCAACCCTAGTTTAGTTCAATAAATCAATGGAGAAATTAACTGAATTTGATTTGATATAAACAGACTTTGTTCAACGTACTGACAAACTTGTTGCTCTGTGTAATGTGTGGGTCATTGTTATGGATATACTCAGTTTTCTAATTCTGAAATATTAAACCTCTAATGAAATACTTAGCTATCATTGGAGATTCACTGCTCCCATTCACTGGGTTGGTATTTGTCCCAGTACTGACTTTATTAAATGGTCAGATGTGACTGTCAACTGAGCATCTCAATGGTTTTATCTCACTGTGACCACCCTGTCCAGTGCAGCCAGCTCTGTAGTCAGTTACTACCAGTCTTGCCGTGTCTCATCCATTCACTTGCATTTATATATTGCTAGCATGGCGATGCTAACGTATTGTGTTTTTTTGAAAGACAAAATATTCAATCACAGAGAGCGTTTGATGGATAATTAGCTTCTCGTTATTGACTTCAGGTTTCGGCTTTTAAACACTTGTGCTTTCACTGATCTAAAACCAGAACTGTGTGAAGAGGATGTGAGCGGAGCTGCAGAGTAGGGCCAACTTCTTTGTTTGCCTCCCTAATGTGTAACCCACAGCTGATTTATGCTGCTCCTGGTGTGCGGTGAAACTGTCATGGCTGACCAGATGAGGCACATGTGCCTTGTCTACACTTGTTCTGAAGTCAGCACGAAAGCTTCCAGTGTTTGTATGATTCTGTGTTGTGGTGCAGTGTGGACCAGCCTGCTGGTCTGAGCTGGATCCTTGAAAAATGCCAGAGCTTGCTCTAAAGCTACGCTAGCAAATGACCAGGATGCCTTGATTCTACTGAATCATTTTAGGTTTCTGTAAATTGCATCGGAGTTTGATAACATTTTGTCTAAACTGAATCCAGTAGGGCTGTTCCCAAGTCAGGGTCTTCAGTCGGTTCTTCTATCTGAGGCATTGACTCGGCCGGGTGGGCTGCCGTCACTTCATTGCACCTTATTTACAGCCGCCCCACTCCACTCTCCTCTACATGACTCTCATGTTTGTCTTTGTCCGTCATATGGGAAGTGAAAAACATCAGATTTCCAGGCAGTCTGAGAAAGTAAAAGTCGGCATCTTGGTGTTGTGAAATCCTACCGTGTCGCAGAGCACTTCTCCTGCCTGGGATGCTGACAGCGCTGTCAACCAGACATCGAAGTGGCCAACAGACAT
Organism: Toxotes jaculatrix; assembly: GCF_017976425.1. Lineage (NCBI taxonomy): Eukaryota > Metazoa > Chordata > Actinopteri > Toxotidae > Toxotes > Toxotes jaculatrix. The sequence continues at coordinate 20,794,044 of NC_054411.1, read as the reverse complement.
GAGTTGCGTTGCCCTGCCTCGCACTGTCCGTCTTCACGGTACCGCCCATTTCCATCGCCTGTCTCCGCTTCCATCACAGTTAGTTTTGTGGGTCGGTTTGTTTTTAGGGGACAGCGCCAGAATGACCTGCCATTTTCATTGTAACCCGTGAAAGCGATGATCAGCACTGGCTAAAAATGAAAAGCTGCTGCCTGAGTGTGTTTACACGGAGCTTTGCTAATGAACATGACAGAGCCAGGGATGGGTGAGGACAGGATGTTATCTCATCAATACTCTTTATCAGTCTGATGCTTTATTGATGCTCTTAATGGTTCTTTTCTATCACTCAAGTAAATGAATATAAAAACAAGCAGGATTATCATTTCTTTATATCTTAAATATTGTAAAACATTCATTAACAGTAACAGCAAAGTCACTATATAACCTCAAAAACATCTCATTGGAATGAAATGTAAAAACTTAATAAAATAAGTGAACAAATAAATGATTTGATTTCACAGCTGGGCCCGTCCCGCTGGTGGAGAGAGGCAGGAGGGACTGGTTTGGGCTGGGGGGGGGGGTGGGTACATCCCAGACAGAAAGTCTACAAGAACACGCTCAGATTTAAGATATGTGGTGAGTTAGGCTAAACATTTAGGCTGAATTCAGTCTATCATTCTAGGCTGTTTATAGTAATTAGCTATTAGCCTAACAAGCTTGTTGTGCTTAACAGATACCGGCGGCAGTGGGTGGGAGACTGCCGGGGCAAAGCTGAAAATATCTCTTTTCTGCAAGTTCATGCTTCTTTAATGATGTTTTGATAATGTACTCAAGTTGTTTTTGTTTTACTAGCAACGGTTTTATTTCACGTACAGCAACAATCATAGCTGCTGTCAACGCAAATGCTGTCCACCCCGTCCAAGTGGATGAGCTGAGCCCCACCCTCGCTCAGAGACAGCCAGAGAGGAGATGCTGCACGCACCATAAACAGCTGTTTACAGCATAAACAGCTTTTCTGATCTGTTCATCTCACTCACTGGTCCCTCCTGGTACCACTGAAATACACACAGACATGAGTCACATTAGTCTGTGGATCCAGAAGCATGACTTGACTATTATTAATATAACTAAAGTTAACAGAAAAGAAACCAGCCGGTGTTCAACCCAGGTTATGATCAGAGGAACAGATCCAAAGCTTGAATCACCAGAGAAAGTGCAAATGATGATGAGCAGTGAATAAATTTATGGGTGAAGTTTTATTTCTGTGAAATGTTGCAAACAGAAAGACCCTGAAAAAGAAGCACAAGTGAATTTGTCTTTCAGATCCACCGAACTCCTGTAGTGTTGTAGTGAAAGAGGGGGTGACATGCAACAAGTGTCTGTCAGTAATCGGCAGTCAGCAGGCTATTGTTTGATATCTTCTGCTGCTGTAGTTATATATGTATTAAACTGTGAATATTGAGCATCTCTGACACAGAAATCCTCCAGAATGAGAGTTTGATTTAATCTCATTTTCAGGTTGAGGCCACAGGTTGTGAAGATGAATTAGGTTGCCACTCAAAACTGTGTCAGCTTGCAGCTGGGTCTTTTCAGTTATTTACAGTTTTAGCAATGCTCAGACACTGATCAGTGAACATTAAAGGGTTTGCTAATAGGGTTGAAAGGACTGGGATTAAATGAACAAATGCAGTACTGGATTAAAATTGTCTAAAATTCTTGTTTGGTTTCCGTTGCATCTCATGTTTCAGAGTTCTTGAGTAATCTCATATTTAAGCTTTTCTCCATGTCTTATACATATTGTTAAATATAGACTCTTATTTTTTGCACTTTAATTTTCACTCATGGCCCTAAATCTTTTCATTTACGGATACTGGTGCCCCTAAAAATAAATGTAAACACAGAGCTTTCCTGAGTGTGTATAATTCAATTTGTTCCATATTAGTATTAAAGCATTGGTTTGAGTCTGGTATCCTGTTATCTGTCCTATGAAAGACACGAATGTTCAGCTGCATCATTTCCAGTCCAGAGCAGACACAGAGAACTGCAATGAAAGCTGCATCTCGGCACAGGAACTGAAGATATGTAGACAGATACAACACACTCATCCTTGAGCTGTCAGCTCTCACACACACACACACACACACACACACACCCTGCAGACAGCTGGATTAACCTGCTGTCTGCAGGTTAATCCAGACACACACACACACCCTGCAGACAGCTGGATTAACCTGCGTGTTGGGGAACAGAGCACATTGTCAGAGCTGTCTTGTTTGAAGGGGTGAAGCAGAGTTCACAGAGCAGTAAAGTAAACTCAGCGCCTCAGCTTTGCTGCCCCTATCTGCTCAGTGGGCTGCCAGCGTCAAACCAAAACGAGGCAGTTACGGACACGCTGCAGGCTTTGTGATGATGAAACCAAGGGCGCGATCGGTCTCGCTCCTGCATTAAACTCGCTCACGTGACTTTGCTCGGCTGTGTGAAGCCTGAAACCCGCTCTTTGCTGCTCGTGGCTGATCGAGCTGCTTCCTTCTGTTGAGCACAAACAGGCTTGAATCACTATACTGTTTTTTTTTTTGTTTGTTTTTTTGTCCTCTCACATCAGCACCTGTTTGTCATGACTCTTCCCAACTTGTAAACATTTTTTGTTTTTGTGCTGGTCGGATTAATTACTGCAAAGCCAACCTACACTCATTCTCGCCTGCTCTCACGTTAAATGTCTTTGCTGTGTGATATAGTGCCTCGGCTAATTTCCCCTGAAACTTTTGTGTCTCTGGAGTCTGTTGTCGTGACTTATTGTTGATATTTATAATAATAGTAAGTGTTTCAAACTGGAGATATGGAGATTTAAAGTCATGGACCTTTTACCAGGTGGGGAGGATCTTATACAACGCCCCATTGAGTCACAGGACAAAAACCTGCAGTGTGTCCTGACAGTAACAGGTCTTTGTCAGGAAAAAGACGATGGTAGTAAGAATGACTGACACTTTCCTTATCACTCTGGACTTGTACCATTTTCTTGTTGACCTGCATTCTCACTAGAATTATTAATAAACATTGTTTTTGTGATAAATCCCACCTTCGTGAAGGTTTTAATTTTTGATTTTTGTTGAAACTGTTTTGAAGAGGTGTTCAGAGGCTTCCGTCTGTGCTGCTGTTGAACTGTATCTCTATATTGATGTCTAGTATTTAGTCCTCCCACACTGATATATTTAGTGTGGACAAACACAGACAGCACCTCATATGCTCAGAGAGCACACAATAAACAGTATTCTGTGTTGCAGATTCTAAGTTAGGCTGATCTGCATCATTGTCAGTGTTGTGATCTGTTTGTTTTTGTTTTTTTAAATAGGCCTTTATTTGTTTACTAGTTTGCTTGCTGTTTGTATGCCCTTGACAGGAAACATATCTTAAATCTCCCATGTGATACAAGTTATTACGTGACAAGTGAGCTTTTCCCATGACAACTTGCTGGAATCGAGAGTATTGGAAACTTGAATATGGGGTTAAGGGTCAGGAAAGATTGAGACACCCTGCAGTAATCCTGTAATAAGCAGCTGTTTGTCCTCTGGTTCAGCATCACTGATATCAAGTTGTAGCCGTGCATGTGACGTGGATGTCCATTGATTTATCTGGCTAGATAATCTTTAACAAGAACAAAACAATGATGTGTGTTTCTCTCCCATCTCAGGTGTCCGAGTGTTGGTGGATGCTCGAGAGAAGCTACACATCCCATGGGGCAACCCGTCCAACCAGCAGCACGGAGACACCATGATGGCCTTTGACACTCGGTCAGCGATGGCCCACGGTCACGGCATGGTGGAGGCCAAAGTTTTTCAGCACTACCTGCCGTCCATCCGCGCCCTGTGGGCCGACCAGGGCATCCAGAACGCCTACGACCGCCGCAGGGAGTTCCAGCTGGTGAGTGTTAGCCATGTCTCCCGCTGACGTATCCCTCCAGGCTAAGGTTGGGCGATGTCCACCAAAACAGGTGTATGTGAGGTCTGTGTGGAATCCTCCAGTGAATCTGTGGTGTCTGCTGAAGAGGACAGGATTTTCACCTAGAGTTAGTTACCACGTTAAGAATCACTATATCTCTGACTCATTCATCAACCCCTGCTTCAAGTGTTGGCCCTGTGTTGCATAATGACGTTAATACTCTGTTTGACTGTGAGTGTGGGAAGTCCAGTGATTAGCTTGGAGTTCACAGGCGAGCATTGACAGTAAGAGATAAAGGCTCTTCCTCACAGTTGACTGAGCAGATCTGCAGCTGCCCAGCGCACACAGACGGATACAGACAAGCTAATGAAGGGCTGCTTCTCTCTCTCTCTCTCTCTCTCTCTCTCTCTCTCTCTCTCTCTCTCTCTCTCTCCCCCCCCTCCGCTCTCTCTGTCCTTCTGCCTCCCCACGCCCTTCCTTCCTCCCTCTCTCCCTCACTGCTCTGCCACCAGTTTAAGTTGTGGTGCAACAGTGTCTTGCTTACAGGAAAATTGTCCGTAGCTGCCCTGCAGGGAAATTGGCTCACGAAGCATCTGCGCTCAGTAATTCAGTTAGCTCACTGTGCGTTAGTCTAACTCTGATGTTGTTGTTTACAAGCTTTCCTCTACCTGCCTCTTCACGTCCTGATTTCCATTCCCCTTTTTAATTAAAACAAGTCATATGATGGAAGTGGTTGGATCATTTTTAATCTTTAGAGATAAAGCTCAGGCGTTTGATATGTGATGTCTTCAAACACGCAGCATCCAGCTCTGCCAGTTGTGTGAAGCAAACATCGCAGTGTGATTACAGGTCCGGGGAGATGAAAACTGATGACTAGGCATCGCTTCTCGCTGACCACAGGCTTTCTAGCGCTGACAGCAGAGCAGCGTCTGTGGAATGACCAGTCTTTTTAAACCAGGCTGGTCTTTGGATCAAGTTGATCATTTTGAGAGAGGAAGTCTGAGAGTGGATAAGGAAGATCAGAGCTAATGTATTAGTGGTTGGGTGGTTCTGTGAATTACCCACGAATGGCTCTAAGCCAGTGTTTCTCCGAGGCGTACTTGATTTTTCATGTTGTTGTTCGGTACAGATGATAATTGTTTGGGCTGCTAGCATCCTCCCTCACCATTTGTCGCCAGGTTGCATGCGTTGAAATAAAACACAGATTTTGGCCCGACTTTCAGGGTTGACGGCTGTCTGTCTTTGGGTTCAGAGGGATTTATAACACTTAACGTAACGAGCTGTCAACCCCCGGATGAAGACCATCAGCTGAGAGAGGTGGCTGGTGGAGGACAGGGGGGGGGGGGGGGGGGGGGGGGGGCTTTTGAAATTGGAAAATAATTTCCAAGTCTCTGTAGTATATCTTGTCTTGTTTTCGCAACAGTTAAACTGGAGGCTGATAAAAGAGTCTGCTTCCCACTGACGACATTGTAGATTTACGCTTTTTGCTTCAAGGTGATTCAGTTAACAGTTTCAGTGGGAAATGGCCGCTTTGAATCAAAAATAGGTCATTTGTGGTTTTTGAAATTAGCGGTGAGTTCTTGGTCTGAGTCTGTGAGGACAACAGAGTCAGTCGTCCATGTTACTTATGACAATGCAGATTAAACACAGAGCTCTTCTGCTAAAGTCACCATCTCTCTTCTCTTTCTCTCAGGGGGAATCGGTCAAGTATTTCCTGGACAATTTGGAAAAGCTCGGACAGTCGGTAAGTCCTGCCCACACTGCACAAGGCTCCACGAATCACAGACCCCCCCCCCCCACTCCCCAGCAGGCAGGGGTGCCTGATAGGGCCGATGGGGTGTGATAGCACTTGGCTAGTTTGTTGAAAAGAAGAAGTGAAACCGTCGTCTTCCTGTCCTCAGCCGTGTCTCCACACTGGTTTGTTCCAGTGTGCACTCGCTATTTCTCCCTGTTGCTGCCTGCCAGCACAGCTCATTGATATTGCCTACCAGCAGGCTGACTCAAATACAGCAGGTAACGCCGGGGGGTGGGGGGCATTCCAAAAATACTGTTACTCATAGCAGTAATTCAACACATTTGTGACTTTGTGGTTTTACAAATCGGGGGTCGGGTGTCACCCGAAAGCCTGATGTAATCATGTGACCACCTAAAAGCCCATGACAAATGACTAAAAGTCAATTACAAGATATAGAAGCTGAGCTAAATATTCCCTCCACACGTTGTATTCCCCCCCCCCCCCCCCACCCAGGTTCCCACTGATTAATCAGAGCCTTTCCTAAGAACTGATGGAAATGTTTCCGAAACAGAAGAAGTAGTTCAGTCAGTCAGTTTTCCAGCAGTCATCTCTGTGGGAATATACCACCAGAACTGTCCCGGATTAAAACCAGACAGTATTTCTGCTTTCACACACGCTCATTAATGACATGGACGGACTCAAGTGTCTCAAACTGGTTAAAAACGAAGCATTTCTTTGATATAAGAAAAGAGGACGTTAGATCACAGCTACATAACTACAGAAAACAACTACAAAAAAAAATGTATAAATCATTTTAAAAGACCTGAATTATAACTTGAATTTAATAATGAATTATTAAATCATTATTTATTTAATGTAAAAAGGGAACTCCATTCCAGTTTTTTTTTTTTAACCTTTGTAAGAATAAGTGAGCAACACCAGCTGTTGTAGACAGGGTTTTGTTGACGTAAGTATATGTGTGTTTGTGAATGGATGATCATTCGATAGTGGTGGTAAAACAAATATGCGTCAGAACGGGAGCGCCTGAGCGGGGATTCCCCCCCCCCCCCCGATTGAGGATAGGAAATGCGAAGGAGTTCGAACAGAAGTGTGTCACGGATTTACGAAGTGAGTGAAACATGACCGCACAGGAGCTGTTCACCCATAATATTGTGATAGAAGACGCTGCTGTCTCATCCTGTTTCCGCTTGCTCCTGTTTATGACACATCAGGTCCAGCTGCAGTCTGGTCTAATAATACGCATAATTCATTTTTGCCACAGCTCACAAGCAAACACCTGTCACCTGTCACATGACTTCCTGATTACAGCTCGTGTTTTGTTTGTAGTAAGTCAGTGTGAACATGAAATGAATGAAAAGTGAAAGGGGGGGGGGGGGGGGGGTTCGTGCCTGTAATGAGTCATCACCTCTGGAATGTTTGGAATTTGAATGTGACACACACACACACACACAGTGAAAACATGAAACATCATGTTTGGTCCCATGTAGTTAAAAATTCACTTGTTTTATTCTCCTTGGTCGGATTGGCAAAGCCTTGCCGTTGCTAAAGAGAAGTAGCCAGTCCTTCTCCCTTCACACACACACACACACACACACACACACACACACACACACACACACACACACACACACACACCGGCAGTCTTGCATTTGTTTATGTTCTCTGGTATTTTAGGAATGCAGTGTGTTAAACAGGGATGTCCCCAGATCAGCAGCATGAGAAGTGCACTGATTGTGAAGTGTGTGAGTTTGTGTGTGTGTGTTTGTTTGTGCTTAGAGATATTATATAGGTAATGTCTTTGAGTTTCTCTTGAATATACATACCATGACAAATATAAAAAATGGAATAGTTTTAACAAACTGTTGGAATTAAAGACCAAGACAAGACTGACTGAAACAAGACTGTTATCGAGGTTTTGATATAAATCTTAGTAGAGGACTGTAAAATCGGTAGAAACCTTTCTCCATAAATGTAATGATGTGCTTGCAGGACTACCTCCCCAGCCAACAGGACATCCTCCTGGCCAGAAAGCCCACTAAGGGCATCCACGAGTACGACTTTGAGATTAAGAACGTGCCCTTCAAGATGGTGGACGTGGGCGGTCAGCGCTCTGAGAGGCGGCGCTGGTTCGAATGCTTTGACTCAGTCACGTCCATCCTCTTCCTGGTCTCCTCCTCTGAATACGACCAGGTGAGTCGGCTTGAAGCCGCACAGTGCAGCGAGGACACACAAACACTGGGCGTCTAACTCCTGAATGTGGCACTGATGTATTCCACACAGACAAAGCAAAAAGGAGGATTTTAAACCAGAGCACAACATGAAAATCTGCCTTATCTCAGCTCATTATTTCTATAGATACTGTTACAGTTAAGGATAAAGCCCATAGTAGGGCTGGCTCAGGCAACTGAACCATCTCTTACTTATGCTGCTATAGGCCAAGGCTGCTGCGCACCTCTTCTCTCTTTCTCTCCTCAGACCCACTCTCACATTTATTAGCCTTTATTACATGTCATTAACTCTGTGTCCTCTCTGTCCCGCAGTCCTTTGCTTGTCTCTCTCTGGTCTCTCTGTCTCTGTACCTGTCTGCAGGTACCTCTGGCTCCGGAAGCTGCATGTTCTCTGTCTGTGGTCCTGGCTCCACCCACCTGCTGCTGCTGCTTATTGTCTGCAATGATCCATTTCTAACATATTACTACGTTTAGTGTTCCACTCTGCTACAGATACATGTTGGATTAATATTCTTTGCAGACTGTAATGTGAATAATTACCAGTCATGACAGCTTTTTGCTTCTGTGCTCTGTTTCCTATCATAACTGTAATCTGCTGAGCACACATTATCCACTAACTGTTCTGTAATCTGAATGCTGGCTCTCTAACATTGTCCACTGCCAACCCTGTTTGTATCATGTTTTATATGTTGCATGTCCTTCTCCTCCTCTCCTCCATTCCTAGCTGTCCTATCTTCCTCCTTTTCCTCCTTTCACCCAGCCCGGCCATCGGCAGGAGGGTCCCCCATCTGAGCCAGGTTCTGCTCAAGGTTTCTTCCTGTTAAAAGGGAGTTTTCCTTGCCACTGTCGCCTTAAGTGCTTGCTCTGGGATCTGGGTCTCTGTAAAGCGCTTTGAGACAATTTTGATTGTGGAAGGCGCTATATAAATAAAATAAAAATAGAATTGAATTGATCTGGATGAAATGTCTCACAGTAGAGTGAGATGAGCTCCAACGTTGATGAAGTTGTTTTTCTGACTTTTAATTTGAAAGTTTTCTTTTAATGATAACCCCAGTCTTCCTCAACATACCAACAGGAAGGTTTCCTGGATAAATTAGAAATATTTGAATATAGTAGTAGATCTTTCCAAGTCCAGAATGTTAACCTAAACTTTCTTTCTTGTGTTTACACTGTTATTTACAAGCCTTGTTGTTTTGGTGATTCGTCATCATTTTCATTTTCATGTGTGCTGTTTAGTAAGTGCATGAAGTGAGCAGTTGTGGGACAGACAACAATGGGGGAAGTGTTGCTGATATTGTCCTATGGTCAATAGGACTCATTTTACTAGATGAAGTTGTCAATCAAGTTTCATCTGGAAATGCAGGAAGGTTTCTGAGTCCTTACAGATGTTACAGGATAAAGCTGCTGCAAGTGGTGAAGGCCTATAAGTAAACTTGGCCGTAGTTGGAAGGCAGATCTTCCAACAGAGCTTCGCTTCTATTCTTTGTGCAGAGCACAAATATGTAGCTGCAACTTTTACCAGACACATAATGTCACAGTCACCTTTGACCCCAGCACACATGCCTGCATTCTAACACCTCCAGGTGCTGATGGAGGACCGGCAGACCAACCGGCTGAGAGAGTCCCTCAACATTTTTGAGACCATCGTCAACAACCGGGTTTTCAGCAACGTCTCCATCATCCTGTTCCTGAACAAGACGGACCTGCTGGAGGAGAAGGTGAAGCAGGTGTCTATCAAAGACTACTTCCCGGAGTTCTCGGGCGACCCCACGAGCCTGGTGGACGTCCAGCGCTTCCTGGTGGAGTGCTTCCGCAAGAAGCGCCGCGAGCAGCAGCAGAAGCCGCTGTACCACCACTTCACTACGGCCATCAACACTGAGAACATCAGGCTGGTGTTCCGGGATGTCAAGGACACCATCCTTCACGACAACCTCAAGCAGCTGATGCTGCAGTGAGGGGACTGGGCCAGGAGGAGGTGGAGGCAGCAGACGGAAAGTGGGCGTCAAGGGGTGCCCTTTTTCCTTACCCTTCCTGCCACCACCAGCCTGTAAGGGGAGCGGGCAGTGTCACTTTTGAACTTTGACTGTGTATTAAAGCCACCACTACTACCGCCACCCCCCCTCCACACACACACACACAGACACACACACACACTTGTTCTCTGCCTTACTGAGCTTGTTCACTGTGACTTATAACAGCTGCCTTTGGCTCAGAGTCCCGATCACCGTTTGACCCTTTAAACCACTGTAAATGACCTCTAACCCCCACTCTCTGCGGTGGACCTTCCTGATATCTTTTCTGGTATATCCTCCCTATGTGTTGCTCTGATTCACATCCACACACTGTCCTTCCTTCTGTGCTGCTCTGACCTCTGTTGATAGGGATGGAGAGGGGGGCAGGGCCTTGTTTTTTCTCCTGCTGGCCACACCCCCGGCAGTATCGGTGGTTCAGCAGCTGTTGCCAGGTGTTGCCTTCGTGGTGCAGAACGTCTTTTGTTTTATCTTTGGTTTTACACCTGCTTTCCACCGGCGCTTGGTGATGACATCGCTGGGCCGAGGCGGAGATTTCCTCTGAGAGCAGTGGAACCGGACAGAACAGAGCTCACACACACACACACTCATGCACACAGCCACATAGACTTGTTTCACTATCCCCTAACCCTAATCCTAATCAAAACCCAATTCTAACCCTAAAGTCAAGTCTTACCCCTCAAACAGCAGTCTCTGCATGGGGACCACAATGGTTTAGACTTCATGGGGTTAGTGTGCAGTCCCCACCAGAAGCCTAAAGGCACACACGCACACACACACACACACACACACATAGGAATTCCTCTTCACTTAAGTCCACTTAATTCTAGTTTTCTAATCATTTTGTTTCTTTTTCTAATCTATGAATATACTGTATGTACCTATGCATTTTTTCTTTAACTTATATTTTATAGGGGTTTACACTTTGTGGATTTGTGACTGCTGATGGACTCTGTTACAGTTAATTAAGAAGGAGGGGGGGTGGGGGGGGCGCAGGTGAGAGCACAGACACAAACTAACAGACCACTTGTAAAATAAAGCTGCGTGCTGTCAGGCTAGCTAGTGCAGGTTGTATTTTGCTTTTTTTTTTTTTTTTCTTCTCAGGGCACATTGTGAACCACTTCTCTGTGACTTTGAAGTCAAGCAGGACTCTCATGCCTCTGCCCCTCCACACGTCAAATAACAGATTGTATAGTTTTGTTTGTTTTTTTCCCCTCTGAGTGTGTGTCAGTGGGGGAAAAAAAAAAAAAAAAAGAAACTCCTCGCCCCTCTAAAGCACAACTTTGGCCATCTTCAACCCGGAGCACGTTCATCATCAGGGTCTTCGTGACCCCCATTTCCCCCCCCTGTTATTAACGTGATTTGTATCTTGCTGTAAATCTGAGGGATGACCTCTGACCACAGACCTCTGCATTTCCACCTGGTATTAATAAGTAGTGTCATGATCTCAATTCTTAGCTTAATTTCTGTTTGATAACCGATCAAATCATGTGGTTGGCACGTCTGGTAGCATTCCTATCGCCATGAAAACATAATCCAGAGGCAGATCACCAGTGGTAATTGCAGGGTTACACGGGGTCATCTAAAATCTCCTCTGTAATGAGAGCGTGAACATGCACTCGTTTGCTTTGGCAGGCTTCAACAGATTTCTTGTCTGTCAGTCATGTGAATGAAGCGTAAAAGCGGTGTGGGGTGTTGCAAACTCAAGCTGAGCAGCGGAGATCCAGGAGTTCTCAGTGGTACCTGGATCTTGGAGCAAACCGTGCCACAAGGTGTAGCCTGCAAAAAAAAAAAAAAAACATCATGACCTCTAAGCACAAGCATCACGTAGTTTGACTGTTGGAATCACTGCGATCCTGTGACCGTTGTGGCCTCAGTGAATTCATTTCTCATAGGGTGACGATGAAAGATGTGGTCAAGGTTGAAAGTGGCCAGATTTCTACTCACGATCTCATCCAAGCCTGTACTGTTTTCTTTCTCTCTCAGTTTGTCTTACCACCTTAAGAATCTTGTGTTATACGACTAGCTACCAGGTGACTCAGTCTTTCTTTTGCTGTCGTTTGTTTTTTCCCAAAGGTACCTGTTTAATTCTGTCCATCTTTCCCTTCCATACATCCTTAACTTAAGAAAGAAAAGGGATAAAGCCAGCCTGTATGTTCCTATGATCCTTAGCTATTAGCTGGCTGCTCTCACTGTTGTGTACAGGTCATGTGTAGTTAACATTGTTCTCTTAACGTTGTCATCATGTATCTCTCGCACAGACCTCACTGTCGTCTGTTAACAGCTGATGAAACACTCCACACAGATTTGTTGTCTATGACCGCAAGTGTTATGTTTCTTTGTAGTCGTTGTGGACGTGTGTTTCTTTAAAATGAAAGCAGGCGTCTGGTGGATTGTCTCGAGGTGTATTAGGGAGGTGGTCCCATCAGTTGGCTTCGTCCAGTGGGTTGGGGACATGAATGGGACATGGAGTCCTGCGGGTAACTGGCTCCACTGGCACATGCTAGAAGGAAAATAACCAAGATGATAAAAAAAAGCCCCCCCCCCCCCCCCCCCACCACCCCACACACACACTTGATTGACAGATAAAGGTCTTATTGTTTCAACAAATAGATCATAATCGTCTACATACATCAGCATAGCTACGTTATCTTACTTTTTAAAGTCCTGTCTTTATAGTTATAATTGCTAATGGCAGCTAATCACTGAAAAGACTGAATAACACCCTGTTTTTCTGAAACACGCCCCAGTTACCCCACCACCACAGACAGCCCCCCTCCCCCTTTCCTCTGACAGGTTGTTGCTGTGGTGTCTTACCCCACTACTTGCTTTTTAGTGGCTGACCTGGCTACTGTGTTTTAACCGTGCTGCTCTGAGTTCAAGATGGCCGACAGGGACCCTACGTGTTACCTGGGTCTCTGGTTAAGTAACCCAAGAAAAGTGGACTTAGTGTTTTAAAGAACCTAACCAGTGCAGCTGCAACAATTTAGCCTGGTTACCTTTTAATGTTTTATAAAAGAATTTTTTTTTTTTTTTTTTTAAATGAACGCAGACACCACGGTCTCAGCAACAGTTCAGGACGTTTTCAGTTGTTTGCGTGTTTGTCGGTTTTCAAGCAGGAAGCAGGATTTGTAGTCTGTGGGCTAAAACGTGCTAATTTTTCGAGCCGCAGCTAATGCAGCGGGCGTCAAAAAGAGCAGGTGCTGTGCTCACACCGCTCGGTGTAGTGACTTCAGCGTGCCACGTGACGCTTCGATTTCTGTCTACATCATCCTCTGCGTGCTCCTGTTTTCTGCTCACATTTGCAGGAGGAATCAGTTGGATACCAGACTCACTGCAGCCTTACGTTAGCCTTGAGTAAATGATGGCCTTAACCACTGACAGGAGGGGGGGGGAAATGGACGTCTGGAGACAGACAAGTCAGATCCTCTTTGTCCCCACAGAGCTGTATCAGCGTCCAAGTCCCCCACCCCCCACCCGCCCCGACCCCTGCCCTCTCAGAGACCAACAAGGAGCCTGCTGTCACACGACATGTGTGCTTTTTCTACCAAAAGCTCAGTGAATTCCTCAAACTGTGCAGTGTCCGTCAGCATGATTCTCCCTCCGTCAGTCTGTCTGCGCTGGGATGAAGCAGCCTCTGTGTGTGTCCTGTCTTCTGCTGCTCAGACAGCCTAAAGCTAAACAGCCAGCAGAGGCCTCTTTGTTTGGATTCAGACTGTTGTGTCATGTCATCACTGCAGGGCCAGAAGAAAGTCTGTAGTTATACAAACACACACACAGACACACAAACACGCTCCATGAAGTCACAGCAGAGCAGGCCCGTGTCCTGTTACAGCCTCTGCTCCGATCATCAGAGCTCAGATGGGCGAGCAGTGATGTCCCACATGCTGCTACACACGTCTCTGCTCTTTAACGGAGCGTCTGTGGTCCAACATGTGTCCTCAGCGTCTGGTCAGGACTCTGAGGAGACACTCACTCGCCCTCCTGCACCTGATCCAGGACTTTATGGGGGAAGGGGGGGCGGGGGGGGGGGGGGGGGGGGGGGTGAGTTCTGAGATTCCTCTGGATTCTGAACAAAGTCTGTGAATTTGATGTTTAAAGTCAGAATTTAAAAAATTTAGATCAATATTTCAGAATTTTTTTTTTTTAAATTAAAACACGGGTGTTGATTTGAAACCTTGTGGAGCGGAAATCTAAAGTCAGAGGAGCTCGAAACAGCGAGCTTCCCGAGCTTTCAGCTGCATCTCACTTGGCCTGGATCGGATCGTGAATGGAGCTTTGTCATTGCCCCGCTCAGTCCTGACAGCAGAGACCATGCTTGGACAGAGACCTCCTGCTGTCCCTAAGTCCAGAGTAACACGTGAGGTGTTTGCTAGCTGAGTGTTCATGATGATGATTTTCCGTCTCCACACATTCTCAGATAAAACTGACTTGAAGGAAAAGGGAGAATCTCAGAACTTTTTTTTTTTTTTTTTTTTGCCTCTGACTCCGACGAGGCATTTTGTTCGAAGCATACCGACGCCCAAAGCGTCCACACCGAGCTAAACCTCTGCCTTAAACCCTCAGCTCAAGATCTCAGACGAGTTTGTCGACCTCAGTGCTCAGGAGTCGTGTGCGTTCTCTGTTGGATTGCGGTCCAACGTGTGGCTCTGTGAAGGGCGATGGCCACCGTGTTTCTGCATCTGAGTCATGTTCGCCACCTTGTAGCGTCCCACGCAGATCTGTCATCAGGCCCTGAGGTGGAAGTGGCTTCAGGAGCGTTGGTGTTTCGTGCTGTCGCACCACAGGACGTGGTCAGAATCGGTTTGGTCTGAGCCAGGAGGCCTCGAGGTTTGATGTCGTCACAGCTGCCTTTGACTTTGCCTTCTGACGTCTCCCGTGATTCGGGTTTCGTAAACCGCATCCTGTCGTATTCTGTGAATCCTGACGTCAGTGTCGTGACTGCAACAGTATGAATCAGATATTTTGATTTAGAGAAAAGCCTTTTTTTTTTTTTTCCGTTTGTTTGTTTTTGTTTATTAAAAAAAAGTGTTTGGTTGTAAATACCTGTGAGAGGAAACCAGTGTCACCTTCCATAGTCCCAACTATGCAACAAGCACTGCTCCACCTGCCATGACTCGGTGTTTATGTCCTGTTCAGAATAATCATGATCTCACTGACTGATGATTCTCTTAATGCCAGTGTTTTATTGAAACGTGTCTGTAATCACATCAGGACAACAAAAAAAAAAAAAAAAGAAATCTGCCAATGATCTGCCAAATATTCTGATGTTTTAGTGCCTCCTTTTCCAAGCTCTGCCTCTACTGTTCATGTTCATCATGTTAAAAGGTTTTATACTGTTAGTTTTTTTGTTTTTTTGTTTTTTTTTTATTATGCCACACAAACAGTCTGAAGTCCTCATACTAAGTCATTCACATAAACCATTTCTCTTCCCAGTTTTGATACTTTCAGATAGATGAGCTTTAACTGTACAGTCTAACTTATACTCTTACCGTTCTACTCTCCTAAATAAATCCAGCTGTTTTTTTTAAAACTGTCGTGTGTTTTTACAATTTCTGACTGTTTCTGATGTGGTGCTGATATATTATTTGTTTTAGACGCGTAACGTTAAGTTCGTTAATCAGTTATGTGTTTTCCAGATTCCAGTTTGTGTTCCGTAATGTGAGAATAAGAAAGTCTGGAAAGGCTTCTTCAGGTTCTCACCGACTGGTGTGGCCTCCTGATCCCTGGTTCTGATCATTCTCTTAGGTAAGTCTTTAAATTTAAAAATCGGATTGACAGGTGATCTGATTTTGAATTTGATCGTCTGTCGGGTTCCTGTTGATAGTGAATTCAGCAGTGAGTCCAGACCGACAGAAGCCAAACTTGAGTTTATCCTCAGCTGCTGGGATGAAGTTAATGTCAGAGCACTTTTCAGTCAGAGCAGGTCTGCTGCAGGAACAGGGAGTGTACTGTATGCTCACTGTATGTTCCTCTAATATCAGACACATGAGGCGAGTCATATTACAGGATTGTTCTTGAGGAAGCTGATCTGAATACTGAACAGGACAAATTGGCTTTATATATATATATATATATATATATAGGGCTTGTGCTCAAAGGCATAACTGCAGTTCAGCCACCAGAGGGCTCTGTCTTACTGCTTCTAACAGCACTGAATGACTAGCTGGGAGAACTTGGCTGCAGTCAGCAGGTGCAGCTCTGTGACCAGTTAGTCAGTTAGGGTTTCAGTGAAATGTGCTTTAACTGTGCAAATGATGAACGGGTTTGGTTTCTGTTACAGTGTCAGAGGAAACCGGTTGTCTTCGCTCCACCAGCATCAGAAACATGCAGGGAAAACACAAAGCAGCCTATCGCAGCTCTCGCCGTTTCCCCCACATTGCATCACTGTCGACACTAGAGCCTCGACATGTAGCTGCATTTTTGAAGAGGCGCACGTTAGCTGTGGTGCAGCCAGTGATGTATCCTGGGAGTCTACTTACACCGCCACCCCAACACAAAAGAACCCTGATGGCTATTTGTCTTGACATCTCATGACCGGCTGGATTTTTTTTTTTTTTTTTTTTTTCCTGAGCTTTCAACCATGGTCTTCAGCAAAAGATGGGAGTGAATGTGTGGCGTGGATGTCCATATATAGAATAATATGTAATATGGTGTCATGTTTGTTATGTTGCATTATAAATACAGATGAACAAATCAGTTCCTCAACTGAATTTCAAGTCCAGGAGGAGATTTTATTTAAAAAATACATCATGAAAGTAGTACAGCACTTAACGGACAGGAACCCTGCCTGGCATTCAGTTAACTTAAAAAAATGAAAAAGTTCTATTTAAAAAAAAAAAATGAACACTGAATCAGAGATTTTTTGTTTTGTTTTAAAAGATACTTAATTAGCCATGACATTGGAAAAAGATCACTGTAAACCCTCATGTTCTTCTATTGTATCATTGCTTTTCAGTTTGTGTGCCATTGTACATATAACAAGGTCATTCTGCAGTACGCCAAAGGGAATCATGATAACATGATAGTAGATACAAAGTCGATGCTTTTACCCAAAGCAGCGCAGAATGAAGGATGTGACGTGGGGACTGAGGCTCGTGCAGAATGTAACCTCCGGCATCACAGGATCACAGAGTACAGGCCCCCCGAGCACAGAGCGACCACTGGTGAACGCTGCTATTGCTATTGTTTCCATAGTGTTAGGAATTAAATATCAGTGACATGAATGAGTGTGAGACTGACTGACAGACAGTGAGACGGACTGTATGTACAGATTTTGCATGACATGTAGTGAATATCATCCTCCGTGTGTCGGGTGCACAGAGGCAGATTGTCTGCTGTTGGTTTCCCGTGTGGGTTGTACTCCAACTCAAACGGAACGCAAACTAATAAAACCCAGAGGACTGTGAAAGCTTTTGATAAGCGAGGTTTTGCCCTCAGCAGCTGGAGCAGAGACTTGTCTGAGGTCGTTAAATAGCTAAGGTGGTGATACCCCGTGCTCAGCATGGATGTGTCTTTGGTCTCAGAGGAGAGACGGCGTCCTTCCTGGGGAGGAGGGAACTTCAAGCTTGTCAGAAAGTGAGAAAGTGACACCTGAGATTTGGAAGCAGCAGCTGTGAACTCGGTCGATTCGTGTCAGTGACACCTATGCATTTGACGTTCTTGTCCTTGGTTATGAGGTGATGTCACGCCATGGTTGGGTTCATATTACAGACGCGTTGCCCTTGTCCACAGCCTGTCTTGTGGGACTGTCCTCCGGGGCCAGGTCCACCTCCAAAAAGTCTGTCTGGTCGCTGTCCTGAAACTTTTTCTCCTCTTCCTCTGTGTGCTGGCCTTTTTCTTTGTTTCTGAACCCTCTCTGGCACATGCCGGACTTGGCCGGGCCAACCAGAGCCAGGCAGATGGCACTGAGCCCCATGCCCACTGCGCAGGAGTAGAAGGCAGCACCGTAGTTCTGAGTGACATCCACCAGCACTCCTAGAAGGAAAGATGAGACAGCTGTCAGGGTCTACACAGCAGTGAAACCACACTGAGGTCAAACAGGACAGGAAGCAGAGATCTTTTACCTCCCAGAGGGGGTCCAGCCAGCCCAGCGAAGCTCTGGATGAAGACGTAAACTCCTACCGATGACGCCATCTTCTGGATGCCCACCACGTCCTCCTCAGCCAGCATGGGGATGTGCGTGGAGCCCACCGTGCCCATGAAGTAGCCGTAGAGGGCGCAGCAGACCACCAGGCCCCAGAACTCCCACACGATAGTGAAGGCCACCAGAACCAGGCACAGTAAAACTACACATCCCAGCAACACCAGGGTCTTCCTGCAGCGGACTTTGTTCAACACCACCCCGATGGACAAGCGGCCGAAGACCTCAGCCACGGCCATCACTGAGAGCATGTAGGAGGCCATGCTGGGCTCCACGCCCCGGCTCTTGCTCAGTTCGATGATGTAGAGCTGCGGGGCGAAGAAGCCCAGTGTGGCAAACAGGCCAAAGAGGGAGTACCAGATGAAGGCACAGTCTTTAAGAACAGAGAAGTCTAGGAGTTTGGGGCTGGAGGGTTTGAGAGGACCTGCCTCTGCTTCTGCTGGTTCCACCTCATCCTTCTCTTTGACTGGGCTGGAAGATGTGGACAGCGATGGCTCCTGGCCCTCTTTGTCCTCCAGCTCCATCAGGGCCTTGGCTTCTGCCCCGACAGTCCTCAGGTCTACGTTTGAGGCAGAGAGGGAGGTGACGCCCGAGTCCTCAGAACCTCGGGAGACTCCTGAACTGATGGAGGTTCTGGTTTGTTCATTCTCTAGCTCATAAACAGTCTGCAGCTGCTTCAGAGAGACAGAGTCTTTGTCCGATGCATTGTCCTCCTTTACAGCTTCGGGCTTGATGATGATTGGACGAAGGATGAGCCCGCAGCCAATCACAGAGGCCTGGAAGATGCCGAGGATGACCAGACAGTAACGCCAGCCAATGTGTCCTTTCAGTGCAGTGAAGGCTGTGAAGACAAGGAGCAGACAGCACGGGTTATCTTCTGTTTGTCATACGTGACAGGAGTTTCACCTATTACATGACAAGTCCAAGGATGGACATGGTTTCTGCGACACTGAGCCAGGTGTGGCCCCACGGTGATGCCCTGTGCATTTTCATTTCCTTATGTGTTACTGTTTACCTATTGCCCAAGCAGGAGCCCAACTAAAGAAGAAGAGGCCCCTATTAATACTAATACAATACCTGAAAGAAGCTGAGAACCTGTGCTTTATAATAAATGTAAAGGCCTTTACTGTGAAACAGCCAGTAGGTGGCAGGTCACGCACATGCAAGACGCAGTCATGGAACTTTACAGGTGTATCACTGAGATCACAGTGAAGGCCGAGTTTGAAGACGGGGAGAATTTCAGGGAGAATGGAACAGTGAGGAGCAGCCACCAGCCACAGTGAGCTGTCACCTAACTCCTCCGCAAGTAAAACCGACTTTGCCAAATTATCGTGTGAGCAGTCTCCATGGTAACCGAGCAAACTCTATCCAATGAGGAAGCCCGCGAGATGTGGATGTAAGCTACACAGAAAAGCCAAACTGCCCCTCTTAGCTTGAACACTCACCTGGAGCGAATGCGAATATGGCGAAGGATTCTCCGGAGGAAGCAACGGAGGTGACAAGGGCGCGCCGCTTGGAGAAGTACTGGGCTAAGATGGTGACAGTGGGGAGGAAGGTGAGGCAGTAGCCGAAGCCTGTAGAGAAAGAGGAGAAGAGAAAAAGGGGACGTGACAGCCACTGGCCCGCATGGTAGGAACACTGCATGGATAGGGGAGGGGTGGGTCAAAGATCAAGGTGTCAGGTCGCTCCTTTGTCAAAGGTGGCAGGCTGCTTGAGGTGATTCAGCTTTGCTTACAGCTGCTGCTGCTGCTGAAAGACAAAGGGCTTGTAAAGACAAAAAAAAGAGAGACAGGGGGAGAGAGGAGAAGGGGTTGTCAAGTTAGCTTGTGGGTCCGTACCAGATGCAGACATGGTAATGACGGGCGGGAGAGCTAGCAGTGCTTTCTGTCTGAGGAAAAAACAAGTTAATGTGCTCTGATGCAAAACTCATCCCATCAGTTTGTTTGTAATCCAATCTGCGACTTTTGTTCGGTCAATTTTATTCCTTCCAACCTGAGCCACTTCCTGTTCCACCAATCCTGAAAGGGAATTTAGTGTTTTGTTTTGTTTTTGCCGCTCCACTTCTGCTCTGTTCTGTCAGACTTTCTTAGAGAGTTAAGATAGTGGAGCAGACCTCACTCCACGGTGTTTAGAAGAGGCTGTTGACCTCTCAGTCATTGGACAGTTCTGAAAGAAACAGACTTAGGTAGATTTTTGTTGCGGACACTGCTAGGAGTCCCTTCAGTTCATTCATGAAAGGCTGTTAGACAAGACAAACACATCTGCAGGAGCAAAACAGTCATTCTGTCACATGTTACAACGACACACAAAGGCACACAGACGCACTAACATGGAGTGGATGAGGTGTTGTGAGTTTGATAAGTACCTGAGACAATTCCGATGGTGATGTACATCTCATTGATGGAATTGGTGAAGGCAGAGGTGATGGTTCCCAGACTGATGAGGAAGCCTCCCGTCATCACCACTGGACGATAGCCGAAGCGGTTGCTCAGCATCGTGGACAGGGGGGCTGAGGGTGGGAGGGGTCGAAAAGACAGAACAGTCATTTCATTTTACAAGTTTTCGTTGCGTCTGTTGAATGTTCAAAGTGATTCAAGAGCACAAGAAAAGTTAAACGTGAATAAAGCCGGAGTGACCGACCGGTGAAGGTAAAGACGAAGACGCAAATGGAGATGACCCACGACACTCGGCTGTTGCTCTCCCCGAACTCCTCCATCAGGTCCTGGAGGAAGACGCCCAGGCTCTTGAGGGTCCCATAGGTGCAGATCTCCACCACGAAGAAGGCCACAGCCACAGCCCAGCCCCAGCCGCCATCAGGCACCTCCGGATAAACATTGGGACCCAAACAGTTTTGGGAATTGGGCGCCCTCATGGTTACGGCAGGCCACCTGGAGGCAGAAACCGTAAATGTGAGCAAATGGTGAGCGTTGTTGCAGATTCTGAGTGGCTGTGAGGTGGAAAACCAACATGGGCCTTAACACTAAGATAGCAGCAGCAGAATGTCAAACTAAATGTCAAACGAAATCTTTAGACGTTAGTTTTCATAGCCTTTCCTCCAAACAGCATCAAGACAGTGTACCCAAAACAAGATCAGCTCACACCACAAGTATCTCAAGGTTACCCTGAGCTCCATTCTGCCTCTGAATAACAAGGAAACCTTCACCTTGGGAGTCCAGACCTAGTACTAAATGTGAGCTGATAACTCGCACACAAACATGAATGCAGGATTTGCTCTGCCCTCAGTCTCTCAGGTACTGTGTTGTCAGGAGTAGGCAATGATGCAACAGCGTTGGTGTAAGTGCAGTGGTCGGGGTGAATAATTCATGTTTACTGTGGCACTTTGAGTTCAGCAGTGAACGGCAGAGTACACTGCAGAGGCAAAAAGTCTGTGCTGCACTGAGTGTAAGGAATGTGTAAGGAATGTAACACTGCCTCCAGCTTTTATGATTAAATTAGCCTGCTGTATGTTATTACATATATTACATGATTTAAAATACCCCCAAGATTTAAATGTTTATATATGATGGATAGTGTTAATAATTGGTTAGATTATATACCCCAGTTATATTGCTGTTGTATGTGCAGTGTTTTTATCGGCAGTGCAGTGAGAGAGGGATGATGTCAATGTGCGCCGCATCCCAGAGGTCGCTGGCAGCTGGACGGTCAGTGCTGCTGCTGCGTTCACGATCAGCCCCTGCTGTAAATAAAGGGTTAACTGACATCTTCGTTACTAAGCGAGCGCACCCCCCCCCCCCCCCTCTCCCCCTCCCCCCGCGCCCTCACGTGCCTGTCTGCCGTTAAAAACTGGGTTTTTAAATTAGTCAGTAAAGGAGAAAAAAAAATCATTCACTCATAATACCAACCAAGTAACGTTAGGGTTAGTTTCCGTTTCCCCCCTCCTCCCAGGCTGTCCTTTCTAACTACACGGAACAGCTTTGACAGAGTGACACAGCGGACTGAGGCTCAGCAGCATCCTGTAGCTGCAGCTGCCAAGTTAACATCTGACTTACCGGCAAAGCTGACCAGAAATGGAGGAAAAAAAACGGCGTTGCTGGTGGAAATAAGCCGGGTTTTCTATGTCGTCGTCATCTTGTTGTGTCTTTAGCTATAATGTACAGGCTTATTTGTCAAGCTGGAAAAAACAATAATTAATGTTTTTTTTAAAAAAAAAATTATTATTATAATCTATTCCACTCGTTTCTCCAGCTACAAAATGAAAAGAAAAAAAAGCCTGTATCGGTTTGAACTACTTTCGCTCAGCCAGCGTCAGCCGCATCTTTTGTCTTCAGTGAATTATTTCCTGCCTGCTTTGGCAGCTCTTTACCGGCTCAAGCCGGTATTCTGCTTCACGAACGCGCACACACACACACACACTCTCTCGTGAGAGACGCGGAAAGTCTCTCTCTCACATATACACACTTCCCCGCGTGCTTCATCAGCCGCCTGTGCTGTTCTGATGCTGCGTTTTAGTGCCTCTGAGTAAAACGACACCAGAATGAAAAAAAAACATTTAAGAGGAGTTTTATCAATACAGAATGTGGTTGCTTAACAGTGTCAACCGCGTGGACAAATACAACCGGTAGTCCAAATCGTGATTATCAGTACATTGTCTAATTCGTGTGGCCATACAGACCGTTTACCCTTTATTCCTTAGGCTTGATATATAAATAACACAGATGTTTTCCTTTATGTTAAAAAGAAACCGGTGGTTCGATAATAACTCATACGCCGAGCGAAAGCTGATACGACACAAAGCTAGCATGTGCAGTATTTTCACATAGGAGGCATGTGTCCTACTTTTACGCATTTTATCATGGGACCTGAATGCAGCGCCCTGTCTGCGCGTTACAAAGCACAGCACATCGGGCGCGCGGCGGGGATGAACAGGTTTATTCCAGTCAAGAGGCAGCATCCCGTTCCACCCTGCGGTGTCAGCGTGGAGGTCTGTGTGTGTGTGTGTGTGTGTGTGTGTGTGTGTGTGTGTGTGTGTGTGTGTACTTCCTTTATTGACCAGTTTCTGAGAACACAAATTAACATGACGCGAAAATGTGGAAGGAATTAAGAAAGGCAAAAAAGAGAAGAAGAAAAAAATACAGCTAAATATGAAGAAACTTGTTGGTTTCCTCTTTTCCTCAAAATCCTGTCCCCCTTTTATCTTTTTTTTTCTTTCTTTTTTTTCCAAGCACGTGAAAACCAGCAGCCAAGCTCTGACACAGTACCATATTTGGTTGGTTGGTGGAGTTTTGGGTTGGCTTCAGAGAGGAAACCTTGGGCAACCTTTTGCCAAACTGAACCACATGTGTTGGACAACATGGCAACCTTGTTCCTCATCAGCTATTCAGCCACTGATAGAAGAGTATAAGTCACACTAACAGTAACTACACTGTTTTTTGTTAGAAATTGCCCAATTTTGTCCAATGGTAAAAAAATGACAAAGGCGTCTCAATGAGTAATATTTGCTAGTGGTGAAACACATTTTAAAGAGCAGTTAAATTCTTTTTTGTACTTTAATAAATTCAAGAATAAGTTATATAAAATGTTGCGTAAACAACTTGACCAAATATGAGAGAACACCATCATAAAACCACCTAACCCTTTCAGAATAAAATACACTGGATTAAATAAAAATCGTAATATCTATAATTTTAATTGTTTGCATTTTTTCAGAAAGCTGATGGATTTCATGATTAATTTAACCAGTATTTAGTTCTGTACAAATGTTTAAATGACTCACCTATCTCTGAGCTGTGACTGGTCCTTTGACTTGCCTTGAGTGTTCAGAAACACCCTGATCTGGAGTACTTTTCAGTGTGATACAGGGGTGTGTCTAAAGGGTGGCCAGACAAGATCCAGCCCTGAAATTTGATTAGACTGGTAAAGAAGACTAAGGAGAATGTTAGAGGTGTGTGTGTGTGTGTGTGTGTGTGGAGGTGGGGTCATGGGTTGTTACTAGACCAGAGATAATCTTTTTCCTGTTCATACACTTTTGTTCCAGTCAGCTTTTTGTTTTTCATGCCAGAAGCTGGACTATCAAAACAGTACTTTGTTATTGTTTCATTTGTTTGGGTCTTTTGCCGTGACTCAAGATCAAACCAAAGATGCACTAAAAAGACTGAAACAAAAGTTTGTAAAACTATTTCACTCCAAGCTCTTTCTTATATTGAGGTCGCTGGGAGGCTCAGTGCCACCTTAGCCCGAGAAGGCGCAGAAAACCACTGGATTGCTGCGCACTCACTGATGTTGTAACACAAGTCCCAAGTCCAGCATAGCCAGGTTTGGTCTGATTAAAGAGCAGACGTAATTCCAACGAAAGTCAGTCAATGTGTCAGTGAGTGCTGACTGTCTGCCAGGAGAAAGTAAAATTCAAGGGATGATTCAGTGGCGACTCAGCCGGTTTATCCTAGACACAACTGTGCTTTGGTACAACATCGAAAAGAGATATTTTCTTTTACTTCTTAAACTTGGATCCTCTTTGACTCATCCTGATGTTGATGTTGGAGTTTGTGTATGTCAGAGATTTGTCTCAGTGATCAAACTCATAGATAATGAGACCCCGGAGTGAGTTGTCCATCACCTCTTGGCTCCGTTCTTCTACCCTTTCCCCTGGGATCATTTGTCTTTGTCTCCCCTCAGCAGTATGTCGTCCCTACAGGTGAGAGGTTACAGCCAAGTTATAATGGTCCTGAATTGCGTAATGTTGAGCAACCACTGTACTGATAAAGAAAACACACAATGAAAAGACTGGCTACAGCACAATAGTGTGATGTGATATTTACTGTACACTGTGTTCTTTGTGTTCAGGGTTAACTGCACACGTGCATCAGGATGATTGGTGACATTACAGTTTGCAACTGAAAGCATAAAAACAGAAGTGGGAGAAAGTCATAAAAGTGTTGGTGGACTTTAGAGTGGCTGAAGTCATGATGAAATGATAAAGAGACATTGAAGGAGGAGTCAGAGGTTCTGGAGAACGATTCTTTATATTTGAACAGCTAAACAAATGCACCCATCCTCTCAGTGCTCGTTCAGAAGCTCCACACCCCTGAATTGGTGGACACGCATTACCAAGGCAATGACACAATGCCAGAATCCAGAGTGTCTTTTATGGTGTAGAAATGGATAATGGATTTAAGTGGAGCCTATTCATATTGAAACAGAGACAGTCAACGGTCAAGGCTTCAGTATGCTACAAGCTAGCTAGGTTACACGATGTATCCAGCCATGTCTAAAGGCAAGAACTGGTTACTGCCAGGTTGAACAGTCTGCTTTTACCTTCCTGCTAGCCTCGTCACACTCTCTGTATCTTTTGTGTTTATGTGTGCTGTGGTGTGTGAATGCTAATATTATTTTTGACACAATGATTCATGCAAATGTGGACATGTGGAAGTGCTTTGTTTGAAGCACACTGAGGCCTTTGGGACACTGTGTTGGCTCCTTCACAGTGACTGTACTGGTCCACCAAGTGTAGTCTTCAGAAAGGAGACATGTCTTTTACCTCCCATGAGTCAAGTGACAGTACTTTTACTTGAGTAAAACACTATAGCATTCATTCAAGGTACATAGCAGGGTGCTGTTGTAGTTAAACAGCCTCCAATGGTCAGAATCCCCAATAGATCACTGTGTACCGACAGCTAAACACACACACAACATTTTTAACGCCTGTGAATATCTTTAAGAAGCTGTAAATGTTGTGAAATGCTTGACCTTTGACCTGTGTCTGACCTCACTTATATAACCAAGTGAGTCTATGGGAAACTCCCACAGCCATGTATGTCAACCACAGATAACTATAAGCAAAAAACATAACATGAAACCAGACGTGGGGGCGGCTGTGCCTCAGGAGGTAGAGCAGGTTGTCCACTAATCAGAGGATCGACCGTTCGATCCTCCAGCTCCCCCTGCGACCCTGACGGATCAAGCGGTGTAGAAAATGGATGGATGGATGGATGGATGGATGGATGCATGGATGGATGGATGAAACCAGACTAATTCTTTGCTTTGCATAGGTTAATTCTTACTCCACTCTGTGTTTATTTCTGTGTTTCTTTGACTTGGTTTGGTCTTGTGCAATTAGCAAAATACTTTGCTCTCTGACAAATGATAACAGGCACAAACAAACATACAGTACATACAACACCTTCCGAAATGTATCCAGGAGGGCAAATACATGTCAATGCAGTAAAATACGATAGAGATTTAAAAAACAACAACAACAATTTGTAATATAAGATATTATCGACAAGAAAAATAAAAATGTTGCTACAATAATGCAACTTAATAAAATATTTGTCAAGTAATAAAGCTATGAAAACTGTGGTTATATTTCTGCTCCAGCATGCACCTCATCGTTTCATACAACACTCCTTAAAGATAAACACCCTGATTTTTTTTTTTGATGATGCCTCCAAATGTTCTGAAATTTCCACCCAGCTCACAGCTGATGTTCTGAAACTCAACAGCAAACTTAAGAGGAAGTTTAGAGGTACAATTGGTGCTATGACAAAAATCAGAAGTGTAGCTTTAACACAATCATTATGTAACATGAGGACCAAATTGTGGTTCTTGCTAAATTTCACTACTACTTCTTGCTCAGTGTTTTGTTTCCCAGGTCATCTTGAATGTTAATGTGAATCAATGTTATTTTCTAAATGAAAAAAACAAAACAAAAAAAACTTGGCACCCTGAAAGATTTTTTTTTTTTTTTTTTTTGCTGTTCATCTCTCTTGCTGGTGCCTGTCTGTCTGTCCATCTGTCCTTCTACCCACTCACGAACGCCTCCCCTGGCCACCTCCAGTCCCGTCGCGGCACCAATTAATCTACCAAAACACATGAACAGACGCGTTAGTTTTGTCTACAGAATTTGTCCAATGCAGCTCACGTCCCAGTTTCCGGTGCACAGTTAAAGGGAAATTCCGGTTCAACTCCCCACAAAGTAATCCAAGATTTTCAGGGCATTGTCTGTCACGTGTGTGAAATACAGGGGGTAAAATATGTAGGTGAACCCTTTGTGCATTACTGGTCATAAAATGTGCTGAATGTGTGTTGAACACACCCATTAATCATTTACAGTGCTGGTGGAAAAACGTAAAAAAGTAAACCCAACAGATTAAATAACTGGTTGAACCTACTTTGGCTGCAATAACATCAAACAAGCTCTACCTGCTGAGGCGGCAGGCATCAAGTTAGCATGACCCACAAAACTCTGAGCGTAAGACTCAGGATGAAAATGACCGGAATTTTCCTTTAATGTAGATTTAATTCAATTTAAGGCACAAATGTAATATAATCTGCTAATGGCCACAGTTCTCGCTCTGCTCAAACAGTATCATACATGATCAGACATTTTCCTTCTCTGTCACTGCCACACAGCGTTCCCCTTAAGCCCTTGTCAGACATGGAGTATTTGGCATTGCTGGCTTCATCTTCCTGTTAAAGCGATGGCGTTTTTTTATTCATTATTCAATCCCTGAAGCTGAATGAAAATCAGAATTCTAAAGACACAGACCTCCAGCCTGATTATTATTGGGGTTTTATGAGGTCTTCTTATTTTTCTCTTGACCGAGACTAACCGATCTATCGTGAGAAGAATGTGCTCAACAACTTAAAACTGCCGCAATCACAGATTTGAACCTGACTCTGATTCTGAAAGGGATCTTTGGTGATAAAATAAAGCTGGACAAGAGAAAGAGAGGACTTAGGAGGGCTAAGGGCTTGGAGAGGACAATGTCACCTTTTTGCATCTTCAACAATTTCTGTCTATTTGTAATGGTGTGTTTCACAGTTACCAGTTACTATGGCCACTGAGTACTTTTTTCACCCTATTTAAAATCAATGACAGTAAAAATGACACTTTAGATCAATGGCCTAAAAATGCCCATAAAGGCTCAAAATCCTCTCTAAAACAGTTTTAACTGAATCGGATCATTACAGTAATCACAAAGCGAGGATTTATTTCAGGGCTGCTGCGTACGACTGATGTAGTTTTAGCGTGGCGTACCTAATAAACCGGCAACCGAGTCAACAATTTATTGCTTATGTTCAATGACAACTTTCTCCTCAACTCTGCTCCCATCTGCAGAGCACCTTGCTGTGTCAGAGTTAGCATGAACTGGTCATGCTGCCTGTACGTTACACCTGTTGTGGGAGGGCTAGCTACAGCTGACAGTTAGCACTTCTGGATGCTCACGGGAGGAAACTCGTTCTCGTCGTCCAGACACACAGGTCCGGCGGCAAACTCGTGTTCTGGAATGACTTCGCCTTTCTTTGCCCCACCATCTTCAGAGTAGCCTGGGTAGGGACAGATGAGGGAGGGAGACAAATAACGGGAAACGACCGACAACATTAATCTGCAGCATAGTATAGTGCATTGTAGTGTATAGTATAGTATAGTATAATGGTGCGTTCAGAGGTTACAGCATAGCCGCAGAGCCTGCATTTTCCCACATCGACTCACAAACAGAGAAGTGTCTATGACTACTAACCAGTGAGGGTCGCAGTGACAGGTCCAGAGGCCGGTAAGGCAGCGGTCGCAGCGTAGGATGGACAGGCCTGTGCTGGCCCTGTGACCTCTGACCCCTCTGACTCTGTTATTTCATCCTGGTCATCGTCATCACCAAAGAGCCTAAAGAGCCGAAGGGAGAAGGAAGGAGCAAATCGAGTTCACATTTGACTGACAGCTTGTTTTCTTGAGTCTTTTTAGTACTAGGCGGTCTTTCCATTTTTAGCCATCCGGACAGCTCTGGAGAGCCACGTGGTGCAGGCTCAGTGGGAAGGTTTGCAAGTTGTGAAAATTCATGATTTATTAATAATGGTAATGGACAACGCTAATGCTAATCAGTTCTTATCCATTCAACCCCTGTAAAACCCTCACCTGTGTTTGTAGGCTAACATACACTCGCCTCCGTCCAGCGGATCCACGTTATAGATGAACAAGTGGCCGTTGGCTGTGGCCACCAGCAGCCGTGGAAGCTTCTGGATCCTGAAACATCAGACTTGAGTTTCCATTAAAGCTGTTTGGGAACAATCGCAGCCATTAACTTTAGTCCAGTCCAACAAGGAGAGGACAGAAGAACAGATTCATTTACACTTTGAGTCCTAACCTAGCATCAAATTCAGTTATCAATCTCTTCAAGTCTAGCTTTCAATATTTTTAAGTAACCAAAGTGTCAGTTTAGACAGAATGTAACAGTGCAGCCCCTCATTCCCGAAAGACTACAGAGAAGCTCACATGGCAAGGGTGCAGACGTTCCTCTGGCCAGACGAGAGCAGGTGAACGGTGGCGAAGGCTCGGTCCTGGCTCATCATGCCAGATACCTGAGCAGGGAGGTAGCTGCTGGCTGCTGAAAACATCTTCCCCATGTAGGCTGTCCAGGTGGCAGCCTCATCCCCTCCGCTGTTTGTGTGCAGGGTAACAAGGCTTCGTTTTAGAACAAGTTCGTCCTAAAGCTTCATTTAGACTTTGAGTGTTTGAAACCGATACAACTGGTGACCAGAGATAAAAAAAATGAAACCCAAGTTGTAAAAATTTGTAGTTTTCCTTAAATATAGAACCCAGTAGGGCACTGATCTACATGTGTATGTTACAGGACCAGTTTGAGTTACAGACATTATGGAGTGATTGGCTGATCCTCATACCTTCAAAGGGCTGTTTGAGGGTTAAGACCTGGTTTTAGGGCTCAGGTTAGAATCTGGTTTAGGGTAATGGCTGGGGTTAGGCAGTTAGTTGTGATGGTTGAGGGTTAAGGTAAAGGACTGGGGAATGTATTAGGTCAAGATAGAAGACAGAAGTACAAGTTTGTTTGTTTGTTTGTTTGTTTGTTTGTTTGTTTGTTTGTTTGTTTGTTTGTTTGTGTGTGTGTGTGTGTGTGGGTACCTTGGTCCCAGTTGTTCCAGTTTAAAGATATGCACCGTCTCTGTGTTGCTGGAAGCACAGAGGAACTGGCCATCAGGGCTGAAGGATAAAGAGCTTATAGTGACGTACCTGCAGACAAACAAACAAACAGACACATAAACACACTCGTATCCACACACACATACACTTAGACTTCCACAAACACTTGAGAAATAATCAATAATTCGAACTGGATAATTAACTTTAACCATCTGTAAACTATTATCTGAGGATTCTGACCACACCAGTCGACTCAGCCCACATCACATGCCCTTTAATAACCATCATCAGTCATCAGGATTTAATAATGGACCGCCTTCTCACAGAGAAACTTTGACATTGATTTATCTGTTGCACAAAGCTGTTCAGTTCTTGATTATCTTAAGTCAGACGTATTTGCTATGAATGAATTCTGAGTAAATGCAAATGACAACCAAGAGGTGAAGGAGGGTGATGTTAGGCGGTGTGTGTAAAACTCTGACCTCTTCATGCCGCGGCGGAACTCAAACAGGCGCAGGCCTTCAGGAATGGAGAACACTCGGATGACGGTGCCCTGTAGAGACGGGCAGACGGACAGAAAAAAAAAATCTAAAATCTTTTTGTCATTTAAATCAAAAGAATGAATTCTGGACCTAGAACACCACCAAATGTTCATGTTTTTAGCTAAAAGGTGGCAGTGGTAGAAAACTTATTCATTCATCCTCTGAGGACCATGAACATCATTAACAGGACCAAAGTGTTGCAGTGACTGCCAGCCTGGGACCAGCTCTTGGTCCATCATCAGGCTAAATATACAGTTCGTCTATCTCAGAGGTACCAGACTTACTCTCTCTGAGGCGCTGGCAAGTTTGGTGGCCGAGGCGTTGAAGGTGAGAGCTGCCACAGGACTGTCGTGAGCTGGGATCATGGTCACTGGGTTCTGAAACGACCAACAGGATGATACAGGAGACAAAAAGAGGGTTATCCCATGTTGATATGATGTTTACGTCACTTAGATAAGAGTCTGGAGGAGAGTTCACACTACTGTGTGTGCATCCAAAGTCTGATATATCTTAGTCCTCGGTGCCACAGAGCTCCACTTTCGTCCAACAACTATTAAAAACATCAGTGAGCCAAATCCAGCTGCTCCTCACTCAACCACCAAGTATGTATTAATACACCCAAGAAAAAAGTCCCTAACAAATGTACTGTTTTCTCTTGTTACAATGTTTGTTACAGGCCTTTTTTCCCATCATGCCCTTGAGCTCTGAAACAGCCGTCCAGCTGATATCAGACCGTCCGACTCTGCTGAGTCATTAAAATCCAAACCTAAAACTCATCCTTATGTCTCAACGTCTCAGTTAATGGCTCACTCTTGGATTGCTTCAGGCCTTGTGCCTGTTATCGTTCTCCAGTATTCCTCTCAGTTTCCGCGAATCCGTTAAACCTACTCTGTACAGTGTGGTCCACGTGGTCCTGCGGCTGGGATCACTCTGAACTTTCTGGAAACCGCTGCGTCTCTCTGTGACCCCCTGTTTGTTTATTGCCTCGAGCACACGAGGGTCTGGGCTGTGTGCCTCTTTGTGCTGTGGACCACTGTCGGCGCCTCTTTCCAGATGTTTTGGATCTGGATCTTCCGAGTCCCAGCCTCCTCTGTGTCTCTCTCCCCCTGTGTGTGTGTGTGTGTGTTTTTATCCCCTTCTCCTCGAAGTGTGAATGATGTGCTTGGTTTTGCCCCTTGTGTGTTTGTGTAGTCTGTCCTCTTTCAAGGTCTTCATGGTAGAGAGGAGGTCGTGTGACTCAGGTCCTATTTGTTAGTGGCTTGCTGTCCTCCCAGATCATAAGTAATCATAGTCGTCCTGTTAGATTATTAAGCCCCTTTAGGCAACTTTGTGATTTATAATACTGGGCTATATACTAAAATTTGATTTGACTTGATTTGAACTCAACATAGCACTGACCTGTACTCACTGGGCTCTAATTTTAGATGTACTACTTTTCTTATGACGTACCCTATTACCCTACTAGAACACTGTGCTCCCAGAACGCAGGCTTACTTGTGGTTCCTAGAGTCCACAAGTAAGACTCTAAGTACAACAGGTGGCAGATCCTTCAGCTCTCAGGCTCCTCTACTGTGCTCCTCTCTCTTATTCTCCATCTCCATCGGTTGTCATTCATGTCCCATTAATATGTTACTGAGTTTCTCCTCTTTCCTGTTGTTTTGCTCTTTCTCTCCTCTCTTCTCTTCTGCTGTTGCTTTCTGCAGGTTCATCTGCCTCCACAGCTGTAGAGTCTGGACCAGACTATTATTAGTATAGTAATATTGTTATTGTTTGTGTCATTATTAGCATTATTAGTGTCTTATTATTTGTAGTCTTGCTATTATAATTATTATTCTGTGTAACCTGCACTGTGCTGTGTTCTCTTTCCCCCTACTCTCTCTCGTTTACTCTCTCACATTAGCAACAACAAGACACAATGTCATAAAGTTGTTTTAAGCCTTTTGGCCCAAACTTTCTGTGCTGTTATGAAGCAGCCTCAGTGGAAGGAGGCATTCTTTGTCTGGCTGAGTTCACATCAGCAGCCCAGCGTGAGGCTGAGCTCTGCTGACACATTTCCAGGTAAAAAGGAACTTGAGATAGTTTGAACATGAGCAGCATCATATAGTTGAGTTGCCAATGGAGAAACAGTGAGAGGTGGTTGCTGTGAGAAAACAACATACTGGAACAAAAAAAAAAAAAAAGACAGCAGTCATTTCACACATGCTGGTTTATCAGACCTTCAGTACTATGTGAGTTTGAGGATGTCTTATCCCAGATCATTCTTTAAAGTGTACTGTATGTTTTAGGGGCATCCTGAGGCCTAGGACACCATCAGTTCTTCAACATCAGACCAATGGCACCTTTCCAAACCAAAGACCAAAAGGGAGCCTCAGGCCACGTTGGAATAAAACCTGCTGGAAATCTAAGGTGTCGCACAAACAGAGCGAACAATGCCAGACAAACAAGGATCAGAACACTGAGCGGGGAGAGGATAAGATGACCTGACATAAAACTGCCTCAGAGAAAACAGTATCACCACCGCCCATGATTCAACTTGTGTTCTGGCAACAGGTTCAGTTTGAGGTGAGAGCTCTTCAATTGAAAAGTACGGACAAATGTTGATGCAAAGCTCACTGTTTATCCTCTGACTTGATGTTTCCAATGTTATAACCAAGTACTGAGGTTTCAGCTTACAGATGCAACTGCTACAGTATCAATATTCTACCATTTTATATTATGTTCAATGCGCTTAGCAAGCTTACTTGCTGCTGTTGCTTTATATTGTCTGATATATATATATATATATATATATATATATATATATATATATATATATATATATATATATATATATATATATATATATATATATTGTCTTCTATAAAGCACAGGATGGCAGATGGTAGCACAGTGTTTGAGGTGCTGCTGTGTTGCTTACCAAATTGTTGGCATCGTACACTATGATCTCCCCAATGGTGGCGCTGCCGGGGTATGCCAGGAAGGAGTTGGAATGATTAATAGAAAGAGCACAGAGACCTGCAGGAGGAGAAAAGATTTCAGTACGGCAAGGAACTCAATCATCACTTTGCGGTCTTTATACTAAGACTGCTAAATCACTCCAAAAGTCCAAAGGAGCAAGAAATCAATACATCTATGTGAACATAGATGTTAAAGATTGTTAAAGAAGTTAATTTGGTATACAATATGGCGATTTGGAGTGGTGTTTGTGTCCACCTGATGAGTGTACGTCCAACATTCACTCACCTTTAAGCTCTGTTTTTGGTCTCTACCAAGTCCTGAGAAAAATATCTGGCTCTTTAGCTGCTAAATCTTGACGTCCACTCAGTTGGCAGTTTATTAAGTACATCCAGCTCACCCAGCAATAAATCCTCCTTTCTGAAGGTTATAATGTTCACTTTTTGTTGAAATTAAAATTGTTAAATGGATAATTTTGCTGTTGTTAGCCTACAGTCATAGGTATAAACAAGGTGGACGCAGCAGAGACAAATCAGTAATCAAAACCCATCAGTGAAAGGACCGCTGAAAGACACAAACAAAGGAGGTGGCACACCAAGATAGGACAGTGTCTGTGTTATCTACTCATGAAGCATGAGTGATGTGATTTATAATGTAATAATTATAATATATAATAATTTATGATGTGGAACACAGCAGCAGCATGATGTAAGTATGAATCGTAGTGTGTCAGTAGAAGAGTTCCTGTCTC
This sequence comes from Toxotes jaculatrix, assembly GCF_017976425.1. Taxonomy (NCBI): domain Eukaryota; kingdom Metazoa; phylum Chordata; class Actinopteri; family Toxotidae; genus Toxotes; species Toxotes jaculatrix. Next base: position 20,759,834 of record NC_054411.1, on the reverse strand, counting down.
TTACCTGAGGGGTTGGACGGAGTGTTAAGCAGAGTCTTGAGCAGCTTCATATCTTTGATGTTGTGGATGTAAATGGACTCTTCAAGGCACACCACAAGTCTCTGCAAGACACGGTGGTCCCTTTCGGTCATTCACTCTTTGTTATAACACATAAAACTCCTCACCTTCAACCCACGGATGTGTGTAACATCAGAGAAGAGCGAGGAAGAGCAGTGTCTTATAACCTAGCAATTTGAATTTTCTAGCCTAAATAATGGAATCCTTCTCAGTGACCTGCTTTGAGGTTGAGATGCAGGTCAGATTCAGTCAGGCTGGCGCAGAACACTGCATAGTCCTTAGAGGCTGCGTGCTGTTTATAGCCATGGGAAGTCTTTGTTTAGGGATGGAGTAAAGCTAATCAACTTTGTATGTTGAACACTGGAAAAATATTCCAGCTTGTCCTCGGCTGTATTGAACCCTGAAAGGAAACATCTGCTTCTGATGTCACTGGGCACAGCTGTTTACATGCTCCAAGTCGGTGGTGATGTACCAAAGTGCTTCACATGAAAAAAAATCTCCTTTGTTGGAAATGAAGGGGTGAAATGGTTTGCTACGTACTGGCATGCAAGCTTGTGAGTCAGCTTGTGTCAGCTCTGCGACTAAGCGGAGACAGCGGGTTAGAAGGGCACTGGTTTATTTTAGTTTAGTTTACCGTAATTTCCAGACTATAAGCCGCTACTTTTTTCACACGCTTTGAACCCTGCGGCTTAAACTATGATTTAATTAAAAGGCAATTATTTAATTAAAAGTTAAAAAAATCTTTTGGTGTACCATCTTTCTGTGTAAATATATGATGTTACAATGTAGACACCTGTGGCTTGTAGACAAGTTAAATTTAGTGGGTGCGGCTTATATTCAGGTGCGCTCAATAGTCCGGAAATGGCGGTAGTTCTAATGGTCAGGATTTAGAGAGTAGATTTAGAATTGCATTGGAAAAAGGACTTGTCTCTGTACTGCATTTGACACTACTAACCACCAGATCTTATTACAGAGAACGGACAATACCGGAACGGACCGTACTAAGCTAATTTACATCCTTCTTATCAGATGGATTTTAGTTTGTACATGTTAATAATGAATATTCCATGTACACAAACGTTAGACATGGAGTTTCACAAGGCTCTGTACTTGAACCAATTCTATTCAACTTATAAATGCTTCCTTTAGGCGATATTATTAGGAAACACTTCATAAACTTTAATTATTATGCAGATGATACTCAATTATATGTATCAGTGAAACCAATCAGAGAGGTAAACTTCAAGCATGGCTGAGGAGGGTCATGAAGCTGGCTGATGCATGCTGATCCATACAGACAGACCCCAGATGTAGGTTTAGCCTGTGTCAAGATGTCGATCTGAATGGGGTATAAGATGCTATGCTGAGTGTGTGAGTTATTCACATTCCGTGTCTGTAGGTGTGAAACAGGATTGTTCACCTGTCTGTTGAGCTTGACCGCAAGGATGTTGTTCGGGTAACTGTAGTTGCAGATCTCCGTGCCCTTCTTGAAGTGGTAGATGTTCATTCGCTGCGGCGTGGCGGCGCTCACCACGACTACCAGACTGCTGGAGAAGAGACGCTCCACGATGTAGACATCTGGAGTCTCTGCTGGGGAAGAAACAGGGGGCAGACAGACAGGCAGTGATGGGGGACGCAGCTTTTGTTCCTCTAGTGTTTACAGATATGATGGTTATCTCATTACTGGTATATTCTGGAAGGAGGTGGAAAGGGAAGTGAATGAGTCAGGGGCCGCAAAGACCATCATCACCAGCACAGTTGGCACAAGCCCAGACCTGGATGTGGCACAAAAGAGGCACATGCCAAGTTGAGGGCCACATGTATGTTTACAGAGCCCAGAGCTAAAAGTATGGAACAGACGTTACTATTCCTCTGTAATTATGGTCCAATGAATGTTAAAATCTGCCCAGAGTAACCATGACAACTAGGCATAGGCAGGGCTAGCATAAAGAGAAGCTGCTATAAAAGTCATTTGTTAAGAGGCACGTAAGGCTTTTCATGTGGGTGGTTAAAACAGAAAAAGGTAATGGTGTGTGTCATACAGGGTTTTCCTGAAGCAGCCTCCCTTTATATACTCAACGTCAGCTAAACTATGTCCTGATGGAAACCCTGAATGAGCATTAATATCGTGTCCTAATGGGTGTCCACTCCAGTCGAATGGTGCTATTTTCCTTTTTGGACTGAGGCTGATGTTATTAACAGTCACTTCAAACTGAGGTTCTGGCCAATGGGTCCCAACGGGAATGGGCCCCAATGATTGTCTCTGATATGTCCTACAATATGTCCTACGATCTTATTTGTCCTATGGTTGACTTAAATAATGAACCACGCTATCATACCAATCAACAGTGTTGTCAGTGATAAATCTTCCCAACATATCAGGTTAACATAAACCAGATCCCATGTGCTGATTCCTGACTTTGCAGACTACAGCTCATAGACACCCTTTCTGAGGGAACTCTCCTCTTCTTCTTTGCCACGAGAGGCTGCTGCCAACACGACACGAGCACCTTGTAATTACAGCGTGGTCTCGTCTAAGCATCCAGCTGCTAAAACCCTGAAACGTCCCAGTGACGTGTGAGTGGCAGAGCTCTCGATGGTCTCGCAGTTAATCACTGCCTCTGTTTACACGCACAGAGAATTCCCTTCCTCACCCGGTTATTCGCGGGGACTTAGTTGCGTGTCTGTGTCAATTCATCATAATTGGCTTCCTCCCACATCAAAACGGTGAATCACCGTCCAAAAATGCTGAGCACATTTGGGAAAGTTGGCAGCATTTCAGCTCACCAGAGCTGTAAGAGTATTCCAAGGAATGTTTTCTACCCGTTTGTCACGTGAGATGTAATGAGCGAAGGTCAATGATCCACCAGAGACGCACGGATGATTCTGGTGCTCGTGCTTGTGGCCGTTTCAGAGTGTGTATAAACAGGACAGATTACAGAACCGGGAACTGATGGATCAGCAGCATCTGTTTATTGACCTTCACATTCAGATGTACTCTCACTGATGCAGACCGAAGAATCAGATACTCACCACTCTCATGGATGCAGTCCAGTTTTTCCACCATGGTCAGAGAAAACAGCTTGTAGCCGGTCTTTGTTCCCAAAGCCAGTGACCTGCACAGACACACACACACTTAGCAGGCAAGGAATGAATCTATGTCTACACACTCTGGTTGGAAAATACAGGGAAAATCTGACATGACAGGATGTAAGGTGACTTGGGGCCACATTCAGTTGCGCATCATCACTCCATCTTCCCTGTTCCTTTTAATAGGGAGCCGCCTAGTGGTGAAACTTACCATGAAAAAGAGCTGAGGGGAAGAGGGATCAGAAGAGTTTGTCATCAAACAGTTCTGAAAATAAGTTAAAGTAGGTTGCTGGTGATGTTATCACATGACCTAAGAATGGAATTTCAGTCACGTGGGAGCATGTAACTCTTGGTGAGGGAGGCTGTGACACATGGTCAAAATGTATGAACGAGGTTAGTAAGTTAAAGGAGCACTCCACAGAGTTTACTCATCATGAGAAGTGAGGACTTTTCCGAAGTCTGAATAAATATCCCATGATGTCCTCAGGTTTCTCTCAACCTGACCCGCATTTCTTCTACAGGAAGGACGCATAAAAGGTGGAGTAGGGTTTGAGAGAAGTGGGTATATAGATGGCAAAGAGGAAGATGTTGTTCTGTTGCATTATGGGAAACGGAGGCTTGATAAACAGTGTGTCTGAGCAGACAAAAACATGGAGCCCCATAAAAATGAACATGAGACTGTAATGGGTCTGGGAGTGGAAATTTTCCACATTTTTTGCTGGGAATTATGGTCATGCCAGGGGCAAATGTTCTGTATTCTTGTTGGAAAGGAGGAAAAAAAACGCGGAAGGATATTTAATGCTCTAGCTTCATCTAAATTGGAACCAAATGTCCCTTTGTTTAGTAGCCACCTGTCGCCTGAGTATTTTGGGATTTCTTCCTCAATTCAAAGGCAGACAAAGGCGAACATTTTAAATGGAAAGGAGCACACACACACAGATGGTTCCTAGCAGGGCAGCTACAGTTACTGTCTCCAATGCAGAACCAGGCTTTGTTTCACCCTCTGTGACTATACCTATTTGAAAAAGTCAAGTATTTAATGTAGTTTGACGTCATGTGGCGTGACACGGGGTGGCATCGTGCGCCGCAGTTTCATACAAGGTGACGCAACTGGTCGCACTGTGATGTCATAATCACAACCTGACACAATGGTGGCACAATGGGGCCATGATGTGGCACAAAGGGGGGGGACACGGTATGACGAGATGTGATGTGACTTGGTGTGACCGGACAGTGTTGGTCCAGTATGTGGGAAGAAAAAGAAGAAGAAATGTGAGACACACAGCGCTTATTACATGTTCATCTCATGTCTTGTCAAACGAGCTAACTGACTCCTCCTCTGACCCGCTCATATAACCTTACAGTGAACATGTTGACTCAGCTAACAACTGTAGCGTAAACAGAGGATGTTCAACCTGTTTGAGACACCACTCATTTTCTTAATGACCACTTGTCTCTTCATTCCCTGCTGTGGGGACTGAGCATTCCTCTCCTGTCTCATCCTGCTTCTTAACAGGAGGAAACCTGCAGAACTGCAGAGAAAAGACAGCGTATTTTCAAATTTCATGTTCAGAATGGATTGTGTGACATCTCTGATCTCCTGCCTGTTCTGTAAAATAAAGAGATGCTGGAGCCAAAGCATTAAAGATCGTGAGTCTGCATTCTTCCGCTGTCTGAAAATTCTTACTGCCACATGGGCCGGAGATGGATTTGCTGAGCGAGGGCGAGTTAGCACATACTCAGACAGACAGAAGACATTTGAATACATGTTAAACTTATCAGCACTTTAACAAAATGAGCAGGTGTCAGAGACAGGCCTGTGTGTACGACATCCCTGATTAATGTGCAACGAGTGGAGCTTATTAAACATAAAGTTTAACAACCGATGGCTCCAGTGTTTCTGTTTTTTTTCACGATGTGCTGAGAATAGACCTGACTTGATGCTTAGTGCGTGCAGCAGTCTGCCGTCACTTGCAGTGTAAAACTCTAGGCGAAATGAGTTACACCCTTTGAATTCAAGGAACTGAGAACCCTCTATCACAACAGCTGAGCTGCTATTACAGCCAACAACAGAGCACACTATGGTTACACTTGGCAACTCCCAGCAGGGCTGTGAATAAAAGGGGCTATTCCAGCAAAACTTACCTAACTCCATATAAAGCTAGGGATTTGTGGGTGACAGATTTCGATTTGTGGGGGCCAGTCCTGACCTTTTAGGCCCTAATTTGGTTCAATCTTGAAAACCATTGAGCCTTGATAATGTCAGACCCTTTGTGCTTGGTCAGTCACGCTCCAAGGACTGGTTAAAAACTGAGATATCCCTTTATTAATATGCTATTGAAGCCCATTATGAGGACACTCCGGTTTTTTTTGTTTGTTTGTTTTTAACTCACACTTTCAGTTAAAAGTTTGAAGCCAAAACCAAAGATTACTCCGATGACATCACTGTGACATCATCCGGGTTGTTTTCCTAAAACTTCGGAAAGCTCCTCCAGCAGACAGTATACAGCTATTTCTATGTGCTCAATGACTCTCCTCATGATGAGAAACTGATATGCATTGGGTAAAATTGGTGGACTGCCCCTTTAACTGTATGACTGTGAGGTAGGGTGTTGTGGAAATGATTTTTTTTTTAATACACTGTTTTGTTCCAAGTGTCTAAAAGCATAGCTTTAGGGCAAAGGTGCGCGTTTGTCTAATCTGAGGCAGGAACCCAGCAGGATGAGTCCTCTGACGACTCGACCGCTCGTTACCCGCCTGCTTGCTTGCTTACGTGGAGTCTTGGTTGAAAGAGGCGCAGCCAAACCGGAGCCCCGGTCCGTCCGGTCCACCAGGCCCGCCGGCTCCCTCTCCGGTCTCCATCCCGATTCCCAGCGACCTCCTTCCCTCCCTCCGCCCTGGATTGGAGGCCTGGGATCGGCTGCACCTCTTCGCTGGATGTCGGCGGAAGACGGCTCCAATTTGGAAGAAAATGTAGACCAGGTGACGTGGAAGTGAGCGCGCGAGGCAGAGGTGTTGGTTTTCACCGCCAGAAATGAATTATGATAATGTTTCAGTGCGGTTATTTCAGAGGTCGGTTATTCGAAGCCTGCAGGAAAAGAAGAGAGGAAAAAAAAAAAACAGAAGCAAAACAAGAACAGCTGACGGCGCGACGTCACGCCTCCGCCTCTCACGATTGGCTGATAGTGAAACCGTGTTGTCCAGGGCCTCTATTTTGATTGGTCAGTTGTGCCGTAGTGCGTTTTTATTGGCGGAGTGGGCTTTGTTTGTGTCTGTCCATTCATGTGATGTAGTAATACAGGAAAAAAAAAAAAGAGAGAGAGAGAGAGAGAGAGAGAGAGAGAGAGAGAGAGAGAGAGAGAGGGAGAACACATCATATTTAGCCTTTAAGAATTTTAGGTTTCGTACACACATCGTATGAAGAATTAAAATTTAAAATTTTAACGAAGTTCAGCAGAGTTTCATGGATCATTATATGCCGAATATATCCGGAGACCCCACTGATTATAGATAATGTCTTTCTTTATGTTGTTAATGTGCACATACTGGCGTATACGCACGACAACTGTAAGTTTCAGACTTTTTAAATGCAGTTTTGAATGTACCTCTCTGTTAAGAGGTATTAAGAAGTATTAAGAAGTTAGGGGGCTCTAAGTCCTGTTGTCTTGTATTGCAGGTGTCATGTCTTCAAATCCCTATAAAACAACAGTTGTTTGGCCTTTTCTCCAGTGCTATTCTGACAAAGATCCTGAGGAGGGCAGTAGTGAGAGGTTTGAGTAGAAGCTGCAGGCCTAAAAAACCTTATGACAAAATACTGCAGTTTGAAAGTGGAATCCAAGGGTCAGAATTGATTTTGACAACACTCTTATAACGACCATCAAGTCCAGCTTGAAACCCTGTGGATGGTGATCCTTGTAATGGTTTGTACCGGTTACTACTCCGTGTACTACAATAAAATGTTCATGGGGTAGTCTGTAGTGGGTTTGACACAGTAATTCCAAGCGTTTTTGATTTATTGAGCTTTTATATTGTTGCATTAAACATAATTAAAACCAACATCATCGGGGTCTGAGCAGTGCTTTCTGTGACGAGTAATGTGAAGTCACCCTTTAAATATCAGTTTTAGTAGCTTACACTGAACACACAACACACAAATGTGAAGAACACATGACCACACTCTATTGTCTGGCCTGAAAATGTCCTTGTTCTTTATTTAAAAACACATGTGCTGACAGTGTTTTCAAGTTAAAAGCATATCAGCAGTTCCACATATATGCACATGGGTTTTCTGGCAGATGTAATCCTCGTGTTTCTCCAATCTTTATGTTCATCTGGTCTCAATGCTGCAAAATAAGAGAACAAACATATAAGAACAGCTGATCCTACAGGGTTGTACTGACAGATAAGAGGAGCTTAGCAGTATGTTTGCATTGCTGCAGATAGATAATGCTAAACATTGAATCTGTACTTTCTTATCAGCATGAAAAAAACCTCAGTAGCAGCATTATGACCATCATATGTCTAATCGAGTCCAGTTCTAATCCTAGCTTCACTTTTGCACTGAAGACAGAGTTTGACACTTGTACCTTAAAATCCCAGATCACCATGGCTCCATCCAGACCCACACTACTGTACTTCTGCACTTTGGCTCTCTCACCTGATACAACACACAGCTGCCTGCAGGACACAACACAACACAAATGCACAAAGCTTTTACAAAAGTTGAACTGTAAAAGTTTTCTAATGCCATAAACATAAGAAGCCTACCAGCAGCCTCCCCTAGAGGGAGCACAGTCTTGTATTAGTGTATGTACGAATGGGCAATATGCCTGAAATGTGCTCTTAGATGCTCTGCTGTGAGAGAAGTGAGACACACGCCTGTAACAGTGGTGGTTTCACAGTGGTTTCCGGAGACACCCTCTGAGTTCCACACTTGTACAGTTTTTACATGTACAACAACACAACTCAAAATATTCTTACCTTGGACAAACTACATGGGACAGAGGTCTTTTAAATGTGAAAGCCTAGTCTTTGACTTTTTGGTGGATCAGTGACTGAGACCCTATCACTGCCACAAGTCAGCCAGAAACCATATTCCTCCATCAATGCCAAACTTTTTTTTGTGTTCATCTAAATACATTCTATCAAATGGGGTAAATGTTTAGATGGTATTTCTATAAGGCATAGGTGAAGAAGTATTTTGCAGAAATGGTCCAGTTCAGAGTTATGAGTAGAGTTGCCACAAGGTGCTGCTGTTGGATCCAGATCGACACCAAGCAAGTGTTTTTTTTTATCTTTGAGCTGTTTGTAATTTTGTAATGTATTTTTTGGAAGTTTTATCCTTTTATTTGATAGTCGAGAGAGCGAGAAAGAGAGAAACACATATTTAACACATACCACTTTCAAACAACCATTCAAACTGAAAAACCTCCTTGATGGATGTTAAAATCCTGCTTCAAAGGGAAACAGCAGCGTCCCTTACGTGATGCTGTTTTGGTGAAGGGTGTCCATCTCGTTGCTGTCGTCCTCAGTGGCCTTCTTGTCCAGGTTGCGGAAGTGCTGCATGGCTGACAAGCTGCCCTTAGAGGTCTGCTTGGGGATGTCCAGCTTCTTCACAAACTCCAGGGCACCTGGACCCTTATAGGTGAACTGGTACGGGCAACAGTCATGACCCTGACATCGAGACAAGAGATTACGGATACAAGGCAAGGATATGAGGTACAAAAGGTAGAGTTGCTGGGGACACATTCACACTGGTCACACGTGTTCCACACAAATAGACACACACGTAGCACAGCAGGTAATAGTTACCGCAGCAATAATCTCAGTGGGGCTGACATAGAGGACGCTCAGCAGCGGCAAGCGGGCAGTGGTCAGCTGGGTAACCCTGAACAGACAAAGCGGTGATATAAGACATAAGAAGACAACAAAAAACTTTGGAAAAGACTAGGCCAGGAATTGGAGACATCTAGGAGACAACTGAAAGACACTGTCTCAAAATGAACTGGATGCTTCCCCTCCATTTTAGCTGAAGATTAACACTGGTCATACTGATGGAATATTTGGCTTAGCAGCAGTACTCACTCCTTCTTCTGGGCGGCATCAGCCACAGTGATGCTGCTGTTGTGGGCCACCCATGCCAGCTGGTCTCCGCTGGGGGAGAAGGACACGCTGTGCACCCATCCTCCACAGTCCTTATGCTCCAGCAGCACCTCCCCAAAAGGCATCTTGGCCCCCCAGGCAGTGGGTCCAGGCCTGTCCTCGATGTCCTTGATGTAGGCAGAAAAAACCCTGAGAAGCATGGAGAGCTGTTATAGTCTGTGGGCTTTGGGAATGAACATTGGGTTGCTTGATATGATGTATCACATACAAAACCTTTAAAATCCAATACAGGGAGACAGTAATAGAAATAAAGCAAAGATAACATTAAGTATTGTATATGATATAATATGGATATGTAATATGGATATGTAAATGTAGTAATCTAGCATACATATTGCTGCCAGTATTATTCTACAATAACAAATCCCATGAGAAGACCAGTAGCAACAATATGCTAGCTTGTCTTGCAGTTCTTATTTACCTGTCCTGTGGTTTTGAGGTGAACATGCAAATCTTTAAAACCTGCTAGCATAGAAACACTTAATACTTAATTTACACGCTATTTCCTCAAACAGGAGGAAAACAGTCCATTAATTGGGAACTATTTTCGGTAGCGGATGAATCCACATTTGGTGCTCTTGTGAGTATTTCTGGCAGTATGACAGTGTATGTGGGACTGAGTCAAAACAAACTACAGCGTGTGTGTTCATGTTAATGAAGGAACATGTCACCCAGTGCAACAGTGCGGTTCACTGATCTGTTTTAAACTGGACTAAGATATATTATATACACACACATAGCACTTTAGTAGGACTGGTGGTTTCACCTGCAGTGAAGGTCTGCAGACCCGGCTGCCAGTAGGATATTGTTGGGATGCCAGTCCAGACTCAAGACCGTGGAACAAATGGGCTTCTTTATGTGCTTACTCAGCCACCTGAAAGGGAGGGACAGTGGTTAAAAACATGTATTTGTATGTACCACACATGAAGTAAAGAGACATATCGGCCAAAAAGTTGGCATTTTTAATTAGAAATAAGGTCCAAGTCCAATTTTTGGTTGATGCATCTATAGATACATAGATGGATTGTTTTGTTTGACTTTCCATTCTGTTTGTCCATCGCCCCTTTGACAACTCTGTCCTGAAACCAATTAAGTCTTATTTGCAGAACTTTCAGTTTGATCGTGCTTTGCTCACCAGTCATTCTCCTTCTCAAAGTAGCAGACAGAGATGAGACGAGCTCCGCTGCCGAGGGCGAACTTGTTTTCCAGAGGTGACCATTTCACGCACGTGGCTGCGCGGTTGATGCGCACCAGAACCAGGGTGGGTTTCCACACGCCATCCTTCAGTGTCCACACGTAGGCGTTCCGGTCAGAAGCACATGTCACAATGCGGTTGGACTCTGGGGCCCAGTCGATGCCTGTGGACATAATTATGAGGCTGTATCAGCGGCGCAATGACTATAGAGTTCTTCCTACAAGGAAATACTAAAGATACCTCCTCTGATTTCAAATCACTCACATGTGATGATTTATTGTTATTTTTTGCAGTACCTGTGATTCGTCCACTGTGCTCAGTCAGCTCATGGATCTTGACCCATTCTTTGCCTTTCTTCTCATAGATGTTCACCACATTGTTATTAGGACTCACTGCAATCTCTGAGAAGAAATACATGTTGAAAAGTCAGTCTTAACACTGTAATAGTAATATAGTGTTATAGAGGTAGTAATGCCATGAAAGGTTAGAAAGGAGCATTAATATCCTGATCTTCTGAATGTGGATGATAATCTTGTGTTACATGTGTAAGGTTATTAGTGGGAAACTCATAAGACAGATCCTCTGCGAAGCCCTTGTCTACAATGTTATGACAAAAAAAAGTTTCTTGTTATAAATGTATTTATCAGCACACAGCAGCAGTGATCCTGGAGTCATTCCTGCTAAAAATGTAGCATGTCCTCATGTAAAGTGTATAAAAATGCAAATGTTCAGCAACAGCTGTAATATCAAACACCACCCAAACAGCAGTGGACATTGTGCAGCTGAAGTGCAGTCGGATGCATGCAGTAAAGCTCTTTGAGTCCATTTCCTGTATTGATAATCAGATTCCCTGCGGTTCACCAGGCAACATTAATGCAATTAGAGGGGGAGAGAAAATGTATCAGCAGGCTACACTGCAAGTTTAGTCCCTCCCTGTGTTAAACCCGCAAGTTAAAGAAAAAAAGAATACAGGCATGTGTTGTCTATGTCCATGCATTTTTATGTATATTATTTATATCTGCACAGAAATGTATATACGTGTGTGTTACTCTGTAAAAATGGAAATGCAGGCAGGTCAGTACGTTTGCCGTTTCACCTACGGGTTCTGTCTTTGTTCCAGGCGTGGCAGGAGAGCGGCTCGAGGCCAAAACTGTAAAGTGACATGTCTGAACAGAGGCAGGAGAGCTGGAATGTGGGTGCTGTCACAGCCGGTCTGCAGATATGCTGCTGCAGGTCCCAGGATGAGATTAGAGAGGAAGACAGGAAAACAGAAAAGTTGAGCAACATAATTCACCTGGAAATTTGGTCATAGGAAAGTGGGTGAATTCACTTTATGGGCAGTGAATTACAGTATGGGCTTATCAGTTTATTTCTGCAACAACCTTCATTTAGCTCAGTGTTAGCTGTGTGAGTAATGACTGTGAGGTAACTACACCTTTATCAGGTGTGGTGCACAATGTGCAAACATGCTTTGGCTGTTACATGTGTGTTTTTTTCTGCCCTCTAACAATAACCTGATCCTGGCCGAACAACACACTCCTTAGATTTTTGAACACAGAGATGTCAGTCTCTTACAGTTTTGTGTTATTATCGTAAAGCATAGGAGAAGTTAGTGCCTGACAGTTTGATAGCATTTCAGCATAAACAGCTCAGACTGGTGCACCGAGATACATTCCAAGCATTACTTTTGGTGGTGTGTTTGTTTTTACCCCACTTCATTAAACAGACACTAACAGAGAGAAAAACTGACGAAGAGCAACATCCATTAGATTAGACAGATTAGAGTGGAATAATGTTTTTCTGTCGCTGTGTGGACCAGATGCAAAGAATAAACCAGTTTCATCGGCAAACGGAATCTGTACAAGTTGATTAGATGTGATAAAAAAAAAAAAACACTTAGATGAAAGATTATTACTTACCTTTGCTGTTTGTGTATGTGTGTGTGTGGTCAGGCTGAATTGATGGTGGTGGTGGTAGAAGGTGCAGGGCTGTTATTCGTGGACTCTGGGCAGTCGACACGAATGGAGCTGTGCAGTCTGACTTGGTGAAGGAAGTGGCTGAGGTATTACTGAAGGGAGTGAAAGAAAGGTGGGTGTGCCGGCTAATGGCTGTTGAGCAAGCGTCTCGTCTGGAGCAAGTTGTTGTCATAAACCTTTGCAGGTGGCTATCACCATAACGTTGGTAGCCACCATCATATACACAGCAACAGTTCATACAAAAACACAACCCCCTTATAAATCATTTGCCCTTTCAGTGCAAGTTACATTAAACTGAATGCTGCTTTTTCCATTTTACTTACTGAAGTTTGGTGAATTACAAACTAGATTAAGCCCACCAACAATTAGGTGTTACATTACTAATTCTGCCATTTATTCTTTCTGCTTACCGGATACATTGTTTTGTCCAGAAGATTGTGAGTTTAAGGTGACTTCTGCATTTTTTTTTTCTTTTGTCCCAAAGATATCACACTTACAATGGTATAAAACTGAGGAAAAACAGAAAAATCCTCATATTTTTGAAGCTGGAACCTGAGATGTATCCACTTTAAAATTAAGGAAATGATCAGTTATCCGAATAGTTAGTTGTTCATTTCCTTTTGATCGACTAATTGATCAGTTTGTTGTCTGGTAATAGAAAGAACGAGGTTCGAGGGTCTGTCATGACAGTATAAAATGTGTATTTGCAATTTGTTGTTTATTGACTATATGCTTATATGTTTATATTTTCTTTCTTTTTTTAAATTTCTCAGTTCTGTACATTATTTTTGTGGGGGTGCTTTTATTGTGAAAGAATCAAATCGGAAGTGGGTGGGGGGTTCTGTACTGTCAAGCAGGAAAACAAGACGCATCCTTTGATGTTGGGTGAGGATTTTTTGAGCACTTCGCAGTCTGAATAGTTAGTTGTCACACATTTATAAATGGATTCATTTAAAGTGTGTATTTTTCCCCACTTGATGGTTGCGTGTTTCTCTTTGTTCATATACGGGACTGTGGGAGCCAAATAGTTAGCACGCTAAGCTAACTGAAGTTGGTATTCAAAATGGCTAATTTTCAGAGACCCTGCAGGCTTAATAACAGTATCTGTTATTGGTACGGCACTGACTGACGTTGGCTACATTCCCTGGTTATGCAGAAACAAAACGTTAGCCTTATGAAGTAGCTAACTACCGTTAGTTGATGTATCCTTCTCAATACTTTGCTAAGTAGAGTACCGTCTAGAGTTACTTGTTCTTTAGCTATTTGGGTAGCTAACTACTTAACTCCGTAATGCCACTACTGTTGATACGGCAGAAGTTATTACACACTTTGCTGATGGGCATTGGACATGGTAAATGAAATATTCACAAACAAACAGAGAAATAGTAAGTAGATCAATTCAAGTTCAAATTATATGCACATTATATGCGCATTGAACCTATGGCCTTTGCGGACCTTGGAGACCTGGGACCCCAGGGTTGGCTCAGTTGATAATCCAGCCTTGTATGTAGGCAATGTCAAACTCTCAACACAGTCCTCTAGTTTAACCGTCATCCTAATCTTTTGTAGAGGACAGTCTCCTTTCTTTTCCTCATCTATTTTATTGTGTATTTATTTCAACAGGAAGACAGTGAAAGCCTGTTCCTTATGAGCTGATTTTATTTAAAAATCAGTAAACATTGTTTAAATAGTTAAATCATTGTTTTATCACCCTGCAGTACTTGACAGGAGCAGGGTCCTGGTTACATTTCTTATGACATGAATCTCAGTTGGGAAGCACTAACATAACTTTCATATTGAATGGAGTACTGCATGTTCCTTATATAACAAACCAAAATGACTCTTACAATACAGAGAAGCTTTACAATGCTGTTGTGTGATGCTATGTTATTAACCCTTAAATGCATGGGCTGTACGCCAAAGCACACCTCTTATGTGAGGTGTTTTGTGTTATTGCGTGGCAGTGTGCACGGTTCCGGGGTGTTAAACAGTCACAGGCTGTTAAAGATCTGAGGTCTTGCATTGTATGGAGGGTTGATGGAGATGGAACGTGAGAAAGGGTTTGTTGGGCTTGGCTTGTTGTTTGTAAAATTTGGCAGAAACCAGCTTCCTGATTCTTTGGTGTGTTTTCCACTCTTCTTCTTCTTCTTCTTCAAGGTCACAAGACAAAGATGGCATCAAGCAGTACAAGCAGCGAAGAAGAGCGGAGTCTCAGAGAGTGTGAGCAGTATGTCCAGAAGCACAACATCCAGCAGCTGCTCAAGGACTGCATCATCCAGCTGTGCACTTCCCGGCCTGACCGCCCCATGGCCTTCCTCAGAGACTACTTTGAAAGACTGGCGAAGGTGGGTGCCGATACGTATGACAGCAAAGGCTCTGAGATCACATGACACGGTCATTTGATTCCATGGGAATATAAAATATAAAAATGCTGATTAATGCAGCAGACCTGTAATGAAATAAAGTTTTACAGACTGAGCGTCACAGCTCAGCCATTCTCAGTGTGGATGTAAAGTAATGTAGAGTGACCCAGGTGTGGGTTTGTGTCCCCTGGTGGCCAGCAGGAGGAGGCCCAGCAGATGGCTTCACAGCAGAAGTCCAGCTCATGGTCAGACTCTCGTGAGGATGAAGTTTCTCCTCCCATGAACCCTGTGGTGAGAGGTCGGAGCCGGAGAGGAGCCATCAGTGCTGAGGTGTACACAGAGGAAGACGCTGCCTCCTATGTCAGAAAGGTCAGTGAAAATAATTATATGAAAAAAAAAAAAAAAAATAGTATAAAAACTTTAATGTAAGCAGTGACGTAATGGTTAGGTCACCTGTAACCTACAGGATCTACCTGTTTCATACAACATTGTTGTGTTACAGCAGAAGATGGTCAGGACATAAAACAGCCATTTGACTAAACAGAGAAATACTGTTTTTGTTTATCTAAGGTCATTCCAAAAGACTATAAGAGCATGGCTGCCCTGGCTAAAGCCATGGAGAAGAACGTTCTGTTTGCCCACTTGGACGACAATGAAAGGAGGTAAAGAACAACAATCACTTTAGCAGTTTCGTTAACAGTCCTTATCCAAAAATGTCCAGCTCATCAGCTTATTCTTCCTTCTAGTGACATTTTTGACGCAATGTTTTCGGTCAACTACATTGCTGGAGAAACAGTCATCCAGCAAGGTGAGTTTAACACTGTTGTATATGGAGATAGTTGGGTTTCTTTTCCGTTCATTCACTCACTGCGACTCTTCACTGCTCCTGTTCCAGGTGATGAGGGAGACAACTTCTATGTTATCGACCAGGGAGAGATGGATGTGAGATCTCTTTATGTTTTTTTTTTTAATGCAAAGTGAAACAACTGCCAGTGTTTTTCAAAAGTGTTCCTCATCTTCCCTCGTTTAGTGAGATGTTCTTCAGTGAGGGAAACATTAACCACCTCTCTGCTGTGTCTCCTTCTAGGTATATGTGAACAATGAGTGGGTGACCAGTATTGGTGAGGGAGGTAGTTTTGGGGAGCTGGCTCTGATCTACGGGACCCCCCGTGCGGCTACAGTCCGGGCCAAGACCGATGTCAAGCTGTGGGGCATCGACAGAGACAGCTACAGGAGAATACTGATGGTAAACAGTGCAGTGCTGGGGGGGAAAAAAAATCCCAAAACCAACCAAAAAGCTGTGGGGAAATAATCAGTTCTTTTTTTTTTTTCCTTTTTTTTTTTTTAGGGGAGCACTTTGAGAAAACGCAAGATGTACGAGGAGTTCCTCAGTAAGGTGTCCATTTTAGGTGAGAACTTAGCTCTTCAGTTTTTACCTCATCAGACTAGACTTGACTGGACCTGAGCTTGAGCCTGACCTGACCTGTTGTTCCTGAGCAGAGTCTCTGGATAAGTGGGAGCGTCTGACGGTGGCTGACGCCTTGGAGACGGTGCAGTTTGAGGACGGGCAGAAAATTGTGGTGCAGGGTGAGCCCGGCGACGAGTTCTTCATCATTCTGGAGGTACAGAGCGCCTTCTAAAAGCACCAGTAGTACAGTCAGTGATGTGACACTGCCTGATAAAACAAACGATTACAGCCAATTTAGCCCAACACTCTGTAGTCAGGTCAAAACAATCTTCCACCGTTAGCATAGTAACCGCTACAGTGGACAGTTAAAGAGGATGTCTGCGCTGTGTTGCCAGGGAACGGCAGCGGTGCTTCAGAGGCGGTCAGAGGACGAGGAGTTCGTGGAGGTCGGCAGACTCGGACCGTCAGATTACTTTGGTAAGTCAGAGAAACACGAGGCCCTGACGGACATCTGTCATCTGTACTGTCCTGCAAAGGCAAAACACAGTATCTACAGTATCTGCTAGTTTGTGGATTCTATGACAGATTTTTTTTTTTTTTTCAGTTTGAATAGATGTATATGTACGTGTATCTAAAACAAGCCTGGTTTTTCTTTCCTGCGTTTTCCCAGGCGAGATCGCCTTGTTGATGAACCGGCCCCGCGCTGCCACCGTCGTGGCGTGCGGGCCCCTCAAGTGCGTCAAACTGGACCGGCCGCGGTTTGAGCGAGTCCTGGGTCCCTGCTCTGACATCCTGAAGAGAAACATCGAGCAGTACAACAGCTTCGTTTCCCTCTCTGTCTGAGCTCGTCTGCACTCAGACCCTTGTACTGTAGGGTCCACCAGCGCAAATCTGCTTTATTTTCCTACTCTCCTACTCTCTTTCACATATGTAACCACACCCACAACGACTCCCCACCACCACCACCAGGTCACGTAAATACATCTGTTACTCTTATTTCCTATTTATTGTATTTTTATGTATATGTACTCAGAAGATGGGATTTGTTTTCTGTGAGGAGTTTTTGAGGTCACACACAGATGAGAGTGTTACTGACCTGAAGCTGTAATCTCAGTACCACATAGGTGTTTGCATACACTTTGAGCATATAGCTGAAATGAAATAATGCAGTATGTTTGACTGACTGTGCATTCACGCTGTGATCCCTGTCAACTCAGAGGGCATGGAGATGTGGGTGGTGTAAAACTCCAGTTCCACAGTCTGATGGGAATAATAATGAAAAAAATGACCAAAAATGTTACATTATTGGTTTTTTTTTTTGTTTTCTTTTACAGTATTAAGTCAAAAACCGTTGACAGTGTGAATGCACAGTTCGTGACTTCATTCTTTTCTGTTTGTCGATGTTTTGTAGAAGTGTTTTCGACGGGAGGCAGCTGGCGTCCACGCTGAAACATCTCAGCGACACTTTCAACATTTCAGTTCGGTCAATACTTTGGTTGATGACCAGATACCAGCAAAACTAATGAACATTCCCATCAGCCTCAGCTGTACTTTATGTTTACTGCTAATCCGCAAATGTTAGCATGCTAACACACGGAAGTGCTAAGCGTGATATCCGCTAAAACCTCAGTATCATTGTTACTGGGGAAATGTTAGCATGCTGTCATTAGCATTTAGCTCAAAGTACTGCCTCACAGCAAGCATGGCTGTAGACTCTGTTTTTAAATGGATTCATATTGTGGTCTTGGTTTACCTTGTAGACCTTTGATTTGTAGACCTTTGGTTTGAGAGTCCTAGAAGCCATACACCTACGCTGTGGAGGATGATTTTTATCCAGGAAGAGAGAAAAAAATGTATATTTCCAATTAAGTTTAACCGCCTAGCTTCACGTCCCAACATTTAACTGATAACAAAGTGAATAAGGATAATGACATTTTCAGTAACATTTTCTCTTCGTTTTCCTTCAGCTCTTTAACTTTATCTTTCTGCAGACGTCCTTTAAACCCACAGACATCACGTGCTCTTAGGTTGTCCTGTTTTACGGCTCTGCTACAAATCTATATATGGAGAGGAAATGATATTTTTTTGCTCATTTTGTGATACACAAATCTTTTATTATCAGAGGAAATGTTTATAATGCAGTTAGATTCACCGTTTAGGGTCCATTAGATCCTGTCATTTAAAGGCAGTGCAGGTCAATGATACAAAAAAAACTTCAACAACAACAACAGCCAAAAAAGGGTGATGCCGTTAGATGAGCGCTCTGTCAATCATTATTCTCGCACTAATACATGGATGACATCTTGGTTGAGTATACATTGAGCTCCATACTGGACACTGGAGCCTGCATCATTTCCCATGATGCAGTACCATCTTTGATTTGAACCCCCTGTGCCTGCTAAACACCCAGAGCTTTTACAACTCCCTGCCATTTTGGTTTTGGTTTCCTCAGACCTGAGAACCACAGAAGGATTCAAACAGCTGTATGTTCCACAGCCGAACAGTTCTGCTACTGATGAGGATCTTAATGTGGTCTAAACAGATGCATCCATACAAGAGCTTTACCTAAAATTCAGCCCACATGTAAACTTGTGCATTTGGATGTTCAGTCCTTGCCTTACACTCACTGCTGATGCTTCTGTGTTCTGTTCCCTGTTCTCACACTTGTGTTTTCCCGCACTCATTCAACGCACTTGGTGTTAAAGCGTTTCTGATCTGTTTTTCAAAGATGTCTTATTCAGTAGTATTGCATACTTACATCTTGGTACTGTATTTTTTTTTCTTATCAGCTGTGTTTTGTTAAACCTACAGTATTTCTCATTCACTGGATGGTCAAGAGCTGAGATACTGAGCGCAAACGTGTAGTGCCGTCTTCTCTTAGAGACCCGGGTTGTTGTGCAGAAGCCTGCAGTAGATAAGTCGAGCTGCAGCCAGTCTCTGCTGAGGACCATTTTCTATAGTTTTTTTATGCTTTTTCGTCTTCGATTGATTGGAGTGACTGCGCTTAAACGCTGGCGTGTTTTGGGGTTTCTCTGTCGGATTTCTTCACAGCAGGTCAAAGCAATAAAAAGAGATCAGTGTTTTCATCGTGTGTCTTCACTTGCTGATGCCTAATCTTGACACCCTGAATTTTGTGTTTGAGTTTGAGAATTCCTGTTTGAGTTGCTGCTCACGACAGCATGGTTTGGCAGCTGCACTCCAGGTCTGCGAGCTAATGGGAAGAGAGCAGATGTGTCCCCAGATGTGAAATACATCACTTACTTTTCTACCTCAAGTATAAAGTATAAGAGCAAGTTCAGTCTGTGACTGATTTAAAGAAAAAAAAATGAATCATGAATTCAACCCTGATTTATTTATCCAGTTATTAATTAGTGTGTGGAGCTGGTTCTCTGTTTATGGCAGTGTAATGGCACTGGAGTCATTTAGGTGTAATTGCATTAATAGAACAGTAGAGGTCTCTGTATCTCCACAGTCTTTTCAACTTGTTTCTGGAACACAGGTCACAGAGTGGGTGGAAGTTTACTCAGAAGCTGATGTTTGGTAAATAGGTGTGTGTGAATAGATATTTGAGACTTTTAGGATCCTTTATATTACTTTATTATTTATATTACTGAGTCAACCTGTCAACTTTAATTTTGGTTTCGTGTTTTTCATGTTTTTAAAGGAGTTCAAATGATTTTCAAAGAAAAAAAATATGGAAAGACAGTTCAGTCGTTCTTGCAGTTGAAATATAGAAATACAGCTTATCTACTTAATCCCTACACTCTTATTCGTTCAGAGTCTCTGTTACAGTAGTAAGGTGAGTGTTAACACTGCAGCATCAGGAAGCTTCACTTGTGCTCACAGCTGGATCACAGCTGGTGGAGACAATCTGCAGCCACTCTAACCATGTCCACCGCCTCTGTGACCGTGGCAACTCAAATGCAGATGTTTACATGCAGCTGATGAAATGAAATGTATATTCACGTGTGTGTGTGTGTCTGTGTGTGTGTGTGTGTGAGAGGCATCATAGCTTTCTTGTTAATGACTATGGATCAGGCATGTGTTGACCCCTCAGTGACTCAAAGGTCAGGTATTGATCTCTGCTGATATCATTGATTTGCTATTTAAAGTTGAGTGGCTGATGACTTATTGACTGTGCAGAAAATGCCGATTGGATTCCTGTTATTGACTGCAGCTGGAAACTATAAAACATATCCCAGAACAGATATGAGACTCTGTAGCTGGATCAGACTCTATTTACAGAGGATTACACAGATTGACCTTTGGCATTGGACTTTTTATTATTATTTTTTTTTAACTGATTCAGAACCATGTGGCATGGCGGTGCTGTGGTTAGCATTGCTGCCTCACCGCTGCCAATTTAAGCACCTCAAATTAATTGGTGCACCAATATCAGCGATAAGCAGCATAGCTAATAGATGGATGATTCCAAACCTCAGATGACAGTAGTATTTCAGTGGTTAACATAAACTAGAGTTTATTTATTTATTACCCTTACAAGTAATGGATATATTAACAGGCCGATCTATTCTCTTGTCTTTAAAGGTCATTAAAGGATACCGAGGTGATGATGGAGAGCGGGGCAGAAAAAACAGTATCTCCTGAGAGATGATGGTGATGATGATGGTGGTGGTGGTGGTGGTGGTTGTGCTCCATTCATTCATTCATTATGGATGAATATCTCCAGCCCAGTGCTTTTCAGCAGTGTCAGTTGTGCTTTTCCTCTCACAGCCACTCAAATGAAAACTCTCCTTTTTGCTGGATTGGGCTGATATCTGATGCTAATGTGGCATAAAGGCTGAGGACTGAGTCACGGAAAGGACTCAGGCTCCGGGGGTGATGGAGTGGGTGATCTTCCACACAAGGCACAAGTATAGACAAACACAATGTACTAATAAGCTAAATACAATCTGTTCTAATCCTCTGTATACTGTGAGTATTTGAATGATGTATTCAGTGTGGACTGGAACAATACAATGATTCACTGGCTGAATCGGTCTTCAAGGCACTATATAACTCATAATAACACATAAACTGCCCATGTCATCACTTTTTTCTTTCATAATATCATATTTCAAAATGTCATTTTTTTTATTAGCAGTTGCTGAGCTGGCTTGCTTCTTAGGGGGCACGTGACTGGCTGAAAGATGAGAGGACGGTGACATTATCAATTAAAAACTGACAGGAAATAAAAGTATCACTGTGAAAAATGACATTTTGAAATAAAAAACACTGTTGTTCTGAAAATATATCAATGATTTCAAAATAATAAGCTGAGTTTTCACTGAGACTTCTAAGATCTGTAAATGGGACTATGTGTATTTAGCATAGCTGATACTCACATACAACTGGACTGCAATAATCTGATGTTTGTTCCTTTGTTTCTTTCCCTACATTAATTTTGCACTAATTTTATTTTTATTTATTTAAAAGATGTAGTTATGTAGTTGTTCTAAATCTAAAAGATTCACTTTCTCCTTCAATCTCACTCAAGTTTCCTCTCGTCCCCGCTGGAAGCGACGTCTCCCAGACAGGTCCATGCTGTGTCCTCGGTACGCATCACTGAGCCCACTGGGCCACAGGGTATTCGTGTGTGTGTGTGTGTGCATGGGAGATGGATGTTATGTATGTCGTTACATAACTGGCAAATGAGCAGACTCAGAGAGAGTCAGTGGAAAATTGGAGAAACTTTGAGCGCAGGCTGGACATTAACTGTCAGTTAGACAAGTGTTTTTCTGGCTGTGTGTTTTTAACTTCATCTCATGACAGTCTGAGTTATGGCTCACGATAAATTTGCACTGGTTCCTGTTGTTAGTGTTAATAACATTATGGTTCCTAACCAATAACCACCGTAGATTTAAAATTGCCGCCCTTTTATACCGTGCTCTGGAAGGCGTAATTGGAAAAACACATTCACAGGTGTTACCAAAGATACATTTATAACCATCGGTGACTAATATGAAAATATGATTATTAGATTTAAGAAAAAATATTTAAAATAACCTGCGTGCTGTAATCTGATCCCCAAACCAAACACCATAAATATCTTTACAATAATTATACACATAAGGAAATTTCCAGACTCCCCCCTTTCTTGTCCTGCCACTTGGTCGCACCCGGAACGTTATTAACCGGGTCCGTTACCCAGGGGACTCTTTTCAGCGGCGCACCCCGGGGCGAAATACAAAAAAGGTAAAAGTGTTAACTATAATTTGAACAATCTGTTTTAGGCACTTTATCTCTTTCCACCATTCTTTAATATAAGTTTCACAAACTTTGCCGGTGTCCGTCAATTTGGTCCGCTGCCAACGGAGTGTAACGGACCTCCTTCAGACGGAGCCGAGCGGCCACCACGGCATCTAACAAGGCCGACTCCTCACGTATAATAACTCCAATATGCAACCAATATTGCCCTTACGTTGCCGTTGTCGTCCTTGAGAAACTTGTATGTGCAAATGTTATATGCAAAAAATAAAAATATAATAAAAGTGCCTTCTATTGTTACTCTATATTGCCCAGTTATTCATAAACAATTAATATCAAACCCACACCGTTACAAATATTTACAATAGTATTTACAAAACCATAACCAGACAGACTCCACTCTCCCCTGTGACCCTTAAGATTTCGCGTGGAGTGAACTGAACGGACACTTGTTGAGCCTTTGTGATGTACTGTAAAGCTGCTCAGCACATGTACTGTTGCTGCTTCATCTGATTTCCTTTATCTTTGTAGGAACGTTTAGTCCTCATAAGGATAGTGATACCAGAGCACACACACCCCCCTGTGAATCCCCTTTAATGTCCTGACCCACTTTTCTTTTCTCCATTGTGCTGCAGAGAATACGAAATATGATTCTGCCCTCCAGAGGTATCGTTACCGAGACGTGTACACTGGCAATTATTATCTTCAGCAAAGACGGGGACACACAATGGGTCAAAGCCTTTGCAGTCTTCGCTCTTCGTTGGACATGTCACCCGTTTTATCTGACCAGCGGTCAGAGTAGACACAAGGTTGGTCCCTTTTTAAAGATAAAAGATAGACTGATGTGATCTTTTCTTTCTTTTTAGTTTAGTTGGGGGCAGCGCAAAAACTTGCAAAGACAATATTGGCAGCATGTTAGTGTTTTTAGTTTTCAGGGTCACATGCTGTTTACTCATGAAGGTTGTGCCAAAGCCTGCTGTTTACTGGAATCTGAAGAGTCTGAAACTACAAAAATGGTGGAAAACACATGACTCTCTTCACCTCCAGTGGTTCATGTGTAGTTCGTGGTTACTGTTTTAACCTCTAACCCAGGAGACGCCCTCCAAAACCAGGACTTTAGTGAGTCAGCAGGGAGACCTCCTGACCTCCATCATCTCTTCCACGAGTGAGAAAACTAAATTCAAAATCACACTGACGTTCAGCCTCATAACTTTACTCAGATTACTGTGCCAATCATTGACTTTGCTAACACAGGGGTGGATATACTTTTTAATTGATTTTTGTTTTTGACAAACACCATGACTTAAACCATGACTATGGATTTTTCAGGCAGGGAGGGTCAAAATGATGCTGTTTTGTTGTTTAAAGAAACCATTAAGAAACACGTACTATGACAATGATATAGCAGTAAGTATTGGAATTTGTAGTTTTTTTTAATCATCACCATGATCTTAACTCCAACATGCACTGGATGCTCTGTGTGTGTGTGTGTGTGTGTGTGTTAGCGTGCCTGTGTTAGCATGCCTGTGTTAGCATGCCTGTGTTAGCATGCCTGTGTTAGCATGCCTGTGTTAGCATGCCTGTCTCCGGCCATTTATTTCCCCTATCACATATAATCCACAGAGTTCCAGTAGTGTTATTTGGGCCATGGCGTGTCTGCCTCTGTGTCTTTCCTTCCTCCCTCTCCCTGTTCTCTTATTCTTTTTCCCTCCATCACTCTGCATTTATCTCAGTCCCGCCATCCCTCATCACCATCACTAGATAGAGGACTGGGTTGGATGAGGAGATGGATGAAGGCGTGGAAATGGGATCAATAAAGGAACTGAAAGAGGCAGCTGACCTGTTTCCTGATGGCAAAAGAAATTAAAAAAAAGGGAAATGTTCTTTTTTTTTTTTTTTTTTTTTTTTTTACTTTCACATCTTTTCCTCTCTTCAATTCTTGTCATGAGACCCTGCCCATCTTCCCAGGTTGAAAACTTTAATTAGATTTAGATTATCAATCCATAAAGAAGCAGAAATGAAACAGGTAAAGTGGGTTATACAAAAATATTCAAAGAAAGGAAACATTTCATGGAAAGCAGTGAAAATTGCAGTGTCATGTTAGCCAACAGTGTGGGGGTATCTTTGGATTTTCACCTCAGGAGCTCGGAGTGCTGAGAGGCTCTGTGCCAACAAGTGGGAGATACACACCTCAGCTAAGATGTACATGCTGGCACACCGTGATGGAACCTCGAACACACACACACACACACACAGTATCATCAGATGTGAAGAGCCTCTTCAGGGCTGCAGCTCATGTAGAGCATCAACATGAAGCCCACACACAAACCCACTCACAACAAACACATTTGTGTCAGCCTCAGCCCACTTCTCAGTCCGTCTTGGTGTGAGAGGCAGCCATCTTTTACCTGTGTGGAGGCGTTCAGTGCACGTGCAAAGAGTTTGAGTGCATAGGTGTGTGTGTTTAGAGGGAGTGTGTGTTTGTGTGTGTGTGTACGTGGGTGGAGGTCACAGTAAAACACAGTGGCTTCTTGAAATCTAAATCCGTATTAAAACTGAACCTCCAAAGGCGTCCTGCTCTCAGCGCTGACCCAAGTTCAAAGTTGTGGTAAAACCCTCTTCAAGGCCTTTCGTGTCCAAAACCAAAACAGCTTATTTTCAGGGCTGGGTGGACGCACAGGCAAAGAAACAAAGTGACAACAGTAAGCGCTCTTGCTCCTCTGGCGTACTTTTCAAATGCATGAAAAGCCACGTTGTTGGGTGACTTTTTTTTTTTTTGTGGCTTCTTTTTTTCCCCCGAGTGCGCTCAAGTGGTTCTTCTGCTCCTGGGAGAAACGGCGATCCGCCATGCCAACTGGGGCCACGTGTAGACTGATGTTAATGCTGCATGAAAAACAGACATTTCAGGTTATATCAATAAAGTTTCAAAATATTTGTAAAATGTGTTGTATTCAGAGGTGAACAAGATGTTTAGGGCTGACGAATAGTAACATTAAGCATGGCTGCAGCTGTGTATCGACACTCCCCCACAGGAACAGACATGGGAATGACTCTTGTGATTCTTCTAACAATATATTTTATATATTTGCTGCAGGTTTTTTTTTTTTTTTTTTTAGCAAGGTATCCGACCAGAAAAATACCAGCTCCCACTGTTCAGGTAGTTCCCAGAAACAGTGAACTAAATGATGTGCTGACTCATGCTTTCAGCACGGAGCTGGATAATGATGTGTTTTTTTTTTTTATAGACTGCACTGGAGTGTAAAAGCTACATTGGTTTGTTATATGTTTGTATTTCATTCCATCTACACTGTAAACCTTTAAAAAGCCTTCAGTGGGCAGGTGTTCTCCTGCAGGAGCTGTGTGGTGTTGAAGTGTCCCCGAGCAGTGATGTCGACTCTGATCTGTTGTTGAGTTCCGACCTCCTTATGGGAAAGTAATATTTCCCTGTGGGCGATCAATAAAGCATGTACATTATCATCAGATTTGAGTTTTATTCCATTACCAAAAATACCACAAATCCCATCGGTAAAACCCGCAAGTGGAGAAAATCCATTGTACGCACAGATTCCCTGCTCAATCCCCAGAAATGAAAGCGTCCTGATAAGCTGTGCTGTAATGAGCCTGAGGCCCACAGCCAACGCTACATTTATAACAGTTTTGACTCCCAGGCTACAAAAAAAGTTTTAGCAACCCTTGAGCTGTGGCTGCATAAACATTGTCGAGAGTAATTAGTTCATTTAAATTCCCAGCTGCTCCAGCGGTGGGTACAGCTGGGAGGCAGATGCCCTTTTATGTTGTGTCTTTTATAAACTCACAGTGCTGGATGGTGTTGCCTGTTGTGGTCTCCAAAGTTGCTCAGACAAAGCAGCTCTGATGCATACGCACACGCAATGTTTGTTACTACAACGTGGAAGTGCGGTGGGCTGAGGAGCCCTCCTGGATCGCTGTGTATAATTAAGTCATTCATTATCTTGACTTACCCTGTCATAAACCCATTGTGTTGCTTCTTTGTGTTGTGGTTGCAGAATTCATTAGTGTTCCAGGTATGGAGTCACAAAGCACAAGTTATTACGTGGTGCTGTGTGTTCTTTCTCAATAATTCAACTTTAGTTTCATCAGCCTATAAAAACATTCTCCCAGTATCTTTCTAACACCGTGTTGGTGCACTGATGTGTCTTTGTGTCCAGCAGCAGCAGCAGCAGCAGCAGCAGCAGCAGCAGCAGCTTCCTCTGCTCCGTGCAGCCATGGACACCATGATACACATGTGATAGACTCATGAACAGAGATGTTAACCAGCTCCAATGATTCCTTTAAGCCTTTAGCTGTTACTCTGAGCTTCTTTTGTTTTCCACCTCACTGTGTTTTGTGTTGTCGTTGTGCTGCCATAGCCGTGTGCCCACTTCCAGGGCGAGTAAGAACTAAACTATGGACTGATGATTATCTAAACTGTTAAATCTTTTTTTTTTTTTTTTTTTTTTTTTTTGCCAAGCATGGCTCCAGCCAGTGGTGTGTATGTTAGAATGATGTATTCAATATGGACTAGAACAAGATCTGATCATATGTTAAGACACACTGATGCAAAGTCTCTACAAGCTCTGCACACCTGGATTTGTTTGTGGTTTCAAATCCAGATCCTCTCAAGCTCCATCATACTGGATGGGAATTGTCTGTGAGCTGCCATCTTCAGGTCCCTGCACTGATGTTCTATATTGGCTGGACCACTCAGGGACAGTCTGAAGCTTTAGAAAGGGTTTTAGACCCTCTCCCTGATCAATGCCTTGCCACAATTACATGGCAGAAGTCTCCAGAGAGTTCCCTGGACTTCATGGCTTGGTTTTTGTTCTGATGTGCAGTGTGAATTGTGTGAAAGTCACACTGATGTGTGTGTGTCTTTCTAATCTATGTCCAATCAATTCAGTTCACCACAGGTGGACTTTAGTCAAGTTTAAGACTCATGTCAAGAATCATTAAAGCAAACAGGATCCACCTGACTGCCACAGAAACATGTCTGGATACGTTTGTAAATGATTATCTTCATCTTCATTGATTATCTTCATGCATGCTCCGTTTAATTACATTCTCTCTCCCTCCCAGTCCCAATTCACCTCCAGTTTCCAGACAACAACTCTTTGTTGTGTCTGGTCTTTGACACACAAACAGCAGAGGTGTTTTTTTTTTTTTTCCTCTCAGGAGTAACACAGTAAATGTAAACGGGGGGCAGAGCGAATGATATTTACATGTTCCACTGCGACTCAGGTTGGAAATGTTCTCTGTGAGGGTAATGAAACTACTTTAGCTCTGCGCTCATCGAAATGGCATTTTTAATCAACTCTTAGCTACGTTAATTACAGCATTAATCACTTTACTCTAAGTGCGTTATCAATAATGTATGAATGCTCCTGTTTACAGTCGGTGTGTCAAGTGCAGAGGGATGGTGAGGCCCTGAGAGGAAAGTGGAGGCAGTGTGAACAATCACGTTATTAATCATTTATCAAAGATGTGTTAATACCAGGCTGTGTGTGAACATCATTATTCCTTCTTCCTTTATGGATGGATGGATGGATGGATGTTACCATGGCTCATTCTCGTTCATTTTCTCAGGAGTCTCAACATGATGCAGGACGTGTTGTTATCTCTAGTATAAACATGAAACAGCAGATGAGAGTTGTCGCATGTCCGTGGGAAGAGTTTTTGCTGTGTGAACCCTCACCCGCTCACCTGTCCCAATTCTCAGTCATCTAGCTGGCCTTGCCTTGAGGGTCTTGAAGACATTTTGCGTCTCATCCCAAAGGCTCCTTCAGAACTGAGTCACAAATGTGCCTCAGGGGGCTTTAGACCCTTGATTTGGACAAAAAAAAAAAAAACCCCTCACTGAGCTGTATGTTTGTGTACTCGTAATGATATATGATGGAAGTATTGTAAAATGACCAGTGTCGTTCTGTGGAGACAAACAACATGAATTATTTTTAATTACAGTCCATGTTTTTTTTTTTTTTTTTTTCCTTCTGTGCACATGCAGTGGTCTCTGCAGTGAAGCTGGGGATATTTTCAGTCAGAGAGCTTCCCTGGATTACAGAGTGCTGTTGAAGTGGCTGCCGGACTTACAAGGCCTCCGCCAAAGCCACAAGGCAGCTGTCCAGCTCCAAACTTGCACGTACACCTTTGAAAAATGATGAGTTGAAGCATCTTGGTTGAATTAGGAACGCAGGCTGAGCTGATCTGGTCTGATTCTGCTTTAGTTTAAACGCTGTGATTTTTTGTTCGTTCTGCTGTTGTGTGTTAGAGCGTTCAGACCTCCGGAAGGACCAGCACCAGCGTGGTTCAGTGGGTGTCGAGGTTTGTGTGGATGTAGGTGTGTGTTCTGATTTTGGAAGACGTGGGCGTGTAAGAGATTTTCTTTGAAAAAGTGGGACAGAACATCTTTCCTGCATGTGTCCTTCTAACTGAACCATTCCAGAATGTCCACGATTGACTGCACGACTGACCGTGACATCTCTCTTTCCCTTTGTTTCTCTGTGCTATGAAAATAAATTTAGAAGAAGGTAAAGAGATAAAAAAATTGCGTGCCTGAGATTCTCCTACAGTTTGCTCCAGAGCTCAGGGGCCCTGATAGCAAAGCCCAGACCTCCAGACTGCCTTCAGAGACCTAAAGGATTTAAGGCCTAGTTAGCCTAGCTTAGCATAAAGACAGGGAGGGTGGAAACAGCTAGCCTGATGGAGGTGAGATGGTGATAGTAATAGTTGCTTCATTATCGACTTTTTTTTTTTTTGCAGTGCAGTTCTCTGTAGCGCCGACGAGCAAACAGAGCACCGTGAGTCATGCAGTGTATCATGATGCTGAACTTTAAATGTGTCTTCTGACCGTCCACAGTCTGACTCACTCCACACACCATCACGCTCACCTCCTCCCTCTCACTCACTCACTCACTCACTCCTTCTTCCTGTCACCTCCAGTTTCCATCACAGTAAAATGTCAAATTTAAAATATGTACAAAAATAGCACAAATGCTATTCAAATCTATTTTTTTTAATTTGAGCCATGATATTGTGGGCATGTGCTAATTGGTGTGATCCACTGCCAGTGGACCAGTGTGAGGTGAAAGGCACAGGTGCAGTCAGGTGTCCCCAAAAATTGGAATTAGACCTATGGATGGTGCATTGAAAATAACCTGACAGTGTGAAAGGGCCCAGCTGGCCATGACTTACACACCTCCCACCATTCCTTGTGTCTGTTTGCAGCCACACCACTGACCGGCCCCGGAGTTTTCTGTTTCTACTCAAAATATTAAAGCCGGACCTGTCAAGCCCGCAGGCTGCCCCGAGGATCCTGCACTACAACCTCTTCAAACCGCACACTGCTCCTACCTCATTCTCCCAGTGTGGGGTAAAACCATTAGCGCCTCTGGAGCCCCAGAAACCACTGCCCACTGTGTTTCCACCGTTAAGTGCACTGGCAGGATTCCTGCCTCCTCCTCCTCCTCCTCCTCCAGCCTTTTCCTCAAGGCACCAGGAGCAAGCCCCATGAGTCCCTAACCCAGGTGGTGGTAACAGGCTCAGTCTTTCATCTCAGCTCCATCTACTCCCCTGCCATCCCTCACTGGGCTCCGGGGAGCTGGGGTTAGATCGGTGGGGCGCGTCTCCTTTACCACCACCCATATCCATTGTACGTATCCATTGTGCTTTGTCAAGGAATCAAACCGGCGACCCTCCAATCTGCGAGCGGACCAAAGTCCAAAGCCGCACGCTTAACTTGCTGCGCCACGGCCATGTGAAAATATCCAATAGACAGTTTCTTGAGCATTAACAGCCAATGGGAGTCCTCCGTCTGGAAAGGAGGGTCTTACCTCCTTAGATACCACATACCTAAGCAATGATTATTTTCCACAAACCCGCTCTCACTTATATGTCCACATTTTTAAGTGAAATTTCAAATGAAATTGACATGAATTTAAACTGAATTTCACTTGACTGTTGCCTTGCTGCTGTTGTGTTTTCTCTGAATTTCTCATTTCCAACCCCTTTGTTCTAATACACACACACACAACACACTGTGTCAGCAGCCGTCCCAGAGGACAACAGTTCATCTCACAGCCCATAAACCAAAGCTCATTAGAAATCCCTGGGAGAATGAATAATCCTTTTAGCTTCATGTGCAGAGGGGCCATATGGGTGAGGACAGTGATGAACCTAATGTATATTTAATCCTGTTTTCCAGAAGCAGATTTTTTTTTTTTTTTTTTTTTGTTGTTCCTTTGGACTAGTGCTAATTATCTGCTTCACCATCGAGACAGGAGGACGAGGACACATTCAGGACCACAAATTCTACTGAGCCCAAAAAACAGTTTTTCACCTTTGAATCTGACTTTTGATCCAAAAGCTTCATCTTGATGAACATTTCTTCATAACATTTCGTGTTTCTTACCACACTGTGAAAATGAAAACGGTTGAACAACTTAAAAAAGTTTAGTAGCAAGTTTCACAGCTTTTTTTTTTTTTTTTTTTAGTTCATTCAACTTTTAATTCATGTATTAAATGCTACCCCTATTTTTTCACTCTGTCTTTTAGTTGACGTCGAGGACAACTGGACCCTCCGACACAACAGCACCTTCACCTGTTGTCCAGCTTGATACCACAGGAGATAAATGAAGCAATGAAGCAACCCTTTCTGGCCTGCTTTAACACTTTCCAGGGACTTTCAGATGCATGAAGAAGTGAACAAGTGAAGAGGGACAGGGCTTAAGTGAACGATGGAGATGAGGTAAGACAGCCCCCCCCCCCCCCCCCCCCGGGAAGAGGGAGGACGGGAAATGAGAACAGGGAGGAAACAAAAACAGAGGGAGAGAGTGTTGGAGGGGGGAGTAATTGAAGGAGTGTGTGAGTGATTAAATAGGTTAGTGGGTGACTGTGAGTGAATGACAGCACGGGACAGCAGAGGAGGACGGTAAAAATCAGAGCAGCCTCGTTTTCCTCTGTTCAGTCTGAAATCAAGACACTCAGACATATTTCAGAAATAAGGTTTTGTTCAGCTCCAGTTGTAGGAAACAGAAAGCTAAACGGACTTCCATTACTTTGAGTAGAAGCGACGCTTCAGTTATATCAAGAGGAATGGAGGACAGAGACAGAGTGAGGAATGAATGAATAGAGCTGGACAACACCTCCACACATCGGGCCAGTCACTGTGCTTCAGCTGACTGTCGGTTTCGTAAAGCTCCAAAAATCGTCCAGGTCTTTTTGTTATTTCCTCCAGTTTATTTGAATCAGTTTTATTCGAATAAAACTGATTCATATAATTTTGAAACAGGTTATGTGCTCTCTCTCTCTCTCTCTCTCTCTCTCTCTCTCTCTCTCTCTCTCTCTCTCTCTCTCACACACACACAAAGCCTCTCTCCATTCTCATTAATATTTATCAGCGCTTGACAAACATTTGCCTGATGTGCTTCAGTGAGTTATGCATACGACAGTAAAGTGGTTGAGGCATCCGTGTGTGTGTGTGTGTGTATAATTGTGTGGATGCTCATGACAATCATTATTATTGCTGTCTGAAACGGCAGAATGAAGCCAGAGATAAAGTATGAGAGAGGAACACAGACAGAGAGAGAGAGAGTCTCTCATCGTTCAGGCTCAATATTTTTCCACTGTCAACAAAGCCAGAACCAACACAGTGTCATGTCCATGTCTCAGTACTGTCCGTGTCCTGTCTGTGGCCTTCAGTCTCAGCAATCAGCAGACATTCGCCCTGAACCTCCAGAAAGGAGGGGGGGGGGCTTGCCTCCATAAATACTACATACCTTAGCAATATTTATTTTCATCATCACCAACCTTACATGCTGCGTCATTTCCTGTCAAAAAGAAAAAAAAAATCTAAAGGATTGAATTTCAATGATTATAAAATCCATACCTGATTTGACTTTGATTCATACATGAAATTCTTTTGTGTGCCATTATAAGCTGTGTGTGTGTGTGTGCACTCCATCATAGCATAGACACACACACACACACCTCAATAGGCAAAGACACTGAGCGCAGATGCTCATGTAAATGAAGACACGCATTTTCTGGGAATCATTATTTTTCATGTGTATCATCTGTGTTCTGCTTCATGTGGAGCTGATGAAACAAGAAGCTGAACTGTGGTTGTACAAACAGAGCTCATGCTGCCTGAGGACTGATATCCATACTGGTGCACTATCTGAGACAAAGATATCTTAGAGTGCTGGAAAAATTAGAATAAAGAGCATGTATCCTTCAGGGCCTGGGTTTTTTTTTTTTTTTTTTACACTGTGGTTGGGGGCCATTCTGGGGATTCTCGGCTTCATTCTGCTTTGTCCAAATGCGACTGAGTCTGGGGCCTGAAGGAAGAGGTACTTCCTGTGTTTGCGAGCCCTGTGTTTTAGGGCACACAGTAACGTTACAGCCTCAGGTTTCAGGGACCAAAAGTAGGTCATTAAAACTGGAGCTACACTTTGTAATGAACTCAGACTTGAAGATGAAAAAAACTGAGGATGATGAAAAATCTGTCTTTTTACAGTAAGAAGCTACAGTAGAGGCCAGTTCAGCCCAGAACTAGTCTCTTTTTCTCAGTTTACTAGTATCAGCCAGCAAGCTGATACATGAGACAGTGTGCTGAGACGAAGGAGAAGACTGGGAGACTGGAGCAACTTCCCCCGAGGAGGATGGAGGGAATCCGGTTAGGTGGAGATGAGGCTGGACAGGAGAGGACCAGAGCGAGGGTACAAACAGGGGATCCAATCCAAACAAAGACGAGTGAACTGGCGGGGGATGAAGCGGTCATTTGCCAAAACACTGCACAGTGTTTTTTTTCTATAAGACTATGAAGAAGAATTTTCCTGCTCTGGAAAAGTTCTCACCAAAGCAACCATTTTATTGGTTTGTTGCAGTCAATGGAAAATAGAGCATTTGCATTACAACACATTTCCCAGGAAAGTGTTGCTGTAGATTGGCCACTGCAGCGATCTTGATGGATGATGTTGGCTTCCAGTGAAATGTTACTAACTAAAGTTGGTGTGATCATTAATCTCCCTCTGGGCATGTTCCCTCTGGCTCACACTACACCTCTTTCCAGGTGTGCCAGGTGTGTCCATGTTCAGCAGCCTTTGCCACTGTCACGTTTTACCGTAAATAAATGTAAAGGCCTGACACCAAATCTGTTGCCGTGTAGACATTTGCTGTAGACAAGTGAAGAAGATAAAATTTTTTTTTTTTTTTTTTAAATCGTGTTGATTCGAAATTGTTGTCTGACTCAGTGAGACTCATATCTTCATCAGATTAGCTCGTGCACATGACAGCCCTTCAGTGTGAGTCAGAGAGAGAGAGAGAGAGGCACAAACACTGATAGAGAGACAGATATGGAAAAACAGAGAGAGTGAGGAGAGAAAGCTGGAGAGCATGATGGTCACACTGCGAGTCAGGCTGTGGAGAGCACAAAGTTCAGGATCATGATGCACCATGTGAAAAACAAGCTGGCACTTTTGCTCGTATGTATGGTGTGTGTGTGTGTGTGTGTATTAGATATGTTGTTAAGTGTTTTCTATATTTGTCTTATTGTCAAAAAAATCCAATCCAACAATGTGTTGGTATGTCTCTCAGTACTTGCTGACTCAGTCCCAAGGTGATAAAACTCTAACCTGACATGGACTGCTGTAAGCAGTCATTATGTCCTGAAAGTGCCTGTTCTTAATTTGTCTGATAATAATTTATATCATCACGGCTTGATGATGATTAAACTACAAACTTCCTGGTCATAGCGATGTTTTCTGCTTTAATTGAGGCAATGCGCTGATTAGGAGATGAACTGCACTGCAGGAAGCTCTGCTTCACATTTGGAGGTTTACATCCTGTGATACTGATCAAAAAATGCAATATTTGTCCTTCCTGTTACAGGCTGCTGATCCTGCAGATGCCTGGGTCCAACTCCTCATGGTCAAAAAGCCACAACAAGGAAAACGTGAGTATCCACCTCATGCTCACGGATACGCTCCTTTTCTTTGTTACAGGGTTAGACTTTACCCTGGAACTAGTCTAAAGCTCCTTTCACACACTCACACTGCACGTTAAAAGCATGGACAAGGATGTCCACATACTTTAGGCCATTCAGCATATCTGAAGTAACTAAAAACCCTGTATGTACACATACACACATACACACACACACACACACACAAGCAGTAAAGGAGGGGTACAGAGGACAGGAAGGAAACAAAAAAGCGGAGTGGTCAGCAGGGAGCCAGAGGATTCTTACACACATTGACCTTGATTTTTTTTTTTCTTTCTTTCACATCACCTGACTCACTTATCTACCTGTGTGTGTCTGTGTGTTTGTTTAGAACTCTGACTCCGTTTTCTGCAGAGGAGGGTGAGTTGACATCAAAATTAATATATATTATACACACACACACATATATATATATATAGATATAGATATAGATATATCTGTGATATTTATCTGTGATATGTATTTATATATATATATATAATTTTATGATGAAGGTCCAATCATCACTAAAGCGTACGTCATGCAAGAGAGTCAATAACAACAAAATGAAACTTCAAAGTTGTCATATTGACATTTAAGATGTACTGATTGATTGACAATGTCAATTCATGTATTGGATAACACGCACAAAAAAAGATGCCAGTAGCTGTTAGTATTCTCAGAGCAAACATCCTTTATTCATCACTCGCTCTTCTGACGGTTTATTTATTTGTGAACTTTTTCATCGCCTGGCCCGAGCTGTGAACTTTTCCTCCAAATGTTTCTGGTGACGCTTCATGTGCACAAGTGTTTCAATTCCAAGGTGTGGACGGACGCACTTAGAGCTGTCCACCTGTGATCGGATCACCCAAGACACATGGTAATACCAGGTCTGAGCAGGAAAACACAGTTCTCTCTCTTTTCACACACACACACACACACAGACTATTTGCATTTGTGAAGGAAAAATGTGAAATGCAAAGTAGCTGCTAATGGCTTCTCTGACCGATTTACATTTCTGCACTGCGTGTACAGATGTATGAGATTATTTGGATGAGTTGTGTTATGGTTACTAAACTCGTGTTTATCAGGGGTGGGAAAAAAAAAACAAAAAAAAAACCCCACCCACAATCCCATCGTTACCTCTTTGCCGACCTCAGTGGTGTACTCGCTTGTCTTCCATGTGTTCGTGTGCTGTCGATCAGTGGGTGGGATGGACGACGGACAGATAGATGGATCATGTTGCTGTGATTCACGCGGGTGATTTGGAGCAAAGCCGGTGCAGATACCAGAGACGGCTCAGTCCTCCGATGAGAACATTTCAAGACCCACATTTCTGTTTGCATTTTTAACATAAAAACGATGCCACGTGAGCATTGTCGTACCTTTGAGGGTTTTGTCATGTTTCTATCACCATTTTGGGCCCTTTGCTAGCCCCCCCCCCCCCCCCCCCCCCCACGATCCTCA
Organism: Toxotes jaculatrix; assembly: GCF_017976425.1. Classification (NCBI taxonomy): domain Eukaryota; kingdom Metazoa; phylum Chordata; class Actinopteri; family Toxotidae; genus Toxotes; species Toxotes jaculatrix. The sequence continues at coordinate 20,723,917 of NC_054411.1, read as the reverse complement.
TTGTATAACTAATGGATGGAGGGATGGATCACCATTAGCTCCTTTCACCATTTCTTAGTAGAAGTAGCAGCTCTTTCTACAAATATAGAGGATATCATTATCCTCTATTATCTGCTGCTGTGGCTGCCAACAGGTCAACATGGGATTCCTGTCTCAGTTCAGCAGGTCCATTGGCCCCTGGCTGTGTTAGGTGCCTCAAACGTTCAGATTATCCCGTCCACCTCTGCATTGATAAAAGCCGTTTTAACAATTTAATCAGGATTAACCTGATCTAGTCTGGTTCTGTCAGTGACCACTGCTGTGTCTCTGATAGCTGCACAGCTACAGGAAGACACAGATAGATTAGGCTGGCATTTGGACAAAGATACAATAAGTAGCCAGTTTATTTTCTGTGTTTTGTACTTGTGTGTGCTGAACGGTCCAGTTAAAGCTGCCAAGGTTACTGATTATCAACACGTGCTTCAATATTTCGGGAAAGCTTCCTCATCTGCTTTCTTGTTGAGGGTTAGATTAGATATCACTCTCACGTCTGTACGCTGCTAGTTAGCTTAGCTTAGCCCAAAGACCTGAAACAAGGGAAAGCAGCTAGCTTGGCCCTTGGGGCCCTGGGTTCAGCAATTCTTTCCATGATGATGTTTTGATGTTTGTCATTAAGAAACACAAATTCCAAAGTACATTACAGCAGCTACAGTTACAAAAAGAGATGTGGACAGAATTCCTGATGAGTAAGTCACGACTGCTGCTTTTGTTTCAGAGGAACTAACGTGTCCTCGGAGCTTTTCTTACACAGGAATGGGGTTTGGTAATATGAATGACGGTGAAAGGAATGTCACACATACATTGTGTGGAGTTGTAGTAGTAGAACGAAGAAGGTGTTATTAATTTCTTGGAATGTGAAATCCCAGTTAGGTTGTGGCAGCTGAGTCAGTGTTTGTGGAAGGGTGACAAAAAACACACCTACAATCAGTGTTTGGAAACAGCCCATAAAAAAAATGCAGGCTTGTTCCAACAGCTTCTGTTCTTGCTCTTAATGATTTTAGCTGAGGCACGTGTTTCCTGACTTTCTCTCCTTATGACGTTCGCAACCTCAGCACCCCCTCACATATACTGCCAGGGCAACAGTGGCAGCTTGGTAATGACTCATGTCATTCAGTTTTGAAGATTCCAGTTTATTTTCAAGATATACTGCACTATTACATACAACATACAGCACATGGCCACATTCATTTTTCTATCACATTCACCTTCCTTTTCTTCCTCTCACTTCTCTGTGCTGTAGTTTTTCTGTTCCTGTCACAACCTGGGTGGAGAGCTGAGATCAGAAGTTTCTGAAGAAAACAGACATACATGTTTATCTGTGCAATCACCCTTCTAAAGACACAGACACACACAGTCGCTCGCACTTTTTTTTTAGACATTCAATACAATCTATCAGGCAATCTTAAAGTCTATGTATAGCAGCTGTGCTCCAGGGGCAGGACACAACCTGATTTTCGGTTTTGTTATTGTTGAGGATAAAGATTCAGGATACGGGTGAAGCACGACAAGCCCAAGGTTTGTGTGTGTGTGTGTGTGTGTGTGCAGGTAGGATACACTGATGAAACTGTTTAGCAGGAATATGAGACTTAAAAAAATGAGACAAAACAGGACGGGGGTGGAGGTTTACTACTTTGTTTGTGGGTGTGTTGGTGATTGTGTGTTATTACAAATCAGATTATTTCGAAGCAGAAACGATCAGAGCATCAGAATCATGAACTTATTCATTCATTCATTCATTCATTCAGCTTATTCCATTTTTTTTTTTTTGCACAAAAAGGGAAATAGATGAAAGAGTCTGGATACTTCCTGGATGCACTATATGTACAAATAAGCACCCAAGCATTTAAGGGATAAAATGATTTACTTTACGTTGCTGATTTCTGCATTAAAACAGGTTCTTTAAAAAGAAGGATTAAGCTAAGACACTCTTTTGGCTGAGGAGTTAAGATCCTGGCAATGAGCTGCAAAGTCCATGGCTTGCATGTCTCCCTCCTTTCCAGTAAAAAAAAAAAATTACACTTCAACCATTCTGATGTTACCACCATGATTTGTTACCACTGCGAGCTGCATCTCCCCCTCTCCACTCCCCCTCTCTCCACTGACTCCAAGACGTCCCGATCTCCCCCGCAGTCAAACTCCCGGCGATACCCTGACAAAGCATGAGCTTTTGTTGTTGCCAGCCAAAGGAATGTGACCGCGTCTCCACCACAAGTCAAATGTGTACTACTGACACTGTGGCAAATAACAGTTATTAGTGCCGCTGTTGTTTAAGGCAGCAGGGAGGTGAGCCGTGGTCAGGAGGTGGATGCTGGGAAGATGAGCGCTCAAAAACAAGAAAACACATACACACACACACACACACATGCATGTGCACACAGGAAAAAAAATACAATGAATCATGAGGAGTTTCTTTTTAATCCAAAACAATGCGACACAGACACACAAAGCAAGGGTCTAAAAAGGCATATTCATTGTGTGTGTGTGTGTGTGTGTGTGTGGTGTGTGTGTGTGTTCAGGGTGTTATTGTTTAGGGGAACTTTTTTTTGTGGTATGTGTGTGTCTCTTCATTTGCACACGTGCCGGTATGCTTGGCTTGTATTCTGTGTGTTTATTGTCTTCCTGTTGTTGCCTCCTATGTGTGTTTGCTTTGGACGGGCACAGAGCTGCTCTCAGGACCTCATTGTTCTTCACTGCTTGCTGTGTACGTTATCTAGTGGACGGACATTTCTCGTTTGTTTTGTCCTTTTTCTGTTCATGACGACAATGTTGATTCCAGTTTCCTGTTATTTCTCAACCCCTTCCTGCGTCCTATGGGGGTGGCGGGGGGTGGGGAGGTCTGATCTATGTTCAGACCCTCTCTCATGGTCATGACCTTTGGGTAGAGTCCTTATCCAAATCTTTGGGTAAGACTGAGATTATGGGTACAAATGGATGAGACTTTTCATCCAGCCTTTGAGTGTGGCTGTTTGGAGCAGCTAGACACACTTTTTTTTCCTTCAACACTGGTTGGATAACACATCATACAAACAAGATGTTTGTGAATTCGTAAGGCCTCTTTATGCTTCACACCAATCAGCTCATATGACATGTCGTCTGATCCATGTCTGTTTATAGCTACACTCGAAAGGTGGAGCAAAAAACCTGAGACCACAAGAGGATGCAGGAAGAAGGACCTGTAGTAGGTCAGTATGATTGGCTGCTGAGCTTATTCATTATACATTTATTTAAAAACAGGGCCGTCCAAAACCATCCTGAATGAGCCTTTAAACAGATGTACCCAGAATTCTTGCTGCACAGAAGTGGAGGAAGGAATATGTTTATATGTGTCCGATCTTTTCAGATTGCACATTTATTTCCAAGTTTCCAAAAAGTGGCAGACATTAATGATCTCAGCATGGCCCGCTGGATCACTGTTAGATGAAAAATGAAACCAAGACTCAACCACAACCAAATTTATGATCTGCTAAACTGTTCAGCACATGGAGCGGAGGGAAGTGAGAGGGATCATTTCATTTCATTACAGCTGGAATCTTGCTTGTTGTAGTTTTCCATCTGTTATCACAACATTGCAATCCTGAAATTTGGGAATGTGATGAAATTATTGTCTGATGGGTCAAGAAAAATGAGCAGCTGGACGATCAGACAGGTTGTTGTTGTTGAACAGGTAGGCTCCGTTATCTACTTTTATATTACGATCATTTTTCCGTGTAAGACATACTGATAGTTTTTAATGTAGGGGAGGTGAGGTGATTTTAATATCACTTGCAATGGTCAGTGATTTTAATCCCATTCACAGCGTGGGTCAACAATCCCCCCAGCCCAGTATTACCACCATTACCTTCTATTTACCTGCAGGGTTTTTTCTATGGGAAGAGATGATGATCCTTCCGTTGCGTTTAATCGGTTCAGTTTTCTTTGCTAACTTGACAGAAACATGCTAACACCAACATATGATGAACACTATGTGGGAGCTTTGTCCTGAAATTTTGTGCTTTTGTCTTAAAGACTGTGAAGATTTGATAAAGATTAGATCAGGTTGGCTCAGTGGCTGCTTTAGTTAGTTAGTGGAGGTGGTACGTGTGTGTATGTGTGTGTGTTGTGGACCTCCGCTCAGTAAGAAAGAAACCTGCAGTCAAACATCAAGCAGATCATCTGCAGACTGGACTTCCTCTTCCTGTCCGCTGGCTTCAAACAGCATAATCACACAAAGGCAAGTTTTCCCAATGAGAACTTAATAAAGAGTTCAGTGGATCCAGCACAGTGAGAGAGTGACAGAGAGGACACAACAGGAAGTATGTGGCATATGGGAATGGGAGATCCAAGGGGACTTCTGAGAGGAAAGGGCAGAGCGACGTGGGGGGGTGGGGGGACTCAGAGACATAGGTGTGTGTGTGTGTGTGTGGCAGAGGTCAGAGGCCATACCAGCAGTGCATATCAGAGAGGATGAACAGAAGGCTTGAGGGTGTGTGAAGAGTGTGTGTGTGTGTGTGTAAGAGGAGTCAAACGGCATCATGCATTAATGAGCCAAAGACAACAAAGGAAAGTTGGTGACCTTGAGCCTTTGAATGGCACTTCTTTCTGTGCGTGCGTGTGTGCATGTGTGTGTGTGTGTGTGTGTGTGTGCATGCAGTGCATATGCAAGAAGCAAGGTGGAATATCGTCACACCCTTTAACCCCTGTGTTTTCTGTCTGTCACTCATCATTAGTCCACTGCTGCTTAGCATTTAGGCTCAGCTGGCGTCCACTCACACAAAGACATTAACGACCTCGTCTGTCTGTCTGTCTGTCTGTCTGTCACCAGCTCTTTTCAGACAGAGTATGTTTAATGTTGCTGGCTTCATGCTGCCTGTTAAAATGATGTTTTTTAGACACACAAACATTTTAACAAACTCAGCCTTTTCACAAATGTCTTTTTGTGACCTCTTATAAAAGGCTTCATGTCTTATGAGCTGTGTGCGCTTCAGTTGAAGGACGATTTTATCTTCTCAGACTCGGTAAGTGAGAAGCTTTAAACCACACAGTATGTCACTGGATAAAAACTAAGATCTCAGAAACGTCTGTAAAATAAATATATGACTTTATAATAAATGGACTGCATTTATATAGCACTTTTCTAGTTTTATTGACCACTCAAAGAACTTTTCCATTACAAGTTCTACATTCAGCCATTCACACAAACATTCATACAGCACTTTTTTCTAAGCATACAGTGCTTTTCACTCTGGCACCATGGAACCTTTTCAAAGTAAAAGTAAAATTAGTAGTTTTCATTCATTTTCGCTGGACAAAGAGCAGTGTTTTTTTCTCTAGATGTCTACTGGCACTTGTTGGGCACCATTGCTGTATTTCACTGTTTTTCCTGCAGCCTCCCGTCTGAATTAGCAGATTATCAGATTACAATGTACTGACGTAGAACATTTTACGTGCAGTATGACGACCAATCACAGCAGCCCTGGAAGTGACGATTAAAAAGCTGCGGCCTGATCCCAGACATCTGTGGAAAGTGGCAGGTTTGGACTGCAAAGAGGAACTGTTGTGGACTTTTTGGATAGCGAAAACAGCAAAAACATATCTTGGTAGGAGGGTTGATTAGGGTAGTAGCTGGTAGTAGTTACAAGATACTATTTATGGATATGATATAACATAAAAGCTGGATTTATACCTGATGCGAGGTGTTAACAGGAGTTCCCCCATAAAAACCTAGATGGCAGGTTTTGTGTGTCAGTAGAGGGTTTGCATTGGAGACACTCAGCTCCCAAAGGTCGTTCCTTCTGAAGGGAAATACATTCATCCACATAACCTCAAAAGGATTTTATATTATATAACAACACAGAAAAAAAGATGGCCGCTGCTGTACTGCTTGTCTGTTTTTGTTTACCCTTCATGAACTACCATGGTGTATTGGAGAGAAAAACAAAATGACGTACATGTTACTTACATCGATGACATCACCGCCCAATAACAAGATGGCTAATTTGTGTGTTTCCCATGAGGCTCTCTGAGTGTCTTCTTCCTATGTCTGTCTCCGCTAACTACAGTTCAGGGATTTACACTGGAGACCGCACAAAATGATACACTGTGACTGTGGCAAATGTGTGTCTGTTTTCTTGGGTGCTCCCTTCTGCTTAAGTTTATTTAGACTCTTTCACTCATCCTCACTCTGGAGCCTTTTGTGTGTCAAAAAAACCCCAACTATGTTTATTAGTAATTTAAACTCTACGTGCACAGTATGAGAGACAGAATGAAAGGGGACTAACTGATGCTGAGGAAGAGGGAAAATAAACAGGCACTGAGTATCATCCTTCATATTTCATGGACTGTGGTTGTAATTACTTACTTTAAACATGTCATCATATGACTCAACTTCCTGTAAGGTGGTACCACGCAACTTCAGACGCAGTGGCTCATGTTTGAAAATGAAGAGCATAAGCACAAGACCATAGTGTGTTTTACCATTAAAGTAGCTGTTTTTGTGTCTGTTAGGATTTAATTTTAATACAGAATATTCCTTATTTTCTTCATTTTTATCAGTAATTAAATCACATTTTTTACTTATCTAATGCAGTTTATTTTTTGTATTTTACACTAAACAAGAACCTAAACTGGAGTTCTACATGTATAAATGTACCCGTTAGCAAAACCAGGCTGTGGGCTATTGTTACATAATTATTTAATCTGCAATAAAAGACTTTGTGTGATGATTTCTGAAATGTGTTAACCAAATCACAAAAACAACAACAATAATAATAATCAATAATAATAATATTTTAGAAAAGAATAAAGATATTCAGTACAAACAGTAGGAAAACACGACAAACTTTAAGCTAGCAAAACGGCTACAAAAAAATATTAGCTACTCATACTCGTACCTAAAACTCATCTTAAAGTGAATTTACTGCAGTCAAAACACAGAAGTGGACATGAAGGTAAACTAACCACAACAAAACTGGTGGAATTCAATTTTTAGGGATAGAGTTGCTTTAGCTAGAGCACTGAAGTTGTGTTTGTATTAGCTAACTGGCATCACTTCTTTCACTTATGTTCATCAATCAGTGGCTCACTAATCAGTAGCTTGGCCACCAGCTGACCCATGACTTCCAGTCGTATTTATCTAATTGTATAATGAAGCCTGGGAATTCTTATTTTTGTTCTGATGGTATGCTGTTTGTTACCCCTGCTTCCTTGTTGGAGTTTTGTGTTGATAATCTGAGTAATATTTAATGTTCACGTGTGTTTTGATTTGTTGTTGGTGCTTGCTGTTGTTCTGAATCTTTCACAGCTCTCTCAAAGAGCAGAGCCTCTTGCACCAAACAGAGCAGTGTAAGCATTTGCTTGGAATTGTGGGTTTTTGGAAGCACGTGTCTGAAATACAATATTAAGGAAAAGTCAGAAAAGGACCAACTTTGCGGTTAAGGCAGCATTTCTACATGGCATCGGAGCAGTGTGGATCAGAGAGCGCACGAGTCGTACTTTACTAACATTTTATGTGAACACGATCCTGTTATTTTTGTCCCTATATTTCTCTCTCACTGTGTGTGTGTGTGTATCTCATTTTCCTCAGCCTCTATCTCTGTATCATCATCTTGCGTAAACTCAGTTACACTATACACCTTGGTTTCTCTTTCCCTCTGTATAGCACTAATGTAATTTGCTCTGCTACAAGGCCTGACAGCAGGGGACTGAAATGTGTACTGAGACACACACACACACACACACACACACACACACACACACACACACACACACAAACAAATACTGCGATTACACCCAGCCATTATCTTCCTGCAGTGGAGCCTCAGTGTGGTCTAATCATAGGGAGAAGAGGGTGACTTCCCCGCCTCTGTCTAAACACTGCAGGGAAATGACAGATATTTTTAGTATGTGTGTCAGGGTTGAAGGTAAGGACGGTCTCATTGTACGGGCCACACACAGACACACACACAGGTTCATGTGTAAGGATTAGGAGTTTCTTCTCTCCCTCCTTTTTACCTCCTCAGTTGTCCTACAGTAAAATAAGTGGTGAGTAAGGAGGCTGTGATTGTATGGAGCCCGTCCCCTCAGGTAACGGTGGGAATTTTCTTCTGGACCACTTTTGTGTTTCCTCACAATAAGTTTTGTATCCACTTTGATCTACATTTCCAAAGGAAGCCCGAGCTCCAGCAGCAGCAGCTAGGGTTGAATGCGAATCTTCGTGCAGCCCTGCATAAATTACAGGTTGCGTTGACTTTTTAAGTGAAAGGAGTAAAATCCAAATCTTGGCCAGTGTGTCTGGAATCACTAGGCTTTCTTCGCTAATGTTACAACTGAAGGTGCTAAGAGTAGTACAGCTAGTTATAGCCACAAGATTACCCATTGCTGTAGCCTTAGTAATAATGAAACACCCTTTCAGAGTGAACTCTTCACCCTGAGGTTTGACAGTGAACCTGAGCCCCTCAGGCCCCTCAGCCATGTTCAATCCTCTGTAGATCATTGTGGATGTTCGTTCCATCTGAGTCGTCTGCCTGGCCTTTTCTCACTTCCCTCCATGCCTCCCTCTCTCCATCTCCCTTCTGTCCTTCAGTGCCTCTGGCTCTGCTTCATCTCATCTCATCTCATTCCCTTCTTCTCTTCCTTTGTGCCTTTGCTGTTTTCCTTCCCTCACTCTCTCTACTTGATTTCCCCCTTTCCCTGACATGCCCTCTCCTTTCATCACTGCATCTGCTGTATATTTCCCCCTACTCCTCCTTCTTTCCCCTCCTCGTCCTTGCTTCCTTCTCGCCTCCTCCCTTTCTTGTTGTTTCCTCTTCCTCTAATTGCTGTATTAGCTATTCTCATCTTCTTGCCCTTCTTGCCTAATTACAGCTCCCCCTCCTTCTCCCTTATTTTCTTGCACAGAAAGACGGAATTTGAAAATATGAGCTCTTCATCATCTGAAAGCCTGGAGCTGAACAACCTAAGCTTCTCTTATTGCACATTTATGAGTGCATAGTATTTATGATTTATGTCTGTCTTTACTTTCCTGTGGAGCTGTTGTACCTCAGTATTATCATGATGCTCCCTCTGACTTACTTCACCTTTAGGATGATGTTTTCTGTTGGTGAAACAGGAAAACGATGAGCAGAGAAAGAAAAACCACAGCAACGTCTCTTGTCCCATCATTCAAACCAAAGCTTCAGCCAGGAGAAAAACTGTCTCTGCCCTGTTGGTCTTGATGGAAACTGCTGGATTTGATTAGAGGTGCCTGAAAACCATACTCATTAATAGTTACCATGACACATACAGCCATGTGTGACTGCTTGCTGGCTATGTGCAGAAAGAGGAGCTACCTTCAGACACAAGTCTTTTCAGGAGGACCTTATAGGACTATCTATTAACCTTGTACCTTGTGCGTCAGTGTTCTCTGCAGTGATTACCAATCTGTGGACTGATTTGAATCAGACACATATCAAATTACTCGACAGCTGCCAAACTCCAGGATTAAGGAGTTACTGGAGCAAAGAGGATCAGGAAAAGTCATCTCAAATCACCATGACATCTGACTTCCTAAATGTCTGTGGCTCATCCGGCCCCTGATCGGTGGTTGTAGAGTAACACCAATAGCTTGTAACTTTTTCTTCTTCTCCCAGCCAAAATATTTAATAATGAAGGATGTATGTTTATTGTGAGTAATAATGTTCAAAAAAGAAGCAGGCTTTTAGAAATGCTTGTTCATCTGAGTTGTGCACACTGCTGGCAGAATCTTGCCTCTCTGTCATTAGTTTCCTGTCATCTCAAGGCCAGTTCTTCATGAGGAAAGACCGTTGCCTTAATACCTGGCCAGACCAGGGCCTGGGTTTCTGAATGGCCCTGATTTAACAAGTCATGGCGATCACAAGCAGCCAGCCAAGTTTCCAGGATTAAAGTGGCACAGTGTTCACATCTTGTTTTACTAAACGGGGCTAAGCTGAGGGTAAAGACGTTGGGGGCGAGTCGGCACCTCCAAGTACAAGGTCATGGTGATTAGCTGGAAAATGGGGTTGGAAGACTGTTGGGGGACAGACAGCCTGTTAACAGTATACAACCAGTGCTGTGTGTGCTTGTCAAAACAATAAGGAAAAAATAAATATTAGCAATGTTTTTTGGATATATGCAGGGCTATAATGTGCTGCAGCAGGGTTAGGGTGAACGTTACAATGCCAGCTCTCAAATAGTCAGCCACTGCCAAGGGAAACATCCACTCAGACCTGAAGTGTACACAGTTTCCACGAATATGTCACAGAACCGTTAGTCTTGTTTGACCGTTTGTTAACAGAACCTATGAAGACATAAATTAGGAATGAGGACTTTGTGCAATATACACTCTCTTTCTTACTCTCCCTCTATGATTTCCTGAGTATTTTCTACCCAGATCATATTGTGCTCATAATACGTCGTTCATTATGCTCAACAGAGCCCTCTTTGTTTGACACACCTGGAGGAGAAGCAGCACAAGAAAAGGAAGAGAAACCACCAGAGTATTGACCATCAGTGCCTCTGTCTCACACACATAAGCTCCATTGTCCTCCAGTGTAGCATGTCAGAGTTTCAGGGCTAATGACCTTCCCTGTAATCATGTCATTAGCGTGTGTGGTTCCTCAGCTTTTATCACGCCTTTACACGTGTTGAAACACACACCTGTCTGTCTGACATGAATAGCTTCTGTGTTTTAGAGGTGGGTTGGGATGTTTATATGTGAGGTTCTACATTATTGTTGATAGTTTGTAACAGTAACTGGCTTGTAAAGTACAAATTAGGTTTTTCTTTCTTTAACTTCCTTAACATTGTTCTTACAATATCAACAATTTCGACTGCAGGGTTAAAATAAAGGGAGGGGGAAAAAAACCTGCTGTACCTCAGTTATTCTGTTGTGGGCTCACGATGGTTCTTGAATCACAGCACAATTGGACTGAGCTAGACCTGAACAGTTTTTTTTTTACCCTGTCAGGGTTTGTATCCCACATGCCTCTCTGTCACCTGACTCCCATGCTGGTCCTGAACTGGTCTCTGTCTGTGGGCTTCTCTTTCATCGTTATCTCTAAACCTTGAATCATCTGCACCGACTTTACTTGTTTTTCATGTTTCAGTCTGTGCTGTTGCATCCTGAATTTCCCCCTTCCCTCTCTACTCCCTCCTGTCTCCTCGTCCCTTTTTATTCACTGCGATAATATAACAATGCCCCATTTGAAAAATCGGATGTGTGCATCAAGCAGGATTAATAACTTCATATGGTGGGAGGACAGGTTATGAGTTGAGATAGTTTCAAGGTAACTGAAACTGTAACACAGCAACAAAGCTGATGCACTGAACAGTTAAAGCATTATGTAAAAATAACTTCAAGTCTACTGGGCTCATAGCTTAACTGTTTACTCTGAGGTAATGAGTTCATTTGACAGGTTAACTTTAACAAGAAAACACAAGCAGCTAGCAACAGTTTGATTTGATGTGCTGTTAGTGTAAAAAGTTGGCTATAGCCACAACTGCGGAGATGACAGATCACCAAAACATTCATTTGAATTATTTCTGTGGTGATTATTTGCATTTTGGAAGGCACCGACCAATGATATTGTCCTAATAATGATCAGAAATCATGGGTGCACTCTGCCAGAGATGACTTAAAAGAATGTTCTATTTATTTTGTAAAGTGGATAACTTTGATTTCAAAGCTGATTTCTTGTGCAAACATGTGAAACAAGGTCAGAGGCAGCATGTGAGTAACTCGCTCATGATGCAGTACATCAGGATTTACATCCTCTGCAGCTAGGCCTTTGGTCTTTTTCACATATGTATACTATATACAGAGAGTCTGGCATTCAGTTTAAGTTTTTATTTGCTGTGCTGGCTGCGTAGCTTTAAGTATAATAGCTATAGCTGAGGGTAATGGGAATGTCATGGTATTAGGATTCACTCTTCACAGGAATTATAAGCATTAGCACAGGAGTTTGTGCCAATTCATGTATTGGATGTTTTTGGATTACTCACTGGACAGAGTTGTGTTTTTATCTGTGCCTCTGTGTTCCTTCACAAATTCATGTGAAAATATGCATCTGTTTCTGCGTTTTAGTGTGTGTATATATGTGTGTGTGTGTGTGTGTGTGCGTGCGTGCGTGCGTGTGTGTGTGTGTGTGTGTGTTCCTCTGTATTTATCTGCTTGTTAAATGAAAGATGAACCAGTCAGCGACAGTCTAGACTGCTTGGACAATCGAGGCTCATTTTCCACTGTGCTGATGTACGCACCAGACTGCTACTGAGCCGGCAGGAAAAGACATTCATCTCTGTTAGACAGGTTACATTTTAGAAGGAGTAGCTCTCCTTTACCTCTGACATTAGCATGCCACGACTTTAAGGCAAGGCAAGGCAAGGCAAGGCAAGGCAAGGTTTATTTATATAGCACCATTCGTACACAAGGTAATTCATAGTGCTTTACAGATTACATTAAAATCATAGAATAAAAGCAAATCATATTACATTAAAATCATAAATAATAGATTAATAGAATAAAAGAAATATATTAAAACATTGGAGCAGAAAAAATAGAAAACAGTAAAATAATTAAATAAGAAGAGTGCAGTTAAGACAATTTAAGAGAATGCGTCAGTAAAAAGGTGTGTTTTCAGGCCTGACTTAAATAAGCTGAGTGTTTGGGCTGATCTCAGGTATTCCGGAAGCTTATTCCACAAGTGAGGGGCAGAATAACTAAATCCTGCTTCACATTGTTTAGTCCTGACCCTAGGAACACACAGTAGGCCTGTCCCTGATGATCTAAGGGGTCTGGATGCTTCATAAGGAACCAGTAAGTAGAACTTTAAACTGTATCCTTTGACTCACAGGAAGCCAGTGCAGTGATTTGAGGACAGGTGTAATGTGGTCCATTTTTCTGGTGTTTAAGGCTCACTGGTCATCCAGGTCAGAAGAAGAAGAAGAGAAATGGCTTTATAACTATATTATAATTCTGGAAAAGTTTGTGCTGTTGTCGATCCAATTTGCATTTCAATTTGTAGCTGAAATGCTTAAAGATGTTGAAGTGGCAAATACAATTACAGGAGAGGTAAAAGCAGATTAATGCAATGAAAGCAGCTGAAGTGTGTGTGTGGGGGGGCGGGGGTTGAAATGTCAGTTGATTTGTATGTGGTAGTCGAAGTGAGTAGCTGAACTCTCAGCTCAAAAAGAAAAGTCACTTTCAGTGTCACATTGTCATGTAAGAGGTGAAAGCAGTTGTAGTGTCAGTAAAGAAAGCAGTAAGGTGAAGAAAGGTTTATAGCTGCTCCCTCACATTCACTGCAACCTTGAACTTTTATAGACATTACCCAGAGGAGCTGTTAAGAGTGAATGAAGTTGAACCGGACATTAAAGTGACTTTATCCTGCCAAAGGACAAATGTATCCATGTAATGTCAAATTGATCCGGTGTGTGAAGAGAGCAGGTCATTGAGAGCAGGTTGTCAGTAGGTGTGAATGTGTCTGTGTACGACTTCAAAATAAAAGAGGAAATACACAACCAAAATTCAAACACCCAGAGTAACTTGACGAAAGAAACACAACTGGAACTACTAACAGAACTAAACAAGAGTGCAGAAGCTCCGTCAAATAAAGCTGAGAAAAAGCTGAATAATTTAGAATGTATGATGGACATCAAAAACAGATGTCCTAAATTAGCTAAACATTTTGAAGTTTGGTTGAAGATTTGACAAGAAGCTGGAAATGATCAAAAAATGATCTAGAGGAATTATAATAAATAAATCAATACAGGAGCATTAGAAGGGAATCATATGTTATTGCAGTGATATCACATGTATATGATATACTGACAAGCTGTTTATTTTTGGATTGTGTTTCTTACACAAGTATGGGTGAAACTATGTAGTGGGATCAACCACGAATCACCCGCCTGTTTTCAGAAGGATAGTAATCAACTGTATCCCATGATGGCTGATTTTCATGGAAGTGATCACTTAATAGGAAACATAGAGGAAATTACTTATTGGAAAACAAAATGTAAAATGTACCTCACAGCAGATGCCGATTTTTTGGCAGTTAATATAAAAATGAATTATCGCTTTTCCTGAAACTTGTAATCTGGACAAATTTGAAGTGAAGATAAATGAAGATAAACTTTGTGCTTCAGACATGCAAGTGAGTCGAGGTTCTTCCTTTGGTTGTTGCTGAGCAGATTCCACTGCAGGACTATTCTGGTGCTCCCCTGCCAGTCATGAATGATTGATAGCCAGAGCCATCATGTCTCACTGCATTATGGTGGACAGAAACTCATACTGCTGCGATCAGCTAAAGACCTCCCAACTCCTTTTCGGAGCAATTTGCAACTGAAAAACCTAAGAATTTTTTTAGTATTTATGAAGGACTGAACTGGTGACTGAGGCAGGTTCTTATACTGCTGGATAAGGTCTTTAGATATGGTACTGTATGTCAAAGAAAGTGCAACAACAAAAAAATAGTTTTTTATAATGTTCTGTCATACTGCACTGTCAGCTGCACCGATCGGCCATGTTCGAGTGGGAGGAGATGCAATATTGCTATGTATGATACTGGTCCCTTTAAAGTCTAGAGCCGTGTTAGCAGCTCCGTGAGGTTTGAGGATTGTCACGAAATATTATAAATAGTTCTGAATGTTCAGAAACAAGGCTAGGCTAGGCACAGCAGACCTTTGAGCTAAATGCTAACATCAGCATGCAAACATGCTCACAACAACAATGCTAATGCTGCTATGCTGATGTTGTAGCACGTATGATACTTACCATGCTCACCTTTTTAGTGTAGCATGCTAGCATCCCGACATTAGCTAATTAGCATTAAACACGAAGTGCAGCTGAAGCTAACGGTGTTAGTTTTTCAGATATTTGAAACCAAAGTTCAGTCAGAGACACATCAAGGAGGCGACCATTTATAGGTAATGGCTAAAGGGCTCTATGGAAGAATGAATCCAAGCCACAATGTGGATTCTAATAAGGGAGCTAATCTCCACTAAATGAGCGTGAATCTTCGTTAACAACACAAATTACCATACAAGACTTAACAGAAGTGTAGGGTTATAATTTCCACAATGTATCTTTGCATACCTGTTGTTAAATCACATGTTGGCCCTTTTGTATGCACCATCCATACACAAATTCACCATGTAACACTGCCACATGTATTTCACAGCACTTTCATGCTCACAGCATGATGAACCCCTCTGATATAGTTTGCCAAAGAACTTTATTCTGACACTACATGCTGCCAAAAAGCCAGGAGAAAACCTGTGTGTTCCTGTGTGCCTGTTTTCACATGTACCACTGTTGCAATATACTTGCTCTTACTGTAGTTTGTGTGTGTGTGTTCTTACTTATATGTTATACCTCTGCTCGCAGCGTTCACTCCAGCACTGAGTGGAGCTGCAGCACGTGGGAGCTGGATTCCCCCGTGACTGCTCTCACCCGTGGCATCCTTTCAACAAGACACAGCACAGCCATTTACACAACCACTTTCTATATGTACCGTAGGCGTGTGTGTGTGTGCGCGCGCGCACTGAAACTGCATAATACAGCATGTTAATGTGGCAGAGCGATTGCCCATCTGTGAGCTGTTACAGATAATAGTATGCATTGTGTGGGGTTGTTCAACACCTCGTAAAATGTGTACATGCTCTGCGGCGGAGAGAGGGAGCAAGGATGAGGGAGTAGAAAGAAAGAAAGAAAGAAAGAAAGAAAGAGGCCAAGTTTAACAGGCATGAAATGTTGGGATGATGTGGCATATGATTCAGGTCCAGAGTTCACAGACAGATATACATCCTGCAGCAGCTGCAGAGGTCGCCTCAGCTTCAATGCTGTTACTGTATTTATAGGCTTTCAGTCTTACCTGGGGAAATCTAGTGATTTGTGGTAATTGTAGAGTTCATCACAGATCCTCAACCAGTGTAAATCCGTTTTGTGTCTGTGCTTCCTGCAAACCACCTTCTGTGACGACCGATGCTACCTGATTATACTAAACCTTCACCATTTGCAGAGGAAGTCTTGAGGTGCATGTTTGAAAAAAAAAACAACAACAACAACAGGTTTCGCTTTTGTTAAAGCAGTAATCATGTGACTAGGACTAAAAAAAAAAAAAAACGGCACACAATAATTTAGACAGGATTTTACCACTCAGGGCATCATTAATTTGATCCTGTGTCTTGATGACTGTGAGGCTAACAGAGGCTTTCCACATCACAGAGTCATTTAGCAGGTATGTAGCTCTTGCACAGTCATTTCACTGGGCAGCACAGTCCAATGTGGGCTGACTTGTATTCATCCAGTTGTGCAACCCTGTCTCCCACAAAGGACAGTTATGGACAAGTAATTTGCAACAGCACGTAACTGAAGGATTTTTGTAGTAACATAATGAGGAAATGTTAATACAGTACAGTGTTATTAAACTTTATGATTATGTTTAGGCGTGGGCAGCACTTGGTAAAGGTTAAAGAAAGTTTGTGGTTTTAATTACATGTAAATAATCATTACTGTGTCTCAAGTCACTGTGGACTTTTCCTGTATTAAACCAGACCACGATCTCTGTTAAGGTTAGGGAAAGTTTTCCAGAGCTTCACTAAACACACACTCACACACCGATGGTACATCGGGGGCAACTGCGGGTACAGCATCTTGCCCAAGGGCATGTTGACATGGGGACTGGAGGAGCTAGGGATCAAACCACCGACCCTCTGATTAGTGACAACCTCCTCTACCCCCTGAGCCACAGCAGCCCTATGCTTTACTACAGCATGTGAGACATGAACTGTTTCCAACAGTTGAACACACATTTGCAGCAAGTGGCTGATTTAACAGTTGTTGTTGCATTTCAGAGCAACATTTCCATGAGGTTTCTAGTGCCACGCTTCACTGAGAGATTTATTTTTATACTCTCCTCCAAACCATCATTTCAACTGCACTTGGATCTGTGCAGGGAACTTCCCATTTGGAAGATCATGTCCCAGCGCCTTAACCACTCACAGAGTGAACCACAAAATTAAGTCTGTTTGCAAGTATCTTGCAGTAAAAGATGGAAATTGAATTTTGTATGTATGATAAACCGTATCTGACCCAGCTTTAAAACCAAGAACTGTGAAAAAAAAAAATCCACATCACACTGAGCCCTGCTTTTCAAACTACATATGATGCAGGATTGTCTTAACAAGCTGAAACTGAAAGACTGTCACGTGGCACTGGGAGGGGCACAGAGAGGATTTGGGGTCCCCCAGAGACCATGAGGGTGTTAGCTGCTAAGCTAATTATATTGTCCCTGTACAGAACCATAATTTAAAACCAGCAGCACGTCAGCCTGCTCTGACATGTACATGGTCATTCTCACATGCTTTTATATACAATTGGTTCTCTCTGAATTTGGAGCAGTTTCACTGGACTTGAGGCAGATCTAAACACAGATCCTCGTACTCTAAGTAATTTAAGTCAGAGTTTGACTAAAACACAAAAGGACACTAATGTTGTGTCTACACAGGAGGCGTCTCAGCAGCATGACTAACCAATCCAGCTGTGCATACGGTCTCATTTCACCCATAAACACATAGCCTAAAGCGTATTTTTATAATTGTCTATATTCATCAGTTTTACGCTCAGTGATTGTGTCTCTGAGATAGATGGATAGATAGATGGATAGATGGATAGATGGATAAAGTGGCTGAGTGAGGAATCCCAGCACAGGTTTAAATCCTGCTCATGGGGCTGTTTCCATCCCCCTGCAGACGCTGTTGCCGTTTGCTGCTGTAAAATCAGACATCCTGTCTCATGTGGAAGTAATTAGTGGTTTCCTTACAGACAACAAGGCCCACGAACAACGCAGCGGACAAAAGGTTCGCTCGCTGGATTCGTCCTCTTGGAGAGGCCCCTGTGACCTCTGACAACACACACCTACCGCTCACACACACACAGAAACACACAGCCCTTGTCTTGAAATGGCGAAAAAAACGTAACATGAATCCTTCTCCTGTAACAGACGCGCACGCCGGGCCTGTCCCCTTTAAATCCCTTTAAATCCCACAGGTCGTAAAATGAGGGACCCAGATGCCACAGTTTTATGGCGAGGTAACACCTCCTGGTCTCCACTGCTGCTCTCCTCTTTTTGTCCCTCAGTCTTCTGATGCTATCGCAGTTTGAGTCTGAACATTTAACGGACCCGATCATAAACGCCTGACTTGCACTGTGTGGAAGAGAACAAACTTTGTTTCGTCTCTGTTTAGTCAGGAAAAATACAGAGGGAGGGAAATCAAAAAGGCATGGAGGGAGGACGGAAGAATACTTCAAGGAAAACCAATGCCTCTTCTACATGGAATTTTTTTTTCTCAGTCAGATGCCTTTTTTTTTTTTTTAGTTTGTGTGCATTTTATATATGACTTTGCTGCACCCTCCCTCCCCCACCTTGATTTAATCTCCTGCAGTAATTGCAGCCTCAGCAGGAGGTGCCCACTGTGTGGGACTTGGGGGGAGGGGACGGTACTGAAGCTTTGTGAGAGGAAAATGAGGAGGCGGAGGCACAGTCATAAAAAATATTGAATCTTGTTGTCGAGTTTTATCTTTTGTCTTTCTCTCCTCAGAAGAATTCATTTATCTTTTCCACTGTTTTGTCTGTTTTTTGAGCTTATTACTGGACTCTGAGCACTAACAAGAGACATGTCCATCCAGATAGAGATAGAGAAGATTTTTTTTTTCTATCTTCTAGATAACAGTAGCACTCTACACTCTGTACTCCAGCTCCATAACGTTACTCCACTCTTCCCCAGGTTGCTTTCTCTGAAGTCTTCCTGCAGAGACACACCTCTTGCGAGGTATCAGAGTGAGACTTCTCAAATTTAAAGATCTTTTTTTCGCATAATAATATTCTAACCTCCTTTGCTGTATGATTGATCATATCCAATCAAGGTGATCACTTCGATAAAGTGGACTTATAACTTTGCAGGGCTCCACATGGAGGTACTAAAAAGCTGAACAGTGCTACAGAGGTATATGCCAGTGTCCCTGTGTATGTTTCCCAGCACAATGTACTTTGTGTCCAATTTAGAAACAGGCTCCCAAGCAAGATGTGTTCCAGTCAAAACAGGAGCTGACAGACTTGACTCAGTAGTACAATCAGGGACAGATAGGAAAAGGAAAGAAAAGAAAAAAACAACAACAAAAGAAAACAAGATACAAACAGAGATAGTCTTTGAGATTCAGCAAGAAAAACCTAGCTATAACCTAAGCTATAACAAGGCATGTTCCGTATTTTAACTAGATTTACTGACTTTGTATAACAATAAAGTCTCATTATAACATGTATATTTTGTCATAATGTCAGATTAAGAACTTTTACTCTGCCATGGTCAGTAATGTCCTAAAACAGCACAACATGGTACTTTGATACCTCTGCTATCGCCACAAAGTCGTGGCCTTTCTGACCTCTGGAACACTGCCCTCCTTTTCTCTTCTTCATTTCTGGAGTTTAAAATAGCAGCATGTTGAGGCCATAAAAAAAAAAAAAAAAACATGATTATCCTTTACAAAGACTCCATTGTGCTTTGTGATTTCAAATGTCATCATATTTCAGCACGTAACTACTGGTTGTCTCAGCGCAGAGTCTAGAAAATGACAGAGTGGATTCAGGGTGACACATTCGTGTATAGTCACACTTTGGTGTGAGTCCAACAGGAACCCTGCAGCTGTAACAGTGAAGGATATCTGGTTGATTTTATTCCTTCTCGTGCTGTCTGCAGTAAGTTTACACATTCACGGCAGAGATTTTTCGAAAAAAACTAAAGGAAAACCAAGAACAAGCAAAGCTGAAATATGGGTGGTTGCTAAGTCGTTCCCTCACACACCCAATGTAACCTGCTGCATGTCCACATGAAAGTGACTTTGCAGCACAATGTGTAGTATTGTCTTTATCAGCTGTCTGAGGGCTGAGAGAGACACTGAGAGGCTCCTGTTACACCTGAAGGGAGGCCGGCATTCACAGAGAAACACGACAGGCCGGTTCACCCTGTGTGATTTGGACATCAGTGGAGAAAAAAAACCCCCAAATGGTCAGAATGGTCATTTGTATTTAGAGTTAAATGTCTTGGTATAGCCATAGCTTTCCCGAGGATGCTTGTGGACAGGAGGAGGAAAAAAAAGAAAAAAAAAAAAAAAAAAAAGATTGGAATCAGAAGTCAGAGTTCTGGTTTTTGTCAGGTTGAAGATGGTGGAGCGAGGCCAAGGAAAAGCAGCATGTCACAATGATCATGCAACAGTTAGACCCAACGTGACCTGAGTCTCCAGAGCTGAGGGAGAACTCAGCTCTTTGATTATTGAAGATATTACTGGTGGTCTGAAGGTCTGTTGTGCCACAAACAGCCGCCACGGTATGTTAGATCTGAGCATAGAGACATGATGGTTTGGATCACAGGAAGAGGAGCTGATCCTCAACATAAATATGTAAGAGGAAAAACAAGACGACGGAGAGGAAGAGACAGGCAGTGTGTTCATTTGATGAGGCGTAAAAAAAGATGAAAGGATGAGAACGTGGAAGAGAAAGGGGGATTAGACGGAGATATACAAAGTGTAAAATCAAAAGGCAGTGAGACAGAAAGAGGCTGTGGATGGTGCATTAAACAGACGGGAGAGTCTTCCTGGTGTTTACGGTGGGGTAGTATGCTGGCAGTGTGCCTTTGATCCTCAACAAATCAATCTCTTACCTTTCATCCAGTTTTCATACAGCCAGTTTTTTTTTCCCCTCTCCTGGCTCTGAAAGCAGGACTTTGTCTCTGTCTCTATCTGACCTTGGTGGAATAAAGATCAGGCTGTGTTTTGAGAGGCGGTTCTGTGTACTGCAGCTCTGTTCAGGGGGATGCAGGCAAAACATATGCTTTATAAATAAGGTTTAGGATAATTGAATAAAGCTATGAAATACACTCATCTTAGCGGTCATTCAGACTGAAAGCAGCCCTGAATTAAACGGACGTGTATTTACTTACTCAGTCTGGAGTAACATGTTTATGGTGGCTAATGCTAGTCAAAGTTAGTGAACGTGATAGACTTTGCTGTGTGACATGTACTGAGCCAGTGGCTTCATGACTTTTGTCTGCATGTGCTTACATTTCAACAGGTTACAGCTGATTGGACAATTGCATGAATAAACACAGGTACAGGTGTTCCTAGTGCTTGGTGAGAGTTAATGACAGTCAGTTATATCAGTACAGCTTACCTCATGTCCTGTGTGTATGTGTGTGTGTGTGTGTGTAAACTATATTTATGCCCATTTTACATAAACACACAATTATGTCATCTGCTGTGTACAGAGTACATATATTACATCAGCCTTTGTGAAAGGTAAATAGCACACACACACACACACAGCCACATGACTGACTGCTCAATCCGAAGGCTTGTGTGTCCACCATATTTACTCAGCTGAGAAGTATATGGGTAAAGAGAGAGAAACATCACGCTGAGTTCATGGAGTCAACACAGCAGCTGAACGTGTGACACAGTTTAGACCAAACAAACACCACAGATACACCAAGGCTCATGGAAATAAACAAGACGATGGACACGGCGAGTTGTGTTTAATGCATGTTGCATAGTGTGAGCTCAGGCAGAGCACTGCAGAGTTTTACATCAGTTGACTGCAAAAAGCTGCTTCATTCATGCTTTACAATCATTGGCTTATTCATCAGGTGAATGTAAAGTCATACAGGTGCACAGCGCAGCCGTTATATAACCTGATGCTGCTCACTGTTTCTCTGCTGAGACCTAACCTGCCTGGTGTTTCAGTGCGTACGGCGTAAACTGGCTGGAGTGTAGGTCGGGTGCTGTGCAGCAGCAAAGTTAAGAAGGAAACCTTTTATCTGCCTCACACTTTCTCTTTGATTGTTCAGACAACATCTCGATTATAAAATAAATTAAACTAAACTAAACTAAACTAAACTAGACTGTGTTAGACTGTGTAATATGTGTGACTGTGTTATAGGTGACCTTGGAGAGAGGGGGAGGACACTGAATGGAGGTGTAACATTCAGTGCAGTAACAGCTCTGTGTGTAGTTGTCCAGTCACACTCGGTTGTGTGGCAGCAAAGGTGAGAAGACAACTTTCTGTTGTCCAACTTTTCATGTGGTCACGCATTTTAAACACCGATTTAGCACAGCTGCTGTCATGAACCCTTATTTCTGTTGTTGTTTTTGTCGACTGGCATCCCGACCGTGAAATAATGATTCGATTCGCCGACTGTCTGCCTCACTCCTTACCAGATGTTGGCTGTTTTGATGTTGGTAATGGGCAGGTTTGACAACAGTACCGGTTCAGTCCTCAGAAGCCATGAATTTTCTGAGATTCCCAAAGACTTGATGCAGGAAGTTGTTTCTTTGTGCTTTTACTTTGGAAAACCTGCTAAAGCTCTTCCTCTTTGAGGTTGGCTTTTTCCGGGGCACATGTTTTCATGGAGTGCACACATGAAGATGCAGCCGCAGGACTCCAGCAGTTTGTTGAGGCTTTCATCCAGGTGTGATCAGAACAGACAAAACTCACCAACGTGTGCAGCTTGTATTTCAAAAATTTGCTTAAAGGTCATAAAAACAGCTGCCAGAATGAATATGACAGCTCAAAAAAAAAAACAAAAAGTATGCTGTATATTCTTACTGAGTCAGCAGAGATTAACTCTGCTTGTGTCGGGTTCAGTATTGTGCAGAAAGGCCATCAACAAAGCGAGAAAGGTCCAGAATGTGTGAGGGAGGGATGAAGGGTGATGAGACACGCAGACATAAACACCAGTCGTGCCACATTCCCTGAATACCAGACACACACTCTGCACCGCCTGCCTCGCACCTGCTGCTGCTGCTGCTCGGCAACAACATCTTACGCTCAGGCTGGTAGAGCCTGCCGGGTTGGGTGGCTCCATAACTGTGTGTGTGTTGTTGACGAACTGCCCTCTGACACGTCGTGGTGTGAAGTGCAAAACTGTAGGTACAGCCTCAGAAAGCTAGTCTCAATAATAATAATAACAAGGTCAGGAGGAGTCCTGAGAGCGGTGGTGTGTTCAGGAAGGAATTCGGGAGTTGGAAGGGCTGATGTTGATGTGTCAGTGAAGGTCACGCTAATATGTTAGACAAAGTACTGAAACAGGAGGAAACAGTCCTTCTGTCGGGGACTATTTTCAGCTGCGGATTAATACACGTGGGTGACCTAACGACCTCGCGGTGATCATAAGACTTTCAGACAGCTGTGCCCAGCAGCTGCACAGTGACCAGTCAACTGGTCAACTACTAAAACCACAAGTCCAGTGCTGTGGAGCAGCTGGAGACTATTTGTGGATAATGAGCGTGATTTACAGTAGTTGTCAGTAAAATAAAACATCCATCCGTTACCTACACAGCTTATCCTCTCAAGGGTCACGGGGATAAATGGTAGAGATAACCATTCACAGTCACATTCACGCTCATGGATAATTTAGAGTCGTCATTATTAAGTTCATTAAGTCAAATAATACAAATGAGACTAAACTGGCCTTAGTAGATCACCCCGTTCTACACACACATCTGACTGACACACAACTTTATGTTTGTGCTGTTATACCTGCATGTTTATTATTGAGCTTATTCATCTGGATGAGACACACACTGACACACACACACACACACACTTATACACTGTGGTTTTATATCTGTGTGTCTTCTCATCCCCACGAGGCTGCAGCCATTTGTTTTGTTCTGTCTCATCTGACTCATCTTTTCCCCAAGAAACAGACCTGCTCTTTTCACCACCACAGTGTACATACACACACACACACACACACACACACACACACACACACACACACACTCCTGCTTGCCAATGCCATGTGCACCACGAGCAAACACACAGATGCAGAACTGTATCTCAGTAAGTATTTTACTGTCACTTCTCCAACCCAACCCAACACACACACACACACACACACACACACACACACTGGACACACTGCCACAGGGCTAACAGGTAAAATATCAAGTCATCAGTCTACCTGGCAGAACAATCAAGCACACACAGACACACACACAGACAAACACACCATTGTCATCATATATCTTAACATATAAAAGTTCTGATTTACTTCTCAGCAGTTTTCATCATTACATCATCAGCTAGAGGCCCCAACAGCTGTTTCCCACATGAGAAATACAGACTGTGTGTGTGTGTGTGTGTGTGTGTGTGTGTGTGTGTGTGTGTGTGTGTGTGTGTGTGTGTGTGTGTGTGTGTGTGTGTGTGTGTGTGTGTGTGGTTCTGACCATCTTTTTCCAGACAGCTGGTAAACAGAGATGAGGCTTTAACCGCTTACAGGAATACCTCTGTGCTTCACTGACTCCCCCGCT
Source organism: Toxotes jaculatrix (assembly GCF_017976425.1). Taxonomy (NCBI): domain Eukaryota; kingdom Metazoa; phylum Chordata; class Actinopteri; family Toxotidae; genus Toxotes; species Toxotes jaculatrix. Next base: position 20,699,541 of record NC_054411.1, on the reverse strand, counting down.
CACTGTGAACTGGTTGGATTATCGTGGCTCAGAATGTCTGGAGCAAAGTTAAAACTTACCCACTTGAGTTGGTCCAACTAGAGTTGGACTAATCAGAAATACCTAATCAGAACTTGTTTAAGCTTCAGGTACCTGCACAGGTACCTCTCCAGACTCTCCAGGTGCTTTCAGACAGGAAGTGGTTGCTGCCCAGCAACATGGATGTTATGTTTGTTGAATCAGCAGCAGCAGAATGCAACGCCGTTGTGGCGGCCTCAGATCACCACAGGCTACTGCTATCATATGCTCATCATTCAGCTAAATAGAGCTGCTTGTAGTTTAAGATAAAGGTTATATGACATGATTAATGCAGCAGATTTTTGTAACTAGCATCCTGTATGATGTTTATTGTCCAAGAAAAGAAACAGTTGCTCCATCGTGGTTGGACATCGTGTTTACAGATGTAGTTTATTATTGTGACTCATGTTACTGATTAATCACGATCACTTCCGCCAACAAACTTTAAAAGGATCTGGAGTGTTTTGACCCACCTTCTGGTCCTCAAACCTTGTGACAAAATATGTGTTATTTAACATGAAATTCCTGCAGTGAGGAAAAGGCTGTTTTATCTTGTTTTTGTGCCACACACAGGCTAACGAAGACAGTTTCTAAAATGACCGATCCTTGGAGGAAACCTCTAAGAAGCCTGAGAAAGAAGCTGACAGTTTTTAATTTCAATTACTCGCAGGTAGCTGCATCACTGACACGACTTCGCCACAACCCCCGTGCATTCGCTCGTTTTCTCGCCTGTAATTCTGACACTGATAAATGTTCCTCGGGCCAACAGCAGCGATGCAAATAGCATCTTAGTGCTCCCTGAAGATTCGGATGAGCTGAAGAGAGGGACAAGGTTTTCCTGCGGACCGGAGGACACACACATTCAAGCTGACAGCAAATTTCTTCCCTCATACCAATTAGGTCCCTCGCTTTCTCTCTTCCGTACATCACTCCCTCCATCCTGTCAGTCATTGCCCCAATTACACAGCACAGAAAGAAACTGTACTTCTCTCTCTCTCCAGAGCCAGACTCCAAAGATAACAAAGGTTACACAATCCACCTACCAGATATTTGTTAATAATAGACTGTATTTTACTTTCACGACTGACCTTAGTTAGCTGAGACCCCCCCCCCCCCCCCCCCACTCCCAGCTATGGTCAAGCTCACTTCCACTTTATACAGACTGCACTGAGTAAATTTAAATATTTAAACATATCCCATTGGAAATGATCAAACGGTCTGTCCAGATTTCTGCCTGACTGAGATGTTTCCCTCGCTTTTACCAGCTTTTCAAAACTCTGAATCTTCTGAATCTGATCCTGACGCTGAAGTTGTCCTGCAGTCGGTTTAGTTTGTTTCTTGTGTGTGTGTGTGTGATGCAGTACAGAGAAAGAGAAGCTGAAGCATAATTCCAGCACCGGTCCTTCATGTAACTGACTGTAATACATAGTCTCCACTTTGTGAACCCTTATAATGAGGGAAGGTTTAGACTAACCATATGATTGACTAAAATTATGGGTTTCCCGAGGCTCACTTTGCCTTTTTTTTTCTTGCCATGCTTTCTCCTCTTTACACTCTCTAACTCACATCAGTGAATTCTAACTCTATAGCGCTCTCCTTCTCCATCCATCCCTCCCTTTGTGTCTTTTTTCCTTTCTGTCTATCCCTGCCTGTTAAATCAATTGTCAGAGGGCTAACGCAGTTTCCCTCCGTTGTGGCATCGACAGCCAAACCTCATCTCTTTTTCTCTCCCTCTGTCTGCCCCACATCCTCTCAGAACAAAAAAAACTCATTGCTTCTTAGTTTGATTAAAAAAAAGTGCTTCCTTCTCTACTAAAGTGATAAGAGTGATTTTTAAACGCTCATCTGAGGCATACCTCCTGCCGGTGTTGGGGTGCTGATTAAGGAAAAGTGGGGACAAATAACTCATATGGTTGTTTAGGTTGGAGGACTGGTTGGTGAAAAGAAAACAGTGTTTTTTAATATTTGCAGCAGGGGGTTGTATTTATTTCTTTTCACTTTAAATTTGCGCGGTTGTTGCTGAGACTTGTACATACTGTGTCAGATGTGTGTCTGTCTGGATCTCTGGGCGGGCAAAGTGATTTATTCTGTCTTGATCTTTATCTAATTGATCTTTATCTAACTTTTTTTTTTCACTTCTAAAATACTTTGTAACTTTGTTTTGATAAGCAAACTACAACTACAAACCCAGGTCTGAACCTTCAAACATGTTACCAATGTAAGGATTTTTACCCAAACTCTGTTAAAGTAAAACCTAGAAATGATTTGGCTTTCCTGCTTGACCCCTGAGGAGAAGAGAAGGTGCAGGGTGAGAGCAGGACAGATGCAGGGTCTCTTCGGTCGCCCTTTATTCCAGCCCGGACTAAACCAAACTGACCCCTCCACCTCTTTGTCCTGGCACTCCTCTCAGCTGTTAGGTAATCATTGCGTGCCTGTGTGTGTGTGTTCTCCCCTGGAGGGCAAAGAGAAGGGGGGGGGGGGGGGGCAGGCTGGCAGAGTGATGGAGAGTCCACTTAATCGCTTCAAATGAGCTGGTACAGCAGAGACATGTCTGTCTGCAGCTCATAGTTCTTTTCACTGCTGTGAAAGAGCAAATCTCCGGTGCATTTGTGATGAATCCTGGGGCCTCATTTATCAGCTGTACAGAACATTAAATTCAAATAAAATGCACTAAATAATACTTTGCGCACAGTAAGAAATCATCTGAAATGAACATCTCTTCCCTCTCTCTCTCTCTGTTACTGGACTCTTTGTCTCTCGTTCTCTCTCAGTTTCGTACGCAAAATCTCTCTGGAGAGTTCATAAGCTGACTCATCCTTTCAGAGAGCTCCAGAAATGAGCTGTTCCTCCCCACCCACCCACACACACACACACACACACACACACACACTGGTCTGTCGCCACATGCCTAACCAACCAGCTCCATTAATTTAATTAGCTGTTGTCATGGTGATATTCTGGACAGAAGTCTGACATGTTGCATTGAGACAGTGGCTCAAACTTTTTTTCAGACACTGAATACGTAACATTACTGGCTTCATCAAGCCATTTAAGTAATGGCTTTGTGTCATTCAGACACAGGTGACTACATTACATTAATGCTGCTTTACAGCTTTATTCACATGCAAAGACCTAAAACCTAAACCTAAAAATCCAAGTGTACACACGAGATTTGGCATCTAACACGCGAGATAAGACAGTGCAGGAAGTTGCGTGTAATGTGTGATCCCATTAGGCTTCCTGTTTATCTCAGTGTCTGACTAATTTCCAGCTATTTTAGTACAATATTGTTCCAAACCTTTCCTCTTTACAGTCAGACCTGCAGACCTTCATGCATGAATTATGAAAACCTCAGTCATGATTTTTTGCTTTGGTGCTCAAGCATCCACCGTGTTGGCAATTAAACCCATGCATATACAAGAGAACAGCTTTTGAATAGCTGACTGCTATGCATGAAAGGAATCACCATCAGCCACTGCCGTAACACGTTTTTAGAGCTAACTAGCTAATGTTAGCATGAAAACATGCTAAGCTACAATGCTGAACATGGTAAATGTCTGTTAGATGTGCCAAAGTACAGTTTCATTAAGCCACTAGTTTAACTGCAGAATCTTCTATGTGTTCCAGCTGATCTCAGTATAAACAGCAGCTCCTTTGAATATTTCCTAGTAATTTTGTATTCATGAATTTATTTGTTCCTAAATGTTTTCTGGACATCCTTTCATACTCCTGCGCCAGTTGAAGATTCTCAGTCATTCAGGTCATGGTATTACTAAATACTGTTCAAAGGCAACTGGACTTGCTTGAGATTGTTGAAGACGTTTCACCTTTTGACCGAAAGGCTTCTTCAGAACTGAAGAGCTACACTGGACATTTGCCATGTACATCAGTCTGTACTCTCTGTCAACAGTAGTTAACAAAGACAGTCTCAGCCCAGGATCCTCTCTAGTTATTCTGGAGCTTTATCACCAGACTTACTACAGTAGGAGAATCACACTGGACAGACATGTCAGAACATGTCAGCACGGTCTTTGATGATTCTCTAGAGGAGATCTTGGCTGAACCAAATGGGCTTTCAGCAGCTGTGATGGCTGAGCGGTTAAGGCGTTGGACTTGAAATCCAATGGGGATCTGAATCCTGCTCACAGTGCTGCGTCGTGTTTGTTTTGCATGTTGTGCCTGTCCTAGTTTCCTCGGTCCTCTCCAACATTTAGCTTCATGTAACAGTCTTCTCCATATGTACAGTTGTATGTAAAAATGTATGCATCTGTAGGAAAGTTACATTTTTATTTGATTTTGGTAGTAAACACAGCCTCTGCAGCAAACAGATATTAAACACAAGCCTGAATTCAAATGTTAATGTGCTGTTACTTTTTTATTTAATGAACTTAAAAAATAGATGATCACCATGAACTACGTCAAGGAGCCCAAGCTGAAACTTTTGGAAATCTGTGCCTAGATCTTAAACATGCTGTGCGTGAAGGACAGTGTAAAGATATCTCCGAACTTGAAGTGATCTGCAGGATGAGTCGGCCCCTTTGAGCTGGGTCTAAGTAGCAAAACATAGATGAACCCATTCAGATTCAAACTTTGCCCTCTCAAAGCACTCTGAGAACTTAGTACTAGAACACAACTGTATATAAAGTGAAGTGCTTAGTCATCTCAATGACATGGAAACCATATTCTGTCAGAGGTTGTTGTCTGAGGAGGCCAGATCAGGTCAAATGAGGCCAAGGATCAGCCTCTGTTGCAAAATCAGCCCTTGAGACCGAGGTAGTGGATGGCTACATGAAGGTCAGTGTCAAAACAGAAATACTTCAAAAACTATTAACCTCAAACTTTCTGCAGAATCACTCAAAGAGTTGAACTGAATGATGAGAAAGGAGCTTTATCACACTGTATAGTAAAATTGAATATATTACATGACCATCAATATTCTCTGATTATGTATAAACTCCCTTCAACAGTTCACAGTTCAACCTGAATCCTCACTGAAACAAAAAAAAAACAACGCACTGATCTGCAGTGTTTGTTATGCTGCCGTGCCTGGAGGGGATGCCACTGTGCAGCCAGACCAGCCTGTTTTCAACACCTGGATTCAGCTGACAGGTGGGTGGGGTGGAATAGTGGACCAGCCACTTTGACGTCAGACCAGCTGGTACAGCCAATGGAAAGGAGAGCTGTCAGACCAGCTTACTGTTATCTGAGAAACTTGAATGAACTGGATTTTCTGCTTCAGGCACACGTGCTGTGATACAGGTGGCGGGTCCTGTGTTTACTTAGAAGTAGTTTTGTCAAAGTAGGTAACATATTTCCTAACTGCCTATACAGAAAGAGACTCAAAAATGTCAACATCACACTGACTTTTGCCTCTGGACCTGAAAGTCTTGTTTCAAGTTGCATTTCTCTCGTGTTTCTCAAGTCCTAAATGTGCCTGTTGGAAACTTATGTAACTACGAGGGGTGACTGATAAGTTTGTGGCCTAAGGTAGAACGAGTCAGCTTTAGAAAAGCGTGCAGATCCCTTCTTTGGAGAGGTTGGCGTTATGAACCTCCAGAGTGTGGTCCACAGCAGCAATGACGCCATCATCATTGTCAAAATGGTGACCACTGAGCTGCTTCTTCATCTTGGGGAAGAGGTTGTCGTGTGAGGAGGCCAGATCAGGTCAAATCAGGCCAAGGTCCTCCTTGCATGAAAAGCCCTTGAAACCAATGTAGCTAATGACGAAGGCCGATGTGCAGACAGAGCTGGCTTTCAATTTTCAATTACCCGAAACAGAAAACCACAAAAGTTATTAACTCCGAACTTTCTGCAGAATCAGTCAGAGGAACTTGAATGAACTGAACTTGAAATGGTCCATGAAACAGAAGCTGTATAAGTCATCTCCTTCTACCTCAGGCCACAAACTTCAATCACCCCTCCTACACTGATGGAAAAATGTATTTAAATGATTTTAGCATGAGGCTGCAACATAACATAATGTGAAACAGGTGAAGGAGTTGGAACATGTTCTGAATGCATTGCATGTATATCTGTACATACAATAACATTTGAAATGGCAGACCTATTACTTATTACTTTTCTTCAGAATTTGACACATACATTCAAAACATCACACCCTTTCCTTCACTGTCCTACTTTCTTTAACAAATTCAGCCATTTGCTTTGTGTTCAACCCACATTAACAATTTATTTTCCAGCATTGATTTTTTTTTTCTTTTGAACTCGTACCTTTGCTTTGAATGCTGGGCCTTCACTTGTTACAGACTGACAGCTGTTTAACAGCAGAACAGACTGGAGCAGCTTTAATGATCTGGGTAAACATGAAGAGAGAATCCTCCTCCCTGTCTGCAGGTCTGACTTGTTGTGTTAGTTCACAGGCTTAAATAAGGAAAGGTTACACCAGGGAATTACCTTTGTGTTACAGACTGTGTTACAGGCATCAGAATGTGAAGAATGCCAGTGATTTCAGCTATGTGCTACTCTGACAAGCTTCGAGCTGCTAATCGTGCCACATGCTTGCTGCTTATCTTACAAGGCCATATAAACATTTTTTTGGTATCAGTACTTTATTTTCTTATTTATCACAGTTCCACATGATTTAAACACGTGTAGCGTTTGCAAAACCACCTCTGCTGCTCCTTCTGTTATATCTAACAGATGTAAAACACAAACCTTTCAGCTGAATTTATTTCAGTGCTCCAAAAAATGAGTCCAGCTTTAAAAGCACTGAATCCTACATTTCCCATAATGCAACCATTACCACTTTTACTCCAAATGCAGCACACTCAAGGAAGTCACTGCTTCTGGCAAAGAAATAGTCCAGCGCATTTTGTTGATTTCGTAGATTTTGTTGTTTCCCCATTTCTGGTCTGAGACTGGTATCAATCTTCTCATCTACGAAACTAGGTTTCTGGGTGACTTTGTGCAAAATTACCAAGAGTTTATGAGGAGGTCTGACACAAATCATAAAAGCAATGAGAACATTATTCATTATCCCAAGAGGGAAACCTGCCTGTTAGCTCAGAGAGCAGAATTAGCTGCTAGCTCCATCACTCTGGTTTAATCTCTGGATTTTTACGAAGGCTGTGGATGGTTTTACACAGACGAGTTTTTGTGTTAGAGTATCACATCTGGAATATATCCAGTGTCTGCTATAATCTTAGGAAAGAGCAGGAATTTCATATAAGCTTAAGTTACCTTGAGTCAGTGATATTACCCTGTCGAGAGGGCAAATAGCATGCTAACACGTTCGTTTTCTTTTTTGTGTGTGTTTTTTTTAATGCTAACGTTAGCTATGTGACGGGGCGTCTGTGCTTTTAACTCTTTCTTCCTTGTTTGTATTCTTCCTTATAATAATCACGAGAGTGGTGTTTATATTCTCATCTCACTCTCTGCAAAATAGTGTTGAACTCTGATATGAGATATAGGCTGAAATCTGTCAGGCCCAGAGGCAAAAGCTAATGTCACGTTGACATTTTAGAGTCCCAAAAGAGCAATTCAGCATTTAACAAATACATCACCTACTTCCACTAAACTATTTCGAAGTAAACACAGCAAACACCACCTCTTTATTACATTCAGTGAGCCTGTATCACAGCACGTGTGCCTGGAGCAGAAAATTCAGTTCATTCAAGTTGCTCAGATAACAGTAAGCTGGTCTGACAGCTCTCCTTTTCCACTGGCTGTACGCAGTCAGTACGTCATGGCAGGAAGAGGAGCTGGCCTGATGCCTACGGGCAGTTCCACCATTGCACCCCACCCACCTGTCAGCCGAATCCAGGTGTCGAAAACAGGCTGGTCTGGCTGCACAGTGGCATCCCCCCAGGCACAACAAACACTGCAGATCAGTGTGGTTTGTTGAGTTTCGGTGGGGATTCAGGTTGAACTGTTGAAGGGAGTTTATACATAACCAGAGAATATTAATGGTCATGGTTACACTCAGGTCCCAGTACAGAGTAAATTCACATGGAACATGCAGTTTAATCACTAACAAACAAATCCCCCCTTTAAAGTCAGATGAATTATATAAAACACAATATGAAATACTGAAGAAGTGCATTACTCGTGGCCAAGTACATGATGAACACAGCTCGGGTTTATGGGTTATCATGGGTTATTGACTATAGATTGATGAGGCAAAAAAATGAATTGAAAGCATAAGTCTGCAACATAGTTAATACTACTGTGAACACACTGTATTTTCGTGTATGTGCACATATATGTGTGTATTTATTTATTCATAATCCTCTCTTTTTAAAGTGTTTATTTGCTTTTTTATTTTTCCTCCTTGCAACAAAACTGAGTACACCTCTGGTCTATGTTGCTAATTACACATCCAGTCCATTCAATTGAGTTTTGTTTTTAGATGATATCACACAAAGGGAGGGATGAAGCTCCTCAGGGTTTTATATGGACAGCTGCTATACAACATGCCATACAACATGTATACAATAAACCAGAGAGCATATTGTGGTGCACATCAAACACCGTTGTTGGAAGCAACTCTCCTAATGCAACCAGTTCAAAAGGCATTGGAAAGTGAGAATGTTGCCTCAGTGTGGAGAATGGAGGTCTGTGTGCAATGCTTTAACTCCACAGACTGCGATAACATCACGTCTCAGATGCACGCCGTTCTATTTTGGAAGGCATGTCTCATCTGAAATGGCGCATGAAGCCGGAGCCTCCCTTCAACCATCGAGGCCCGGGTGGACCGACAGACATGCAGATACCCATCAGAAGACCACAGAAGATTTCTACAATTACTGTGCAGCTCAGAGGAGGGAAACATGGCCTGAAGAGAGGCAGAGGGAGAGGAGAAACAGAAGGAACGGGAACGCAGCAAGTCAACTAATCTCTGCATATGGACAGGGGAAAAAGAAAGCACATTCAGTGACTGACATGCCCCTGACTCAAGATGGTGTGGTCTAAACTTAAATGACCCAGAAACTGTGGCCCCTGACATCAAAGATGTGGCCTCTGATGTGGGTTATGGAGAGACGGAGGCAGCAGAGGAGCAAACTGATTTATACCAGAACCTGAACATGTATGATTGAGAGCCAAACGGATCCTTGGACCCCCTGATCTCATCCAAGCCCTGGAAACACATGTATGATTCAGCCTATGTTTGCACAGAGGGTTGTGGAGCGACTGGCTGACTTAAGGATTTCCAGGATCTCAAAACTTCACGTTCTCACTTTGTGGCAATCAGGTCCAACCACATGTGATCCAGTTCATCAAAGATTTGCTGACAAAGAAAAAAACGGAAGTTCTCAAGGTTGATGAGGATTTTTACATTGTCTTTGTCTTTGACAACGGCATCAGATAAGTTCAGGCAGAGCCCCTTTTTTCCCTCAAAAAAACTTTTCCCATCTCTTTTACGTCGCAAGAGGCAGCTGAGACTGTGAAAGAGCTGAAAGAAAAGAAGTCAAAGAACTTTGGAAGAACCATTTGTTGAGATATATCTGAAACATGGCAGAACAGGCCCAGAGATGAAGGACAATTACTGTGAGCATTAGGTCTTCAGTTCTTGCTGGCTTAGTGTGGATGTCTGAGTCAGAAGCATAGCAGAGACTCCTCAGCTTGAGACAAAGAGTGACGGGTGGACAGATGAAAGGACAAGAGGTGAGAAAAGCTGCTTTATTGACGGCGGCATGGAGGACAGAGACAGACAGGTGCCAGGAGGAGGAGAGAACGGCAGAAGATGAAAGGAGGAAGAAAAAAAAACATCCAACAGACTGAAGAACACAGGACGTGAAAGTTTTAATGACAGGACACTCGTTTGATAAAGAATGAGGAAATCGAAGACGTCTCTTGGCGGATAAAGACTTTTCGTGCGAAGGGCTTTTCCTGTCCATTCTGCTGACTCACTAATCCTGCTTCTTACTTAATGCTCCAACAGCTGAGTCGCAGTGGGAAGGAGCCTCCAATCAACGTAATTGGATTGACTGAGCAGCAACTGGGCACGGGGAGGGTTCGACTGCTGGTTTAAAGACAGTGGGGGTGGGGAGTGGGACGGAGTCAGTGTGCCACAGGCGTCTCCATAACAACAGGCCTGCTGTGAGTCAACAAACACCACTCTGTATTTACTGCTGCAATGTCAGGAGTAGTTACATAGTTAGCAAAATGAGAAATCAAATTGTCCATGGAATCAGAAACAAAGCTTAAAGAAATCACCAAGGTCCCACTGCTTTACTCTTCTTCTGCTTCACCAAGCCTAAAATCAACTGGCTGTGATTAAAGGGCAGCTTTAGGTGTGGTGAGTGTTCCCTGTGTTATTACACAACACGCTGGAAATATTTCAAGCCTCCTCCCATTGGTCAACATAATTTTTTTTCCCTTTATCACAGACAGTTTATCAGCTGTGTCTGCACCTGGCTGTACTGCCCGTGTTCAAAAAGCGATGTGGGCCGAATGAAAAGAAACCTGAAGCTGCTCATTCGGAACACGAAACAGCAACTGAAAGCAAAACTGATAGAGATTATAGGTGTGAAAGAGAGAGCGCAGCACGAGTCAGCACGTCTGCTGATGGCAAATTAATGTTTCTTTTTTTTTTTTTTTTTACCATGAAGTGCTGACTTAGACTTTGTTTCATGACTTTAAGTTAATGCATCTTATATCTGGGACATGCATTAAGATAGTAAGATGCATTAACACCTGTGACATTAGGATACGCTGAGTCATAATTTTGACTCAGCATGTCCTATTATTTATTTACTTATTATCTTTACTTTTTGTCATTCCTAACATTCCATTATTTTTTTCCTTCACAGCCAACAGGCCGTCTTGTGTCTTTCTTGTTACTGATGCTAATTGTTCTTCCATCCACATACATGCTAGTGGAACCTGCATGACCAGTATTGGTGAAAACAGTGTAATTTCTTAATTATTCAGTCTTTAAATGTTATCTCTGAATTCTTCACAGCACTGTTGGAATAATTTTAGTTTAATGGACTAAAGGCTAATCTTCCTGGTAGAACTGCTCGTCCCTGAGTATGTTTTATGGTTCAAATGCCAGAAGTATCACAGTTCATTCATTCATTTTCTGTCTGCCTTTTTCATATTATTAACTCTCCGGTCATTTCAGACCCTGCCTGAGCTTTCCCGCCTTTCAGCCACCTTAATAAGCTCTTAGCAACATACCAGCCCATTCACACCCAGTCCCTGAGATCCCAGATCATCTTCGCAGACTTTCATGCGTGATTTTCTACCTGCCTGTTACTGACCATTACCTCAGCCCTGACCCCACATTTACATTTTAGGAAAAATCACAGGAAGTCTCTAAAATGGTCATTTTGATGTTAGTTGGATTCATTTTTGGGCTAAAGATAAATGGAATCATAGGTTTGGATTATGTGTCACAGTCCTCTTAGACCTCGTTTAGTGTTCTTAAAATGAATAATTCACAAAAGTATCTGAAGCTGAAGTTTATGTGACATTGTATTAACTTAACAACTCTCAGCATGACAGATGTTTTATTTAAATCTATAAACAAGAACAGGCTGCAGAGTAGAAGTGCAGTACGCACTCTGGCAATGTAGAGTATCCCACTATTATTGATTTCTATTGTGTGTGAATATGTGTGAGTGTCTGTGTGTGTTTGTTTGAAGCCTCAGCTGCCCACAGCCTTGCTTTCATTTCTCCTTCAAATATTCATGAAAGGCTGAAACCTTTCATGTGTAATTCTCAGTTTTCTATGCACCAACAACAAATGTTACCAGAAACGCAAGCAGTCAGACGACAGCGCTGCAAGAAATTACCACGACACTGTCATGTGATCATGGCACATGAGCTCCGAACTGCTCCTGACATCACGAAAAGCCAAACCATTGCTTCACACTGAGAAGGGACCCTACTTATGGACTCTGCAGGGAAGAACCCACCTCAAACAGGCCAGTGAGGACACTGACACCAAACCTGTTTGATCCACCGAGGACCACAGCAACTCAGCTACACAACACCAACACGCCAGCCCTCGCTCCAAAGATCCCTGACTCACTGCACCAACACGTATCTACAGTGTAAGCAAGCTCAGCCGGATGAAATGAAGGCAACACCTCAACAACCTATAATAACTAGAATAACTTCAAATGTCACAGAAAAGTGCTGATAGAACTGTGCTCGTTTTAAAGGCCATGAGACTGGATTATACTCAGGGCTTCAACTGGAACAGCCTGTATATCATGCTGGGAACATGCAGTGGATAGTCCATTATCTATACTGCTTATCCTCTTAAGGGTCGTGGATTGGGGGCTGGAGCCAATCCCCAGCCCACATCGGGCGAGAGGCAAAGGTACACCCTGAACAGGTGTCCGGTCTATCACAGAGCTGGACACGTGGAGACAAACAACCATTCACATGTATGGACAATTTAGAGTTGTCAGTGAACCTAATTTGCATGTCTTTGGACTGTGGGGGTAAAACTCAAACTTAACAGAGAGGTTTAAAAGCCTTAAAAGGCCTGGATTTCTATCATGGCCTCTGGAGTTCATCAGATAAAACAGGTTGTGTATCTTCATTATTTTGTCCACTCTCCCACAGGTGTAAGTGTTGTGTGTAGCAACCTGCAAGCATGACTCATTGACCATTGTGTTCATCATGTCCTGACAGATTGTTGTTCATTTCCAGATAACAGCCGCTGCTCAGACTGTGAAAGCACTGTCGATGTCTTTAAAAGGTTAGCGATGGAGCAACAGCCTGAATTTTGTTGGAAGAAACGGATCTGCCTGTGTCAACATCATTTGCCTGCAAACACTTTGTGCGATGATGTGCACAGTGAAGAAAAAAAAAAATGTTCTAACACTGGATGGATCGTGCGTACTCAGGTTAGCCGAGCTCAAATAAAGAAACAAGCTTCCACAAAATGATGCCAAAGTTGCTAAATAATTTATTCGTTTGTTAACATTTTACAAAACAATATGTACACAATGTAAAAACAATTTCTTGTTTGAACCAACCAACCAACCGTTCGTCCAGCCCTGAAGTACACCGAACCGTGACAAGCGAACCACTTTGGTGAAGAGTGAAGAACTAAACGTGCATGGCTGGACTCTGTAAACGTCTCTCACGTTGGCGGTGCGTCTTCTAACCTGGAATTCTTACAAACGTCTTCTTTTGATCAACAAAAGTGTTGCTTCATATTCCAGAACAGGTGAACATCATGCAACATAAAGATTTATAGTAAAATTTAATATTGAAACTTAGTGAGAGGAACAGGAACTAGGCTCAGGCCAGGCCTGCAGGTTTCTGTTGGAACTACAAGTCTGTACAGGTAGTGGTACAAAATATCCTTCAAAGTTGGAGTGAGTGTTCATCGTCATATATTGCACTGGTTTTCCTCCGTCATCCCCTCTGCACTGTCCCTCTGGAGCTGTGTGTCTCTCCACCAGGCTCCTTTAAGGACCAGAGATGAGGAGAGGGAAGAGAAACAATCCCAAAGGAAGCAGGTGTGTCCAGGTAAGTGAGTGAAGGTGTTTAACAATGGGCTCAGAGTTTCAGAGCCAAAGTTTGAAACAGTTTGGAAACGTCTCAGCTTCTCTGAAGGACTGTCGGGGCTTCCCTCAGGTTTCACCCACCGAAGCTGCAAAAGTGTCACACACACACAACTGCTGAGAAGTTCCTCGGACAAGCAGAGGTTCAAGAAAGTAACCTCTATCCCCACGATTGGCTACCATCTATCCCCTCCTCATCTCTTCTTCTTGCTGTGTCGGAGCATCTTCTTCCTCTTCAGGATCATCTCATACAGCTTCTCCAGGCCGGGCTGCAGACCCTGACCGTCCAGTGCTGAGCAGCCCTGTGCGTGGTGCAGTGTGGATGAGCTCAGCTCATGGAGAGCCAGCACCTTCTCCACCTGAAACACAGAGACGAGGAAACCCATCATGACCTGACACACTCCATGTACACCACATATCATGCTCCTTAGGATTTAAGGATACTAAGGCTTTAAAAACAGATTCCTGTCATTCTATGGACTAAATGATGTCAATCATGTTCAGGTTTGTGTAAGTTGCGCAACAATACTAAACTATTCATGATATGATAATTACCTCTGAAGCTGACATGGCTCCATCCAGGTCCTGTTTGTTTGCCAAAACCAGTATGGGCACCCCTTGGTTCTCCGCCGACCGAGTGATCCTGTGGAGCTCCACCTTTGCCTCCTCCATGCGCTCCGCCTCGGCTGAGTCCACCACGAACACCAGCCCGTCCGTCCTCCTGGTGTACGACTTCCAGAGGGGCCTCAGTTTCTCCTGACCGCCAACGTCCCACACCTGGAACGTGGTGGTGTTGGTTTTGGTGTTCCCCATCTGTACTTTAATCCGCTCCATGTTGAACCCCTTGGTGGGGATCGTCTCTACAAACTCGCGCAGCTTGAGCCTGTAGAGGAGGGAGGTTTTCCCCGCAGAGTCCAAACCAATCACAACTACATGCAATGACTGGAAGCTGGGGAGGAACGGGGTGTTGGGGGCAATTTCTGTTAACTGGTTCCCCATGTTTAGGTCCTCTAAAGCAGAATAATCCCTCTGAGGATGTATTGGCCCAAACTGGTCCTTGTCTCAACAACTCTTGAGTGTCCTTGGCAGCCAAAAGAATGTGTGTCAGGAGAGGATTTGAAGGTGGCAGGAGGGACTGGGAGGAGTCTTTCTGGCTGAAGAACAGTTCACACTCACTGGCCTCACTTCAAAGGCTGGTGCAGGAGGTGATAGTCAGCGGGCTGCAGACAGTCACTGAGGACCTGGAGATAAAAAAAAAAAAAAAAGAAAGGGGGAGGAAAGCATGAGTCAGCTATTTTAACAAAGCACTGAGCCCAGCTTTAGTGCTGCTCTGGTCCACTGCCTCACCATGAGAGGAAAAGCCTGTTAAATCCATGCTGCACTTTTAAACTAAAAAAAAAAACGAATACAAAAAAAAAAAAAAAAAGAAATTGTATGTTTGACGGGATGTGGGTAAAGTCAACTCTAATGTTGCATAAAGAGAACAGGTCAAACATTTCTAAAGCTTTTGTTGCAAAGTGCTGCGGAGCTTTTGTCCTGACTCAGGCTGCACAGTGAATGATGAGCCGCTGCCACTGCAGGGCAGGAGGCATTGTCAGCAGCTGTGCTGTGTTTTCTCTGTTTCTAGCTGTATCCTGCACGCAGAGCTGGAAAAAAACACGGGGACCAAAAAAAACAGAAGAAGAAATCCTGCCGTGTCCACCTCTGGCTTTTGGCAGCGTTAGCTAATGCTAGCGATGTTACCCAAACAGGCACTAGGTTCTATTTGCAATAAAAACAGAGTCTGAAACACGATAACATAATTGAAAAACACAACAACACATGCTTTCGGGCATGTCGGATTCGAGTTTTTGTACAAAAAAAATAAATTTACAGTTTAGTTAATAAGTTAAAATTAAGTTTTAAAAGGATGTAATCCTCTTTGATAGCCTGCCTCGCGGTGGAACCTCCTCCGGAGAGGAGTCCGGTGTCGCGAGCGTCAAAAAAGTCAACAACCGCAGGTTAATTTTGAATTTTAGTGTAAAATCATCCATAAATCTCACCTGTCGGCGTGTCCGAGCTCCTGAGACTAGTCAACATTGTTGCCGTGCGATGAATTTCCCAAGAAAATCCGAGTTTTCACGTTAAAATAATTCCCAAAGGTTCGTTTTGAAAGCAGTAGCAGTCAGAGGTGCGTGATTCTCCCGAGCGCCCGGCGAAGACTGAGAGCAGCACGGAGGCATCGGCCGAGAAAAGAGCGACCAACCCCCGCTACTGACGTAGCACCGGCGGGAGGGACGGAGAGAGAGAGAGGGGGGGGTGGAAGAACACTGGAGAATGGAAGAAACACTGTCTCCAATGGTGCCAACCTTTCCCAGGCTTGTTTATTTATGTAAATATGCTCTATTTTAAGCACAGCCTTAAAATAAAGTTAAAAAAAAAAAAAAAACTAAATCCTGATGACATCTATATACACCCTGGATTTAGTCTTATCCTGGTTTTTATGCTAATTAGGATAACATGGAAAATGATAAACCTGGATATTCACATCCATGCATACATGATCAGACCAGGATCTGATCATCTGTGCACTGTTGTGTCATGACTTCTGAACATCTAAGCCACTATGTTGTGTAACAACAAACAATGTTCAGAGACCAGGATCAGGTGTTTACATGCCACAGTATCCTGGTTTCTATCAGAGAACTCCAGGTAGGGTTTCTGGGTTTCTCAAAACTGGATCAGGGCTTACATGTGCAAAACATAATGAAGATTCTGGACCAGAGCCTTCTCTGAGCAGTGTGGTGTTTCACTCTCTGTCTCAGTAAAGGCAGTAAGATTATTAATGTATTTTTTATTCAATATTTCAGTTTTAGTGGCATTTAATGAACACAATTTCCCATAAGTCCTAGAGCTTTGGAGGCCGAATATCACAGCTCAGCAGCAGAATTTGGCACATTTAGGTCTGTAAGGACAGAAGTACATCTAACAACTTGGAAAAATTATTTTGAGCATGAAGAATTTTGAGCATGAAACCAAGTTACACTGTCATAAGTGCATCTTCTGGTATATTTTCACAGGGGCTGTAGTTTCATGTATACTCATAAAGTAATAGACAATTAACCTTGTTAAAATCATAAAGATTTTATTTTCTCACAGCAGCTCCTGCAGTGGGAATCAGTTCACCTCAGGAAATGCTGGATGAGATGTGGCATTGATTTGCAGAAGCTAGCGAAAGAGCAACTTGCCCGGACATGATGCCATGAAATCCGCCGTCTAAAATTTTCCTGCAGTCCCTCAGGAGAAACTGCAGCTCCAACACACCTCCCCCAGTCAAATGAAAGAGAAGGGTGGTGTTTTTTTTTTTTGTTTTTTTTTACAGGTCTAACAGGTCATGATGGGTCAGTGTGAGCCATCTATGACATAATGGGTCATCTCGATTGATTTGCATGATAATGGTCGACTTAGTTCTTTCCTTGATACCTAGTACTCATTATGATAACGACGTGGGTGCGTGCAAATGTGCGTGTGGTGGGGGGTGTATGTGTGTGAAACAAGTGATGACCTATTGACTGAGTGACTGGAGCCAGGCTGACTGACTGCTGGTGGAGAAAGCATGGTGACGTGACACTGAAGGGTTTTTAGAGGACACACAGAGAGTAATCACGACAGGCGGTCTGATAAAAACTGGACGGCGCACAACATACATCATTATTCTCTGTGGCTCTGTTTGATCCTGGAGTGGAAACTCAGGCAGGTTGCATGTGTGAAGGTCCTGATTTGAATAGGATGACACAGCCGCCAGGTGATTTGCAGATTCAGTGTGAAACTGATCATTGTCAGCGTCAGGGAATCTTTGGATGCATGTGTAATGTGTGTGTGTGTGTGTGTGTGTGAGACAGGTTGCAAAACTGGGGAAATGTCTGATTACTCAACTTCAACAAGCCTCACATTTCTTGTCTCTTTCTTTCTTTCTCTTTCTCCATCTCCGTTTTCTGGAAAAACGACCCACAGTGGGTTTGAGATGTTGGGGATAATATTCTTGAGAATATTCCGAATACCAAAATAAAAATATGGAGACTGGCACTGATTGCTTGGTCAGATTCTTAGTGTTCTTTATTTGTTCTTTGGTCAGACATTTCCTTATTTTTAAATCAGAGTTGTACTTTTCTTAGAGCACATTTAATTTCGGTACAAAGATCTTATACAGTTAACTTGTGTTAACACAAAATAAACAACAAAACAACAACAAACAAAAAAACACAAGTTAAAAGTTGGTCATGTGTTCAGTCTTTACCTTGAGAAAATCAGCTTGACAACTCAAGGTCTACTTACTAGCATTTCCACATCATGGCCTTCATCAGCAGTTGCCATGGAGATGGTTCAGTTGTTATCATTCATACTTAATATTTGGGAAAAGCTTGTTAATGGGTTAAGTTTACATGCTCAGATTTTTTACATACTTTGGCTGCTTTTGATACCAAACCTTGACGATATGTAGCTGTATGTAAAGGCAACGTCAGCCTGCTGGAAATCACACTGTGAAAAGTACAGAGAGCTGCTGTACAAACATCATTCAGCAGTAATAAAGCTTCTAAGTTCAGCATAGAACCAAAGGCTCATGAATGTTTTCAGATCAAGGCTCCAGGCTCAATAAAAGCTGCTCAGACACTCTTCTGTTGGTCATCAAGACCGAAGCCATTGACCCATTTGTGTCCCAGTAATAATCTTGTCTCACCAACAGGATTTGGTAGCTAACCCTGAATAAAGTGTCCTCTAAACTAATAACCTGTATGGTTCAAATGAAAGGTTTCACTCCAAGACTGAACCGGATGTTCCTGTCTGATGAGGGACAAGCTTCCTCCTCTTCTTCCTGCCCTTACCCTAAAGTGGTGAATGGCAAACCTGATCCCAGAACAGTCAGCCGTAAAGGCCGTCAGTCCTCATCACACAGGGTAGTAGCGCACTCTGTTGTTGGCAGGAGGAACAGCAGCCATGGACTGCCTCAGAGCAGAGTCTGGACAGTCCTGTGATCTTTTTGCTTGTTTGACTCATTTACAGTTAAGGTAGGTAGGACAAGTTTTGGTCATTGTCCTCAGAAGTGTGTAATGAATAAAGATTACAAGTTCTTCAGCAGCAGTCCCTCACTGGTTCTCAGTCAAACTGACCTCCTTTTGACAGACTGTAGTCTGCTGTTATTACCAAGGGGGGAGTTGTAGGTTTCAGCAGTGAGGATCACTTCCGCGTTCAAAAAGCTGCAGTTCCTCGGCTGCCGCTGGGGGCTGGCTCCAGAAGTGAGCAATTCTCCATTGACTCCCATGTTAAAAAAGCTAACTTTACAGCCTAAAAAAACACATTTACAGCCTGGTGCATTTTTTGTTTTTGGTCTCTATTGATAGTTTCCACCTCCGTGAACACTGTGAGGGGAGTGAATTTTTTGTACCACAACCGTTTTAGTGTTATTTAGTCTTAATAAATTAGAGCGTGGTTACATTGAGTGACAGCCCATAGACGGGCACTGGCAGTTAGCTTTTTGCTAAAGCATCGGCTGGGCTAGGCGGCTACATCCAGAGGCCTCCGTGTTTGTTTGCCAACGTTTGGATAGGTTTTTCTGACAGTATGGCTTGTTGTAGTGTAGACTGAACTAACCGACCGTCTAAGGAGTCTGTGTTGCAGTTTTTTCGGTAAGTAAATTTCTCACTATTTTACCTGGATGTTTGCACTAATTAGCATGTACCGGCATATTTTGCCGCTGGCTTATGACTTAATTGCCGTCGCTGTGGTCGCTGCTGATCCAGATAGAGGACCGGAGCAGCTAATATTAGGAACGCTGTTGCGGTGTGTTCCATGCTCTCAGAGTACGTTTATTGCGGGAATACTTGGCTACATTTTTATTTCGTCTCATTTTTCTGTTTAAAAAGTCCGACATTGCATGGACAGAACAGCTCCGTCAGTAAGCGGCTGCTGTTGTTTGTGTGCTGCTGCAAGTCTAAGTGGATAGTGGGTGGAGGCAGCGGTGAAAACCGGTAAATAGAAAACATTTTAATATATTATTATGATTATTTTTCTATCGTTATCATTAATAATAATGACAATAATAACAATAATAATAATAATAATAATGTTTGTAACTTTTTAATATATTTTATCAATATGAAATAATAATGATTGTTTCACAGTTAAATAACAGGATAGAAATAAATTTCCCCCCACAACTCCACCAAACCCTGCAGCTCCACCTAAAACCTCTCTATCTGAAACAATCATGTTTAAAACACAGCAGCAACATTATAATCTCTGTTGTATGCTGTGTGTCGCGGTCGTCCGGGGTCGAACTAGTCGGGTCGGACTCGGGGACTGTCGTGTGGTGGATGTAGCTGCGTGTAGCTGCCGCTTAGCTATTTAGCCTAGCTGATTAGCCTTAGGCTAGCTCGGTTCCTCCAGCTAAGTGGCCGGGTTCTCGGCCGGCTGACCCCGGCTGACCCGTATGACCCGTACCGACATGGCGCGAAATAAATGTGGACAAACTGCTCTGGTGTCCAGAAAAAGTCAAGCCTCTCCACTGTTGTTTTTTTTCTCTCAACTTTATTTAATAAATTGTGAATAAACACAATGAACTGAACATATATGCCATGGGCACAATATTTCTAACAGTTCAGATAAAATTCAGTTCCTTTAGGATATTAAAAGTCCTTGTTGCCTTTTGGTTCTCCATGTGTTCCAGAATGAGTCCATATTTATTCAGTTCAACAGTGAATTGTACAAAAGAGGGTTTGGATCCAGACCATTTGGATTTATGAATATGATATTTTCCAAGAATGACAAGAATCTGTATAGCATGGTTCATATTTTTCTTTAGCTTATAATCAAAAGCCTCTCCACTGTTGTTCGAGTCACGCCGCAGGTACGGCACGCCAATCGATAACGTCATCAGTAAGCGACAGTGAAGCTCAACCGGTGCGTTTGCTTCTCTGGTCATGAAGACGGGCTGTCAGGGCCGTCACTGTGACACCGCTCGCGCAGACGAGGCTGTAAATAAAATCCAACTAACCCCTGATAGTCATGTATTTGAAACGTTTTATCATTTTAATAATTCAAGAGACAGTAGAGGAAACGTGCAAATAGAGAATTAGTTTAAATAGAGTTTAAATTAAAGTAATAAAATGAACTTTAGAATTAAAAAGAAAGTTAATGGAAGTATATGGAAAACAAATTTTCAAATATTAAACAATTTTCAAATATTAAAAAAAAAAATCAAAGCTGACAAATTTGGAGCCTCTTTCAAAATTAAAAAAAACAAAACAAAAATAAAGAAAAACGATACATCCGTTTTTAAACATTAAACTCATTCACTGTGGAATTACCTGACTTGCGAAATGAGAGACACACTAACTGCTGAGCTGACCGCGTTTCAAGAGAAAACATCCAGCGACAGTGAAGAACATAATTGTATGTAACATGACTCATGTTTCTACACGGATGTTTTTCACAGAAGGACAGTTTGTTTGCACCGCCCCACAGGCTTTTTTTTCCTCGATAAAACTCGGGCCGACATCATTTTACAAATTCACTTTGTCGGAGATTGCAGGTTTTGACACTTTGTGTAGGGTTGTTCATTTCGAAGAAACTCTGCAGCTGACAACTACTTTTTGTATTTTCTTTTTTCTTAATGGGCAAGTGAAGTTTTGAAAAGACGTTTTATGTGACACGAACGGGAAGCAGAGTTTTTGAGAAAGTTTCTCTAATAGTTTCTTTTTAAGTTTTTTTTTTCCCTTTTGCTTTCTGTAAACCATGGCGTGTGAAGGGAACGGCATTTCCGGTAAGTTTGATAAAGCACCGTCTTCTACTCAATAGTTGAATGCTGCATTTTATACCGCCCGCGGCTACACCGACTAACTGTGTACTGGTGTGACAACTTTGATATAATGCAGACAGGCCGGGATTATAACGCTGTCAGCAGTGTAATAAATATTTTCAACCTGTGTAATGCACACTAAAGTTGGCTTTATTCTTCCACAGATGAGAGGATAGGAGAGGCCCTCATCAAAGAGTAAGTTTCATTTTATTTACTAGTAGTTTGTTAATTGTTTCACACAGTGATGTTGCTTAAATTAAACAACGAAACAATGAAGTCTCGCCAAAAAAACAAAAACGCGTAATTGTTTTAAAGTATTTAATGGGCGACGGCCTGTGCACATTTTCATTCATTATGGATACATTTCCTGAATATTCTTTTTGAGTTAATCGATTAATCATTTTGTCAAACGTACTGAACCACCACAACTTTCCAGATTTCATGTTAATCCAAAGTTATTCATTTAATAACGATTAAAAAAAAAAACACCGACAGACAATCTTGCGATGGGATCACAACAACCGCGACGCACAGTTCAAGCCACAGGCCGTCTCTCCACGACCACATTCAGGCTGGATGACGCACACACAGACTCACAAGGTGAAAACAAGAGCAGCCAGACCGTTGGCTGCTAACGTGAGAACAAACACTAACAAACAAACAAAAAAAAACAAAAAGAAAAACAAGGAATTATCACGTGCCTAATAAATGCATTTCACTGTTTATTTGAGCAATGCAATTAGTCAATTATCAAAACTACTATCGACTAATTGCAAATTGCATTTTCCTTTTCTTGGTCTGACAATACATTTTGCTTGGTTGGATGAAACAAACAGTTTTGAAGGACTTTTTAAAATTTGTCCCATGTCCCAACATATTATTATTTAATAGACCAAATGATTAAGTGGTAGGCTCAGCAATAATGATAACAGTTGTTAGCTGCAGCCCAGACCTAATACACACATGACTCTTGGGTTTCTGAAGAAAACTTATTTTACATTTTCTTACCCGAACCTACGTCCTTAAATGTCCTATTTAAAACTAGTTTCAGTTTCATTTTACAGTAACTGCTCTGACCCTCTTACGGTAAATCACACCACTCGTACACCATGTTGTATCTATGATGTGTCACAGTGACTCATATAGGAAAGGCAATAAATGTCAAAGGTACGCTGAACTTTGTGACGCTGTTTTCAGAACTGGCTCTTCAGGCCTCTGGAATGTCAGCGGTTTCCCCGGTCATCTTAAACATGGCAGCATTACTGAGATCAGCTCTTGCACCTTTTTTCTTTAATTAAAAAAAAAAAATCTTTCTAATGCAGATAAACATTCGCTGCGTTGCGTGAACTCAACTTTTTTCCCCACACTTAATGCAGGAGAAAGATAATGCAGAACGTTCTTTTTGTGGTTGATTAAAACAAATGCATTGGATTCAAGGATGAACTAATCAGAGGTTGGGGGTCAGAGGTCAAAGGTCAAGGTCACTGTGACCTTACAAAACACATTTATGGCCATAACTTAAGAATTCATTCTCGTCATTGTGGCAGACTTTCACGCAAATGTCCAGTAGATGAAATGATGAATTGATTACATTTTAAATCCAAAGGGTCAAAGGTCAGCCTCACTGTGAATTCTGAATCTTTGATAAACATTTGTGTTACTCTTAATGAAGTTTAATTGGTGGAAAATTTCGCCAGGTTGAATTAAATTTTTTCGCTGTGCTCGGAACGAGGCCAGGCCGAAGTATCATCCTTTGTTATCTGTACTGAATTAGAAGAAGAAATACCTGTTCTCTTCCAGTGTCATCGAGGAGGAGCTGAGGGAGGTACCTGCAGTGGACCTGCCGCCCCTCACTCCACTGGCTGTGCAAGTAGAAACTGTGCAGGAGCAGAAGATAGTGAACCAGCTCAGCAAAATGATCCGCATCATTGGCGACAGGGTGCAGGGCGACACGGAGTTCCAAGAGTGAGTCTCTCAAACACTGTATCTGAGTGGTAGAATACTAAAAACACATATAATATGGCACCTTGAAGATTTTTTTTTTTTTTTTTTTCAGCCAACGTTTAAACTGTCCCCCGTCCTCCTTTATGTCTCTGTTGCAGTGCAATAGATGGGGTGGCACAAGGCTCCGGCTCCAAGTGGGAGAGATTTAAGCAGGTGGCCTGCAAGGTGTTTGAACATGGGATCACATGGGAGAGGATCGCTGTGCTCTTCTATGTTGCCGGCAGGCTGGCTGTCAGGGTGGGTGCTCGTCGTGATCCTGTTTGTTTGTTTTTTGGTTTTTTTTTTCAGTTTTTAATTGTGGTTAAATGATCATAAGAGTGAAGTCATGCAGTTTGCAAACATGCTACATTGCTACACTGTAAAACCTTGTGCTTGTATGTCTGATCAGATGGTGGAGGCTCATCTCCCTCAGTCGGTGAGGGAGATAATGATGTGGACCGTGGATTATTTCAGAAACAATCTCCTGGGCTGGATTCGGGAACATGGAGGATGGGTATGTCGGGCCTTCGTTTCGTCCGTCTTCTTTCTCTCACGGCACTTTTCCTCGCTCGTGTTTCTTCCACGTGTGGAGCGGTGTAAGAGCACTGAGACTTTCAGTCATTTCGCCTCACGTTTTACAGCAGTGTAGATGAATCTATATTTCGAATCATTTTCTCGGTAATGGGGAGTTCTGCATGAGATGTAGATTCTACTCACAGAGGTCAGTGAGAGATGATATCTTATGTCAGTGGGGAGTAAAGTCAGCTTGAGCATTAGCATTAGCTGTTCAGCTGTGAGAGTCTGCGTTTGAGTTGAAGACATGAGCCACAGATAAGCCTCTCGTAGGCTGTTTTCATGCAGGAACTTTCCCAGGGGATCGGGAACCTTTTGAGGAACTTAATCCACATTTTGACCAGGGGGATTAAAGACGAACTAAGTTCCTGGTGTAAAGAAAGTCCCTGATCTGAGGGTCGTACTTCCCGAAGGTTCAGTTTTCGCATACTGGTCACACACAGACACTGCAGCGGCTTGAACTTTTGTAGTTTCGTTCACATAATAAGGAAGCACGAGTATTAAGGTCAGAGGGAGAGGTGTGCTTTTATTGTGATAGTGAAAATAAAATGAAGCAGCTTCCTGACTATAAAGAAAAGAGGGAGAGATGGAGATTGTTTGCGCAACCAGTCTTTATTTTTATTTCTTTTTAGCCAAGTTGGTGTAATTCAAAGTAGATAGTAATAAATAGTAATAAAAAAAAAGATAGACGATGACACACATAATCTACAGTGGCAAGAAAAAGTATGTATGTGAACCCTTGGAATTAATAACTGGTTGACCCCCCCCCCCCCCCCTCATTGAAATCACTTTGTAACCAGCTTAATGTGAAGCGTACTCTTTATCTAACCTTCAGTCCACACACGCAGGTTTAAAAGAAGCCTGCTTTTATTTAGCCAGGTTATTGTCTGCTCATGAACTCATTATCTTCTCTAGTTTAGAGGAAAAGCATTTGAGTTTATTTGTGTGTGTGTGTCCACAGATCAACAGTTTCTCCGACCTGGCGGTGGCGTCCATGCAGAGCATGTCGTCCATGAGCTCTCACCGATTGGGCCTCGTCATCATCTTCGTCGCCGGCGTGACTCTCGGAAGCCTCATCACCTGGAGGCTGACCAGATGACTCTGAGGCGCGCATGCACGCACACACACACACACACACACACACCGTATTGATATGACTAAAAAGGGGGTTAATGATTCTGCTCTCAGATGAGGTCACGCCCTGATCAGTCGTTGCCATAAGAGGATTTGAACATAAACTAAGAATCATTTGTAAACATGCCACTGAGACTCTACTTTTCTACTTTTAATCTATGCAAAGTGTTGAAAACTTGAAAGTGCCAAAAACAGTCAAAGATATTTTCATGGTACTGTATCATGTTAAAGAGAAATTCTGCCCTCGCAGTAATTAGGAGAGAAAAAAAAAATCAGAAAACCCAGAAAAAAAAAAAAAAGTCCTTCATCCTGTAGTTTCTTTGGAAGCTGTGAGGGGACGAATAGATTTGTCTTTAAAAACGTGCCAGTACAAATGTGTCGTTAACAGATACTATCATGAAACAAGAAGCAAAAATATGTGTGGTCTGGTAGTTTGTGTCGCAATATGTTATCATCTTTATTCATGTGGTTTTTAAAAAAAAAAATGTTTTATTTTAGATCCCATTACTTTTAGTCCTTGGAAAATGGCGCTAAAATGATAAAATGGTGGCGTCAATATGAATTCCTACTTGAAATCCCTCTATCCTGGTGGTTTAGTGTTAAAGGTTTTACAGTTTATTTGCACAAACAATCATTTTGATTATTCATGACCACTACCCAAAGGAGTTCTTATTCCTGTCCGTCGAGTGAAACGATATTAAAGCCGTACTCTTTAAGTGCGACTTTGGATTGTTGCCTTTGGCCTCAGTAGGGGCAGAATCGTCACTTTACGCCAAAGATAGAAAGAAAAATGAGAGGGAGAAAAAAGAAAAAAGGCAGGGAATTGGATTACCCTAAGCCACTTTAAAGTCGGAATCTTTCAGATTTGTTTGGTACTTCTCTTTCTGGCGAGTTTCAGAGCAATAGCAAGTTAAATGTCCGTCGTCGTTTCCAGCGGCGCTGTTTGGATTTCATGTCATTAGTCAGAGATGTACACACAGGACGCCCAGTGGGGTTATCTCGGGTAAAGTCGTCATTGTAGAGGCAGTCAGCTCGTTTAAATAGTTTTTACAGATGTGTCCTCTTTGGTGTACATGTCACTAATTACTAACAGTGAGTGTCAGCTCAGGATGGAGAAACAGTGTCATTATTACACGCAGTGGCAAGAAAAACGAAGTTAAACCCTTTGGAGTTTTCTGCTTTAATTCACAATTTTTATCCCCCCCTAAAAAAAAACCAAAACAAAATGTGAATTTCCCCTAAGGGATGAATAAAGTATCAGAACTCAGAGGGATGTCCACACCAGGCGTCCTGAGGCATATGTCTGAATATCATGCATTGTCTGATCCACACTGTGTTTCTCTGCATCTGTTACTTAGATGAAGATCACACATCACATTTTATGGCCAGTTACTGGAGTAAAGCAGGTTATTCCAAAGGGTTGTTTTGCATTTACTCGCCACTGTAGTTTGATCACCACAGCATAATAACTCGTTCCTTTTTGCACAGTTTGCCTAACGTTTTTCTGTTTCCCTGAACCTCTGACCCAGTAGGTCTCTTTATGGTGAGACCTACTGGGTCAGGGTTTTTTTTATAAAACCCTGACCACCTGCTTCTTTTTGTCTTGCCGCTCTCCTCACCACCTGGTTTGCCACTTTTTTTTTTTTTTTTTGGTTAGAAATTGATGCATTTTTTTGGTTGATGCACTACATGTCAGCATTATTATGTGTATCAGCAGCATTATCAGTCATTTGCTGCCATGAAGCTGCCATGAACACCCTCTAATTTATTGTTAAGTACTTGTTCATTGACTGGAACCCCATGGATAGCAAGTGTCAGGCATCAGACTTGTGTCCATAGATCTGGATATAGATTCAAAGAGCCTCTCCATCACGACACCGATCACGTGTTTCATCTAAATCTAGGTTTTGTTTTTTTTTCTGAAAGCTTTTGACATTAAGATGGATGTAGCACTGTAAGATAAATTTGGCTTAGAGGAACCTAAAAGGTCGTTGCTTTGTTTTCATGTTTAAAAAACAAACAAAAAAAAAAACATCAACCATCATCCATCATGATTTTTTTTAAACCCTTTTTTTAAATCGCTCTCAAAAATTCCTCCATGTTTATTTGTTGTCTTAATAAATTCGGTGTACTGTATCTTTTCTTTTCCTGTTGCTTCCTTTTTTGCATTTTTATAACATTGTCAAGCTACTGGCACACTTCCTGCAGAAATGTTTCATATTAAAAGCCTTCCAGTGACCCAAAGGACAGAGCCCTTGCAGTAGAAAATGAATGAACTAATCAGTTAGTGAAAGTATTTACATCACAGGACCATCATTCTTGACTAAAACCGTACTGAACATCTCGCATGGACACACGTCTGTTGTTGTGAGTCAGGCTTGTCCAGCAGGACTCCGGCTGTGTCACACAAGTTTTCCTCAAAAGGAACCAAAATCTTGTTTACATGATGTTTAAGAGTTTACATGTGACTGAACCTGTGACCTTCCCGTGTGAAGGCGGTTTTTACTTCCTCTTTCTGTGATATGATGTCGCCACCAGCTGAAAGTACATTGGTTACCCAAGTGCCTGTGTATGAACGATGTGATGTTGGTCATGTTTATTGAGGATGTGGCTTTCAGTGTCTTCAGTTCTCCTAAACTTATGTCCCGCAATTTATAAATGCAGAAAATAAATGTCGTTTTGTCAAACTGGTTTCAATCTGGCTTAAAAGCTCTGTGGTTGCAGTGAGATTTTGAAAATCTTAATGTGTCACTCTGGGAATTTTTTTTTCCCAACTAGTTTAAATATTGTGTTCCTTTGCATTTCCTCTCATTGTTAAATGACAGCTGAGCTGACGCAGTGGTGTATTCATTTAGAACTTGGTCATAAACCAACGTTCTGGACAAATTAGAAATATTTTGACCTGGTTACTGGTGCTGGATGGAAAAAGTCAGAGGACCAAAGGAGATATTTCACTGCAAAACTAATATATCAGCCTCATGGTGGCGCTAGAGGAAAAGTCAACGATCACCAAAGTCATTAGGCTTCATGCTGTGGGGAACAAGCGATCCATCCAGTAGCTGTTTAGTTACTTCAGCTTGAATCGAGGTGATGGACTGGCCTAAACCAGTGGCTACTACCAACATCTAAAACATGTAAGCAGCCCAGATGGATGCTGGGAGATGATGATGATGATGATGGGTCTCAGCTTGCATATTTAATTTTTGCTCTTTTTATTATTTCATTAGGACTACGGTTCACCAGCCATAAAAATCATGTCATGCTCCTGAGATAGTGTGACAGGCATCTTGACACATGTGCACATATAAAGACATATATTGCATGTAATTATACAGTGTGTAGAGAGAATAAGGAGCCAGGCACTGCAGGTTATAGTCTCTCTATCATTCGCTTCTCTCTCTTTCTTATCTTTCTTTTTTCTAAAAACAAAACCCTCCTTCCTTCTACATTGCGCTCAGCCAGTCTCGTTAAATGCTCTTTGAACTGAAATAAACTTGAGCCCTCCTCCTTCCTGTCATTTTCCTACATTCCCAGTGTCTAAGAATAACCTCTATCAAGTTCATGTGTGATTTGGCTTAACATAATTATACCCCTACACTGCTACCTCTCTTTATCTTTATCTCTCTCTGTCTCTCCCTCCCTCGCTCCCTGGTGTCTCTTGTGGTCCTATAAACGGGAGACAATTAGCAGGGAAGGGTGGTTTTATTAATTAGCTTGTAGCAAGGGATGAGCAAAAGAGGGTCTGTTTGACGGATGGAGGGATGATGGAGGAGAGGTGGTAAAGGTGGAGAAAGTGACTGTACTTGCTCACAGCAGGTAGTACAATGCACTCTCAGGTGCTCAGAAACCAAAGGAGGGCACTCATGATCAGGTCTGCACGCTCAGACCTCATCCTTCTTTTTACGAATCTCTGCCTGCGCACTGAGGCACGCTGAGCAGTGTTCCACTTTGTTTTTGTGCTTGCTCAGATTGTCCATTTTATTCCACTGGAAACTGGGCTTGTGTCCCTCTGGTCCCTCTCTCTGTCTGTCTATAGTCATCCATTATTAATCCTTCAGCAGAGTCCTGTCCTCTTCCCTGCTCATTTATTATGGCTGTGGAGGAGGAAAACACTGGTGTGGGGCGCCCTGTGATGTGTGCCTCTCTCAGGTGATGAAACATGCCCTGTGGCAGCCATCTTGACAATATCAGCTGTGAACAGCTGGTTGGATTTCCTATAACCTGACTCTCTCAGTATGAAATCACATGGTTCAGGAATAGGAGGGGAAACAATCCAAAGAACATCTTGATAAGAAATAACGGATACTGTGGAGTTTAATTACTGTCATTATCACAGTGTCTGACAGTGAACACAAGAGGGCGCCCCCTCTGCACTGCATGCTTGTGGGTTGGAAGTCCTGTCCTTGAGGTGAAGCTGTGAGGTGTGCATTCCCTCCATCTCTGGACAAAACCAGGCGATGCCTGAGCGTAGTCTCGAATAAAAACCTGCTGTCTCAGCGTTCACACAACCTGAGACGGTTTAGCACGACAATGACCTGAAGAATTCAGCCAAGACAACCCTGCAGTGACATCAGGACAAGTCTCAGGCTGTCCTTGAGTGGAGCAGCCAAAGCCCAGACTTCAGCCCCATAGAACGTCTGTGCAGAGATCTGAAGATGGCAGTTCACTGACTGTTCACTGACAATTCCCCTCCAGTCTGATGGGGATCGAGAGGATCTGGATAAACTGCCCAAATCCAGGTGTGCAGAGCTTGTAGAGACTTAACCCCAGAAGACTTGAAGCTGCATTTGCTTCCAGAGGGGCTTCTACAAACTTCTAAAAGATCTCATACAGAAGATATGAGTTCTTTTTATAAATAAGAGACTGATACAAATACAAAAAAATTGTTACGTTTTGTAACTACTGAATTACTGAGAAGTAATTATTGATTTTGCATGCAATGACTGTACGTCTCCCTGAGGGACCGAACAGTTGTTGACTGAATTGTATATATTAAAGTTATTAAGCTTATTTTCTTCAGTGAACTTAACTCAGTTGCTTTTACAATCAAGTTCACTGAACCCCCAAAAAATTCAAACCCATGTCTTAACTTTGAGCACATTTTTCATGTTGGGTACTGTTAAGTCATTTTATTTAATTTTTTTTATCAGTGACGGAAATTGATGTTTTTCTGTTTAACTAGCATATAATATTTTGCAATGTAATGACAAATTTAGTTTTTTTTGTTTTTATTGCTAACAGCAAATTACCAAATTTTTCAGTTTTTCTAAGGACCGTGTTTTGCCACGTTTTACAGGAAGCTTCAGTTAATGTCTAAATGGTCTTGAAAAATTGACCATGACCTGTCCTTCCATTGTTTCCTTTCCTCTCCTCTCTGTGTCTCCTCTTTTCTCATCTCCTCTCCTCTTATTATGATAAAGTAGGGGCACGTCATAAACTGTCATCTTTTATTACAATTTTTGGAAAAAAAAAGAAGGACAAGAGGAGAGGAGGCAGAGTATAGGGAAGGGAGGAATCAAGGAGGTTCTGCTAGAGGTTGAAAGAGAGGAGGAGACAAAGGAGGAGAGGGGAGGGGAGACTGCAGTGTTTTGGTCTCCTGTACTTCTCTCTTTTGGCCCTTAGATGTCCCCGTGCACCACACTGCAGTACAAGAGATTCAGGAGCAAACGCAGAACCTGCACTGCACTGTGTGTGTGTGTGTGTGTGTGTGTGTGTGTGTGTGTGTGTGTATGGGAGACGGAGAGGGAGAGGGCCATAGAGATATCCAGGTACAGACTCTCTCTCTTTCTGTAGCAGCGATGCAGTTTCAGGCCCTTGTTCTTTCCTCCATCAGTGCTTTCTTTCTCTTGTGTTGTTAAAGTAATGGGTCAGTGTTTAAGGGAAATTCAGTTATCCTTTTTCTTTATGAAACTAAGATGAGAAGAAGTGAGGATGTGGTTAGTCTAGCTTAGCATGAAGACTGAAAGCAGGTGGGAACAGCTAGCGAGGCTCTGTCCAGAGGGGAAAAAATACACCTACTAAAACCTTTAAAGCGCACTAATGAACATGTCGTGTCTTGTTTACTTTTCTTTTGCAGGAAATTAATAGTGGCACTAAATTTGGATAGAAACTAGACTAATAATAATGGCTTTTGAAACAATGGATTCTACTTTCATGTATATGTAGACAAAAGCAGCTTCTTATTTCTAGTTGTTGAGTAAAATGTCATTTGGTAGATTTTATCAGCTTTTGGTAGATTTTAGCTAGCTTGCTAATTAAGCTAATGTTAACTTCATGAGTAGAGTGAACCAGAGTTTTCTGATTATTTATATATATTTATATATCATTGTTGTATGTATATTTATATATTATTTATTATATATACATAATAATATATAATAAGTTTTTTTGCAGCCTTTAGCTATTTTCCATTGACAGTAATTGTTTACAGCTGTTCCACAACACTTTTCGGCTACATCCCCAATTTTGCATGTCGACCATTCATTGACATTGACGTCTTCGCTCTGTTCATTGGAGGAGCCACAATGTCTGTCCTCTGGATGTGTCCAGGATGAAATGTACAAGAAATAGTCAGTTTTCATGTGATAGAAAAAAAAGGTGTGCTACTGTTCCCGAAACAACTCCTGCCATTCATGTTTCAGTTTTTCTGTACTTATCTGTAAATGGTTCTGTCCTGTGTCCTCTACATTCATTTCCATACCCCTTACATGTATTTCATTGACTTTGACATTAATTTTCTGGAGACACACACCTACACCCACCCTATGTCCCAACCCATACACATACTGTATACACACACACACACACGCACACAGATGGCTCTGGATCTGCACAATAGAGTCACTGATGCAGTTTATTTAGGGCTGTTGTGGCTGAAGGGACGGAACCTCTGCCAAGGTGAGAGTTAAGTCCTGTATCTGTGACCAGAGTGGATTCATGGGGTGACCAGTGATATTTGAAGCTGTTGACCTGCTGTGGGTGGAGGTGGTGGTTCAGTCCAGTGTGGGGTGTGTTGCTCTAATCTTAACCTCAATCTAACCTCAACCTAACCTAAAACCAAGTCTTAACTTAAAATGGAATGATTTTCATTATGGGGACTTGCTTTTTGTCCCTAAAAGGAAGTCGGGTCCCTGACAATGTGACTCTGCAATAGAAATACACACACACACACACATACACACAAAAACACACTCCCCCTGTATTGGTGCAATGTCAAAACAAACAGCGGTGTCTCCAGGTTGACTTTGTCTCATCCTGTCCACATGTGTACTTTGTATGTGTGTGCTGTGTGTGTGCTGTGTGTCCCCCTCTGCTCTCATCACTCTCATACTGCAAAGAGCTCCGTAGCTCCTTAGTCAGCATGTTAACTTAATTAACTGAGTGTGTGTGCGTATGGGTGTGTGTGTGTTTACATGTGCTAATGCATTGTCCATCTCTTTGAGGATTTGTGCATACGTCTGTGTTTGTGAAAGTGTGCGTGAGCGTGTGTGCTGGTGAGAGGTGTGTGTTCTTGTGCTGTATGCGAGTGTGTGCGAATGCTTACGAGAACAAACAACCGTGACCGACCCATCAGTCATTTCCAGTTACAAAGAGAAAGAGGTGTCAGAGGAGGGAGCAGGCGGGGTTAGAGAGGGAGCTGATTACATAATACATCGTTAGCTGTTTCAGAGGAGCAGCAGAGATAGACCTGTTCTAAAAACCTGTGACATACTGTGACCTTTGATTTATAATGTTCTGTCTGTGTTCTGATGAGTTTTGAGTTTTTAAGTGTGTAAAGTTTTCAGAGCTCAGGCAGCACAATTCTGGGCAGGTTGGTTGTTCCACACGTCTTGGAGAACCTGCCACAGTTCTTCTGTGGATTTGAGCTGTCTTAGTGTCTTCTGTCTCCGTGACTGACTCCATGATGGTGAGATCAGGGTCCTGTAGGAGCCAAACCATCTGTTGCAGGACTGTTACACTGAGGCTCTTGGAATGTGGACTGTGAAGAGATTTTAGTGGCTGCACTGTGTTTATTGTGCGGCACACACTGGCCTGAAAAGCCAAAGGGAAAGTCATCCAGCTCAGGTGGCAGAAGTCTCAGACATGTATTCTCTGACTCGGATGGAGAAACTTGACTTAAATTTATGTACTGCAGTGATGTTGGATGTCCCTGTAAAACACAGCCAAAGTTCCAAATACTTAAAGTGAATGTACAGAATGTTAAAATGCTTTATAAAGAAAAAGCTCAGGTTTCAGTTTGTGCTGTGAACGCTTTGTTCTCACGTTTTTTTTTTTTCTACTTTCCCAACACTCTGATGTATGAATGTTGTAAACTGACCCCTGTTCTGGGCCTCAGCTCCAGGTTCAGCACGCCCACCCAAGTACAGGCTGCTGTACTAGCAACCGCAATGTCTGGAAGAAAGTGTTTGTGTTGTTGCTGTGGTGGAAGGAGGGCAACATTGGACTCCAGTGGACACCATTTGCATGTTTTTGGGCCTCATACAGCATTGTTTTTTTTTTGTCAGGACTTCACCACCACACTCCAGCTGGCTGCCCAGGATTGTTGGCAATGCTGCAGCTGAAGGCCGAGCTGTTCCAACTTCATTAGGCAAGAGTGTTGATTCCGTCACTTAAAGTGTGTTTTCTTTCTTTCTTGATTGTTATGAATAGCCTGCACGTAGGTATTTCTGTGGTAGGTAGCGATTTTGTGTTTATACTTAACAGTTCCTGCAGAGATGATAGCTCGCTAATGCTAACTTGCTAGCTTTCCGGCACAGAAAAGAAGATGTATATATTATGTTTAGAATCATATTTAAATTTGTCATTTCATTGTTTCCTAGCAAAACTGTCATCTATGCTGGACCACGAGTCCCACCCCCTGCAGAACGTCCTGTCAGCTCTGCAGAGCAGCTTCAGTGACAGACTGCTCCACCCTCGGTGTGTGAAGGAGAGATTTAGAAGATCTTTCCTTCCTGCTGCTGTCAGACTCTATAACGAACATTGTTAACACACATACTGATTACCATACATCAATGTGCAATAACCCAGTTATTGGTGTGCAATATTTGTGTACTATAGTCACTCAACTCAACAATCTCCATCTCATATTTATTTATTTATGTAGGTATATTTTTTAATTTTTTTACAGCAGCTATTTTCTTGTCTCATAGTTATTCTACCTTATTTAAATCTTGTTCTGGCCATATTGGCCTCTTACTTATATCTCACTTTCACTTATTGTACTGTATCCCTGCTGTTGCTAAATGCAATTTCCCCACTGAGGGACTAATAAAGGATTCTCTTATCTTATCTTATCTCTTTTTCAAACTCATCAAAGTTCTTGTATTTCACTGCTCAGATGATACAATACAACTGCACAGTCAATGTACATGTGGTTAATGAGAACATATGGAACTTTCACACTAATGTGAATATTTGATTGTGTTCATGTTGAACATTTAATTGTTACAGACCTTGTAACTGCTGCCTTTTAACTGACCTCTCATAAGAACAGTCTGCACACTGAGGGATGTTTATGCATGGCCCTTAGCTATGATTATAGAAATAACATCAAGGTCAGGTCATTTCTACACACCATACACTGGTACATTCATTATTTCTGCCCTAAAAGTTGGCAAGGTCCCGTGATGGACGGAAATAGCCGAATGTGTTAATTCGGGGTTTTTTTTTTTCCCTGGTGAAGATGAGCGGTGTTTAGCTTAGCGCTGTCCGCGGTGCTGAAAGCGGACGGGCCCGCATCCTTCCCCTGCCGTGATCAGTGCAGCTCTTTGTCCCCCCGTCCGCGTTCAGCACCGTGGACAGCGCCAGCGCCGCAGAGGCACGTCCTGCGGCATTAGGTCACACATTATTTCATTATAAATGGTAGAAATACAATACAAAACATGAAACAATAAAGGAATAAACTTTTTATTTTATGACAACTTTTTTTTTGTCCTTATTTAAAAAAAAAATCAATTTTACAGTTCGTCGGTTTCCTCATCTTTGAATTGGCCTTTACCAGTTTATAAGGTATTAACTAAAACTAATGTAATATCCGGTTCAGATATTACAGGGGGAGGTGGGTATTGAAATCACCACTGTGTTCCTCGGTTCCTTGGTTTTTCCAGGTGGCATTTTAACCATGGTGTAATGACTTTAACAGACACGGACATTTTAGTGAGAGCACCAGTACCTATCTGAAATGTAAGGATAATAATAAGGCACATTAGTACACTAAATAGAACTACACATCAGGTTTTTCTGTCATTATAGAAAAGTGTGGGAAAGCCTATATATGACATCTCCGTGACACCTGAGAAAACCTCTGACAAAGACCAAGAGATATAAATCCCTATAGAAACCTGGTAAGTGGACCCATTTAAAAAAAAAAAATGTATTTAAAATAAATAAATAATTAATTACTTTGATGCGTTATTCTTTGTTTATTATTTTTGGTTTCATGTGTCCTTTATCAAGTCCACTTTATTGAGGCATGTCTGCACATATAATGTAACAGAAAGGACGAGAAAGAAAGACAGAGCGAGAGACTTTTTATTCAGCAGCAGTGCCAGCAAAGTGGCTGACTGAATGACCAAGTCTAGAGGGCAGAAGAAAGGAAAAAGAAACGGGGGGGTAGAAAGGGAGGACAAGATGGAAGCAAAGCTGCTGCAGGGAGAGGAGGAGAACAGAGATGAGGAAATAGAGAGACTTGAGGGGGGGGGGGGGGGTCAGCTGATGTTTACATGTGTTTACATATGAGTATGATGAGGAAGAGAAAGAGGAGGGAAGAAAGGGGGATGAGGGGCTGAGAGCCTGGGAGGAAAAGCAGGAGGAAGGTGAGCAAAGGCAGAGGAAAGAGAGAGAGAGAGAGAGTGGAGGGAGGGTAGGACGGGCGATAGAGCGAGGTAGAGATAAAAAAAAAGGAGAGTGCTTTCACTGCAGCAAAAAAAAAAAAAAAAAAAAAAAAAAATCTCCAAACAGTGCAGTGTCAGTGTATAAGTTAATGTACAAATGTATAGTTATACACTAAATCCTTGTGTGTGTTTAGCAACTAAGAAACCCTGTGACAGTGCATTCTCAGCTTGGGGTTTTTTAAAGGGGTTTTAGGAGCCTGAAGGTCAGTGAACTGAATGTGCTCCTTCAAAAGACACTTACTGTTTCTCCTTTCACTCTCTGGAAGTCTTCCTCATGTCCACTCGAACAGTGTTTTTCAACCACTGTGCCGCGGCACGCTGGTGTGCCGTGGGAAATTATCCAATTTGTGTGCCTGTGCGGTCTAGCGCCTGGAAGAGTAATCATGTAGTACTCTTCCATACCAGTAGGTGGCAGCAGCAGGTAGCTAATTGCCTTGCGCTAGGAGACAAGCGAATTAGCGACGCATGGCTGCAGCGGCAGGTGGCGTTGACGGTGGCATTGTGGATAGCGGCAAGACGGTGAAAGTGATGGATAAGTTTTTGAAGAGGAAAAATGCTGATTCTGAACTGGACCCTGGATAAGATGAAGGCCCTAGTATGAGTGGAGGTCAAAAGAAAGCAAAGGCGGTGACGTCGAGCAAAGTTTCTGGCGCGAGGCAGTACAACGAAAGCTAGCTTTCATTTGGATTTACTTTTTACCGGAGATGTAACGGCACCGACTCCGTTGTGCTTGCTATGTGGTGAAAAGCTCTCCAACAGTGCTATGGTCCCAAGTTAGCTTAAACGCCATCTCCAAACGAAACACCCTTCACTTCAAAACAAAAATGTGGAGTATTTTGTTCGCCTGCGTGAACACATCACGTCGCTGAACTTGTGGCAGAGCAATGAATACTTCCCGCCTGCAAAGCCATTGTAAATGAGATGCTCGGACCCGAAGCAGCTAAAGAAATAGCCAAAGTCCCTGTCTCAGATAACACAATTTCCAGTCGTATTGATGAGATGTCTGCAGACATCGAAAGTGTGGTTATGGACAAGATCCGTATCAGTAATAAAATTGCGTTGCAACTTGATGAGTCTACTGATATAAGTGGAACTAAAAACAAAGACTGAGAGCTGTGGAGGAAAAGCTTCGTGTGTGTCTTTCATCGATTCCTGCCAGGATATCAGCTCTGTGTTCATCCAAACAGGCCCAGGTTTCACACTGAGTGAGTATAAATATGAAAGATTATAAAATACTTTTTCCTTTGTGTTTATTTGATTCCTATTCAAGACGTTATAATATAAGCTAAGAACACTGCACTCAAAGACCTGTTCCGTGAGCCCAGGGAAGTTCAGACATTTGGATTCTGCCAAAGAGTCTAAGGCCATGCCAGCTTCTCTGTGAGGCTGTACTAGACTCAGCAGCCTTGAGCTAAATGCTAACGTCAGCAATGTCAACTTGCTCACTATGACAATGCTAACAGGCTTTAGTTCTCATTTTAACATGGTAGCATTGTAAATCTCCCTTTCTACCATATCTGTGTATGAGAGCCTACGTTATGGTTAAAATAATTAGATGAGAAGATTGGCACCACTCTCACATTCATCTGCTCAGTATAAAGCTAAGACCAGTAGCTGATTAGCTTAGCTTAGCACAGAGAATGGAAACAGGAGGAAACAGCTAACCCAGCTCAGTCCAAAGGTAACAAAATTCACTTACTCTTTCTATAACTCAGTGATTATATCTTCTTTGTTTAATCTTTAAAACAAGCTGAAGTGTGAGAATGACGTGTTTTGGTTTAACATGTTGTAATGTGTTTTTCTGTTTCTTGGCTGGGCGCAAGCTAACTAGCTGCTGCCTGAGGCTTCATATTTGCTTATTTTACAAGTTTACAGTTAAGACCATGGTTACAGTTAATGAAGGAGATTGTTTTTTGGAGTGTGGCTGGAAGGAAACTCCAGTCTCCTATGTCAAACTCTTAAAAACTATGAAGGACTAGCTGTTTGCAGTGTACCTGTGGATGTACATTCAGCTATTGCTGAAGAAAACATTTGAAACTTGATGATTCTCAGGCAAGTTCTGAAGCATCTTTCATTTCTATCATTTCTGAGTGGGGCCACAGATTATGTTCTGCTCACACACACAGTCACATTGAATGATGTCAACGTGTGTTTCATGTGTGTGTTAAGATTTGACCGAGTTGTGATTCCGAGAAGGAGACTTGAGTTTTCGCTTAAATTCACCTCATGCAGTATCTTTACTTCCCCTTCAAAGCTGTCAGGACGTCGTCCC
Organism: Toxotes jaculatrix; assembly: GCF_017976425.1. NCBI lineage: Eukaryota > Metazoa > Chordata > Actinopteri > Toxotidae > Toxotes > Toxotes jaculatrix. The sequence continues at coordinate 20,661,306 of NC_054411.1, read as the reverse complement.
GCTGAATGTCCACGTCTGTTACAGACCATTTCCTGTCATTTCACCATGGTTAAAAACGCTGTGTGGCGAGATGAGTTAAATTACCCAGGAACACAGTGAAGATTTTGATACCCACCCCCTCCTACCCTGACGTTAATCCCATCTGAATGAGGCTTTAGACCTGGACTTTTACAAAATCACGTACCAGTAGAAGCTTGGATTGTAATAAACATTGTACCATGAGCTTGGATGCACGCAGGAGGTTTAGGGTATTCCACTGCCTGAGGCCATTGCACCTTGTGTGTGTGTGTGTGTGTATTCACGTGTGTTCCCGTGACGTCGGTGTGGACCCTATACAGCAGAGCACAGTGCTGCAGACTGTTCTCAACAGACCAACACAGCACATTAGCACTGCACTGAGAGAGAGAGAGAGAGAGAGAGAGAGAGGGAGGGAGGACAAGCAGTGGAGATGATCAGGAGAGGTGGAGAAAGAAATGGAGAGAACACACTGTATGAGAGAAAAGAGAGAGAGTGAGAGGGGGGAAATGGGAGAGCACTAATGATCTGATGGTCTGCAGTCTTTTCTCCCCATTTTGTGGAGCTCAGCAATACTCGTTCTGCTTCTGGCCTCCCTCTCTCTCCCTCTTTCTCTCTCGCTGGTGGAGGGAGTATCTCAGAGAGGAAAAAGGAGAGAGATAGAGAGAGAGAGAATGGGCGGTGGGCGTGAAACACTCTATCATATCCCTCCTGCTCTGCTCTAATTGAGCCAAGTGTTTTAGTAGATTGAAAGACAGTGTGGAGGAAGGGAGTGATGCAGCGGAGAGAGAGAGAGAGAGAGGACAGATGAGAGCTTTAGTAAAGGAGACTCATTTTCATTCAGGACACTAAACCAAATCTTAAGTACCGTGTTGAGGCACTGGCACTAGCACGTCATTTCTTTTGAAAGCTTTTACATGCATGTTTACTCAACTACATATATGTGATTGATTTTTTTTTATCACCTAAAACATAAAAAAAAAAAAAACTGCTGACACATAATCACATCAATAATTTATCTTTGAGAAAGGAACGGTTTCACAGAATGAGCAGTTCTTTTCATGTTAATATCACTTAACTCAGGTAAAATGTATCTGTCCATTTTCAGTGCCTACTCACAGAGTCCCGCGGCTCATGTCCCTGAAGTGTCCCACAAGCAGTTTAAGATTAAGATGATCATAAAATCCATTTTACAAACCCTCTTAAGCTTAAGAGGTGTTTCCCAAAAGCGCTGTAAATTAAGACGCTCTTAGAAATGATTGTAGATTACCAAGCGTCTCCTACCGGCTGGCTCAGGCATGGAAGGATTACTGAACCGGCCCATGGGGCCAGAGCCTTTTACAAGTTTGAAATGACTTTTAACATTTCTGGTTAGAAGTTAATCAAAGGACTACAAAGAGACACAAAAACCACTACAAAGAGATGCAAAACCACCACAAAGAGACACAGAATGACTACAAAGAGACATGAAACAACCGCATCTCCTCTGACTGAAATACAACCCTCTGTTCTATGTTCTGTTTTTAGTTTCTGTCATCTTTCTTATAGAGTGCATATCTTTATCATTGGTCTAATACAGAAGTAATGACAGAATATTGCAACTGCAGGTCAAATAAATTGTGAAATGTATTGTGTTTGTTTGTTCCCTGTACAATGACACGCAGAGGCGTTTTCAGATCTGATGTCCGTCTCAGCAGGACGCCCTCATTTGTCTTTGCCACCGAAAAACTCTCACAGATCACTGATGAAAATTAGGTTTTGACAGTAAATATGTTTTATGGTGTGACAACACTATGGTTAGGGTTTGGTTTGGTTTGGTTTGGAGTAAGATCAGAATTTGGTTTTAAATAAGAAACATTGTGGTCTGAGGATCTTTGATTGATCGTTATTAGGAAATGGGGCGCTCAGCTGCAAGGCAAATTTGGTGTAGTGGCCACAGATGGTATTACAGGTCACATGACACCCACTGGTCCAAAAAGACTCCGGAGGAATTTATATATTTCTCATGCTCCAAAGTGACCATCTGTACAACCACAGTTTGAGCCATTAGGTCCAGTCTTGTTTCCAGGCCAGGGCAAGATAAGTTTAATGTAATATCTCTATTCTTAATGTTTATGTGTTGTTCTGTTAGGAGTTTTTGTTTTAAGATAGATTTGAATAGTTGGAGACTCTTAGGGTCCACTCAGTGGGAGATGTTGCTACCGATCGAGACGTTCCTCTGCCCTGCATTAACAGAAATGGTTCTGATCCACCCATGGTTTAGAGTAGTCCTTATTGATTGCAGTGCATTTAAATACTGAGTTTGAATAGTGTGGAGTGTTACTCTTCAGTGGTGGTTTGCCTTATTCACCTGCAGTGCTGTGTAGCTGGGTTGTAAGGTGTCTGTTAAGGGTTGTCCCCTCATATCCACTAAAAGGGAAACCTTAATGCAACAGTTAGCGTAAAGCTCCACTGGGGGAGGTGGGATGATTTTAACGTTACATTTGCTGGTCAGTGATTTTAATTCCGTGTGTATGTTGGTCATTTTTCACCCTCACCCTTGAAACAATTACAGACACTTGTACCTTCTGTTTTTTTTTTTTTTTTTCTGTGAACTCGATGTTCCTGCTGTAATTAAAATCCCCATCCGGAGCGGTGAGTTCAGTTACCGGGGAGCATGGTGAACATTTTATTCCCCACCTCTCCCTGTAACGTTAATCCCTCTTCCGAATAGGGTTTTTGCCCTTTTTCTTTTTTTTTTTTTTTTTGCCAACTTTGAGTCAGCACTTACGTGTTTGTCACTTTCCTGGACAGTGCTGTCCAAAATCTGGATTTCTCCATGGAGCTTGACTGACCTTTCCCAGAGCTCTGACCTCCAACCCAAACAGCACCTTTGGGATGAACTGGAACACAGACCGCAAGTCACCTCTCATCCGTGCTGCACCTCATTGATGCTCCTGAGTCTGAATGGGAACAAATCCCCTGAGCGTCTCATGGTTTTTGGTTCAGCAGTCAGATACGGGCGCGATGCAGGTGTCCGTGCTTTGGGACATGCACTTTACTGTTGTGTCTGTATTTGAACACTTGCGTCTCCGTTCAATAAATCTTATGTCTTTTCAGTTCAGGATGCAGCAAAATCAGAAGTCAAAGAGACACCACCATTAGAAGGACGGAAACGGGTTTATTGAGCAGAAGTGACAGTTTTTGACCTTAATAACGTCCAATGATCCAGTAATATAAATTAAATCCAGTCAGTCAGGAAGTCAGTCATTCAGCGGGCAAATCTATTGATTCATAAAATCCGCAGCCTACATATTCTCTCTCTGTCATACGCACACTTGCAAACTCTCACTCTCTCTCCCTCTCTCCCTGTCTCTCCTTTTCTCTCTCTCTCTCTCTCTCTACCTCTCTCTCTCTCTCTCTCTCTCTCACACACACAGGCAGACTCCTCCTCTCTCCTCCACTCAGTCGGTCCTGCGACTCCTTGCCGGGACGGTATAACAGTAGCCTACAGAGCGGTGATCGGTGGTGGATGGGGAAGTGCGGTAGCCGCAAGAGCAGCAGCAGCAGCAGCAGTCGGGCGCACCGACCGAAGCATGCTCCAGCGCAGCCATGACTTGCTCGGCGTCAGATAGCGAGAAGATCGTGATCAACTGCGGCGGGATCCGACACGAGACCTACCGGAGCACTCTGAAGACGTTGCCGGGGACGCGCTTGTCTTGGCTGACCGAGCCCGACGCCTACAGCAACTTCGACTACGACCCCAAGTCCGACGAGTTCTTTTTCGACCGCCACCCGGCCACCTTCGCCTTCATCCTCAACTACTACCGCACCGGTAAGCTCCACTGCCCCAACGATGTGTGTGGGCCGCTCTTCGAGGAAGAACTCGCCTTCTGGGGCATCGATGAGACGGACGTGGAGGCGTGCTGCTGGATGAACTACCGGCAGCATCGCGACGCCGAGGAAGCCCTGGACAGCTTCGAGACCCCCGAGCCGGACGCACCAGAGGATGATCCGGCGCTCACCGGCGGGGCGGACGGCGACCTGAAGCGGCTGTGCATGCAGGAGGACGGCCGCAGGGCGACGTGGTGGGAGGTGTGGCAGCCCAGGATGTGGGCGCTGTTCGAGGACCCTTACTCCTCCAAATACGCTCGGGTGAGTGGCCCAGACAGCTGTCTGGTCTCTTTTATTCTGCATTCTCTATCTTCAAATCTCTCTGTCTGTCTTTCATTGGTTTTTCTCTTTTCTTTCCCGGATATTTCTCTGCCAGCTCATCCACGTTTGGCGCTGTTTTGGCCCGCTGCGCATTGTTGCGCGTAAAGTTATTTCTTATTCCATAAGCTGCTCTGGAGGAGCGGAGGGTTGCCAAGTTCACTGCAGTGTTTTTTTTTTTTTTTTTTGCTAAAAGAATACAGAAACATTTAAAAATGCATCGCTCAGCACTTTGCTCCTTTTCCCCTTTAATCTCTCCCGTTGATATCGCTGCGTGAAGATTTGGCCACTACTGATGCTCGTTCGTCAGTGTGCACCAGTCCATCCATACGTGTGTGTGTGTGTGTGTGTGTGTGCCCCAAAATTATTTCTCCAACAAAACTGTTTTATCATCACCCGGATTTTGGATCCAGTTCTCTACCTTCTCTCTTGCCCGACACCCCACAGATGAAACAGAAATAAAATCCTGTAAGCAGCAGCCTCACGCTGTATCCAATAGGTTGCTGGGGTTTTTTGTATGTGTGTGTGTGTGTGGAGGTGTGTTTGTGTGGAGGCACCTGCATGTATTTATGTTTGTGAGTGTGTGCCTTGTGATGGCATCTATCAGAACTGGTTGGAATTAGTTTGTCTCTGTGTGTGTGTGTGTGTGTGTGTGTGTGTGTGTGTGTTAGAGACAGAGAGGGAGAGCTTGTAGCAGTATCTTATCTTGTTGGCAACCTGAGGACAAGTTTTATTGTGTTGAGAATCCAGTGAAGCTAAAACACTAAAGAGCCCAGGTCTTGCACAGGAGGTCAAGGGACAGAGACAGATCAGTGAGCGATCACTCTCAGGATACTACGAGGTCGAGGACCTTTCTCCGCCAGCTCCTCCCTGACAGTAAGGAGCCGAAAGATGACGGAGGGCCTTACCAGTTTGAACCTCTGGTGCGGTCCGAGCCTCCTGGACCTGGCTGGCTGCAGAGTCTGTTAGTGATAAAGCCTTTTTTTCACTTCTCATTGTAGTCCCCGTAGAAAAGAGCAGATCAGCCTACTTGTTATACTTGGCATGGAAGCTGCTACCATAGTTGGGTGGGAGGGTTCAATGAATGGAACATGCATACATACATACATACAGTGAAAGGAAAAAAAAAAGGTTCCTTCTAATGTTCGCTTTCTAAAATACTGCAGAGGTTGTGGTGAACTGTTCGCTCTCTGGGTATTTACCGTATGTTCATCTGTACTGCTTTACAGCACAAACATTTTTGTGTTGATGGGATTAATCGCTGCTGCTGCTGCTTGAAGAGTTAACGGCATCGGGGAAATAGAGAATTTCTCGCGTTCTTAAATTTTAGTTTCCTCCTGATATCTCCAGTTCAACATGTGAAATCATTCTTCCCTCTCCTCTCCCGGCGTGGTCGGTCCTCCACCTCTCACCTGTGTCTCCCTTTGCCTTCCCCTCTGCTTAATTGTCTCTAAAAAAAAAAAAAAAAAAAAAACACAAAGCACAAATGAATGCCCATGCAAACCTGTAGATACACACTGTGCCCTCGTGCAGGTTCACCTGTCTGCTGCGCATAGAGGCAGAATTCCAGCGAGTATCCGCAGAGGCCTGAATTTGTAACCGAGCACACACAAACAGCCTTGCATCCATTTAGTAGTAAATCCGGCCCTTTAGCTGCTCCTGGCACCGACCCCACGCCTCGTCTACGCTGACAGCACAGTGAATACAGCCGGTTAAGGAGCAGCAGGAGTCCTCTGTCAGTGTCATACGTGAAAAGGTTTTGGCTGCATTGTGACAGCGCTCACAGCCCAGAACAAAATCAGTATGTCTGCATGCATCATTCAGAGGAAAACAGGCTGCCAAAAAAAAACAAACAAAAAAAACAATGACACTGGGGTTACAGTAACTCAGAAAGTGTGACTGGGAATTATGGGTACGCAGAGAGATACCTGAACGTCCACGTAGAAATAATATCATAGGTAAAACTATAGATTTTTGAGGTTGTTAGAGGAGCCGACAGGCGAACAAACCAAATCCTAACAACACAATCGTGTGAGTCAAGAGAGATGATGGTTGATACAAAGCACGCACAAGTGTAAAAAAAAAACACTTAGTGTGGAGATGTAGCCCAGTGTCCCTACAGATTCTGCACCATACAATTTATGTCCAGGGGCCAAGGTGAAGTGAGCAGGAAGTAGTTTGCCCTTTATTTTAGCAAGGTGGGACGTAAGGGTGTCAATTGGTGTGTAGCATGTCGGACTTCCAATTGCAACAGAACCACAGTTTTTGTTTTTTTTTCGTGCTGTGACAGACCTGCAGTTTGGAGCTGTCGTTTGGGTATTGTAGAAAAGCTGATACACTGAGATACCGTGTCCAGATGTTGAATATTTTGTTGATCTGTTACTAAAATGAGTCTTTCTGTCTCTTGCCTTCCCATCATAAGCACTAGTTTTATTTCCCGGTTAGAATCCCAAACCCTTATTAATAAAGAAAAGTGTGGAGGAAAGAGGAACGTGTCCCTCTGAGAACGTCCATTCTCTTACAGCTGAAGTGAAGAACCACAGCTGGCAGCTTTGCAGATGTTCTTCGCTAAGCTAAGGATGAGGACGGATGTTGATCCTGGTGCAGATTTTTCATGCATAAAACTGGACGGGTCAGAAAAGGAAATGGCAGCCAAACAAGCGATCGAAGAAGCAAAGGGGTGACCAAAAATAAATAAATAAATAAATAAATAAATAGTGTCCGGGTGGGGGGGGTGGGGGTGGCATCAGTGTGACAGCTGAGGTGACTTTGAAAATGTTGCAGTCAATAGTTTCGGTGCCAACGCAGTGACATAAAGAGAAAGGTTGGAAGGGGCGGCCGGTGCAGCAGCAGCAGCAGCAGCAGCAGCAGCTCTCATGTAGGCCGAGGTCAGGTGGGCAGGCTTCGGTTTTAACTCGGGTGCAGGGACGTCCCTGCTGGGTGCTCCTTGGATTCATGCACCAAGCATATGTGTAGTGTCTTTGCTTAGGTAGCAGCTTTCCCTCGTGTCGTCTCCTCCTCTGCTCTATAGCCCGTACCGTTCCTTTGCTCTTCGTCATCACCACTGACAGCTCGTGCTGCTTTATTACCACGATTTCAGAGCTGAGTGCTGGATTGCTTATTATCGCTGTTCAGCCCCCCCCCCCCTCAACTCTCAGCTTGTGCTATAGCGTAACACTGCAGTCCCCGTAGTAGCTGACTGCGCTCTAGTCTGCTGCAGAGAAGGAGGGATACAGAGACAGAGAGAGAGAGAGAGAGAGGGAGGGGGGGGGGGGGAGCAGGATGGGAGGCGCTTTTTTTGGTTAGGGGGGAGTTAGTAGCATTGGGGACTTGCATTAAGAATATGAAGCGGTAGAAGAAGAAGGAGAAAAGGATGAAAGGATGGGGGGGGGGGTCCACTTTTCGCACCCCCTCTTTTTTTTTTTGGGTTGTTGTTTCTGCTGAGCTCTGCAGGCTCACACACTCGTATCCGTTTATCGATCGGGTCGTACGTCTCAGCTCGCCTCATTCAGGCGGACGTCTCAGCTGAATGGTGCTCCTTTGTAAGCAAAACTGTCCCACACACACACACACACGCACACACACGCACGCACACATCCCTCCTTGCTTTCTCCCTCTCCGTCTCCCTCCTTCCCTTCACGCAGCAGGGGGTGAGGGGGGAGGGGGGTGTAATGGCAATTCCCAGTCCCTCAAGGAGAGAAACAAATACCAACACAATGGCACACACACACACATACACACTTAGACTCTACGCTAACTAACACACATTCACACATTCACACATCAGTCCACTGTGGGCACTGTTACAGTCATTTTGACCTGGTTTTGAGAGGCTTGGTTGCACGTTGGACTTATTCGGATTCATCTTTATTATTATACTGTGATGTAGTTTAACTTGTAATTTTTTTTATATTTATTAAAATGTAAGATAACATTAGACTCATGCGGAAGCTGCAGAAAGCTACCAGTTACACAGACAGTTAAACAGAGGTGGATATGCAGAAGGTACAACTGTTTACTTAAAGCAGAACTAATGAATTTTTTTTTTTTTTTTTTGGAAACAGTTCAAACTGTTAGCTAAAATTTATTCATAAACAGGTGACATAGGTAAATGATAAACAGCTGAAGCGTTATATGAAACATTCCAGGTATTGTGAGTTCTTTTTAGTTTTTTATTTTCATTTTGTCTGTCTTCATGTGAAACAGTGCAGGTAACGTCTGTAGCGCCGATCGGTTTGAACTGTGTTTCTTGTATTTTACAAATACATTTTATTATTGTTATAAAACTAAGTAAGAAATGGTTGAAACCATAAGCTAAGAGTAATTAACAAGCACTTTGCATAGTTAACTAAAAGTCATGGATGAACAGTTTAAATACTCGCAGTATACAGCTAAACTCCACCCCAGCCACGTGCTCCAGGACCTGGTTGATCCCAGTCTTGGACAAACCTGTGGACAAATGTTCTGCTTCTTCACAGATGATGCTTTTCAGCTGCTCTTTGCTGGAGGGGATTTTGTTTTTCTACCTTCCACTTTAAAACAGTCCAAAGTTCTTCTGTTGGATTCAAGTCAGGGGACGTACCAGACGTACTCGTCCAGATCATAGTTATATCTTTGTTTTTTTTCGTCTTTTAAAAGCTCTTGTGTGATTTCCTGCAGTGTGTGTGTGTGTGGGATCGTTGCCATGTTGGGAAATTCTTCTCCTGCCAAGCTTCTCGAGACTGGGACTCATCCGTGTTTGGACAAACAAACTTGCAGCCCTATGCCGTCTCTGTGTGGTCACTGCACGTTCTGTTATTGGTAGTATGGCTCTTCCTTTTCCTTCCCGCCATGTTGCATTAGACACAACTCAGGACAAAAAAGCTGAGGGAGCTGTGTTGTTCACAGGCTGTTCGCCGTCACTGGAAATCACAGGTGTGATCACATTTGTGGCAGTGATCAGAGGTGTCCTCTCTTTTGTTGCACTGAGGTTGTATTCTGGGGTTTTATATTTTCAGTGTCGTCAATCTAACCTGTTTTTTTTTTTTTTTTTTTTTTAAATTATACATAAGATCAAATACCCTGCACTTCAACTTAAAAATAACACATTTATTTTAAGATGACACAGTTCTGAGTCGTTTCACATTTTCGTGACATTGCACAGGGCTGCAGCTAAAAGTAATGAATAAAATAGGTGGCAATAGAAATGTTGAACTATTCCTTTAAGAGCGAAGGTGAGACAGGTGGTCAGTGGGTGGAAACTGGCCCCCATTTATTAACCGATTCACCCAAAAGCACTGACTTCGCCAGTGTTATTTATAGAGCGGGGACGCTGCTTCCAACCTTTGGTACGGAGTCACTGCGGGGTCTCAGTGCTTCTGCAGTAAAACAATGACAACCGGATCATAACAGTTAATCACACACATCCACACATACACACACACACATTAGCTGTGTTCAGCATCTCTCCTCCTATCTTTTTTCTCAGTGTCTTGCTTCCTGGTTTTAAAAAAAATCTCTCTCTCTCTCTCTCTCTCTCTCTCTCTCTCCCCCTCCCTCCCTGGTGGTTTTGTTGCGCTATAGGCGTTATATCCACCAGGGTCCCCCTTCCCCCTCTGTGGATAATGCTGCGACAGAGATTTCTTTCTCTATGTGTTGCCCATTGCAGGAGAGAGAGAGAGAGAGAGAGAGAGAAGGGTGAGTGTAAGAGGAGAGGGTACAGAGAGAGAAAGAGGGAGACCGTACTATATTCGATGACGTGTCAAGAAATAAAGCATTTAACCTCTGAGTGATCTCCACTGTCCTCTCTCCTCGCATGGGGTCAATAACAGTCAACGGCACACACACACACACACACACATACACACACACATATGCACACAGTGGATAAATGATGAGACACACACACACACACTGCAAAAGCAGCTAATTGAGCACAGAAAATAGCATGTGCAGTAAGCCCCGAGCCTTGATATATACACTACGCTCACACATGCTGCAGATTACTGCAGAATGATCTGCTGTGACGTGCTGTGCAGTGTGTGTGTGTGTGTGTGTGTGTGTGTGTGTGTGTGTGTGTGTGTGTGTGTGTGTGTGTTTGTGTGTGTGTGTGTGTGTCAGAGAGAGGGAACTGAGAAATGCAGCTGATCTCCTTCTACCATACTGGCTGCATTTGAACACTCTTACCTCCTCACTGTTTTAGAGCCTCTGTGTGTGTGTGTGTGTGTGTGTGTGTCTGTGTGTGTGTGTGTGTGTGTGTGTGTGTGTGTCTGTGTGTGTGTGTGTGTGTGTGTGTGTGTGTTGCTGGTAATGTAGGAGCATCAGTCAGTGTAACAGTGTGGTTCATTGATGTGTTTTCAATAGATTTTGGACAACAATGAAGCTCTGTGGTGCAGAAGACTAACATACACACACACACACACACACACACTGAGGTTGGAAGTCACATTCATTGCTTCTTTCACTCTGGGATTCATTCACTGTGAGAGAGAGATATAGATTATTACCAGACTTAAACTTCAGATCTCAGAGGAACCTTGGACTCCATCTCCATGCTCCAGTCTGTGTGATGAACTGCAAGAAGTCATTTCTCACCAATGCAAGAAAAGATGGCTGATGTGGACATATTGAGACGAATTAGTGCTTGAGGTCAAACCATCAACCGTTTCACCAGAACTAATTCATGGACGATTCAGCCAAACCCCTGGAAAATATGAAATGACAACGTTTTTAAATGTCCAATGCAAGTGTTTTTCAAATTCTTTCTTTCTACAGTATCACACTCCACAGCTACCTTATGCTTAATGTCAGGGACAGATTGTGGTTAAATGAGGAAATTCATTGGAATTTGGAAGCGATTGCTCCATCTGCATTTGTTTGATTTCTGTCTTTGTTTCCAAGTCCTCAGCCACAGTTTCTGACCTTTGAGTTTACTAATGTTGAGTTTGTAGATTGTTGGTTTCGCTTATCAAGCTTCTGCACAGGTTCTGGAACAAAAGAGAGTTTTGTAATCCTGAAAATCAGACAGTTAAGATTAAATATGAAAAAAAAAAAGGAATCATGCAAGGAAAAGTTTCAAGTGAATGATGTTTTACATGCTAGAGTTGAGGTGTGGTTAGGATTAGGCAACTAAAACACTTGGTAAAAGTTTTTTTTTTTTTTTAACTTTGGCTTCACACATGACCTCCAGACCTTTACTATCTGCTTTGGTATGTAAATGACACACTACTTCCGGCAGATGTGTCCCAAATGAGCTTAACTTCTGGCTGCATTTAGCCAGTATATTTCTTAGAGCAATACAGAGAGACAAGAACACATACTGACACAAAGTCTCCTTTGCAACAAGCTCAAATATCTAAACAATTCTCAATTCATTTACTGAAATTTCGACAATTAATACTATGTGGTTAAGATCAGAGAATGATCATAGTGATGGTTAAAAGAAGGAGTCAGGGTCTGCAGTCAAAGGCTGACTCTGGGTACACCTAGCTCTTCCATTGGTGTTTGTGTTGGCTGCATGATGGCAGAAAAGAGCCACAGTCTTTATTACAAGAGGCTGCATGATCAGGGAAAGGTAACCACAGGTTGTTTCTGGATGAGGTCGGTTCGTTTCCTTCATCTTCATCTCTCTTTCAAGACCAAAACAAGACTGAAGAAAAGTTGTTATGGATGCCACAGCTGTTATTTGTGCTAAGCAATATCCTCATGGCTCGTATCACAGCTAATAACACCATATGCTCCGCTTAAGGTTCCTGTTTAGCAACGAACAGCAACTTGCAACGACGCAAAGACGACGTCCTTCACACACACACACACACACACGGACACAGACATGTTCACACGCTTTCATTTGTCACAGCTGAGCAGTGGCTTACTGCTCTCCAACAAAATGGACCTGCCACTAACAGCAGCCCCAAGTGTGAGCCCTGCAGCATCCAGACTGGAGTTGGTGCAATGAAACCTTGCTGTATCTTAAACACAAAGGTGGGGGAATCACAGTTCCAAAGGGTTAGTTAGTTCGTGTTAGGGTCAGGGTTAGAGCAGAATTGACTAAGCAGAATAAATAGTGTGGTCCATTTAGGTCCATTCCTAAAAATAAAAAAAAAGATCAGCAATAATGACTTTAACTTTGCATCCAAATGAACTATGCTAGCAGTGTGGCTCGTAACTCTTGATACTTTGGTTTATGGTCTAAATATCTGCCAAACTAACAACACGTCCATCATCCTCAGCTATACTTTGTGTTTAGTTCTAATTACAAATGTTATCATGCTAAATTACAGTATATGATAGTAGATGTTAAATGTTATTCCTTGCTTCAAATCAGCATGTTAGCATGCTGGTGTTGGTGAGTGAGTGAAGAGAGAGTCGTCTGTGTGGTGCTGCTTGGTCCCCGTTTAGGTGTTGGAGGATCCTGGGTGCATGGAGAGCGCTCACGGTGCATGAATCCTGTCAGTGTGCTGATCCACCTGATCCACTGAGCTGTCCGCTGCTGAGAGCGCTGATGTGGTGGTGTAGGTTTCAGCCAACAGAGCTGTCCTATGAAAAATGAAATGCTTTACATGTGCTGTTTGTTCCCCTGTGGTGCTCTCCAGTGCTGAAGTGGCTAATGTGGGTCACTGGCACTAAGTAGTGACACTGAAATAGAAGCATAGCTGGAGGTGAAGAAGTGCTGAATCAACCTCAGAATGCAATTTTAATTTGGAGTGCTTTCTTTTTTTTTCTTTTTTTTGTTGCTGGAGATTGTTTGTTGGCACTTTCAGATAGCGGCGCTGAAATACCGTACAGACGGCAGTTTCACTTTAGGCTTGAAAGTCTTTTGGAAATGAAATCAGTTTGTTGAGAGAAGCAGGATGAAATGCTTTGGCAGTGTCATCATCCTACCTGACTGACTCGAAGTCACACCACTGGGATGAGATGGAGCTTGCCTTGTCCAAAGCTGGATTACCCCAATCCCTCAGGATCCCCAGAGCACAGGCCCCAGTTTCACTGTGTGGCACTTAGTTTGTAATAATATGCACCGTAAATGAATGCTGCCGGTCTCTCTCGTCTGCAGTCCGAATGAATACTGTTCCAAAATCCGCACTGTCTGGTGGCGATGGAAGCGTAGACTGCTCCTTCTCTGGGGAGATAATGTTTTTGAGAGCGTATTGGATTAGAATTGCTTTCTTCACCTTTTAAGTGTAAGTGAGTTTACATGAAAATGCGATTAATAGAAAGGTCAGATCTTGGCTATAAAATCATTTACGGGTTAATCGGGTTCATTAAATTGCACTGAGCTGCTTTAACCAAATACAGCTAAAGTGCATCGTTTGTGACGATCTGTGAGCAGCTTGGAATGAGAGAGCCGTGTGGTAAACCTCTGCTTTTCAAGCCAGGCTGAACTTCAACCACAGCTGGAACAGCTGAAACTGTGTCATCCCAAGTTTTATACACATACACACAAAGCTGTGCTTATATATATCGACTCACACACACACACACATATATATGAACACACATAACACAAGCTGCGGTCGGCGTGACTTTATTTATTCATGACAAACATGACATTTGAAGAGCCTTCTCGGGGGGAAGGTATTGACCCGAGGAAACCTTTCACAGCCGTTTGACCAAACCAACAGTATCGCTTTAACACTCTCTACAAAGCCTCCGGCCACACACGCCACATAAGAAGAATTACAAGCCATAGAGAGGACACTTCACACTCCAATCCACAGTCATTCGCTGGGTGGCATTTAAAAAAAAAAAGAGATACAGACACTTTGTAATGATGGATGGATTGACACAGTTGGCATTGACTTCTGGAAAGACACAGGAAACTTCTGTGACGACGGTATCATTTTTTATGTATCGATACAAATAGAATCATTCAAATATTCTTATGTGCTGTGAGAAGCTGAATTTAATTGGTGTAATCTAAGGATTTTCCAAACAATTCCTCTTGGGGTGGGCTGGGGGCAGTTAGTGCCACAGCCTGGGAGCAGACATAAAGATACAGCTTTTAGACTGGCTACATTGAGCATACAGCCTTGAATGCACCAAACAGAGGCACACTCACACATTCTCTCTGAATCATCTTCCTCAAGTAGCCAAAAACCCATCAGAGGTTCCCTCTCTCATTCCTTCTCTACTCCTTCTCCCCCCTCTAAATGTAGGCTTCTTTCACTCCATCATTTTCATACACACAAACACACACACACACACACACACACACTCACCGCATCCCTCCAGTGGGGGTAGAGGTGTTGCCTCTGAAGCACGCTTACGGAGACGAGCCCCTGGTGCAGTCTCACACACACACATACACCTTGGCTCTTTCCATGAGGAGGAACACCCTGCGGCAGTGTTCACGGTGGCACTCTGAGGGGGGGGGCTGCTGTAGCAAACAGCAGGCGTACAGGAGGTGTCAGGGCCTTAGGGTTTTCAGAGCCACTTCAAAGAAAACTGTTTTGCTTTTTAGGGAATTTATATAATGAATTTCATTGCAAGAAAAGGTTTTCGTTTTCATCCCTTCAAAAGAAAAAAAAAAAAATTCTGTTGAGTAAAAGAAAAAAAAAATGACAGAGCAAAATTAAACCAAAGTGCAGTCAAAGCACTGTTAGACTTAAAGCTGAGATAGTCAATATTTTTTTACTTTAACATTGATTGATTGATTAATTTGAGTGTGGTCGCCTCTAGCGACAAAATCCACAGAATTATCACCAACTCACCTCCCCATGAGATCTGCTGACCTTTGTTTAGCATCTTTTAGCTCGTTGTTTTGGTCTAATATTTGTTTTGCAGCTTATCTATTTTTGTTGGTGTTGTTTTTGGCAACTTCAGTCAGTTCGCCATTTTGGTCCAGACTGAAATATTTTAAACGGTTTGATAAATTGCTGTTACAGGTTTGTACAAACATTCCTTGTCCCCAGAGGATGAATCCTTTTGATCACCCTGTTCACATTTCCATCTATTTCATTTGGTTTATGACCAAATACCTCCATAACTAATGACATTCCCATTAGCCTCAGCTGTACTTAGCGTTTAGTGCTATTTGCAAATGTTAGCGTGCTACACAGCCTCACAGAGATGCTAGCATGGTTGCAAGTCAAAGCACAAGCAGACAAAAACATGAGACTGACTACAGAACATAGACGTCCTCCTCTGTCCTCTCTGGTTATGTAATGGGGACTATTGAAGCCTGGAGGGAAATCCACTGGCACTTGATCAATTTGGTCCCAGAGATATATTGAGTGGTTGGGTGGTAATCTTTACACCAAGAATGTTACCTTTGTACACAGAGTTCCTGGTTGTTAGTAAGATTACTCTGCAGTGGGACTGAATTCCATTCAAAATGGGCACAAATGGTTTCTTGGCTGGGTGCTGTCCCTTTCTGGGGTCTTGTTGTCAGTACATCTGCATGATGTTGATTTGTATGGATTAAACAAATGAAGCATAACGTGTTAATCAGTGAACTTTGGAGGTGCTGGTAGGTGGATTTAGCTACTGTTGACAGAGTCAGGCTAGCTGTCCCCCGATCTTCATGCTACGCTAACCTACTGCTGCCTAAGGCTACAGATTGAACGTAGCCTTACCTACGAGTGGTATCAGTCTTCTCATCTTATTTGTGTGTTACCTTATAAGCATATTCTCCACAAACTATTCCTTTATTTATTTGTATAACAATATATGCCTAACAACCAAAACCAAGAAAGATCAAGAAGGACTTTTGTGTTGGTTCCTTGATCATTTGCTCATTAAATAAAAATGGATAATTTCTCCTTTGGAAAAAAAAAAAAAGAAAAAGAGGAAGACATAAAGCTGTGTGTGTGTGTGTGTGTGTGTGTGTGTGTGTGTGTGTGTGTGTGTGTGAAGAAAGCGGGGCGAGAGAGAACGAAAGAACATCTATTTTAGTCCATTTTACCTCCTGTCTTTTACCATTACTGCCGAGTCTGCTGTTTTTCTCCTGCGCTCCTGGACACGGACGCACACACACACACACACGCCATAAACCTCTTCGTCAGTCTCCATGCTCTGCATTGATAACATGATGATTTCCGTAAAGCCCTCCTGTATATTTGCTGTGTTCAAGTCTCTCACGGTACACTCTCAATTGACTGGCTGTGTATGTGTGTGTGTGTGTACGTATCTGTACACTGTGGGATGAGATGCGAGTGAATAAAAGGAGAATCTCAGAGTGACAACAGCGCACCATTTAGAGAGAGACAGAGGAGAGGAGGCTGGAGGATGAGTAGGTAAACGTGAGGAGACAGAGATGAGAGAGGGAGGTGAAGGGATGATTTATATGTGAGAAATGAAGGAGGAGGGATAAGCATCGGCTGGGAATCCTGTAAGGGAAAGGAGATGAAGGAATCTATCCCCCCTTTTTATGTCTGTTTTTCCTCTGCTTCCATTTTCACAGTCAACGTTCCCCATGTTTATTCCTCTCTCACTTTCTCTCCTGATATCCGGCGATGGTCCATTTTGCCCTTCCTAAATCCATCTGCTTTAATGTTTCCACTTCAGTACTATGCTGAGAAATCTCTGTAGGTGTGTGTATAAATGTGTGTGTGTTTTACATTTTATCTTGGAAAGGAGGCCTTTAAAACTTTGAAAAGTTTGAAACTGATGCAAACAAATGTGTTAAAACATTACAGAGAGTCTACAGCCATGCTGGCTGTTCAGTGAGGCTGTACTTGGCTAAATGCTAACATCAACATTCTTTGCAGACAGTGCTAACGTGCTGATGTTTAGGAACCAATGTTTCAACATGTCCACCATCTTACTTAAGCGTGCTAACGTTTGCTAATTAGCACTAATTAGCAAGATGGAAGATGGTGGAAGATGTATATAGATACTTTACTTGAGTAATCAAATCACATAATGATAATGAAAAATGACAATACCTTCAACAGTTCTTTGTTTGGTGGTTTTTGTGGTTTTCATGCTCCTGAACACAGCCTTGGTCTGATCCTGGTGAGGACAGTTTTGAAATGAAACACTGACTGTGAGGCTAAAGTGCTGACTTTCAGATGTAAGGGTGTTTTGAGGGTGTTCATATCCATACTGTGTGAACCCCACAGGACTTGTTGCCCTTTTATTTAGGACATTGCAGAAGGACAATCATCCTAAATGTACCGACGAGGAGCCAAACATCATAATGTTCAAGTCGGTCACCTTACCTCAGTCCAGCTGAGTATCCGTTTGACTCCCAAAGACCAGACTGATGAACCCCATGGCGGCTCGCCTCTTAGCTCTGGTTTAATCTAAATGTCTTTAGCCCACTAGATGTTTGAAAATGCTTACATAACCTTTGTCTTCTTTTGGTCAGGATCCTTTTTTTTTTTTTTTTTTCTTTTTTGTTGGGCTTCTTGTAGGGGTTGAGATTGGTTGATCTGTGTAAAATTCCCAAAGTTGTGACTGAAACAAAGGTATTTCTGGTATTTCTGATGAGAGGAGAGGAGAAACGAGGAGAGGACGCAGCAAAAGCGAGGAATGTTTTTGCAAGGACAAACGTGAACAGCACTGCAGAGATCAGGGAGAAAAGAAGAATTAAGCAGAAAAAATGCACCGCCGTCTGTTTGTCTGCCTCACCTCAGCGAGCTGTGATGGGTGGTTCTTTTTCTTTCTTTCTTTCTTTCTTTCCTTCCTTCTCTCGTCCCTCTGCACAATATCATAATCCATTATCCTGCTCTCATTCTTGTCGTCCCTAAGGTCTTGTGCTGTTCTTAAATTACTCAAGGGACCTATAGCTGTGCACGAAGAGACACACACACACACACACACACATAGATTCAGAAACGAAGGTACATATCTCCTTCTAACACCATACCCTATTTTTGAGAGAATGAAAAATTTTAAGAAAATTAAAAGAGAAAGAAAGAAGAAAAATTTAAAATGAATTTTAGGGGAAAAAAAAGGATTAAAAAGTTAAATGAAAAATTGGGGGAAAAATGAAAGAAAGAAAGGATGCGTGAAGAAAGGAAAGGAGGAAAGAAGCACGCAGCCAGATCAAGTCAAAGACAGGAAGCCAGCTAGTTAATGTACCTCCAGGCATTTCTTTACATCAGTGCGCGCTGCAGTTGTAAAGTACTGCGTCAGAAAGGCTGTGCACTAAGTGTACCAGAAAAATTGTTGAACAGAGAAAGCCATGGGATTCACTTCCTCTTCTCTCACTAATGCAAATCACCTGTGTCCCACGCAAAAAAAACAAAAAACAAAAAAGAAAACCTCGGAGCAATTTAGCGTTTTGATGCTGTGGCAGACAACTGGCATCTTCCTCCATTTGTAGAGAATCCTTCCTGACCGTGGGGCTAAAATAAAACCACTGCTCTTCCTTCCATTATTTACTTTCTGTGTGTATTTCTGTCTCATGTGAGTTCGTTTTTGCGTGTGCATTCCAAAAAAGGGACGGACATCTTTCATTATGGTCACTGAACATCTACCAAATATCTGAGCGGATCAGTCTTCATTTGTTTGTTCACACATTATTCCTGGCCTTCAGTCCATAGCCACAGGGAGCGACATATTCTGTAAGATTTGTCCTCTGGGGACAGTGAATATCTGTGTCAGTTTTCAATGGATCCATCCAGTAGTTAAGATAATTCAGTCAGGACCGAAGTGGCGGACTGAACAACTGGCGTTATCGTCGTGGCTAAGATAAAGTCTACAGTCCACAGGAAAGACAGAGGTACAGTGCGGGGGAGACCTTGAACATAGATGGAGTGACGGAGACAAGGGGAAGATGTGAGCGCACAAGCATATTCCCTGATGTGTCGTGGTGGAGCTGATGAAATACACAAGTAATTGTCATATTGCAGGTGCTGTGCGGGAAGAAAACCTTTGAGCTCTGAGAGAGTCACCTTGTTCAAGTGTCCTGATGGAATGAAAGAAAGTGAGCGAAATGAAAAAAAAAAAACAGAACGAAACCATACATGTGCTAGAGCATGATGGAAACAGAGATGGCTTCTCTTTAGTCTGTATTCTATTACAATGATTTGATACACAGATGCACCTGATTTGTGATTGGAAATGACCAAAGGATGATGCTTTTTGAGATGTGGTTGCAGTTTTGCTTGTTCACCCAGAGGAATTCCTGTAGTTAACACTGCGTTTTTCATTTCTGTACTAATGTTTCTAAATCTCTGAATGGGTGAAAAAAAAAAAAAATTGGCTTCAATTATATTCAATGAAATGATATTAAATGAAACAAAGTCTGACACGTATGATAATTTCTCTGATAAGACGCATTTATTACCGGGGGGTGTGGTTGACCACTGAAACCTTTAAAACCATTTCTAAAGATGTGATTGTTCCCAGGAGAACAGTGGCCTCCACCGAAACCATCAGGACTCTGTTTGGCCAAGCTAATCAACCCCATTTCAGCAGCACTCCATCAATCAGGCCTTTATGGTAGAGCAGCTGAATGGAAGCTACTTTGAGTAAAAGACACATGACAGCATCATGATATAGGGAGACTGGTTAGAATTAAGGGAAGCATGAATGCATCCAAATACAAAGAGGTCACTGAAGAAAACCTGGAGTTCACACAACCTGAGTCTGGGGTGATGGTTCAGCACAACAGTGACCCAAAGCATACATCCGATGAAACACTGGAGTGGCTTTGGGACAAGTTTCTGGTGGTTCTTCAGTGGCTCAGACAAACGCCAGACTTAAACCCTTTGAAGGTCTGTTGAGAAACCTGACAATGGCAGTTCGCTGACGCTTCCCATCCATTCTGATAATTAAATAATGCAACTCAGATTTTTTTTTCTTTCCCTGATGGTGCATTGATTATCTTCTGTATTATCTTATCAGGAAATGTCCAGTAGCCAATATCTGCCATGTCAGGCCTAATTCTGCTGACGTTATGTAGCCTGTTCCTGCTGTTAGTTAAAGTTAGGTAAAGGTTGTGGTCATAGCAAAGAACTATTTTACATAAGATTCGTGTCATGGTTAACCTTCCCTAAGAGGTTCTTTGGTGCTACTTATGCCATTGCTTCTGAGAGACGGACAACTACAAAAGATCCTGGTCAACAGACGACCAGTGTGGTCTCCGTTTACTGGACAGCTGAGTCTGTTCTCCTTCCATCGCTTGTCCATTCACCCTATGGACACAACCAGCCGCTTGGTGTCTGGGACTCTGCAGTATCCTGTGTGTGTGTGTGTGTGTGTGTGTGTGTGTTTGTGTGTGTGTTTGTGTGTGTGTTTGGGTCAGTAGGTTGATCCACATCTCCGGTCTTATACCTGCACCTGTTCTGTCTTTGTTGTTGTGGAGTTTTTTTTTTTTTAGCCTCACACTAATATTACCAACACACCCTAACACACACACACATGGAAAGATAGGAGATCAATATATGACCTTAGCAAAGTGCCCTCCTCAGATGATGACCTCATCTAACTGGCCATTTAAAACATCAATGCAGGGCAGGTGGGAGGGGCCAAGCTGTCAATCATTGTAGTGGACAGTAGGAGGCTTCATTCAGTCATCCGGACTGATTGTTGTAGTGGAGCAGCATTCATTACGAAGGCGGTGGTGGTGGTGGTGTGGGAGAGTTGGGGTCCAACAGTGCCCCCACTATAACCCAGGTGCAGTATTCACTTTCGAGCAACAGCTACTTCTGTCACCCCCGCAACCCCTCCATCCCCCCCCCCCCCCCCCCCCCCCCCCCCATCCCCCGACTCTGTTCTTTGGCAGCCTGGGGCTCTATTTGGCAGAGCTCTGTGTTTCCTTCTTAGCGTATTGGAGCTACCTCTGCACTGAGCGAAGCACTGCAGCAGTCTGCGGGCCTGCAGCAGCACTACAGCAGAGCGAGGAGAGGAAGGAGGAAGCAAATCATTCACATGCTGTTCTGATTTCTCCTGTCTCTCTCTCTCTGTGGGGTCTCCTGCTTTTCTGTAGTTAAATCAGTATTTCAGTTTTTGGGGATCTTGATTAGGATCTCCTCTAACTCCTGTATTCCAAATGCCCCTTTTTGGCCCTCTTCCAAATACACACACAAAAAAACGCTTTTGGACTTGTTCAGCCGACCAAGTGGACTCAATCTAGACGCACGCACGCACTTCCACTCAGCAGCTTTTGCAGTGACTTCAGGCTGTTTTAGTACTGTAGCCAGTGTACAGATGGGTGGCTCTCTCAGTGCCAGAGCCCCGTCACTTTGTGACAGTGCCTCTCCTCCTCCTCCTCCTCCTCCTCCTCCTCCTCCTCCTCCTTCCTTCCTGTCTCATTGTTCTACCTTGGTTATCCGTTGGTCCGTGTCATTATAGCGCAGTAGGGAGCTTCAGGCATTACATTAGCTTGTAACTTGTCTGCTCTCCCTCCACCCGTCCTGCGCCTTCTCCTTGTGCCCAGTCTTTTCAAGCACAAACCGCCGTGCTTAGCAGATTAAATTAGCCAGGAAAAATATGCCCCGACCACCCTCCCCACCCCCAGAGGAGCTCCTGTGCAAGCTAGTTCTTCTCCAACTAGACACCACCTGGGCGTACTGCGGCGCACTTCGCTGCTGACTGGGCCTTACTTATGATTTATGGGGATGCGCCGTGATTGATGGCGTCTAATCTATCGATTTATAATGAAAAGACATCAAAAGCTCTTCTGTTTTTCATCCAAAAATAATCGATCCTCTTCACTCCACCGCCGGCCGCCGCCAACCACCCTCCGTGCTGATTCAGTGTGGTCCAGCTTTGCTTACGCATACGTCTGGTGAAGGCTGGATGGTAATTACTATCAGAGTGCTTTGGGAGGTTTATGCGAGGCTGAGGCTAAGGCTGGTTGGCCATAGTGGGCTGCTCTGTCCATTTCTCTGAGGAGGGAGGGAAGGAGAGAGGGTTGAAGAAGGGAGGAAGGAAGAGAGGAGGCATTAAAGGAATTAAGGACCGGGGTAGGGTGTGCTTTGGCCATTTCTTTGATCAACAATATGTAATATAAATATATTACAAGTGCAAAATAACATAGATATGTTGAGTGTCTCTACTTAATTTGACTAAAAGCGGTTAAGAAACAGATGATTTAGCCAGATACACACAGTATAAAGAATTATAACAGTTTGCAGTCACCCTTCCTGCGTGTTTTAACCAAACCACAGCAGTGAGTCTCTCCAAAGTCAGCACCATTCATTTCCTGGAGGCAGAATTTGTATCAAACGCTTAAAAACACCAACAGAAATGATCAGCTTGTTCATTTTTTTAACCAGCACCATTCCCCTGGTGACGTGTCAAGTCCCCATGACTCTGGATTATCCACAGTTACCACGAAACCCACCCGAAACTGTCCGATAGCTGTGAGCTGCACACACCTGCTGGATTTCTGAGGTAACTCAGGTGTTCCAGAGCTTTGGCAAAGCTGGTCACAGCTTTTCTTGCACGACTTGTTGTCCAGCTACGCCTAAAAGCAACAGTGTTTCTAGCTGTTCCCATGAGCCACATTCACCAATAGGAGTGTCGGCCTTTGGACTTTGGTGTCTTTTGTGTGTCTTTGTGGTCTTGACACTTGTAAACAGTCTGTTCTTGAAAGCATTTCATTGCTTATTACTTGTATATAAGTACATGTAAGTGTATTAAGCCTTTGACTAAAACTAGAATAAAATAGTTTGAAAGAGATGTTCAATTAACTATTAGACATAAACATTAGACCTAAAAAGGCCACCGCAAGCTGCAAAGCTCCTTTGAATCCATTCTAATATTGTCAGGACTGTGTTGTTGTTCGTGTTGAAGCTGATCTTTGACACCTCCTGCATGTCACCATCTGTGAACAACAGGGAGAGAGAGGAGGAGCTCGAGAAACAACACAACAAACAGGCATGAGTAATGCAGAAAAACACAAACTGCACTGAGGATGAAGGCAGCCAGACAGACAGACAGACAGGCGACTAGATAAAGAGCAAGAGATAAACGAGTAGAAACAGGGAAAATGAAGTGGAACAAGAGGGGAGGGATGGGAAATCCACACGGGGAGGACACGCTGAGACATCCCGGTTACTGTAGCACACTGAGGAGTAATGCACTGCACCACTTCCTTCTGTCTGACGACAACACTCAGCTACAGGACCCTCCACAGCGATGTCTTTCATCTGTCACTCTCACGTATACACACGTATTCCACCTAGATTCACTGACCTGCAGAACTCACACTTCAAATATATATATGTGTGTGTGTGTGTGTCTGTGTGTGTGCATGCAGACCTGAGAAACATCCTGCTGTACCCTCCTCTTGGGCTGTAAACAGCATGGAAATATTCAGCTGGACTATTTGTAGTGAAGTCACCTTTACAAGGGACACTGTGTGTGCGTGTGTGTGTGTGCGTGTGTGTGTGTGTGTGTGTGGTGTCTTTTCTGCAGTGTAAGAGAGGACATCCCAACTGCTGCGTCACTGCAACAGGAGAGAAAACATGATGTAATTCATCCTGTGTCAGCGTGTAAAACTCTTTCGGCTGCAGTCGCAGTTTTTTTAAGCAAGAACGGCCGAGTTCACCTCAGTGCTGTCCTTTACTGTATGAGCTGAAGTGACATGAGTAACCCGCAGGTCCAAAGGTTTTCTTATTTATCAAAAAGTTCTACAAATGAAATAACACAGTTCATGGTGTGTAACTGCCCTTTAACACAACACAATGCGTTTTCTGACCCGATGTTCATGTGCCGTTGTCCCGGTCCGACCAACCTCCTCCCTGTGCAGACTTTGGGCTTTAGGAAAGTCACGTAATTCTAATGGTGCTCGGGTATTATCAGTCCGCTGAAATCAAACACACGCACAGTGCACAGATACAGCGGACGTGTCATAAACACACTGAAGGTAAGAGTCATCTCTTTTTCAAGCTATTTCTTATTCCCTGGGATTTTTATTGAGATGTTAAGTTACATCTTCTTACACTGACAGAATCTCTTGTAGCTAACTTTACTTAAAAGTCGTATAGATTCATTTCATGTAGCTGTCTCCTACATTGTGTGTTGTAAAGTCTGTCTCATGCACTTTTTGGACATGCTTCTTTAGGTTTGTCAAGTAACTTGAATTATATTTGATGATATATATATATATATTTTTTTTTGGGAGCGCTGATGGAAAAGTGATGTAAAGTGATGTAAAGTGCCATCATTGGTGACTGGCCTGTCTAAGTGACTCTAAGAGTGCAAGCATCAAAGCTGAGGGAGCCGAACTCCTGGAGGAATGTCCCAGGCTGTTGTGTTTTGCTGATGTGTATTATACATTCACATACATATAATACATTGTTACATTACGTTTTTAAAGACCTCCTAGTTTTTCATTTTTTGTTGCTCAAAATATGCGCCACAACCGCCGATGTGCGACATCCGCCGGAATTCAAAATGCTTTTGCTACATGCAGAAATAAAATTTTGTGTTCTCTGTAGCAGTTCACTGATTCCATAACTGCAACACACCATAGTTTTTTATACATAGCATACAGGTAAAAAAAAAAAAAAAAAAATCATCCTCATTTTAGATGTCAGAAGGGTTTTGTGGCTCTGAGTGTTTTGTTTTCTGTGGGAGACGGTCCAAATGGCTGTTTGACTTATTTAAGGTTGCCGACCCCTGGGCTATGTAATGACAACAAACTAAATACTGCACAACATTCATGGTTTTTGCGTTCATTTGAATGGCCAGGATTGTGTCTATCTAATAGTTAATGACGACAATGTACAATGATTTTAGAACATTTTGTGACAGACCGCAAACTTGAACACCTACATACGGGGTGAAAAGATCACTGCTTACATTCAGAGTGCCAAACCTTGTACTTTCTCCGATTGTGTTAGTTGACTTCTCTCTCTCTCTCTCTCTCTCTCTCTCTCTCTCTCTCTCTCTCTCTCTCTCCACCATCATATTGGACAGTGTGGGATCCATGTGATGAGTCTGGCCACAGATCTCGAGCCTGGCCAGGCTAAATGACGCTAATTAGAAGCTTTTGATCCTCTGTCCCAAGCTGAGAGCAGCTTTTTTTCATCCCCTTCTCACATTTGTCTTCCTTCTTATTGGTTTTCTTTTTGTCTGAAAGAAAGTTATTTTTCTCTCGTTCCCTCTTTCATTCCTCACTTTCCTACCATCCCTCTCCCTTGCTGACTTGCACCCCCACATCCCCCTCCCCATCTCTCAGTATTGACACTATTAGCGAAGTACTTAGGTAATGAGTATTTTCTGTCACCGGATGATGGTTCAGTGTTTTTTCCTTCTAATGTGCCAACGCAAGCAAACCAGTGTAAGACCACTTAAATGCTTTTAACAACCTTTCTTTTTTTGTTTGGTAAGTGTTTGCTCTGATTTGTAGACTAGTTCAGCTAAAAGCTGAGTGGTTTCACGTCAGCAAAATGTTTTCGTTTTATACCTACATTGATGCATTTTTGGCCACAAGGGGGCAGTCCTGGCATCTCATCAGCATATGCAATCGTTAAAGGTATCATGTTAGCAAGTGCCTGTTTCAACATCTAGCAGACATTTAGCTTGATCTCCACAAAACCCAAGAAACCCCTGATTTGTGGTGCAGGTATTATTTTTTTTATCAGAGCATCTCTGAGACGGCTCGTGGGATGCTCCTGACCAGCAGTGGTGAGTACCTGGGGACAGGGTTTTGGAGGAGTGTGCTGGAACAAATCTGATCCACAGTGGTTCCACTTAGCAACTTGCAGGACTTAAGTCTACTGCTAACGTCTTGGTGCCAGGTACCACAGGGTGTCCTCAGAAGTCTTGTAAAGTTCATGCTTTGTTGGCATGCGAAGGACTAGCAGCAGGGGTGGTCACAATGTTTTTGGCTCATCAGCGTATTATTACCTGATAAACTCGTTTTGGCAAATGTGTTAGCAAACAGTTGCTTATGATTTGAATATCCAGCACACATTAACAGCATCGTTAGCATTTGCTGTAAATCTGTTCTGCTGATGGTTCGGAATTCAAGATTCACCCCTCTCCTTTTAATTCTTACTTTTAGTCTCTAACAACTCCTGAGAAAAAAATATCTGGCTGCTAAATGCTCCTCTATGTTCACCAGCTAATTGCTAACAGTGTCTGTCTACAGGCTGCTGCTAGGCAGCTTTTCTGCTGAAAATAGCAACTGTGAAGCTGGGAGCAGGGATGCTGAAAGCAGAACTTGAGAGATACCCAAGCAAAGCTAGAAAGAAAGAAAGAAAGAAAGAATTGAGCAAGGAGCAAAACAACGGAAAAAGATTTGGCACAGAGAGATCTAAGGATACCAAGAGACAACAGAAAAGGGAAGAACGCAAATGAAGGAGAAAGGTATTAAAAGGAGCGACAGAAATAGAAGAGAAAATAGCCGAGACAGGAGGGAGAAGGTAGAGTCAGTGATGGAGAAGATAAAGAGAGAAAGCTAAAGAGTAAGAGGAGATTGTCCAGGGGACAAGGTAAGGAAAGAGATTTAGGTCACTCTGTATGACTGACTGAAGCGAGGGAATATGATGGAGAGGACAAAGCAGGGAGGTATGAAGGAAAGTGGTTATAGGGGAGAAGAGAAAGCAATATATATTTATATAATAATATATACATACGTGTGTGTATGTCTACACTACATGTAGTGTGTTTGGACTCATCCAGTACAGCATTGTCCTAATAAAGCATCAGAGGGTGTAGTAACAGTTACCGTTGCATTAAGCAGTGTAACCTGTTATAGCGCAGCCAAACAAACCCATGTGGCTTTTTTAATAAAGTCTTGAGAATTTATTAATCACTGCAGCAGTGACCTGACTTCATGCTGCTCACAGTGTCAATAGAGCTCCACACAGCAATGCAGCAATTAAGGTGTTTTTTTTTTTTTTTTTTTTGATAAATGATGGTGGTCAGCACCAACTGCTCAACCACTGTGACAAATATACTGCATTTCCTGTGACTACTTCACAATAAAAGCTGGCCCATGTTTTGCCAATTGAAAGCATTTAATATGATGCAGGAGCGGAGAGAAATGTTTACATGGGTTTACATTAATAAAATTTAATCAGTGAATGAACTTAATCCAGCTCTGACAGGGCTGTAGGAGCGTGAACAGTAAACAGTGAAGCTGATATTAATGAGATCATTTACAAACAGTAAGACTGGATTATGTTTTCCTGTCAGTCTCTCAAATGTGAATGCAATTTGAATCCAGCACGGGAATTGCCCCATTACATACATCATTGTTATGACCCCATAACAACGAAGGACTATATGGAGAGGTAATTTGGCCGTTGCTACCAATTGCTGACCATAAATAGTATCAAATCAAGAAAATGTTAAGGACTATAACTTATAGAAAAAACAGACTGATTCTCCTTATCTTTATTTCTTGTCCCTTGATTATAAACTCAGTATCCTGCCTTTGTCCTGTCCATTATCCTGTAGGAATGATGACTCCATTTTTCCAGTGATATGATTGGTCAGCAGTTGCGATGGCAGGTTTTGATCTCATCCTCTGACGTTAACTTTCTCTGGAGCAGGTTAGCCTTGCAGGATAAGGTTACCATGGTGATCTATGGTTAAAATGAGCCAGTTTCATGATACTGGAAAACCAGGGTTAGTCCCAAAGACAGATTGTGTATTTAATTCTGTCATGTATTGTGTTTTGGGTGCATTGTCTTCACTGGGAAAAGCCATGTGTGTGTGTCAGTCTTTATGAGAGGTTTGTGAAAATCAAAATATCAGTCAGTCAGGCGGTCACGTCATTTTACCAGTCAACTATGATGACACCAAATGATGGCTGGTTATGTGCCAGAGTGTCTGGCAGAGCGGACAGACTCACCAGCCAGGCACATTTGGGAAGCATTTGGCTGGTAGAAGGTGTTTCCCCACTGAAAGAGCTCATATCCAGACTGTGATCTGACAACAGAAAGACAACGCTAATGTCCCCAAATCTCTGCTGCATTGTTTGATCATCTTATGTTGAAAGACAGGGTCAACAAGTGCAGAGAAAGACAGGCGTCACAAAGCACAGTGCTTCGGTTAATGACCAAACGTGTGCCAATGGGAAATGAAGTTCCCGTCGACGGTAGCTGTACTTTCTGTTTCTGCTGACATTCAGTGTTACTCACCAAAACTCAGCGTGCATCCATGAGGCTTAACAAACATGTGGCATGCATTACTGTCCTAAAAAGAAAATCTCCAAAGTCAAAATTTAAAGTATTTTAAATCCTGTATTGTTTACGTGCATATTTTCTTGCCAGGAGTCACATTCTTCCTGCCTTTTGTTTGCACATTGCCGTGTTGCTTGGTGTGTTCCTGCCAACTGTAGACCAGTGGAAGAGTGTGAAACGACTGACAGGAAAAGACTGTTTTCTCAAGAAGAGGGACAGCATCAGTGAGTTACTGTTCTTGGACGGAGTTTATGTTGACAACTTGTGTTCAGTGCAGTTTAGAGACCAAATGTGTGGTTATTTTTAACCAGCAGGAGGCAGCAGTGCACTCCCTGTGCCCAGTCCACAAGAAAGTAAAAGAAGAAGAACATTGTGAATACATCTACCAGCGTGAACAAACTGAAAAGAAAATCGTAATACCCGCTGGAGGGCATGGTAACAGCCTGGCTCTCCCCAGTAACTGTGCACGGCTGCATAAGCGCACACACAGTTCACATCCACACACTGCAGCGGCATTAAAGTTAAACCGTTTGCATAAAGCAAGCAGTAAAAAAAAAAAAAAAAAAAGAGTCCACATACAGACACACACCAGAAACACATCAACTCCTACAGGGTGGCAGGAAACAGCAGCAGGGCAGCATCCGTCGTGTTTGAGGGAAAGCGTGACCAATGTTCAGCTCGTGTGTCACCGCTGATGCTCCGATGTCAACTTTTATCTCATTTACAGTTCAGAGGAGTGATATCGCTGCACTGTTTGTCATACAGGGGCCTGTAGGGCGGCATTCATCTTCGCTGCCGCTCAACACGACGTCCAAGTTTAAATCCAGAGAAAAGCAGCGGCTGGCTGGTCGAATTCGAGCTGAAGATGAACTTCTCTTCTTGCATCGTTGTCATATGTCACAAAAATAAGCAACATGCTTCCTTTTGACCACCGTTGCTGCAAAATTCAGAGTGTGAGTGACGCTGCAGCGGTGTCACATGTATATATACGCAGTGTGTACTGTGAACGGGGCAGCATCCAGAAAGAGCTTGTCAAGGGAAGTTGTAAGGTTAAGTTATAGCATGTTTTTGCTGTGTATCCTTCTGTTTCTGCTTTTTATAACTCGCCAACACCCCTAAAATGTTCAAGAACGTGTGTGTGTGTGTGTGTGTGTGTGTGTGTGTATCCAGGGCAGCTCTAGATAGCAGTGTTAAATTAGACCATGATAATAAGCTGTGGGACTAGATGTGCTCCCTGAGGATTAGAAGAAGTCTTCATCTGTCTGTCTTCATCACTGAGCTGACACACACACACACACACACACACACACACACTCATACTCATACAAATACTTGAGAGCATGCTTACACATGTAAATGCTTAAGCTTACACATGCAGTGGTTAACACACATATACATGCAGGCGCTTGAACACACAAGCACAAATGTACTGCATGTCCGCAGCACGTTAGCAGGCACACGCGCACGCACGCACACACACACACGGAGCAGGAAGTCGACCTTCATCACTGACCTAACAGACAGTTGCTGCGTGATGTGAACATGTGCATTACAACTTACACCTCTGCTTTTTCTGCTTTGATGGATCAGGTGTACGCTCGCTGTACGTGCTCCCAACTTTTTTTTTTTACGTTTATGCTACTGAAACTTACCTCAGACACCCAGGTTCAATCAACCTGTGGGTCCTGTGGGCATGAACATGCATTATATTCACTATGCATGAACAGTAAACATGTTACAAATTCACTTGTGTGTGTGTGTGTGTGTGTGTGTGTGTAAAAACTGTGGATTTATTTTTTCACATTAAACTGAGTGCGTGTCTGCCATCTTGTGTGAAACTGAGTGAAACCATGAAAATAATGTGACCTGACCTTAAAAGTTCAGTCCACCCACATGACCAAAGACGTCCGGTTATGGTTTTGGTTTTCTTTATCCACGTAGGGATTTTTTCTTTAGTAGAAAGAAAGCAAAGTATCCACAGTGAAAGAACTGGTGGAGAAGAAAAAAAAGCAATACAAAGAGAGTGAATATTGGGCTTCATCAGATGATCAGAAACACAACTCCAAAGGAATGCTAATGTTGCTCTGTGACGAGTGGATGTGTAAATAGGCAACTGTTTGCTGACAACATCAGCTTTCATAATGTCATAACATGACAATTTTGGGGCTTGCAGCTTGTTCTGCTGCCCCTGGTCGATCCCAAAACTAAAACAAGCAATGCTCCTTTAAGTGCCTGTTTTTCACTAACATGTAACCGTGCTTTGTCCCAGCCGCCGTCTCGCAAAATT
Organism: Toxotes jaculatrix; assembly: GCF_017976425.1. Classification (NCBI taxonomy): domain Eukaryota; kingdom Metazoa; phylum Chordata; class Actinopteri; family Toxotidae; genus Toxotes; species Toxotes jaculatrix. The sequence continues at coordinate 20,630,793 of NC_054411.1, read as the reverse complement.
CTCCAAGTTCCAGGTTGCTTTGAGGCAGGAGATGGCAGACATGCAAATGTTCTGGGTGTTAAAAGTTGCTCGAGGTCTGCGTTACGGTGAGGCACGGCATTGCTGAGAACCAGCATCGGGGTTAAAGGGAAAGAAAAGGCTTTAGAAAATGCATCGAGAGAGAAATGGGAGGGCAAAGAACAGTAGGGTGGGGGGTGGGTAGTGTGTGTGTGTGTTGGGGGGGGGGGGGGGGCTGCAGAGAAAAGGGAATGTCATTACACACACGTGAGCACTGTACAGAAAATGACTGATAATAGGCTGCAAAATATCTGAATGATTCTGCAGTTGCGAGGTAGATAGAATGTGTGTATGTGTGTGTATCAAATAGATGATCATTGATCTTATTCTTATAGAAAAAAAGACTGCTGTGCTTCAGTGTGTGGAGGACCTACACACACACACACATCAACTGGCATTTATCTGCGTTCTAAGATACATGACGTGTGTTTTCATGATGGTGCTCACAGTAATGCATAAATCTCCTTATTCTGCCATTTCTTTTAGTGTACCCTCTTATTTTCTCTTTAAATACGCTGTGTACGAACACACACACACACAAACACCCTGTGCACCTCATTTCTTTTACACTCTCCATCCATCATCCTCTCCTCCCTCCCTCCATCTCTCTCTCTGACTCTGCCGTTATCAATGGGATTGCAGCAGTCAAGACATTTGCGCTGAATTAACAGCATTCCTCCACTCTCCTCAGTGTGTTATTGGCGCCCCCTATCTGCAGCCTGTGGGCATAACCGCTGCTTTCCACATACTGCAATAGCCCAAACCCCTCCTCCTCCTCCTCCTCCTCCTTCTCCTCCTCCACCTCCAGCAAATCACATGAACACCAAAATACCAATGACAAAGGCTTAGCCCGGCCAGAAAAAAAATTGTTGGTGTGCAGGTGTGACAGTGTCCTGGAGTTTAATTTGAGTAAAAGGAAATGATACGCCTCATGCTGGAACTGTAACATTTTCCCTAACCCCTCCTCCCTCTGTTTCTCTCTCTGCAGTATGTGGCGTTTGGCTCACTCTTCTTCATCCTCCTGTCCATCTCCACCTTCTGCCTGGAGACCCACGAAGCCTTCAACACCATCTACAACAAAACGGAGAACGTCACCGTCGGCAACGTGACGCATGAGGAGGTACAGTGTTAGTTTTAGGGACACTGCAGCAATGTAGCACTGATCTTTAATAAAGTTGGGACAATTGTGAGAGACGGATTTAAAAAAAAAAAAAAAAGAATGAGTGAAGCAGCGGAGGCCGAGATATCCAGATTTTTGGCTCCCAGGATGAGTCGATCTCCAGTAGAGCTCAATCCTACATTTCCCATGATGCATCTAAAAGCATCCTTTCATTAGACCCTCCTAGAGAGCTAAAAACCTCACGCCCCTAAATGTGTCGTCTCTAAGCCTAAGCAGGGAAAACCCTGAAGGCAAGTGAAGGAAGGGAAGGGAGTGCAAGTGAAGAGAGGGACTATAAAGCATAAATGCATCAAAACAGTTAACTTTGTAATGCCAGAATAAACGAATGAGTAAAGGAACAATCAAGTCAACTAACCCTTTCATTTTTTTCTTGCGCCCCACAGATAGTGTATGAGGTGGTCACAGATGGCTGGCTGACATATGTGGAGGGCGTCTGTGTCATCTGGTTCACCATTGAGGTGATGCTGCGCGTCATCTTCTGCCCCGACAAGGCAGAGTTCTTCCGCAGCGCCCTTAACATCATAGACTTTGTGGCCATCGTGCCCTTTTACCTGGAGGTGGCGCTGAGTGGCCTCTCCTCCAAAACAGCCAAAGACGTGCTGAGCTTCCTGCGTGTGGTGCGTTTTGTGCGTATCCTGCGTATCTTCAAGCTGACCCGTCACTTTGTCGGTTTACGGGTCCTGGGCCACACTCTGCGGGCGAGCACCAACGAGTTCCTGCTGCTCATCATCTTCCTGGCGCTGGGCGTCCTCATTTTTGCTACCATGATCTACTACGCTGAACGCATCGGTGCTGACCCAGACGATCCGACGGCAGCGGCCCACACCAACTTCAAGAACATCCCCATCGGCTTCTGGTGGGCTGTGGTGACCATGACCACACTGGGCTACGGGGATATGTACCCCGAGACATGGTCTGGAATGCTGGTGGGTGCCCTCTGCGCCTTGGCTGGTGTGCTGACCATTGCCATGCCTGTGCCCGTCATTGTCAACAACTTCGGCATGTATTACTCCCTGGCCATGGCCAAGCAGAAGCTTCCCAAGAAGAGGAACAAGCACATCCCTCGAGCGCCACAGCCAGGCAGCCCCAACTACTGCAAGCCAGACGCCCTGGCTATGGCAACCGCCTCGCCTCACAGACTGATGGGCAATGTGCTCGGGCCGGGCATGGTAGGATCTGGCAGCATGATGGGCACTGGAGATTGCCCACTGGCACAAGAGGAGATCATTGAGATCAACAGGGCAGGTGAGTGATTGAATAGAACTGAGATCATGCCTGTGTGTATGAGTTGGGCCTTGAATGTCCTTAAAGTGTGTTGATGTTAAGGAGAAACTGAACAATGTCCGTGAATGTACCATGATTATAATTCAAGTTCAGCATCCAGATGTCCCACCCATGGCCCACACAGCAATTTGGGAGTAAAGTCTACTGAATTGAAAAAAAAAAAACAAAAAACAGATCTGCTCATGGCAGGCAAAGAAAATCTGCTCAAATTTTTCAAATCTCTTCAACTTTTATACTCTTAGATATCTCTGTTAATCTCAGGTTCAGCGCTTGTGATAGATTAATTGATCACTGAATTAGTCTGTTAACTGTCATAAAATAAAGCCTGAATTTTTGCAGGAAGATCCGAGTATTTCAGAAGCCGGAAACCTGTGCGTTTTCCTTAATAATTTGTTTAGAATACGATTAAGATTCTATCTGACGTTTTTATCTAAAATATGCTAGTTACATGAAACTATTCCTTGACAAGTTATTGGTTAATTGATGGCCCAATAATTTGGAAAAAAGTTTTATCTTCAAAGTTATCCTCTGATGTGGTTCTAAAAGGTTCCACCTTCAGAAGCACCAGTCAGGGTTCAAAGTCCACCATCTGAGGTTAAAGGAGCCGATAAATGTCACAATTCATGGTTTTATTAAACGATAGCATGATGTCCAAAAATGTTAATGGTCATATTAATCTTAATCACACTGCTCATGCAGGGTCATTGTTTGTTAGTAGCTCATTTTATGATTATGAAAGCCTGTAACATAAAGTAATCTGAGATTTTTTTTAAAAATCGTTTTTTTGCTGCTAGTTTCTAAACGGTTTAGTAAACTTATGCTAACGCTACCATGCTCCTAAATGGACATATTGCCCGCTGTGCTTGTAACTTTTGTACTTTAACAACATTAACTCACGACAAAGACTATATTCAAAGCTCAGAGCAGAAAAGAAAGAAGAGCGGTGAAAAGATGAGCAGGCGACAGGAGGACCAGCAGAAAGTTCTCAGTGTCAGAGGATCCTACCTGCAAAGCACATCAAAATTTTAAATTTGGATATTATATATTTAGATTGTGCATAGGATGCCTGTGATTTTGATAAACAAAAGAGAGCTTTGCTGTATTATCAGTTTTTCTGTCTAGGGCGTTAAATCTTTGAAGCTTAATATCTCAAAATCAGAAGCAGATAGAGCCTTGTGACTCCAACATCACTACTTAAATTAATAATCAGTGATCGATTAATGGATGGATGAATTGTCTAATCGTCTAAAGAGTAATTTGAAAGGAGTACCGATAAAGCAGAGGCCATGGACATGGATTTCATTTGAACTATTATAGTGTCTCACCCACAACCAAAAGTTAGAATCCTTGAGTTTCATGGGTCAAAGTCTCTATAAATGGCTTGAACCTGTTGTGAGCATTGGAATGTGGTTGTCACTGAGTAGTAGAGGTCATAGAAAGTGTTTGTGTATTTAAGTGTATGGGCTTTGGACATGATTTGGCATTTGGTTTTTGGATCAGACGCCTCTTCTTCTTAACTTTAATACTTACAGAACTCCGAATTCTAAAGCTAATCGCTGGAGTGGCCCAAAAAAAAAAAAAATCATTATATAAAACTGTCAAAGTTTCTCACTGTCTCATCAGCCAGAGGTCAGATTTCAAGCACTGAACGGATGCGAGGAGTGTGTATCTAACAGGGTTTTTGAAGCTGTAAATAACTTACTGATGTCCTCGTTCTTCCTAGAGTGGAGTACACTAAAATAGATTTTTAATTTACGACGGAACGAGAAAGCCAAAAAAAAAAAAAAAAAGAAGAAAAAAAAGCTTATTACTTTCTCTTGACAAATCCATCTCTTTCTTCTCCGGGCCAGATGCTGTACCGCCAAGGCTGACATGTTCTGATAATCCTGGATTGGGTCTATATAGATATACAGTATTTTCTGACTGTCGAAACATTGATCCGGGCCATCTCATCTTATCTCTGCTCTGCTGTGTTAATGGACATGTCCATCATCTGCACTGATAAGCAATGTTTGTGTGTGTGTGTCTGTGTGTGTTTCTGTGTATGCATGTGTGTGTGGTGGCTTGCTGCTTGTGGTGGAGTGTCAGTGTGTTGCCTTTACAGGATTGAAGGTTTATTATGTATTTATGAATTACAGCCTTGTGATTGGCTTGCCCCCACAGCGTCTGACAGCAAACTCACATGTAATCAGTGAGTGTGCGCGTGTCTTTCTATGGTTGTGTGGACACATTTTGATTTGAGACCATCGTTGTGAGGACATTTTGGCTGATCCTCACAACTTTAAAGGACTGTTTGAGGGTTAAGACTTGGTTTAAGGGTTCAGCTTAAAATTAAGTTTAGATTAAGGTAAGGGGAAGGGGCTAGAGAGAGAGAGAGAGAGAGTGAGGGCAGAGTTTAATCTGCTGAGAGTTAGCTGGCAGGAATCAGTGTCATTGTCTCATTCACAAGCAAAGTACCTAGCATACTAGAATGGCAGCAAGGTGGGAGCACTAGCGGTAGCATATCCCAGCTGTTGTTAGCTTACTAGCTAACGTAGTTTGCCAACTAGCTCTAAAAGTATCAGCTTCTAGCACCATCTGCAAAGCGGAAGGTGGTGTTTTTCTCCGTTCAGTTCATTCTCTCGACAATGTCTTAACGTAGAAACACAAGAACTCTGGAATGATCCTTGTGTTTCCGTCAGGACCACATGAATGATTGTCTTCCAGCTTTAGCATTCGGATCAAGTATCCACACTTGATTTCTGCTGTGGTTAACGTTCGCACCGTAATACACGATACTTCTCATGAAATGATTGTGACAATGTCATTTTTCTTGATAGATAAAGTGCATATCTTCACAAAACTTTATTGATCAGCCTCTTCCAATGTGATTGCTGATGTGTATAAGTAGGAATTAAAAAGAGGAATGTGTCTGAAAACAAAATTCAGATGATAAAATTTGAAATTCTCTGTTATCCCCACATTAAATCGATCTTGCGGCGCTATGATGGCTGGCCTTTCACCATGTCTCTGCATTGTTGCCGCTCAGAACAACTACAGACACTTGATTTCCAACATGGTCGGACAACACGTTGCGTGAACTAGGTCTTTTTCAGAGCCAGTTTAATGTGTGCTGCCATTCGTGTCCTCTCTCACTGTCTCTTGTAATATACGTTTGTATAAGTGTGTGTGTGTGTGTGTGTGTGTGAACAGTAAGTCATATCAGATTAGAGTTGACAGCTGTGTTGAAAGCTACAAATTCTGTTTCCCCTGTAGCCATCTCATCTTTTTAGTGTATGTGTGTGTGTGTAGTACAGTATAGGTTTTCACTCTCTCTGTCCTTCTCTCACTTCTTTTTGTCTCTCATTCAATGCTGCTAAATGCTGTGTGTGAGTACATGAAGTGTGTGTGTGTGTGTGTGGCGTGTGCATGTGCAGCCTGCTCTGCTGCAGTGTGTTGGTCATGTGATCAGGATAACTATCACAAGGCACTAATGTTCCTTTGCACGTCCCTCCTCTCTCCTTCCCTTGTCTATCATTTCTCCATCCTTTCTGTTCCCTCGTTAATTTTCCTTTTACCTTCTAATCGTTTTTCTCCTGCGCTTCTCTTTTCCCCTCCTTTTCCTGCTTCGCTTTCTCACTTCCTAATCCCTTCTCTTCATCCTCCTCCGACGACTCGCTCCTCACCACCTCTGCTCTTATCTGCTGTTTCCATTTTTATTGCTTTTATGCTCTCAACCTTACCTTCCCCTCTTCTCTTCTCGAATGCTCCCCCACCCCACCTCCCTCCTACCCCCGACCATTAATCTTCTCTTTCTTTACCTCCCCTCCACCCCTCTCTCTCAGCTTTCCCCTCTCTCCCTTCTACTTCCAATTGCTGTCTCTCTCAAAATTTTTCCTACTCCCATCCCTTCCTCTCTTATTTTGCTGCCTGTCCTCACCCTTAATATGTCTCCTTTCCTTTCTACTCTATTCCTTTACTGCCACTGCTGCCCCATACCTCTCCACCTCCCCCAATGCCCCCCCCCCCCCCCCCCCCCCCCCCCACCACCTCCCCACCTCCCAGACTCCAAACAGAACGGTGACACGGGAGCCAACGCGGCAGCCCTGGCCAACGAGGACTGCCCCACCATCGACCAGGTCCTTGGGGATGAGCGCAGCCCGGCCACCGGGGGCCTCGGCTCCACCACCAGCCGCGAGCGCTACCCACATGACCGGGCCTGCTTCCTCCTGAGCGCCGGGGAGTTCCAGCGCACGACAGACGGGAACGTTCGGAAAGGTAGGAGGGCAGAGGGGTGGAGGCGCAGGATCGAGGGGGGAGGAGGAGGGCAGTATCTTAGTGACAGCAGTGGGCTGTCGCTTGATGCATGGTCTTGACTGATACACGCCAACAGTGCAAAAACATCAACACACATGTAACAGTCACACACTTATGTTCCAAGCACGCATATCCAATCACACACACACATATGCAAGGGGTGGACAAAATAATAGGAACACCCAACAATATAAAAATGCATTTTACTGGCCCCCTCTGCACCCATAGGGTGTGTCTCACACACACAGACACACACTCACACACTCAGATGCAGCAAAAAGTTGATGCAAAAACCGACACACATCACACAGATGGCCGAAGAATATATACCGTATAAGTGTATTTCAAAATAAAACTGCTCAAGGATTCCCTTCATGCTAAGGTAAAACTCAACAACACACACTCACACACACTCCCCTCCATCACTTTGAGTGACAGCTCAGCACCACCACCACCCGGCTCACTCCCTTTCACACCTCTCTCCCCTGTGGCACAAGTAACATATCAATGTGCACTGAATGGCATTGATGTTTAAAGCCAGCGCTTCTGCTCATTCACACCTTCAGACTACCGCTGTACGTACGAATAAGTCCCCCTTCATGCATTTATCCTGCATCTGTACTGCAGAGGTACTGCAGAGGCTGCTGCAGCACTACCATCTGCACTGATGTGGAAGTGACTGGCTTCAGTGTCGTGGAACACAAAAGTATTCATGACAGTTTTTCTTTTTTGCTTTTTTTTTTTTTTTTTTTTTCCTGAATTGTGGTCAAACACTGCAAAATTGCGATTCTGCACTGAGGTGGATCAGCAGTCACCGAGCCACACCACGCCTTCTGTGGATGCTTGTGTTCTGGGTTCATCACAGCTGATACAGTTCTCTGTGTTAAACTGTGGTCACTCATTTAAACGGTTTCATTTCAAAACGCTGTCTCTTGTTGGGATTATAATGTCATATGTAATCTTAAACACACAGGGGTATTAGGATACAGGTAATGTTTTGTTTTTTTTTTTTTGTTTGTTTGTTTTTTTACTGTCAACAAATTCCCAAAAAGCCAAAAGAAGACTAGCATCACTTGCGTACCTGACACGGACCTCTGGTGGTTGTGTGAATGATGTCATTTCTCTATCACAAGCATGATGTGTTGTTTGTGATGGTGTTCTCAGCACCACAGGTCCTTGTGGGGAGGAGGTTGAGGTGGATGGATGTATCGACAAACTACGTGATAAACAATTCTAAACAAATACCCCCACACATTGCTGCTTCCTCTGGACTGTAGGTCTTTGTCGTAAATCTACTCTGAACACTTTGATTTGGTTGCAGCACATTGTGGGTCTCATGCTGCAAGACACATCTCCTTATTCCACTGCCTTAAGTGCAATTTCTTATTGCAGCTTACTCAGTTTCTCACATATTTGTGATTATTTTTATCTCAATATGTTGTAGTTACTAGTCATGTATAGTGTAAATACTATTGTTTTTTTTTTATTTAAGTTACTGAGGTATTCTATGTTACTGTTCTCGTCGTCGTGTAGGGTCAGTGTGTGTGTACAGTGTGGGATATTTATTTTACATGGACATAACAGGATTGAGACCACAAAAAAAAGGAAAGGAGAACAGGAAAAACAGAGAAGTGTCCTGTTATTTATTTATTTTTTTTATAACTTTCTTATGATACTTGTCTCTCAGCACCTGTACCAGTGTCCTCATTTAGCTGGACGCTGTAGAGTTTAAGAAACGTTGTTGAAATAGAGGGAAAGAGTGCATTTGTTAGGGACTATTTCCAGCGGCAGATTAATCCACATTTGGAACGGTAGTGAGTATTTGGGGCAGGAGGACGGTGTATGTGGGACTGAGTCAAAATAAACTAGTGTGTGTGTGTGTGTATTCATGGTACTGAAGGAACATAAATAGTTATTGGACCACAATGGAGCTCTGTGGCACAGGACTAAGATTCGGATGTACACACAAGACTTGTTAGTAGAATTACTCCATTGTTCATTATGGTCTTTTTTAATGGGATTTGATTTGTTGACAGTAAGAAAAATTTCTCCAGCCTCATCCTGTAAAGAGCTAGCATCACGCCTTCACTGGAACTTTCTTTGAGCATTTTAATGTTATGAAGGTTTAAATTGGTTTCGGGGGGGGTTTGTTTTGAAATGAACGTTCATGTGTACATTTTTTTTATGTCATCTGGCAGAACAGAAAGATCAGATATGTGTCTCTCTGTTCTCAGTCATCACATCAGGCTTCATTGTTCATCGTTCAAAGTTCATTAACTGCTCATTGTTTCTTTCTCTTTCTTTCTCTCCACACTCTGTTCTTTCTCATTTCTCCTTCCATTTTTTCCTTTTGCCCAATTCTCCTTTGCTCTTTCCATTTCTCGATTCCCTGCTCGCTGTTTGACCTCCCTATTTTTCCCTCATCTTCCATTGAATTTTTCTCTCCATTTTCCTGCTTACCGTCTTGCTTCCTGACACCTTGACCTGCTGAACACTAAATGAATTCCCTTCATTTTCAAATATAACCCCTGACCTTTCACCTTTAACACACTATACACTCCTCTTTTTTTCCGCACTCTACATGCTATTTCCCCTGATTCACACGCACAAATACACTCCAAAATGCACGCGCCCCCTCCTCCACACACTGCACACACACACACACACACACACACACACACACACACACACACACACACACACACACACACACACACACACACACAGAAATCTCAGAGTCCAGCAGTGTGACATCCTCCCTGGGAGAGGAGTGGTTCAAGCTGGAAGGGCCTCTGCTACAGCAGGACCTCAATGTTCATTCCACCTCCTCTTGGATCAAACCATAAGAACACAGAGGTAACATTTCACACAGGCCAGCAAGCAATGAAAAACTACGTTTAGATTAGATTAGATTAAAGTTTACTGTACTAGACTAGATTAGACGAAATTAACCCTAACTAGACTGCATTAGAGTAGCCTGGAATAGACAGATGTAGATTAGACAAGACTAGATCATATTAAATAAGATTAGATCAGATCTAAACTAGATAAAACTAGATTAATTTAGGTTAGATTTAGCCAGATTAGATTAGACTAGACTAGACTAGACTAAAAGAGATCACATGTGATTAGAATTGGCAAGATTGGACGATGATCAGCATAGACACTAATCTACACCTTACTGAAATAAGTCAATCTACACTAGATTTACATAGTGCAAACGCAGAATAGACCAGACTGGATAAGGTTTAATTGGACTAGATTAAAGTAGATTAAATTAAATTAGACTCAACTAAACTTGATTAAATTGCTCTAAACTAGATTGGACTTGATAAGATTAGTAGCAGAAATTAGAAGAAACTACTTTAGATAAAACTAAAGACTACACTACACTTGATAAGGTGAAATAAGCATTGATTATCTTAGAATAGACTACAGCAAATTAGATTAGATTCGATTAGATCAGATTAGATTAGATTAGATTAAATTAGACTAGACTAGACTCAGTTAGACTTGACTAAAGTAGATTAATTTACAATATTGGATCATACCTGATTATAATAGAATAAATCTGAAATAATTAGACTAGACTAGGTCAGACTAGAATAAATATAATTTGGATTAGATTAGACTACATCAACTTGGATTCATTTAGATAAAACTAGACTGCATCAGAATAGGTTAATTTGGTTTAGATTACATGAGATTAGATTAGATCAGATTAGAGTAAAAGAGATGTTAGACCAGATTTGTTTAGACAAGGCCGGATGGGTTAGATCAACCAAAGTTGACAGGAGGAAACAGAGGACACATGCATGGAAAGAATATCAGTAGAGTGGAGTCTATGAGAGAACAGGACAGAGAGAGAGACACAATTTATACACTATAAAAAAAAAAGAATACACAACAAAGTGACAAAGTTGAAAATCAAGATCAGGGCACACAAAATGACGACACACAAAAAAAGTACACAGACACAAATACACACACACATTCACACACAGGTTAAATGTATAGAGGTGCATGCAAGTTGCTTGTTACTGCAAAGCTTTTAAGGGTGGTTCAGCATCATACTGTGAATAACAGGTGTGTAGGGTGGGTGTGGGGGGGCATATGCATGGTGTGTGTGTGTGTGTGTGTATAATTATTGTTACAAGGAATTATTACAATAATTTACATGATGTAAATGAACAGAGAGTGTGTGTATACTCTATATAGGCTGTATTTTTATTGCTTATTATTATTATTATCAGTGTTGATCATGTTATTATCAGCCTACTTGCTACTGCTACACCTCGTCAATAGCACAGATCATGCTACTTACATGCATTTCTATACAGACTGCCTATACAGGCAGTTGTACACTTTGAGAGCAGAAGAAAGTCAGAAAAGAATTTTTTGCAAGCACATAAGTTTTATTTTAGAGAAGTTATTATCACTTTTTTTAATCATTACTATCAAATAAGGTTCATAATACTAACTAATATGTTCAGTTACAATTTTCCCAGTGCTTCCCTGCAGGGCCATTCACATGGGCATCCAAGCAGCAAAATGTTATGCATTCATTCCAGTGGAATCATAGCAATTAGTGATAGCATTTTTTTTTTTTGGTTTCTAATTCAACTTTGGTGAACCCTGTCCTGTTAATCAACCTCTGTGGGAACAGAGAGACGTGGAGGAATCTGTCACAGAATATTAGTTGTATCCACGTTTAGTTTACTCTGTTGCAGAAACAGATTCACAAAAAAAAAAAAAAAAAAAAAAAGCCAGTATGGTTTGCAGACAGTTTCTACAAATACATCTTCAGAATAAACTGTGAGAATTTATTGTCCCATAAGCAACCACATTAGCAAGCTTACTAAGTGACTGTTGGAAAACAGGTACCGAGCTTATTAGCTCAAAGTGCACACACATTATGTGGCACAGAAGAACTTCTGTTTGTTCAAATGAAATTATGTGCTTGTAAAAAAAATGATTTATAATGTAATTAATAAAGTAAAATAGTGTAATGATATTGCTACACATCATTTTTTTCTGTAAAGGTCGAATATACTGTGAAAACAGTTAGTGAACCTGATGTAAAGGAGAAAGCCAAATCCCTGCAAGTGGAATCAGCACTTGCAGTCGTAAACACACACGTCGCTGAACTGAACGCACTGCGTGACTGCGAGCGTGGCTGTGTGACTAAATGCATGTCTCTGTGTGGCGTGTGTGGAAGAGATATGCCTTCCCTCTTTACACCTACAGTATGTTGTAACCACCAGGGAGAACAGGTCACGGGGGTCAGAGTTGGTCTAAAGGTTAAAGTTCACAGTGCGGGTCCATGTCTGATGCGTGCTGTTGCTGTTGTTGTTGTTGTTGTTGTTATTTTGTTGTTGTTGTTGTTGTTGTTGTGTTACTGTCTCCTTCCCCAGGTTGTGTCAGGTCATGCGTTTGTACGTTGGCTCTTGTTGGTCTGTGTTACACTATCCATCTGTCTGTCTGTTTCTCCATTTTTTTTTCTTTGTTTCTGTCTGTATGTCCGTCGTTTCTCTGTGTGTGTTTGTATCTTGTGTATAGCTGTTTTCCCCTCCTCCTGCTCCTCCTCTTCCTCCTCCTTCTCCTCCTCTCACCCGGTCTCCTCTCACTCTGGTACTTACAGATAGGGATTGGGAGTTGGAGGGCTGGGGGAGGGGCAGCCATGAACCAAACACTCACCATCACGTTTCCTCCCCTGACAGCAGTTCGGGTCAACCTGGTTCCAGATGGGGGGGGGTGGGGGTGGGGGCTTACACCCAAACTGCTTTTGGGGAGATGGTGCTTTATCCTACAACTGATTTGGTTTGTATTTAGGGCTCACTGTCCTATTGAGATCAGTCAAATATTAGATTATTGGAAATCAAAACCAAAATGAAAAGTATTTCTTGTGTTTTTTTTTTTCCCCCCCACAAAAAAACAAAAAAAACAAAAAAGAAATAAAGGAATAAACGGGGCTTCATCTAATTCATTTATTTTTGGGACGGGTGCCAGAGTGAAAGCGACTGCTGCACACTGGTTGGCTTGTTGCCCCACCAGGAGAGTGAGAGCTGGTTGCTGATTGGTCGGTTGGTCGGTTTTCCTCTGTCTTCTCCTCTGGAACTGAGCTCAGGTCAATTTTTACAGCGCAGCCCACAGAGAGCGCTCTTTTTTTTTGTTTTACAGCACACTCGGCTCCAACCATTGCATTGCTCGCTCAGGCCCATTGGATCCTTCGGGAAAAGTATTTTGTACATTTGAATTTACAAAAAAAATTTTAAAAAAGTTCAAATGAAAGGAAAAGTCTTTTGTAGCTGAGCCGTGTGTGACTCTCTGCCAGGCTGGGCTGGAACACTGACTGACTGTGGTAGTGCTTCGAAGGTCAACATTAGCTAACAAGACGGCTAATGTTCTTATTTCAAATACAAAGACTCAAATAATCTAGCAGACCAACAGGTGGATGAGCAGGCAGGGAGAAAGAAAGACAGACAAAACTCTAATCCTAAAAACACACACACACACACACACACATTCAGGTAAGTATCTCAGCGACTTCGAAGGGCTGTGGTGACTAGCATAGTGGCTGTGCTTTTTCCCCTCTCTGCACAAGAAAAGCTTCAAATCCTCTGAGGAAAAATAAAAATGGCTGACTACTTTTGAGAGAAAAACCCGTGCTTTATTTATCTTTTCTTAAGTTAACTGTCTTACATTTGAAGCTGGTCAAGTTTCTTGGCAAGATAAATCAAGCACACCTCAAAAATTCACAGTCACACACACACACACTTTTCAAAATGGTCACTGGGCTTTTGCTTTGAAAGTGCCAACAGGACGCTCTTCCAATCCGTCCACGGCACTCCTCTTTCCTTCCTCCCGGCCTCTCTCGCTGACATTATTACAGATCGTGCTGTACTTGGATGGGATTAATTACAGATCTTAATGTCACTGCTGTCACCGTAATCCAACACCGCATCAGATCTGTGGTTTGCGAAGGGGCGGGAAGAACGGAAGACTTGAGCATTTTAGAGGCATTCTGAAAGGGCAACGTTGCACTGGAACTTTTTTCTTTTTTTTTTTTTTTTTTTTACTCTTCTTCCTCTGCCTCTTCTCCTAGCTTTTCCTAGCTTTTGTATGAGCGAGCAATAGGGCAGGGGCGCAAGCTGCTACTGCTGGTTTTAAAAAGCCTGAAATGAGACAGAGGAAAAAAAAAAATGACAGCAGTGGAATAAAAATCCCTGTTAATGCAAAAACTCTTCAACATCCACCTCAGCTTCGCCCCCGCCAGAGGGATTCCTGTCGTTTGTAGCTTGGTCATGGATTTATTTTATGAAACGCAATGCTTTGACTGTCTGATGATCCTGGCTCAAGGGTACAAATCACAGGAGGTCAAACAATTGAGGGGACCTTTCATGCTCGTACTTTCTTTTTCTCTTTGTCAGCTTGTCTGATTATCTGAGGCCGAGGCCTTTGATCTTTATGCTTGATCTATCAATCCGTCAATCTATATATCTATCTATCTATCCATCTATCTATCTATCTATCTATCTATCTATTTATCTATCTGTCTATCTGTCTCTCTGTCTGTCTATCTGTCTATCTGTGTTAGTGTTGGAAATGTGCTCGTGTTTTAAATTATTTTTTTCAACACATTGAAATAGTTATTTTTTTGATCTTTATGCTTATTTTATCAGTCCTAATCATTCTGTCTTACTTTTCCATCCTTTGATCATTTCGCTACCATCCCTCTATCCCTCTCTCTCTCTCTCTCTCTCTCTCTCTCTCTCTCTCTCTCTCTCTCTCTCTCTCTCTCTCCCTCTCTCTAACTCTCTTTTCCTTCTTGCTCTCCTCACTTTCTCCTTATCTCTGCTGTTGCTACGGAAACAGCGGACAGGGGAATTCTGGGACTCGGTGCAGCAAAGCATTTTGGGTCAAGGCTTGGTGTTTGATTGCATTATTGATTCATATCGATACAGTGGGCTGCATTTCACCAACCATCCAGTGAAGCCAAGGGAAACAAACGGTGAAACAAATTAAAGCTTTTGTGAGCTAAATGATGCCAATGAGCAAAGTACAAGAGACTAATTGAGTCCAAAAAAGAGAAAGTGCCAAACAACGCTTTTTTGGGTCTAAGGAGAAATATTTCGAAGGCTAAACCTTAGCAAATGAACTGTAGGTCATATGGCAGAACCTACATAATCAGAAAACCAATAATCTGGACTGATACTCTGATATTCAGTTATTTCTTCATTCATAAAAAGAGACAAGCTCTGTTTTCCCTCTTAGTTAAACAGTGTGAATCTCAATGACCCTCTGTGAGAAAAGCAACTTTTGCACCAACCGAAAAGTTTTAGCCAATAGAAAAGATTTAGCCAATAAAAACGACCGGTGTGTAGGATTTAATGGCATCTCGTGGTGAGGTAGCAGATTGTAACCAAATGAATGCCCCGCCCCCTCACCGCTCCCTCTGCACGCGTTGGTGACCTTCAGGTAACGTAAACACTCACGAGGTTAGCTCCTCCTTTCAAGCAAGTGAGTGACTCTGGCTTCTGAATGACTTGCTGCTTCTGAGGTGGAGAGCACAGGTAGCTGTGGTACAAACAGCCATAGTCTGGAAATGTTCAGTGGATGTACTGAAGATACATATATCATACTAGTGCAGAGTGACATGGTCACTGTGTGTGTGTGTCAACATGTAAACAAGAGCCTTTTCCATTAACCTGGCAATAGGCAAGAACAGCACCTGTAACCATGGAGACTGTACAAAGCAAAGATGGTGACAGCCTCAAAATGTTTAGAGGATATAAAAATTAAAAATGCAACTAACAAAACTAATGAGATTTGACTGTTAAGTTAATACGTGTCCATTTCTGTCATGAGACTAAGGCTAAAACCAAATCAAAGTCAGGGTCCCAAAATTAAAACCAGTCATGATCCTTCCCTCACCTTGTGAAAGTGACCATTGTGAATGCATTGTCATTGGATGTGAAAAAAAAAAACAACAAAAAACACAAAAGAAGATAATTGATTGTTTGCAGAATCCCTCCGTAACTTCATCTTTCTGTGACTCTGCAGCCTGTTTAACTTTCAGGCTGTCTCGAAACAGGATGGATGATCAGGGAGAGTGCTCTGCCTGCCTTAAATGTAGAGGGGAGAACGCTGTCTGCTCTCCTTCACAAAAAAAAAAAAAAAAAAAAAAACTGCAGAAAGATATCTCTGGAGTGAACGTTGGTGCAGTGCCGCTAGTGCCTCTGAAGGCCAAGACTGCACATTACACCCTTCTCCTGATCTAACTGCATGAGTTTCAGAGGCAGCAGACACACTCTGCATTATGATACTGTACACGTCTCTCTCCCCTTTCATTGGGAAAGTTAATCAGTGAGTGGGTGGAGGTTGAATAAGAGAATGAAATGTTGCATTAATCACTCCCTTGCTTTGGATTTCATACTCGGTCTCTTTGTTTTTTTCCTTCCCATAATTCTCTTTGTCCCCCGTCCTCTTCTCTCTGTCCTCCTCCTCCTCCTCTTCTCAGTAGGAATAGTATTATTGATTCTCTTCATTGACAGACAGATACCATTGGCCTGAACTGACTCTTGAGTCTTACTTAGAGGCTCATTGATGTAAGCAGATCTGCAGCACTGTAACAGCGTGGAGAGCTCTCTCTCTCTCTCTCTCTCTCTCTCTCTCTCTCTCTCTCTCTCTCTCCCTCCCTCCCTCTTCCTTCATTTCTACCACCAACATGCAGTTTCATCTTAAATACATACTCTCTCTTCACCTGATTTTAGTCCGTTAATCTCTCATTCACACACAGTCTGTTTTTCTCTCCCATTTCCTTTTGTTTTTTTTGTTTTTTTTTCTCCAACCCATGATCAATGGCCTGTAGGCTCGCGTTTAATCATTATTGGTGGTCAGACTCCCCTGAGGCCTATTGGATTGCACTCACATTATTTTATTTCCTGAGTGCAACTACAACAGTTGAGCCACAATGGTGTCAGGAGGAGAATCATGTTGACCGAGGAAAGTGTAAACCTATCAATTATGTGGATTATGGCTATGGAGCCGAGAAGCATGAATTTAAAACCATGTGAGTAAGAAACTACCTCTGTGTCTTTAAGT
The DNA here is from genome assembly GCF_017976425.1 of Toxotes jaculatrix. Lineage (NCBI taxonomy): Eukaryota > Metazoa > Chordata > Actinopteri > Toxotidae > Toxotes > Toxotes jaculatrix. Next base: position 20,613,872 of record NC_054411.1, on the reverse strand, counting down.
AGAATCGATGATAGGGAATAATTCTTATGTTAAGCAAACTAAGTTAATGTTCGGAGTAAATTACTTTAAGGTTTGATAAAAGCTCAAGAGCTAAGTAATGAATACCTTATCCGGTGCTAACCATGACACTGTTCCGCTGTAGTAATGTAGGATGTTCCAGACAATTCACTCACATTAGTGTTTGACCCACAAGTGCAGCAGGAAATCAGGAAACATCTAAAAAATGTATTTCGATTGTGGCCAAGAGAACTCAGCACTCTGCAGCTTAAGAAAAAAACGCCATAAACATAGAAGCGCACAAACAAATTATGAAACGCATTCATCATTTTGACAGAAATTGTTTCAGAGCAGACGGACACACTGCTTTTAATCAGTTCCTTCCACCTTAAACTTTCTGTCTTATCACAGCCCTGTCTACCAGGCGTTCATCAACATGTGGAGAAATCCAGACCGCTGGGCCTTGTTATGGCTGCTGATGGCTGTGAGTGGATAATTACTTTGCAGGGGAGGAGTTTAGTGAACTGTTAACTGCTCAGAAAAAGGCTGTTTTATTCTAAATGCAGTATAACTGCTGTAAACGTTGATGAGGATGTTTCTCTCTTCACGTCTTCGGTGCTTTGTGTATTCACTTGTGCTTCCTAAAGTCGCGCCTGTTGAGCTCTCGACTCTCAGCCACCGTAGACCTCTGCACTCATTCACTGTTTCAGTCTCTTAAACTGCTAGTTTCAACTTCAGGAAGGGAAATTTCCTGAGGAAATAAATGTTTCGTCTTTATGTCACTGTTCACCTCCCCCCCCCCCCCCCCCCCCCCCCATCTCAGTGATGTCATGACTTTGTTTGACCGTGTTGTTCATTCAGTGAAATATTGAATGTGAATATATTTCCCTTAAACAAAGTTTTCTTTGTTTGAGCAGTAAACAGGACCTTCATCATTACATCCTTTCTATGATACTATGGGTTCAGGTTTGACTGCCTGCTTCATCCTTACTTCATCCTACATGTGCATCTCTCTCTGCAGAACCATAGTGTATTTTATGGTTTGTGTTTTTCCATGTTGTGTTATCTTTAAGTGTCTCTGAGCTCATGTGACATAGCAATGAGACTCTTCTATGTTCTACTCTTCTGTGTGTGTGTGTGTGTGTATTTCTATCCTCTTCTTACCTCAGTTGTGAATGAGCTGTGCCACGTCACGTACATACACGCTGAATGGATGCTTGTATGTACTTGTTAACCTACAGTTTAATGTGTTGGTAAAGCCACATTGCATTTCTCTGTGTTTGTATTTGATGCAAATATTATTTCTTGACAATCTCAAATCCACATGTGGTTTCAAATGATGAAACGAAACAGGTGCAAATACTGTGTGTGTGTGTGTGTGTGTGTGTGTGTGTGTGTGTGTGTGTGTGTGTGTGTGTGTGTGTGTGTAAATGTACATAGCTAATGTTTGAAAATTAAAAAAGCTTTTGTAATTATTTCCAAATAACCTAAGATAATGAGCATTTTGCTGTAAATGGAAACACATGTTGATATGTCCTTTGCATGCAGATTGTTGTTGAGATGATATTTGCCCTGGTTGTGCCCCGTTTGTGTACTCCTCACCCCCAGACCTTTCCCGTTCCCTTTCTTCCTCCCACCTTCTGCTCTCCCAACTCCTTCCTCGCCCTCCCTTTACTCCTCATTCCACCACAGCTCCTTTTTTCCTTTCTTTCTCATGTTTCTCTGTTCTCCTTTTCCCCGCAGGAATGTCATTAATTCCATTACAAAGATCACAGATGAATCACAGTTAAAACTCAGTCATCAATTATTATACTAACAGCTGAACAAATTGTCCCCTCAGTCACAGAAATATTTGTTTTTGTTTTTTTTTTTTATTTTGGAGCGATGATGATTCTGCAGTCCGCTGCTCCATGTGTTCACACTGCTGTTTACCATGGTGTGGAGTTGGTTGTCAATTTGAGAAGGTGGTGGTTAGCTTAATCAATGAGCAGTAAGTCAGAGTAAATGGTCAGGTCAGGTCACTTCAAACAAAAAAAAAAATCTACAAGTTCTTCATGTCGAATGAAGACTCTGGCTCTTTAAACTGCAAAAGTGTAATCACTTTAATGTCTTGAACTTGTTTTCTCAAGTTCAGTTAATCACTGAGTTTTACACTTTCAGTTCTTCGGGCCTCAGTTAACTCACATTGTTAAGGCACCAGGGGAACTCACACTGGAGTACCACAAATGAAACTCTTTGTTTTTAAAAATGTACAAGAGTAGGAACAGTAGTTTCCCAAATCACTTGTGGTGTGAACACACAATCAGCTCATTCCATCCCATTCACTCTCCCCTGCTTTTCCCTTCCTCCTTTTCCCTTCATCTGTTGATCCTCTCTCTTTTCCCTTTCCTCACCCCTCCTCCCTCATGTCTCCCCATCCCATTCTAACACTGGTGTATCCATCCCATCCTCAGGCTACCCTCCTCAGTCTCTCCCCCTGCGTTGTGTTACTAAAGTCTGACTGAGTGGAGGTATGTACAACAAGTCGCCATCACAAACCCGTTAAGACATACGCTGCTACACTGTGATCGCTCGCTTAGCTTCTTGCTTTGGCTTTGAAGAGAATCAATCGGGAATCAAAGTCTGACTACTGAACCGTTCCACAAATAATTTAATCAGTGGAGTAAAACCAGAATAGGCAGAGCAGAAGAAGAATGACTGCAATTATTATTATTCATTTTATTTTATTTTATTTTATCAACCATAGTGCTGTCAATGAGCTGTCAAGCTAGCTTAGCTTAATAGCTACAGCTTGCAGGCTTATTTCAAACCACTTGCTAATCCTAGCTAAACACGTCATTGGATTGAATGAAACCCAGGTAACTCCTGCATGTTGGCTTACCAGTGGCTAGCTAGCGAGCTAAGAGGACACAACATGTCAGTAAGGAAACTCTGGGGCTGGCTGAGGTGGCAGTTAGCACATCCCAAAGTGATTTCTTAATACACAGAGATCATTTATATATCGCCCTCACATGCAGCTCCTGTTGAGACAGCAAGAAAACTGATTGTGTCTATGAAATAAGGTATGATAGTGGTGGAATTTACCGGAACGTGTGTCTATAAGCACATCTAGGAACCAGTTTTGAAATGTTTCGTCAGTAAGTTACACTTTTGAGGCATCTGAGCTTTACTTGGGTCTTCCATTTTATGCCATTCGTTACTCTATTACAGTTCAGTTCTCTTTATAGCTCCACATTTGTAACTGTACATTTAACAGACAGCTTTACCTATTTTTACTATACTTTCTTCAATTTCTTTTTCAAATTCAAAGCAGCTTTATTGGTATGAAAAAAAATCAAAAACGCACGAAAAGAATCAGGACATGTAGCAACAGGATAATGAGCATGACGCCAGGCCTGTAAAAGCGGCAGATCATAGTCGAAGCTGCCTCATGCTGCAGCTGCTGCAGAGTGAACTGCAGAGAGGCACTCATTACTGATGCTAAGCACCTTTCAAGTCGACTTTGTATACAGTGAGAGCTGCACCAGAGGCAGCTGCTGCATTTGAATTTTTAAAGAACTGAAACATGGAAGTGTTGATCGATAATGCGCTTTGCCTTTGTTTTCCGTTGTAGTAAATGTTCCTGTGACAGATCAGTGCTCATAATCAGAATCATATTCACAAGACCTCTGATGATAGCATTGCCAGTCAGGGATTACAGGTCACGATAAATTGCTGCTGTGTGTTAGACGCTGTATGTTATTGATCCCATTCAATCCACCACTACCCCAGTTCTCTGTGTGTGTGTGTGTGTTTGTGTGTGTGTGTCCCAATCAGCTAAGAGCCGCAGTGCTGCTGATTTATTTCTGTGGTTACAGGACTTGACGTTGCAAACACAGCTATTTAAACACAGCCGAATGTGTGCTAATACACTGTAAACATACAAAAATACATACAAGCACGCACACACTCACAGACAGCATATATGAAGCTATAATTTACACAAAGGCATTGGTCATTAATTCAATTCGTGACTTTCTAAAATCATAGCAAACACAAATACACACATGCACACACTCATTCGAAAGCAAAAAAAGACACAACCAGTTTTAGTATTCTTAGATGGAAGATGATGTTATGCGTTTTAACCCATATGTGCTGCATATACTCACACACACGCACACACAAATATAGTGTGTGTAGGCTATTTTATAACCAGGTCCTTAGAACATTGTGACCCAGATCTGTCACTGTGGTATCCATTACCCAGAATGCCTCCTGAGGTTTAAGCAGTGTCTCACAGAGATATTCATATTGGCCAATTCAGCTAAATCTAGCACCACAGACCTGCCACTACTGTATACTACTGTATACTATGTATGTATGTATGTATGTACATGTATATGTATGTGTGTATATACATATATATATATATATATATATATCACAGCTGGAAATTCCCCAGAAAATATCCCTATGGTCAAAATAATTAAAACCATTCTCAGGGGCATTTTCAGTTGTGCCATTTTGAATGCCCACTTGCTCTAGACCAGGAACTCTGGGAAAAATCTATACAACTGACAGTCCCCCTGAAAATGTTACCCACTGTCAAAAATGATTACATAACAATATTTTCAGGGAAATTTTTAGCTGGGCCAATTTGATTCCCCAAAAGGAACTGGACCAGCGTGCTCTGGGGGACACAAATGGGACAATAATTTCCCTTTAATTCCACACTCATTCCTTGTTAAAATCTGATGCCTATATAACCCACTGTGCAACTCGACTGCCGACAATTTCCGTTAGGGAAATTCAAGTGTGTTATGCTAGTAGTAGCTAACGGAGAGTGGAGCAGGCTCCAGAGGTCTGGTAAGCTCATCTCTTTCTAGCTCCACACTTTTTTTTTCATTTATAATTTGTATAAACTTTCAACCCCAACTGTCATGTACTCGACTTCACACAGCTCCCTCTAGAGACACAAAAGACATCGCAGTGGTCTCTCAAGGTTCTCCCAAAGCCATGCAGTTGTATGGCCTCTAATTATTTTTCCCTTTGCAGAGAAGGGGGTCACATGTAGCTTTTGACAGGTGACCTTTGAACATGATGGCCGTGATGGGCACGCTTTTCTTAAGAATGTAGTCAGACTGTAGATTTGTCATGTATACTTGACTGAGATCTGATCACAATGACCAAACGTCCAGATCTTATTTAGCCAATCCAGTTCCATTACGATCTATTCTATTGTTCCGTTGGCATCTAGTGTAACTGTCACAGATGCAAGCTGATCCCTGCCACCATTATATAACTTCCAGACCTACAGGTGGTGAGATCAGATACTTAAAAAGAGAGAGTAGCAAACTGACCTTTTAAATAATTCCATTCCCAAAAGCTGGGAAAGAGGTAAAAGCTCTGTCAGGAGGAAATTTTACAAAGTACTCTGTGCTGAGTTTGCCCTTGCGTGCTGGTCTCAGATCAGTGCTTCGCTTCCTCTTTATGGAGCATCCAGATTCATTTCTGCAGGGTCTGAAACCGATGCCAGACTTAACCTCACAAGGGCAAATCCTTTCTGAGAGGTGTTGACGAAATGAAAACCTCAGTTCAAAACTCTGGTGTATCATGTGTTGGTGTTATGTAGGTATTGATTTGCGGTTGTTTCTTGTTGTAGCCTTTAGTGCCTTTCTATCAGCTCATTCAACGACCTATCCAAGGACAGTTTTTACATATTGGCTCTAAAAGCAGCTATCAAAACACACCAGCTCCAGAATCACTGCATGACAAGCAGCAGGCGTGTACCTGCAGGAGTGTGTGTTTGTGAGCTAGCGCAAGAAAGCATTATGAGCACAAAGGGGGAGACTTAAGTTTCCATCTTGGCTTTTAAGATAAGATATGTTTAGATAACATAAGATGAGGTGATGATCCACCGTAGGGGAAATTCTGTTTTGCCACAGCAGAGAAAGGGAATGTAGTTAACATCAAAGAAAGCCATTTCCATGAATACCTATATATCAGAAACAAGTAAAAAAAAAAAAAACTAACTCGCTACTAACACTGAGATCCCAGTGTCAAAGTGTGGATGTGTGTGGCACATTAGGAGAAAGGGAGAAACACAAAATAAGCACACAAACCAGCTAAGCATAGAGTATTAATGTGCAGTTATTTTGCAGCAGTCCAGTGTTTCCTAGCTCATCAGCTGGGTCAGGTCATGCGTCTCTTGATGGGTCCAACATGCATAAAGCGATTGAGGGACCCAGAGAGTTGTCAATATTGAGAAATGAAAGGGACTTGACTACTTTCTAGTTCTCTTTGAAACTGTACGCCTTGCAGAAAAAAAATTCACCTTTCACAACAGCTAATTAGCAGACGAACAAGACGAGGTCATGAAACCGGGATGAGTGGTAATGTAAGACAGCGTGGTCCTTTGTTCTGCAAAAGAGGAGGTATCTCTTTCACCTCCAGGGCAACAGCACAGCAGAGGTAGAAGGAGTTTAGTGTAACCGCAGGTTTTAATGATAAGATTACATCATTGGTCAGTGAGTTACAGTAACAATGACTTGAAATGTTCGGTCTGTGGGTGGAGATCAGAATTGTGGAAGTCCATGTGGAGTCATGTGAAGACCCTACACTTTAAACCAAGAGCAACACTAAGAAATGGGCTGTCACTGCTTATTAAATTCGAATCAGTCAACAAGGATATTATTCTCTTTGTTAATGGAAATCGGGGGAAACTACTGCTGTGTTTCCCGGAAGCACTTCAGCACATCAGACATCAGCCTTAGTGTCGAAAGCACAATTATTTGATACAATAAATAATAATAATTGTAATCATAATTGTAAAATCAATCAGAAAATCTAACATTTCACTGGAGATATTTTAGGGAATCCAACTCTGATTTCACAACTGGCTGACTAACTTCACAACTTCATTTATAATGAGCTGCATTTGTGACAGTTCAAATCTCTGACAGTAATAAAATCAAAGGAAGACACAGGTGGGAGAAAACTGTTGAAGGTAATAATTCTAGTTTACATCAATACACTTCTAATGGAGCAACCTCAAGCCCTGACCTCAAATGACCTGCGACACTTTAGTGAGAATCCCAGGATATAAAAAAGCACTTTCATTAGGTACATCTCCGCATTAAGCTGGCTCAAATTGTAAACACAGTTTTCTCTCTCTCTCTCTCTGATTTTTACAGAAGTCCTGCCAATTCACGACAACCAACTATTTGCCCAAGCATTTCTTTGGCTGTTTGGGACATGAGTCATAATATCTCTGTCTCTGCTGCTTCGAATTTGACCCATTCTGTTTTAATCTGTCTCTTATCAGTCCCGTCAGTTACAAAAACCTTATAGGATGTCTTCAAATCAAAGGATGGGTAGGCCCTTTAAATGATTTTTTTAAAACTCTCAAATCTCTCAATCATATTTCCCTCAAAGATCGGAAGAAAATAGACTTTAGACTTTACCCAAGACTTAATTGTCAGATTGTTGTGATCAGATCTGAGCTGGGTGTGAATGACATCTTTAAAGTTAAACCACATTCTGCAGGAATAAAATCCACCCAACATGTTGAAAGGTCACTTAATTCTGCCACTTCCTGCTACTTCAACCTAAAAAAAAAAAAAGTCCCATCATCCTCAGCTGCACTTGGTTTTAGAGCTCATTTGCAAATGTTAGCATGCTAACATGCTATCCTAAGACAGTAAACATAGTAGACATTATGCCTGCTAAACTTATGCATGTTAGCATTGTCACTGTGAGCATATTAGCATGCTAATGTTAGCATTTAGCTTAAACTACAACTGTGGCCAATCACAGCCTCACAGAGCAGCTAGCGTGGCTGTGGACTCATAAACATGTTAAATTGGACCTAAATGCAGAGAAAGACACACTTGACCCAGACCTTGGAGAAGGTTTTGTCTTCAATCCGTCAGTCGGTCTGTCTGTCGGTCTGTCTGTCTGTCTGTGTAACTGACTGTTTCCCTGTTAACAGCAGCCTGTTGTTCCTTTGGGTAGACTGGTTAAAACACCTGGGCTCTGAGAACCAATTGTCTTCATCGCAGTAAAGTTTTTTTTTTAAGATTAGAGGGTCGACATGGAGGATTGTGTTTATTTCTAACTGTGCTCAGCTCCAGATGATTTACCCACCTGAGCTGCTCTGAGTTTCCCAAAAATCATGAAATCATCAAGTCTGTCTGTGTTTCTTGTTCCTGGACAAAATGTAGCACCAGTGATGTGCTTTTGGGAACCCCAGAGCAGGATGTCCAGTGGATGTACAAGTCCAAAAATCTTATGGGATGTCTTCAGATCAAGGGTTTTGTGTACATCCACTGGACAAGTGCACCTTCCCTTCCCTACACAGTTCATGTTGGTGCTCCAGAGCACCACCTCTAGGTGTCTATGGGATATTGTGGCAACTGATAGCTGATTTTCGTAACCCATATTCCTGTTTTGTCCTGTCTCTGTCTGTATCTGTCCTTCCATCTGTTTGTCCCTCTGTCCATCTGTCCGTCTTTTTCCAACTTCCTCCTTTGGTCTAAAATATTTTTACTTGGTTTGGGCTGGTTTTTTGTTTTGAATGATTTACCTTTTTTCAACTTTGTTTCATTTACAAATGCTTGTAACTGTAACAAATGGTTTATATTTGCTATTTCTGATGTGCAATGCTGTCATAATATAACATACACTAACATGTCATGACATTATTTTTTGTCATGAACATTTGCATTTCCATCCCATAACACACTCACCTTAAATTACAACGCCATAACCTTGCTCTGACCCTTTGACCTGTGCATGTCATCTTCATGTAGCCACGGGTTATGAAAAGTCACGCAGCCTCAATAACATCTCCGGGATGACTGGCGCCCCGCTGCGCCTCACCCCCATCACCAACTCCACCTTCGAGCCCTTCGAGCCGCCTGGCCTCAGGCGATGCCACTCCCCCATCCCTTCCATCTTGTAGCATAGCCAACAGAGAAACACAAACAACAAAATGTCAACAACAACAGCAACAATCATATATAGATAGATATAAGTATATCTATCTATATATTTTTTTTTCTTTTTTTTTTCTGAGGAACATGAAAGAAACAAAAACAATCGACATGGACATTAGATTCATCCAGCTGCTCTTCATCACCATTACTCACGTTTTCGTGATAGAAACAACAATGAATTAGACTTCTTCTAGGCACTAGAGGGTCCTATTAGTGAATAAAAATAAAATCACAGAATAGCTAAACCTTAATGATTAAGCCGAGATAGATGCTAAAGCAAATGTATTTTAAAATCCACAAACACACTAACACACCTGCCTTACTAACAGGGATAGAGTCTAGGTTAGTTTAGACTGATATGATAGTTGAGTTAGTTTACCTCTAGCTTTCCCTGTGCTACTTCTTGCCTGTATCTCGACTGCACTTGCACTTCAATGCTTTAAGACTGATACTTAGGAGTTAGCGATGAATAAGTCTTTTTCTAATATTAAGCCTCAGAATGCACACATTCACACTCACGTAGACGCTAACATATTACTGCAGCATGCATGGTTTTACTCATGAGAGCCTCCAGAATAAGAAAATACACTACGCCTACAAGTAGATTGAAAACAACAAAAACATTTTTATACACTTGAAAGTTGAAAGCATATCTCTGAAAATACCCCGAACCCTAGCACCTCTGCACCTTTGAAATCAACCTCTCTTACACACACACACTTGTGCAAACATCAACACACACAGACGCATGTTTTGTTCTCAGAGTTTCCCTTTAGTACAGGAAAAGAGGGGAGAGGGACTTCCATCAGACTTCACAGCACCTCCATTGCCAGTTTAGAAGAGTAGTAGCGTCCCCTTCTCCCTCCTCCCCCTTCCTTCCTCCTTTTTCTCCTGCCTCCTCCCCAGGCTTCCCACTCTGCTCAGACCCTAACAACACTCACAGGATGTACTTCAGGAGGACTTGATGGAAAAAAAAAAAAAAATTATACCGTGGACAGCTGGGGAACAGGTGTTAAGACGTGGATGTCTCTGTCAGGGTGGTGGGATACAGGTCATGGGACAGTGGTTCCCAACCTGGGGCCGTCGAGGAGTTGCAAGATAAACCTGAAGCAGGTCTGAGATGATTAAAACCAGACAAAATTAGGTTAAACATATTGCTGAGTTGTTTTTTTTGTTTGTTTTTTTTTATCTTTGCTTTTGACCTCCCCGGGCCACAAATAAAGCAATCTGAAAAGTAAAAATCCTTCCTTGTGGGAGGGGAGGTGTACTGTGACAGAGGCTTTTATTGACATCAGCTGCAGGTAGAACCAGGCCAATATGTGAATCAGGCTAATATGAAAGTATTTGATCATATTCTAACAGTTGAATCCATTTCTGTGTTAATTTGCTGCTGCTGCTGTCTGCTGTTTATATGGACCTCCAAGTTTCTGTCCAAATGTAGAGCAAATCTAAGTGAATTTCCAGAAAATCTGCTAAACAAAATGTGAACTGATGCGTGTTTCCATCCACTACTGTTATGTGAATATTAGGGGTTTGGTGCATCACTGGAAGCTTGAGTGATGTTTAAGTCACGTGCTTCATGTAAGTCACGATTTATTCACTAAGCCTGTTTCATTAGCACTTTGTCATATGTTGTTTTTATCATTACACCAACTTTTCCATCTTAGCCAAATCGAAAAAAAAACTTTTTTTTTTTTTTGCAATGTTCTGACTTGGGTTCAAATTTTCATCATTTCCACTCAGTGTTTTAATGTTCACATTGAAAAAGGGCATAAAAACATGTCACGGGTACCTGCATATTATTTGAGACAGAGCCAAGGGCGTTCCCATTTCACCCCCAAACCTTTTCTACTCTAATGTGAATTAAACGCTGGTGTGGAAATGGTGAAACCATTCTATATTAAAGTTCTTTAAGTAGCAAGATTTCTACTGGAATCACCCTGTTGTGAGAATTTACAGTAGCTTTAACTCAAGGGGTCTGAGGCTGGAAAAGTTGGGAATCACTGTCAAACAGGATTAACACTGCAGAGCTGGTGCGTGAAACATATACTCAGAAAATAAGACAAACGTAGCTTTAGGAACATGAAAACAACTTTAGGTGAATACACATAATGAACTCTGACCTTTAGTCTCACCGAGACCTCCAGTGTAGAAGTTGTCATGGAAACTGGAGCAGTAGGATCTGATCGGATCTACCACGCCATCGCTCTTCACCTCCTGTCCATGCACTCTCACCTGGGCTCTCGGCAGAAGGCTGAGCTGCAAAGCCAGAAGAAAGGAATGGTCACTCATTTCTTTGTTGTGCTGTAATCCAGTCACTATCTACGGTTTAAATGATCTGTACAGAGGAAAGATTGATACCACTCGATGTTTGTGTGTTAAGTACATAGCTGGAGGATGCGGTTAGCCTCGCTCAGCATGAGGCCTTGAAAGCAGGGGGGAAACAGCTAGTCCAAAATAAATAAGCTGACTAATTAACATGGATAACTGTTGTTGGTCAAAACATAGAGCCCAGCTCCAACGCATAACTTAAACAAAGTGTCTTTTTTTTTCTACATTTCTATTTCTGTATATATTTAACAAAAAGTTACGTGTTAATTAGTGAGTTTTAGTTGGTAGAACAAATTTTTTCAACAGGTCTCTAATGCAAGATAGACTAAGCGCATCCTGGGTCCAGCTCTATATTTGACACACAGGCACAAGAATGGTATTCATCTTTAAAAAATTCTAAACTTCCAAAAAGCTATCCTTTTAAGGTAGTGGTGAAACTGGCTTTCTCTTTATCTGGAACAGTTTAAGACATTGCAGCTCAGCCTGATTGTGAGAAGCGTGGTTTTCCTCAGGTCTGAGTTCAGCCCACCACCACCACCACCACCATCACCACCACCGCCGCCGCCAACACCGTTACTACTTGCACTGACACCAGTGTGACTCAGCAGCCAGTGGCAATATTTTTAGTTTTCTCCCTTTTTGGCTTCTCTTTCTTTCCCTGTTTTTTGCCCTTCCTGGACCCCTCCGCCCCTCCCCGCCCCCTTCCTCTTCTGTCCGTCCATCTCTTCTTTGTTTTTGGTGGTCAGTAGGAGGCACCGTGAACGGCTATTGGAGTGACAGCCCATGGTAAAAGAGGAGCGGATGACAAACGCCACATGGGAAGAAGAGAGAGAGAAAGAGCATGACATCAGAGACAGCATACACACATAGAAATATGCAATGTAGATAAATGAGACAGTGACGGTTGGATCTCTATGTTGTATCTGCACACGAGACAACTGTGCACACGGATGTTTGTGTGTCTGTGTGTGTGTGTGCCCAGACCTCCATCTACCTCTGTACTAAGATGCACAAATGTCAACTAGGAAAAAATGCATCCTTTTTTTTTGCTTCTGCAAGAAAGAAAAGAAATAATTATTCCAGTTTAGTTTTGATATTTATTATGAAGTCATTGTCATCATGAAATCATCTTTCTGTCAAAGAGTGTAACTTTGTTTTTATTGATCTGCTTTCCATTTAAATGCTGTTCCCTTTCTGTTTTAAACTGGATTTTTCTGATGTCGCGGAAATGGATTTGATTTCAGAACTACAATGTCAGACTTTGTCACTGTTGTAAACAGTAATCATGTGTCTGTTGGTTAAGTTTCATGTCCGTCTGTCCTCAGCTCTTACTCTCACCTTCTCTCTCACCAAAAAGTAACAGAAAAAAAAATCTTTCCTTTTGATTAGTATTATAATATCCTTGGACAAGATCCACAAAAAGTGCAGTAAGTTTGTCCCTTGGATCAGGCCAAAATGTCTGACATGTCTCCTTTCTGTTACTTGTCTACATTCAAACTGTTGAGTATGGGAAGGTGAGAGCACCAACTGAGAAGATAATTGTCTGTTTAAAGATTAAGTTTTGGCATTTTAGGAAATACACTTATTTGATTTCTTGCCAGGAGTGAGATGAAAAAAGTCAAATTCTGTTTTATGTTTGTGTCCTAAGTTTTGAGCTATAGCTTGAAAGTGATTAGCCTAGCTTAGATTTAAGACATGGAGCAGGGAGAAACAGCTAGCATAGCTGTGTCCAAGTGCTAACTGATGCTAACTTTGCTTACTATACTACACAGTGACGACAAGACTTTAGGAAGACAACGCCTGGCCACTGGTCACTTGCTTGTGGAAAAAAAAATTCACTATTATGTAAAGATGAAACAAAAGAAGTGCAATGTAGCGAGGTTGGTGATTTGCCCCTTGCTTCCTGTCTTTACGATAAGCTAATATAATTTATTGCCACCTAGCTTTAGCTCTCACTGCACAGACATGAAATTTATATCAATTCATCATCTCACTCTCAGCAAAAAAGTGAATAAGACTTTTTTTTTTTTTTCCCCAAAAGGTCAAGTTATTCCGCTCCGCATGTGACCCTGATTTGGGGGCACGCGGGGTTTTCTGTTTCGTGTTTAGCTTCGTGCTCAAGCTGGGCAGCAGTTTCCATTTTTGCCACAGTAGCACAAAGTGCAAATGAGTGATTTTGATGTTTTAGTGTTTATGATTTCCCAGATGGAAAATCATTTCAACCCCCTGTCCTAATAGACATACACACCAGGCACACACACACACGCACACACACACACATACATAAACATATACAGATGTAAGCCCATGCTCCAGTCTCTCTACTGAATCTGTCTATCATTTCTCACCAATTCATCCTCTCCTTATCCTCCTCTCCCTTCCCAGCGTCCACTTGTTTTGAGTGCGTCTGTCACTTTCCTTAAGGCCACTGCTGATGTCGCTTTTGTCATGATGATGTACATATGTAAAGTTTGCGTTGTAGATGAATTTGCATGGGGTTCCAACGCAAGCAATGAGGATACTGATATGATTAATAATGTGAAGAGGTTTGATAAGATTTTAGTCTCAAGTTTAATGAATGTGTATATAACATTTAGATTACTAAGAGTGTGTATGGATGTATGTGTTTAGAAGCATACATATGCACTAACAAAGCATGCAGGACAAAAATTCTTCACCTCTTTGGATGCAACGAGAGGTGGGATGGGCTGACATTATGCATGCCAAAATGCTATGATGCTATTGGTCAGGACAGACCAAGTTAGGTACTGTAATGGGGTCGGGTGGGGGTGGGAAAGTTTATTTTTGCAGGACGGGGAGGGGTTACGTTTCTGATAGGTCTTGTATAGCTGCTTTCTTATCGAATCTTGAGAGACTTATGATAAGAGAAACATATTAACAATCGTAGCTTATGATTTTTCTTTTCTTTTTTTGCTTCTCTTTTCACAGAGAACTGTTCTGAAAGCCCTGCGCTTATCAGATATATGCAAAAAGAAGCAGTAACTGTGAACTAATGCTAAGAAATGAAAAAAAAACAAAACAAAAAAAAAAACAAATCCAGCTTCTTCCATCATTGTCTCGACTCCTCCTCTGCAAGAGAGAGGAGAGACTCCTCCCAAGAGATCCCCTTCCATCCTTTTCATTCATCTGCTCCTTCATCATCTGTCCACGTCATGTTTCCTTCCCATCTGTCCTGTCTTGTACTCAACACTTACATTTAAACCACAGAGAATTCAGAAGGGTACCTCTGCAATGTGAGAATCCCATGATTCAGTGCAAGGATGAGAATTAAGGCCAGTTTAACCTGCTCTGGGGGTCTCAGCAAAACTGAGCTGTGGACCACTTCTCAGCATCACTTGCTGCAAATTTATTTAAGAATAGTCACCAAAGAAGTTTAAAACAGCCTGAATATTAGATGATTCTGATTATAAGACACCTTTTTTTCCATATGTGGCAGGAAAACGTATCACACCTGTGTTCAGAAACTGGATTTCCTAAATACTTTTATTGCTGACTCACTCTACAAGGCACTAACTTTAAGAAATTCCCTAGCTTAGCAACATTATGACTACAACCAGCCCATAATGCAACAGTGTATGTAGGAACCTGCGTTATATCAGTACGCTTTCCATCTGATGTTGCGAATATGTAAACTCGAATATTACTATGACCTCCGCTTTTTCAGACATAATTTCCATTAAAAAAATGTCATACTCAACAAGATTAGGTAAAAATAATTGAGAAATTAATTCCTTAATGTGATTTTATTCTTGTTGAAAAATAATTACCACATAGTTCGAACCAGGAGCCTTTTGGGTCAGGTGAAGGTCTGGCCCCCCCCAGGCAGTTGCCTGCTTTGCCAGGTTGGTAATCCAGCCTTCATCAGGAAGGATCTAATTCATGAAAGCACTCTGTAGAGGTACCCTTCAAAGTCTGAAGATTTTTTTGAGATCCAAATTACTGCTGGTTCTTACATCATGCCCCTTGTTGTCAGCGTTTCTCTCCTTTCCATCAATTCACAACTCAGGTATCTCTTTCACACTATCCCTTTCTGTGCCCCAGTGTTCGTGTTCAACCATCTTTCCTCAGAGATGTTCTGTATGTATGAAAAATGGAGTAACTAGAAAAAAAAGTTGAGCTTTCCTCTCTTTTCTGTGCCTACCATGTGCTCTGATTTGTTGCTCTTGCCCCCCCTCCTTCAAAAATGCTATTTTGCTTTCCTTGTCCAAATGTGCTTCCTGTCTTCCCCTTGTGTCGTCACCTCGTCTTCCCACCCTTTCCCAATAACTGTATCCCTCTTTCTGTGAGACTTTATCCCGCCAACACACCATCCATTCCCCCGCCCCGAAGTCTCTCACAGCAAAACCAAAAAGGAACTGACTGAAATTGGAGCACCTTCACACCTGATTAAAAAAAAAAGATTGGCCTAACACTGGATTTCACCGGGGAGGAAGACAGGAACGGACGTAAAAATGAATGAAAAAGACTGGAGTGATGTGTTGTAGACTGGGAGGAGGGGAAAAATGTGCTATGAAATGATGTGTTCTGAGTGGATTGTCAGCCGAGCAGCATCAGAGGGAGGAGATGGAGGAGGAAAAGTTTGGGCAAGACAGAAAAGTGTGGTGATGATGAGGAGGAGGAGGAAGAAAGAAAGAAGCAAAAATCGCTTCTCCATGTAAGAATGTGTACCTCACTGTTGTTCCTGTGCACTGTTTGCTTCTTGTGTTGTCTTTTCTCACCTGTGTGTGGTTCTGTGTTGGTGTGACATTTTGTTTTATGTTCTGTGTTTTCGTGTTGTGTGCCGCACCCTATTTTCCTTCCCTTTTTTACTTTCGTGTAGCCTTTGTGTGAACCACACCTGGGTCAAACAGCCTTCACAAACACTGTCTGCAGCTTGTTTTATCCCACACAGGTGCAGGAGACTTGTACTTTGTCTTTTTTGGGCAAACACAAGCTGCACCAGAATGAAATAAATCAGAGATGACCTGAGCTGATACAGCAGACTCTGCCTGTCTGACAGCTAAAGTGGGATGAAACAAAACGCTAAAAAAAAAACAAAAAGAAAGAAAAAATAGTTGTTATTTGGCCAAGGTCTGGTCTGTACATTTGCAGGGCACACCAACTGAGATATTCCGTTCTCAGCTCTTGGTCTGGATTTCAGCCCAGTCCTGGTTGGCTGCAGTCCTCTGGTTTGAACTTTGACCTCTGACATGATTTTGATTTCACTGTCATTGACCTCGATGTCTCTTGGTCTCATCAGCTTCTTAATTACCACCCAATTACCATTTGTTATATCAGAGGACTGAGCAGCCCCCGAGGACTTCTGCAGTCTGTGTGTGTGTGTGAGTGAGTGAGTGAGTTATAGACACAGAGAGAAATGTTAGTGTGTGTCACGTTCAAGCTCTGTGTTTTTGGTGTAATTGCATGACGGCTGGGCTGGGCGAGCTTTGTAGTGATGTCCTTTTTTGTTTTTTTGTTGTTTGTTTTTTTTGTTTGTTTTTTTTTGCTTTAGTGGTGTGGTTGTACCATTTCCTTGCCTTGGTGTATAGCATTTTGTTGCTGCAGTTTCCATTAGTACAAACAGCTATGTCAAACTGAGCACCACTGGAAACTACAGATTAGATTAGAAACACTCAGTCTGCCATTGTAGAAGTCTTTCACTTCCTACATTCTTACTCCAACCTGAGAGGATTTGGTTTGGAAAGTTGTGCAGCTGCATTGAAGAAAGAAGGCTTTCTATAATGGCTAACACTTAAATCTCATATGTAGCATCGGAGGAAACTCACAGCCTCTTTGCCAACAGCATCTTTGGTATTAAATGTGTTGTAGTAGTATTTTGAAACGTGTGTTTAGTCACAAAAATCCATTAACTCTCTATTGCATAAAAGGCAAATTTATAAGATTTATACCAAGATAAAAATGATGTGACTCCATCTTGATGCTTTTGGGAAACAGGCCCATTTCTAATGTTCCACACTTCACCTCAGGAAGATATCAAATAATTTTCAATGGAAATGAAAGCTAAAATTTTACTTTTCTGTGATGGTGGGTAAAATAATTGTCAGTTTTGCTCATTGTGTCTGATGCCATGTAGGTAAAACTGGTCCCTTGTTAGCTCTTAGTTGAAAAATGTTAATCTCTGATAGAAGCAACTCATTGGTCAATACCTATACGTCAGGACTGGGTTGCACCAGAGCTTCATAAATCCAACTCTAAATTTCAGTGTTGTTCTTAAGTTCTCAGAAACAACTAGATAGTTTCAAATCATGTTGCATCATTAAAATATCAGCTTTTAAAGACTTTAGTAAGGTGTGAATCTGTTGCCAGGCAACTTTTCTAGTACCATTCACTCAAAAACAATGTGCAACACCAGGAATTCACTGTATTATTTTATATATGTCTTCATACGTGGATAAATAGGTTTCAAAGTTTGTAATATTTACATAGTTTCTGATGAGTGGACCGTGTCCGATCATGCTAACCTATTGTTAGCATCATATTTCATATTTTTTTTGTGATGTAATTTAAAATCTTTAAGATTTACATCATAAACAGTATTTATCAAGTTTCAGGTCACATATGTAGACCGCGTTCTGTATTACCTTAATACTCTTTGGGTCAAATGTTAGCAAGCTAACTTTAGCACTTGGTTCGGTAGCTACACCACAGTTACTGGGTGTTATTGTTTAGTAACTTCTTAGTAGGAGCTAGTTTGTAAAATGCAACCCGTTTCAATTTAGTCATGCATGTTCACTTAGTATAAATTTGATCTTATGAACAGCTGGGGCCGTCCAAGACTCTAAGACTGCGTATCTGTACAGATGCCATTCTGATGAAAGCAAAGAAAATATTGCTTTACCCACCAACATCATCTCAAATCTGAAACAAAATAACTTATTGGCATCTGGTAAATCAAATGATTTACCCTTTATCACCTGTTACATAGTTAGTACTTGATGTCTGGATGAACTTGTAAACTTCTTGACCACCCTTCATCAGGGCACAATCAATTTGAAGTGAATAAGTCACGATCAGAGTGGTGACTTATTCGCTTCAAATCCTCACTAAATTCTCTTTTCTCTTTTCCTTTTCAGTGCTGAGTTTCTAACCCTCCCCTCCTCCCCTCCCTGCAAGAAGAGGAAGACAATAAACTTTATCCCACTGCTCCTCCAGCTCCCCCAATGAAATTCACTGTAGAAAACGGGAGGGAGACAGAGAGAAAGAGGAAGAGGAGAAGACGAGAGGTAGAAATCATCAGAGTCACTGACACCTGGACATTTCCGTCGTCTGTCTGACACGTGCATATTGCAACCCAGTGACCCATGTAAGCCATTTTACTGTGGGAGCGACCAAACATTTCCACCTCTTCTGAACTGATTTTCACAGCAAACCACAGCATGGATGCTCCTGCCTCAGCAGCCAGAGGGCCATAACCTATGACTTGGATTTGGAAACCATGTGACAAGGATACCCTCTATTTCCACAGTTGTGTTATTCCTTCACTCTTTTTATTTCGAGAAGCTGCATGCACAACTGTCGATTTCCAGTGAACGTTCCATTATTTTGGCATTCAAAGCACTATGCAAGTTGAGGGGTGGTCCATCATGATGTCGAATGGCTCCCGCAGAGTCTGACCCGGTGGTGCTGCTGGGCTGCAGAGGCCGGGCTTCCCTGTTAATCTCTGCTGATCTACAGGACCTCTACCAGCAGGTGGAAATCTACTCATACATATCAGAAAACATCAGCCATATCACATGTAAATTTGACATGATCCCTTTTTTGTTTGATATCATCTGATTCTTCTGAGAGACAGTTGACATCTTGGGACTTCAAGTTCAACTGATCGTTTTAAATGTTGAGGTCTCCGTAGACGACAAAGAGTCAGTTTTAATCCACCTTGAGATGGAATCTAACCCAAAGACAGACGCGTAGATGGACGTACCAGTTGGGGTGAACAGAAACCCTCAAAGACACGAAACTGGCCATAACATCTGCTGAAAAAAAAAAAACAGGAGGTGTCACTGAAAAGGAAGATGTGATTGACCCTCTTTCTCTCTTTCTCACTCTCTTTTTCCCTCTCAAGTCTTTACAGTATCTTGACCCCCCCTCCTCCCCCGCACCTCAGCATCGCTGCTGCTGCTCCTCTTTAGCAAATCTGCATGGCATGAATGAAACCAATTAAAACCCGAAGAAAGACGGTCAAAGATACAATGGATGGATTTAAAAAGGGGTGGGGGGAGAGAGAGACAGGAGAGAGTCCATGAGAACGGGGGAGAGAGACTGTAGATTTCTTTTTTCATCCACCTAGCAATTTCAATGCAAAGTCATCATCATCATCATCCAAGCTACTTTTTAACCCCAAAACCGGCTGCTAATATGTGCAAAACAACGTCTCCTGCAGCAAACTGCTCTCTCAGAAGGCATGATGGATAAAGAGGAGCTCCCTCCTCCTCTGAGAGAAAGAGTGGAGGGGGGAAGGAGATTCTGCAGACCATACACTCTATACCTCTGGGGATGGGGGCAAGAAGATACAGGCTTTTTAAAGAAAGCAGGTATTCAGCAGCAGCAGGAGAACATCTTTGAGAAACTATTCTAGGGATTAAAAAAAAAAAGGCAATGATTGCAAAATTAGAAATGCATTTTTATGACATTGTTTACCAGCATGAATATTCTGCATGACTTCTGCAAGCCATTCTGATCTCCCCCACGAATAACAGGGCTAGAAATTGAGAATTTAAAGATGAAATTTTAACAAAATTATGTTATATGCAAAAGATTAAAAAATGTAGAATCATGTTTTTTTAAAAAAAAAAGATTTATTTATTTATTTATTTATTTCCCAATTTTGTTTTCAATGATAAAACACCTATGATTCAGAAAAAAGGGTTGCAACATCTACCCTGTTTTGTTTTCTTTAAGAAATCCTGGGGGACTCCCACCCCAGCTCTCTAAAATCCAAGAAGACTCCTTCCAACTTCTGCAAGTGTTTATTATGCTACTACGAGTTCGTCTACTACTACTACTACTACTACTACTACTTCAACTCCTCACCTGGCTGCTACTCTGCTTCTTCTTCCTCCTCCTCCTCCTCCTCTTCTTCTCTTTCTTCTTCTTCATGTAGCCTTTTACCAGAACCATTATACGTAACTCTCTCCAATGGCAGCTGTTGTGTGTCTGTGTCACTATCTGGACCCAGGACTACCAAACTGACACTGAACTGTGCTGTCCACTCCAAGATGTCATTGATTCCATGTATTTGAACTGAAAATGTCTTTTGTCCCTCTCCCTGGTACTTATTTCTTGACCTTGATATCCAAGGCAGTCACCACCCCTTCGAGGTTAGACAGGTGAAGTCTGGGGTCGAGAATACAACAGAAAAATGTACAGATGAAGGTTTTGGGTTTTTTTTTTTTTTTTTTATTAACCCACACAGTGATCCAGGCAGGTCTGTTTACTTCCTCAGGTGAAAAGATACAAGATGGCTACCTCATCACCCAGGGTTGTAATACCACTAGCTTGGATTTACACTACTAGGTCCACCTTGATAAAAAAAAAAAAAATGTGGTCCAATACAACAGTTCTGCAGTAAATCCTCCTTTATGAGGTTTATAATGTTCAGTTCTTATTGATACTTTTTAGATACATGTTGATTCATCTGTGTGATCATGCTTGAGAATTAGTTTTGCTGCTGTTGAACTGTATTGTATTATACAGAAAAATGTTTGTTATTTAACTGACCTTCACTGATATAAATGGACAGAATAATAGAAACATTCTTAAGTATATTTCAGTACAATTCAACAGCACCACGAGCTGTAGCCTCCAAACTGACCCTAAATCAACATCTCTCAAAAGCATCCAAACCCTGTAACCTTCATGAAGGGAGGATTCATTGCAGGACTGTTGCTTTGGACTGCATTGGTTTTAGCTAGGTGGACCTAATAAACTGACAACTTAGTGTATATCTCGTGAGAACCTAACGTCTCTTTTTTTCCCTAAATTCACCCACCTAAGAAAATATGGAGGCCACCAAAAATGAGATTTTCCAAGCATAAAGACAAATCCCACATTTTATTCATTTATTTCACTTTTCAGTTATATTAAATTAAATGTTATCTCCCTAAATTATGTTTTGGTGTCAGGTATGTAATATAAAACCCCTCTTATTTCTGTTCAGCATTAGTTTTTTTTTTCGTAGTCGTATAGTCAAAAAATATCAGAAGCAGCCTTAAAACAAAAAACTCAGCGTGTGTAGTAGTAGAATGTAAACTCTTGATTTCATGTGAAATGCAGACATGATCTCAGTTTTCTCAAAGGTAGCTACAGCCCTAAGTAAACTCAAGGAAAGGCAACATGCGGTTCAGGGGATTCAGACAGAAACTGAAGGGTGTCATCTGCAAATGTTTGGTCCAGTAGCTTTTTTCATGGTGTAGCTTTGTGAATGAATCACAAAATCCCATAACGAAGGAATGACAGCTCCTGTCAGACTTCCTGCAAATGTGTGATTTCCTCTTCATCTCGAAAGATCTCTTGGAACTTGAGCGGTGACTGATGATTGAGCCTTTTTGAGTTAGCTGTTATGTAGCCACAACATCTCTCCATTTAAAGCTCCCCTCTTGGTTAGTTTTATTGCTCTTCCTTTCCGAATGGCTCAGGAAAAGAATCATTGCACAATGTGGCATAAAATTGTAGCTTCATTGAAAGGATATAAGAAAGCATCATAATACTGCAATCTTATTGGTTGATGGTACTGGTTTTATTGATGAGCCCAATTGACAGTGTGTGCATTAAACCACATCTTATAGGGGTCATAACAGGGGCATTACGACTTGGCCTAGCCAAACTTATTGTGTAAATGCTATGCCTAGCTAAAACATGTAGTAAACCTGTAAATAAAAGGAGCGAAAGCTAAACAAACTTAGCAAAAGGTTAAACCTATAGAGGGAAGCTTTCTGGTTTATTCTTCTTAAAGTGACCTGATTTGGTGCTTTAACACTGAAATAGATTTGGTCCGTCATCTGCGACTACAACACAGAGGCAGAGCATCGTTTCCCTTGGTGAGACAGCCAAGGAGACACAGATACAACAGTGTTAATTGTGATGGATGTAGCTCCTGTGTAGCGATGGTGGTGTTTTTTTTCCCCCCAGGGTGAGAGGCAGCCATCTTGGCTCTGTGTGTTCAATTAGGGTTGGCCAAGTACCCCCCATTTATTAGGAACAGCAGAAGCAAGGACGCTCTGCTGGGCTGTGGGAAACCCATTTTCACACAACCTGTGGACAGATTTTGATAAATTAGATAAACAGAGTGAAATAAGGAGAAAAGTGGAAATGCCTTTAGAACTGGAAGGAGCACTTTGATGGAAATCCAGCAGTTTCTGGACAGATGTGTTGTTATCCAAAAAGCTGGAGATTGTTAGACTTCCTTTATTTGGATTTTGCTGGTACTTTTCATTTTTTACCTTTTCGTGTCTTTTTTATGCATCTCATATGAGCATTAATGTTCATTTTTGGTGCTTTGGTTGTGTTTATTTTTAATTCTTCTGTACTCGTTGGCATTTGGTTTGTGAGACCGTGTAGAAAACTGTGTAAGCACGGATGCATGACTGAACAAATAGGCCCAAAGGTTCAGGGGGCCCAAGCTTCTGTTTTAAGTGATTACAAAGAGACACAAAATGACCACAAAGAGACACAAAACAACCACAAAGAGATGTAAAACGACTACAGAGAGAAAACAAAACAAAACAGCCACATCTGTGTTGTTTTGTTTCTGTTTCGTTCTGGGTGTCTTGCTTCTTTGTAGAAGGGCCGGGGTGTGGTTACAGGTGTGTTCCCAGGAGTCCATTGTCCCATAATTCATCCACGTGTGTAGGGTTTTTATATTGTAGCTGACATACAGTCGGGCTATCACAAAACCATCAATCCAAAATATTCCCACTGACAGCTTATTCCCAATTAAAAAATGTCTGATAAAATACTTACAAATTAAAAAAAAAAAGACATTTTTGACAACTGTCCAGCTATTTAGAGACAAATTCTCTCCTGTTGACACAGCCAGAGAAGTCCATCAACTGTGCTTTCCTGCACTGCACGCTTTTCAATAAGGGCTATCGATCTAAAAGATCTGTGTCTGGCAAACCATTGCTATATCACAATGGTGCTCCCACTGAGTGATAGCCAGACATACATGCTTGCTCAAAATGTCTAAACCCAAATGTCCACTCCGGGGACTTGTGAACTGGAACCCCCAAAATTTGATCATTTGGTATGAACCATAACATTTTTAACAATTGTCACATTGCTGGGCTGTGAGGGGGGAAATCTTTCTATAAGATGGGACTATATTCTTTCTAATGATAAAAATTCTTGAACCTGTAACATATCTTTCTAAATTTCTCTTAATCTTTGCTCTGCTTTACATATTTAACTAGGATGGATTTTGTTTGATATACACAGTAAAACCTTTCCCTTAAATTTGGTTGTCCTCACATTGTTATTGAGCACTCTAGACGTCCAAATGTTCTTGAGGCCCTTTATGCACTTGATGAATTGCAGATTCTGACAGTCCTAGGTACTCACAGACTTCTTGAGAACATGCCCTTTGAGTTTGTTAAGTGTGGCAGCCAAGCTACCAGATCTTGGCTGAGCCCAAGTTTAGAAATATGAGTTCAGCCCATGTCTGGGAGCTCACCGGAAAGTCCATTTGTTTTCTCCAGAGCGAGACAAAAATGATCACAGCTCACTCGTCTCCATTTGTTCATGTTTCAAAGTCGTGCTGCAGTCTATTCACTATTTATTACTTCATTGCGTCTAAGGCCATGCAGTGTTTTAAACCCAGACACATCCATATTTTAGCATAATGAAGATCATAAATGGTAGCATTCACAGTGTAAGCAGCCAGACTAACTGAGTCTGAACTGAACGGAATCTTTTTGGGGACAAAAAAAAAAGGTGACCATTTGGTATCCATGCTCCTACCCAAATTACTCTCTGTTGTCACAAAAAGAAGAGTTACTTCTATGTATTTTATTTTTTTACTTTCTGGGCGAATCTTAACAAATCGCAAAGAGCCAAAAAATCAAACAGAAAACAGGGCCTATCTCAGGAATACACTGTGTCAAAAATCTGAGATGTGGAACGTCAAGATGTTTTGATGCCGCAGGATGTATTTTCAAGAAAGTTTTGCGTTTCAAATAATTGTTTCAAATGAACCTTCTGATCACTTCAATCAGTAAATGTGGATCTCTTTAATCCTGCTTGAAGCCTGGAAGTAGATTTTTTTTTTTCTGTCATTTTGGTCTACACTACATCCGGCTTCCCTTCTACACCTCACTAGG
Source organism: Toxotes jaculatrix (assembly GCF_017976425.1). Lineage (NCBI taxonomy): Eukaryota > Metazoa > Chordata > Actinopteri > Toxotidae > Toxotes > Toxotes jaculatrix. Next base: position 20,589,232 of record NC_054411.1, on the reverse strand, counting down.
TCCCATTGCTTCCAGGTATTTTTTTTTAATACATATTACTTGTCTTCCTAAAAGTATACAGTAATAATGGTTTACCATGTACTATATTGTTCCTATACCATGGTGAACACAGCTTCTTCAGTGTGTTAATTATATTGCTTTCAACATTTTTTATTTTCGAAAATTGTATTTTTGGTTTACATATGTATGTTGTATTTTTTTAACACATGCAAGTCTGATGAATTATGATCAACAATGGATCTATAAATGCTTTTGTATACAAGCATGCAGTGAACATAAAGCCAGCCGTTGCATGCACCAGTTGGGCTACAGGCGTCATGTTACTGTGCTGTTGGAAACCATTTGCTCTGTGTCTCAGATGGGGTTTGCTGGATTTACGCTATCTGTCAGAGCAAAGGTGGTCACCGTCTCCAGTTTCTTGTTTGGTACTGGGGTGTATGAAAAGGAAATGCTTCAAGAATTCATGAATAATGGGTACAGCCCTTCATCACAGTGGGATCCACCCCCCGTCTCCCTCCATACATTTCACGTTGCTTCAGAAACCAGCCTAATGAAGACATAATGGAGACTTGTCAGGCAGTAGGAGAAGAAGAGGAAGTGGCTATTGCACAGTTCTAGAAAGACATAGAAACAATGATTATTCCACTGCAGTGTGGTAGGGACAGAGCAATAATGAAATAAGCTCTTTTTTAGGGTCTCTGGTTTCGGTTAAGTGTGTGAAAGAATGTGTGTGTTTGTCTGTTTAAATGATGTGTGTGTGTGTGTGTGTGTGTGTGTGTGTGTGTGTGTGTGTCTAAGAGAGGAGGCTTGCCATGCAGTCTGAGCTAAGCCACGCCCCCTGTGAGTAGACGGACATCTGAGCTAAACAATAGTGCAAATTTACTTGAAACCCAACTGACGACCAAACATATCAGGACAAGATGCAGAGGAGCGGCTCTGCCCACTGTCTCCCCCCCTGCCCTCTCACCCCACCCCACCCCACCTCACCACCACCTTTCTTTCATGCTGATTGGAGTTTTAAAGGTCTATATATAAGCAGCCTATTACAAGAAACCAGCAGCAGTCTGACTGGTGACTGATGCAGCTCTCTGTGGGTTAAACCTTCTTTGCATATACATTCTAGCCACACAAAGTCAGTCATGATCCTGCGGATGTTTTCCTTTCACAGCAGAAGAAAAACACCTGGTGTGGCCAGAAGTCCAAGGGCAGCTGCTCTGCCCTGTGGATTTACCATTTAAACATGAACGGACATTGCAATTTTAAGCAAGCTAACTACTTTATCCAGTCATTGTTGGCTAGTGGAGTTGTAAACTGAATCTTTGACAAAATAATCTTAACTGAAGGTCCACTTATCTTCACGAGGATCTTATGGTCTTCTTAAAAGCTAATAAGTGGACCTTATGTTAAAACTGTCTTGGCTAGCTGGTTTTGGATTAGCTCTACTAAAGTACACCGTCTGAATAGACTAGTTAGCTTGCCTAAAATCACGAACAATATGTTGCAGTCTTCTGTATAGCTAATAGGTGGGCCTTCAGTTAATTTTACCAATGCTAGTTACTTTTAGCCCAGCTTTATTAGCCTGCATTGTCTGGATGGACAAGTTAGCTAATCTAAAACCGTACGTTAAAAAAAACACTATTCCCAAGGTGAAGAGTGAACTTTCATGTTTAGTCTAGATAATGTTTTATATCAGTCTGTAGCTAGCTAGCCTCTAAAACTCCAGTCTGCGTTTCTTGCAGCAACCTCTCCTCCTCTCTATCCCACTCCTCTCATACCCCCCCTCTCTCTCCATCCTTTCCTCCTCTTCCTCTCTTCCCACCTCCTCCTTCAGTTCTTTTGAGGAAGAAGCTTCTTTTTGCATCCCTTGTTCTTGTGTTTTTCTATCCTATTTTTTCAAGATGAATTCTAAATGCATGCGTGGGAAACTTTAAAAAGATGACTTTAACTCAATTGCGAATGGCCATGTGAAGGGAAGCCTCTCCTCTGTTGGAAAAAGAAAAAAAAAAAGCAAAGGTTCTTGTCTTCCCTTCTTCCTTTTTTCCCCCAGTTAGGACATAAGCTGTTTTCATTTTTCTTTAACCTTTTTCCCCCCTAGGTTCATTCACATTAAATTCCTCATCAAAATTTTCATACAGACATGGACTTTTTTTTTTACTGATATAGTCACTTTTCACCTGGTAGCAGTGTGAGACATGAGCACTGTCTGGAGGCAAACTGGGCTCAGTTTCATGAGTCCAGTCATGGTTTCCCAGAAGCTTCCAAAACACCGCTGCTGAGGCTTAGGTGCTTGTTTGGGAAAACAAGTGATTCTTTATTTTTTTTCCCATGTAACCATTTCAGAACATATCCTTCAGACATATTCTCTAGATATGTTCCTTGGTCATATTTCTTTCTACTTTTGACACGGCTTTTACTGAATCATGGCTGCTGACACCATGGAAAACTTTTTTTCATCATCAGGCAAGCTGCCTGCTCATCACCTGCCTCTCCTACCTGTCTGTTCAGGTGTGTTCATTTAGCTGTGCCTTCTCTCACTCATTCTCCTAATGCTGCAGATTCTCATAATCAGAAAATTATATCATGCCATAAATCCAGATGCAGCTATTTCCCGAGTTGGATTATGACACTCTGGGGTTCATGTTGTTGGTGTGTGTCCGCTGGAAAGAGGCAGAGAAAAAGAGAAGGATGACAGGCAGAAAGATGAGAGGCTTCCCTCCATTAATGAATGGGGATTATGCTATAAAAACTGATGCTGGATATAATTTTATTGTCACTACACTGGAGAGAGAAAACAAAACAAAAAAAAAAATAAAAATAAAAATAAAATAAAGAGAATAAAGAACTGTATAAAATATATTTCAATGGAATGTTTATTATTTACCTTTTCTATTTTTGAAAAATGTAAAAAACAAAAAAGGTGAAACTGTAATAATTCAACAGCATTTGTGAAATAGAGACTTATAAAAAAAAAAAGCAGATCTGTTGTTAAAGTGTATGAAGGTTTGACTGTGAATGCTGATTTACCTGAGCAACTCTCCTCCTTTACTGATAGGATAAATAAATAAAGACCAGATGAATAATAATAATAAAAAGAAAAAATACACAAACTACTGGGAAAAAGCAATCAAATTAAATTTAAAGAGAAAACCTCAAAAACTTAATAAAAACATTAAAAGCTTATGCCAAAATTTTACCATTTGTGTCCAGTGCCTTTTTTGTCCTCCAGCCGCTAATGTCCCTGCGCGACAACACCCTCTAGTGGACTCACATAGTGGACCACCAAGACGTTAACTTCACAAACACCAGTTATTCAATCATCAGTTACATGTCAGAAACACCAGTGATGGAGTCAGTGCATTTCAGTGCAGAGTTCGTGTTGTGGAGGTGATGAAAGGTGCAGATGGAAAAGAGGATGATGCAGGATGGGTATCAGCCGAAGGAATAGATAGGAAGGAAGTGGCCAAGATTTTTTTCAATCTCTAGATCAGCTGGCAACTCTGTCCGTCGTCCTTTGAGCTTGGCTGCTACAGCTTACTTTAACCAGAGGACAAATCAGACTCTGAGGGACCCGAATTCCCCAGGATGACTGCATATCTCTGATTTTGGTCAAACATCCCCTTCAGATATGTTTTAGGACATAAATACATAAAGATCTCAGCTTTGAATAACATTTTACGTTTTTTGCAGTTGTTGTTTTTGTTTTTTAACAAAGAAGTTCTACAACCTTACCACTGAGCTCCAGAGTTCATGAACCTAGTTCACAGTTCTAGTGTCATAAATCCTGCTTATAGGCATCAAACTGACATTTAAGGTGAGCACAGTGATGTTCAGGCATTCCAGAAAAGTAAAAATTAAACAATTCAGATTTCGGACTGGAGGGGGATTTAAATGTTATTTTGTTGTATAACTGATTCAATTAGAAGGTAAATCTCTAGATAAATCTAACAGGTTTTGTAAACAAGTATACATATAATTGTGAGATAACGGTAATTTGTAAACCTCACCACATGGTGTCACTGCTCTATCTATAATCACACCACTGAAAACAGACTGGCACTGAAAACAATCAAAAAATCAAATATGACAGAATGTTTGAACCATTTTTGTATATTTATATTTATATATTTCTCATCTGCCCCTGTTTACAAATAACTTTCATTTGTGATATATTTTTTGACATTTATTTTGACTGAATGCGAATATTGAATAAAGAAGAGAGAAAAAAAAGAGAATTTTACACATGGTCATGTGTAAATCTGTACTCTCTGTATCGGTTTTTCAATGCACACCGCAGTTTTGCAGTCCGTGAGCACAGATTTGTAAACAACTTCTGTCTTCAGAGTCCACTGAGTGGTGGTTTCTGTTGCTCTCCTCTGTTCTGCTCTCTCTGTTAGTCACTGTTTTTACAGGAGAGGAGGTCTGAGCTGCTCACACCCAGCGGACAGCAGAGGAGAGAGGAGGTGTCACGGTACAAAATGGAGGCAGTACCTGCTGAACATGCTGAGCACCAGCTTACAGTTAATGTGACATCCTCTGTGCCCCTGTGTGTGCACAGGTGTAGCTGCACCAGGTGGTGCAGCGTTAACGCACAAACATGGAGAAGGAAACCTGACCTCTGACCCCATCACAAAAGTTCATGTCTGAAGTCAGTCTGCAAAGAAACCTCTGGATAAGCCAGAGTGGGTTTTGGCAATAAGTGACACCGGAGAGATGACGTTTAAACTGTGCTCTTTGGCCAAAATCACCAATGGAGAGGAAAGAAAAAGAAAAGAAAGGAGCACAGCACAAGAAGTGTTGCACAGATAGAGAGAAGAATGGATTCTGCTAGATATCAGCAAATTACAGACGCAAATGTCCTGCAGTCAGTCAAGAAAGTGAAAGTGGAAAGAGGCTGGTTTCTCCAACAGGAAATTACCTGAAAATCCACCATGAACTACTTCAAGAAGGAGGGCGGAGTTACCAAGAACTGACTCAGTAGTTCATCCCACTAATGAATGGACAAATCTCTGTCAGTCTTTATTTCGATCTTCTGGACAGTTACTCATCCGATCGACGTGCACTCATTTCAAACTCATGTTCATAATCAGTTCTGATAAAATTAGTAAGTAGTGTGTCATCAGTGTCAAGCTGATAAAACGATGTTGAGTGTGTTAAACAGAGTCCAGAGTCTCCAGAGCTCCAAATCAATGTTAGCATTGAACTAAAGTATAAAAGGGGGTTTCCTGTGATTTGTTTGTGTTAGATTTCATTGATGTGTCAGTAATCATGTACAAAGAGTGGAGATGTAGGGCAGTGTGCTGTAGCAGGGACCAGGTTCAGGTTCACAACAGAACTGGTTCGAGCTGGTCCTCAAGCTCTCTGACATGAACCCGCCTCAGTCAGATATACTGGGGACATTTGTGTGTTTGTGTTACGTGTGTGTGCACTGTTAATACTTACATCAGACAGAGGTCAGTGGTTCACTTGTGTGGTTTGGGGTTTGAATCTTGTTCATGGTCGATATTCAGCCTGAAACCACAGGACATTTGGACATTTTGACTTCTAAAAAATGAAATTTGAAACTTCAACTTTATAAAATCAAATTAATTCATGGCTGATGAATCAATAGCCATGGCTGGTTATGACAATTTTTTTTTCGGCAAATGGACAACTTGACCACAGCAGTTAGACCCAATTCATTTATTAACAACCTGTAAACATGCATCTGCAACAACTGCAAAGTGATGTCCTATTACTGATCTACAAAACAATGATAAATGATTTATGGGTCATTGTGTCAGTCAGAAGTTTAAACCAGAGAGGTATTAGATTCAAAACACAGTGCCATAGTTGTCAAAATTGTCAAAACTGACAGATTTTTACTTCAGAAACCAGGGGCGCCTGAAATAGCTCCTACTCTTGACAACTCTATAGCCACTGGGGCTAAATAACACATCACTGGTGTTGGGCGTTTCAGGGGATTTGTAACACTGCTTGGGTGGAGGCTTCAGTTTCTGATAATGGTGGATGCTGACCTGCTGTAATGTCATCTAAACCTGCAATCTTTATAGCTTTATTGTTGTTCCACAGGACCATTGTTATACCCCATTTGTCAGTCCAATCCATCATTTATGACCTAACGCTTTCACTGTTCAGCAAAACCAAGCCCAACACAGATACACAGGCCTACCGCGTGTTCACGGATGTCCCAGCAAACACTCCCTGTATGCTGGCCAAAGTCCGTGCACTGACCCTGGTACTCTTGTGAGCTATTCTAGGCCACCTACACAAAGAAACGCTCAGAAACATGCACAAATGCACGCACGTTATTGTACATCTTTTCATTGATGTTATGCAATTCAGTGTGTGTCCTGGTTTATTGCTTCCTTGTGCACAGTTCCCTGCCTGTGAGACACACACACACACACACACAGTGAGTCTACCTGCTGCTACAAACCCTGAAACATCATTACTGAGTCCACGCAGCTCCTGAGGAGCAAATACGCATGTTCATCACACAATATATAATCCAATTACAACAATAATGAAGATAAAAGTTGCATTAATTTCAGAGTGACTCATTTTTTAAAACCATTTTTCAAACCTTTTATTAAAAAAATAAAAATCCTCCATAATTAAGAGTTCACTTCAAATTTACATGAGAATACAGGCACTTCAAAGGACACAATAAAACAGCATCTGGGTCACACACATACTGTATGCTGTGAATAGTATACACACAGTGAATCACGATATACAGTATAACAGGGAGGTATTATTTTCACACAGTAAAATGCATACATTTCAGTCTGGACTCAACACAAGTCTTCAACAACACACTGATTGAGGCACTTTCCACACAGTGAGTTCAGCTAACTAATAGATAACCAATACCGTCAACAGAAGACATACTTACATAACTGTCTGTTGCTGACAGTGTTAGACTACCTGCCAAACACAAACCTTAATCCTTGTGTAATATCAGTAACTGGGTAGCCAAACACCTGTTCTGCCAAAAGGCAGGAATTCAAGAGAGGATTTACTTAGTCAGTTTGTTCAAGAGAAACTACATTAAATCAACACAAGCCTGCAAAGTATTCTCTCCCTGACTGATTCACACAAAAGCAAACCAGGGACACACAGGAGGGAATGTTTTGTTTCTCGTAACAAAAAAGAAAAAGAAAAAAAAGCACCTCTTAGTCAATGTGCACAGACATATTCTGTTTCTGAGGAAAATCTCCTGCTGGCACCTTGAAAATGAAAGACCTGACTGGCTGACAAGCACCCTGAAACACCTTTATTAAAAAAAAAAAAAATCAGTAATACAGATCACTAACATTTGGCTGCAATGTGTATTTCTTTGTGAAATAAGGCTTGGGATAATATCAAGCTGGAAGACACATGCACTGTTTTTTGTCCTAGACTTAACCAAATCCTTTATAACACACCACAGTCTCTTTCTTTCATCTGAACATCTTACTGCTGCTGAGATATATAAAAGCCCTTGGACCCATTCCGTCAGACATTATTACAATGAGAAAACATGCAGACTCAAAGTAAATTCATGCCAAAAAAAAAAAAAAAAAAAAAAAAAAGAGAAAGTATAATGGTACTTTTTTATGTTACATAATTATCAGGAACTCATTCAAATCAAATGTTGCCAAAGGCTGGAACGCTTACAATGCTTTAACAGAGTGGTTTTAAAAAATGAAGCCATCTTTTCCCAATATTCGGGGCCGACTGATTACTCACAAAGAGCTGTATTTTTTTATATAGCGTATTTTGGCACCTTAGGAATCAGTCAAAAAGTTTTGTGATTATTAGTTAATGGGCAGCCATTAACTTTGCTGACCATAAAGACAGCTTTGCTAAATTTAGCCAGCTGTGGCTAATTGACGTTAGCTGAGTGAAACTGCTAAATAAAACTTATGGCTCTTGTTGTCAATTTTCTCTCAGCACACTAGTAAATGTACTGTGTGTATAATTTAGATGTCAGATAAAATAGAGAGGGTTCTGTGTTTTGTGTTTTTATAGACATTAACAATCTAGCTAGCTGATCATTTTCAGACGAAGCTGCTAACAGCTAGCACCTAGCTTGAGTTTAATGACTGACAGCTGCCAGACAGTGAAACAGTTGCTGGAACTGCCCAAATGAAGCTTTAAGGACATCATATAGTTGTTTAAAGCTTCACTGTAAAAGTTTCGAATGTGGTGGTCCAGCATTCGGGGCTGTGAAGCAACAATCTGTTCATTTGTGAAGCTAATATTTGGTTAAAGAGCTACAGAGAACAGCTGCCTCTCTTACCAGCTGTTTGTTATTACTCAATGTGCAGCTCTTCATAACAAATAACACCCTTTTGTGCTTTGATTGATCACACTGGTTTTCAATTCACAATCCCAATATTGGTCAGAAAATGTCCACGATTAGATATCTTCCACAAATTGTTCAGCCCTGTACTGTATTCAGTTCATCTCAACATGTCTTTCTCTCTCTCTCTCTCTCTCTCTCTCTCTCTCTCTCTCTCTCTCTGTTTCTGGATGCAACCACTACATCTTTCTGTGTCCACCGTCTTGACTCAGAATGTCAACTTCCTTTTTCTCTTCCTTTATCTACAGCACACACGTAAAGAAAGCAGGAGGAGATGCAGGAAGAAGGTGCTCGCTCCAATTCCTAGACAGTCAGAACGTCGATGATGGGGCCTTCTCTTTCATCTCACCGGCCACTTTGAGTCACCTCAGCCCCCCATCCACTGCCGAGCTAACAATTCCGGTCCCACAATGCCCTACCTTTAAAGGACATTCTATGGTCAGTTTGCAAATGTTTGTTATATCTGGTCATTTAGTGAATCACTTGGCAGCGCGGTACACAGCCAAGTCCAATGGCTCCTTTGAGGGAATGCACCAATCGTCTGCCTCCAAACTCAGCTTGTAGTGACGCAGAGCAGTTTTGTTAAATACTGGCAGCCTCTCCACAGAGTCTGTGGACAACACCTAGAGACACAGACACAACAACAGGGTTTACTTACCACATGCTTTTTTTCCTGCTTGTCTATCTGAACTTATCTTGATCTTTTTCACTCTAGACTTGGGCCCTGGTCTTTGTACACGGCAAACCCAGTAAACTTGATTTGATAGCAAACTGACTGGCTCAAGCTGTTTCCGGCTTTCAAGGCTGTTAAATTAATCTAGACCTCTGATCAACAAATCCTTAAGCCTTGCCTCATTCTGAATAAAGCATTCAATACCTGTATGACAAAGCAGGCTTTACAATAAAATGTAAATCAGTACACAACAAAAAAACAAAGACCAATTCAAATTTAGCTTGGGCTACTATGAGCAAAAGAGGTCACAAATAAAAATATCTGACTGTTTTTATAAATAAAATATAATTTAAAAAAAAATAATAAATATGATATGGGCTCTCCAATCATGTTGCCTTTTTCAAAATAAGAGTTATTCAAGGTAACTTAACCCAAGATTGACATATCTAACACGTGTTTGTATCTGTATATTACCTTCAGGTGAATGACAGCATCAGTGCCGTAACCCTCCATCGAGTAGAGCTTCAAGTCTCCCTGGAAGTAGCGAGCGTAGAGCCGAGAGATGGGCAGACCATAGCCAAACCCAGCCTACATGAATACAGAAAAACACACACATTAGCTCTTCTCATGTACTAATATTGTATTTGAATGTGTTGTTTTTGTGTGTGATCTACTTACCAGTGGGGCTCTGTGTTTGTCTCCTAAGGAGGGTCTGGGTGCTGTGGAGTACATGTAGCTGAACAAACGCTCTGTCTTCTTGAAGGGGACGCCGCCTCCTCTGTCACTCATCTGGTGAAAGACGGACACAACAGAGAGCTTAACACAGAAGCGAGGGCTCGGCATAAATATGATGATGAAGGTTTGGCGTTAGGTGTGTGTGTCTCCAATTTAGGAGCGGAGTAAAGGTTGCAGGTATCAGCTAATAGTGTGCTGTGTTAATCCTGTCTAAATATGGCTGCTTGGTGTGCCAGGAGCCAATGCTGTCAGTGAATGAGCTCGGCATCTGGGCGGATTATGATGCTTTGATGATAATGAGGGTTTATGAGGCTTATATAATCTAATTAACCAGCTGAGTGGAGGTGAGTCTGGGTAACAGGAACAATGGGGCAAAGGCTGGAAACACGTCATTTCCAAATGAGGACAAGAAGAAAATAGTCTCTTTCTTTTCATAGCTTTTTTTTTTTTCTTACACCCAGTAATCACCTTAGTGTATACATGATGGATTTGTAACATACTTTAGTATGGCTTCACAGGATGGATTGCTGTGCTTTTTAAAGTAAAGAAGTTCATTTGTGCCAACTCAGGTTCTGTTCTTAGCTTACGTATTCTTCTTTCATATTGTGATAAAACTGAAAAGTTTAGTTCATGTTGTGCTGCATGTTTGCTGGTGCGTTGTAGAACTGGAAACGATGTGTGAATCCTTCACAAAAGGTAAAAGCAACCAAAGAGGAAAAGTCTTTCAAATGCTGCTAATTTAACGTTTTTCATGTTAATTAAACATCTGATGATTCAAGAGTTTCTGCGCTTGGCAGAGGAGTTACTCACCTTGATCGACAGGTCCTCGCCACCGAGGGCGACCATAACTTTGATGGGTGGGAGGGTCCTGCTGGCCTCAAGGTTCTCAATGGTTGCTCTCATGGCGTTCTACAGAGAGGACATGGGAAGGTTTATTAGCTTCTGAGTAGCCAGTAGGCTGGAACCCAAACTAATCCATGAATCAGTTAGTTCACTGAAAGAGAAATCAACTATTTTAATAAGTAAATAATAGTTTTGGACATTTTCGAAGCAGAAATGTCAAAGATTTGCTATTTCTAGCATCTCAGATGTGCGGACTTGGTGCTTTCCTTGTTTTACATGGTACTAAACTGAATATATTTTGGTTTTAGTTGTTGGTCAGCTAAAATAAGACATATGAAGCCTTGACTATGGGCTTTCAGTTTCATCGCTACGATAAATGAATGATCAATTCATTGTGAAAATAATTGTTTGGTTAAGTACTCCTCTGGGGGTGTACATTTTTTGTCTATGCAGCTGCTGTATTATTTATTACCTTGAAGAGTTCAAAGAGCATGTGGTACAGGTGAGATGGGATGTATGAAATCTGGATGGGCTCCCTGATGCTGTTGGCTGGGGGAGGAAAAAGAAACAAAAAACTGTCAATGATCTGTAGACACACACATCAGCAACTGGTAAAAAATGTGTTTTGTCCGTGTTTTGCATGTGTGTGTGTGTCTTACCATTCATCTGCCTCAGCTCCAGCTCTGGTGCTCCCAGGTAATACTGCTCACACAGCAACTTTGCACTTTCATAGGCATCTAGAGAGAAAGAAAAAAACAGTTCCATTCTTTGCCCTGCATGGAGATGATAAAGCCGACATAAAGATAAACAGATGCGATGAATGCAAGGTCATCATCAGCGTAATCACGATAAGTGTGTTTGGATCACAACCAGCAGCCCTGACTCTGCCCACTGACCGAAGAAAGACCTAAAGCGGCAGCCGGCCAGCTCCGCCCCTGCTTCACTCGATGCCGTGAGGAGTTTTTATTCCTCATCAGAGATACAAAAAGTGAAACGGACACTGAATTATGAAAATGGTAGTGGAGTTATGGTGTCACTGTTTTCTTAAATAGAACGCAGTTTGTCTTTGAGATGAGCTGTTTTGGCAGCCATCATGCCAAAAAGTCCCACACTGTTCTGTTTTTTTGACTTCATGACTGACGACATATCAGGGCTGGGTAAACACACTGCAGGTCCCTGCAGCAAAAATGAAGTGTTGGGGACGCTATTGGTCCCCTGTTTGATGTTGTCAGCTTGTGCTCTTTGATTTTGTCACAGGCATTAATATACATCAACAGTCAAAATGTTTTAGAACACCTTCATTTTTCCAGCTGTTATCATGTTTACATAATTCAATGTCAGAGAATTAAATGAATAAACTAATATGCAGTGACCCTGGGACCTATAAATCTGGGGCCCTCAGGCACTTCTCCTACTTGGTCATTCAGCCTTGTGCCATATTGGGTAATGGAATAAGAACAAGAATCTGTTGATGTATTGTCCCTGTCAAAAGTAAAACAGTGGTCAAAACCACCTGTGACAGCCTCTCTCTCTCTCTCTCTCTCCTGTTTCTCCTTACCTCGTACAACCTCTGTCACATCACACATAGAGTCGATGCAGCCAATGGTGTTAGGGTGGGCGGGGTTTGTGTTTCCGTTGAAGACCAGAGCTGCAAGAGAGAAGAGAAAGAGGAAATTGGTTATTACTCTTCCTCCGCCTTATATACAATACCTATTTACAAACTGCCTGTGAGTGCGGTTGGAGGCAGAGGCTGGTATTTGGAGTGTGTGTGTGTGTGTGTGTGTCGCAGCTCACTGTGTTGGTTGATGAGCATGCGGATGGAGATGCGGCTGGTATAGAAGCGATCCAGGAAGTACTGGATGTTGTGATCAGTGACAGCGTCCTGCTGGCCAAAGGCGTCTTTGTACTCGATGACTCCCTGAGCCATGGTGGGGACCACCTCGTTGTGCCGGTTCCTGATGGCCTCCAAGACCTCCACAAACCTGGAGAGGACAGGAAGAAGGCAGGGGTGAGGTTAGAGAAGAAGAAAAGTGAAAGCAATGTCCAGATCTGTCCTGTGCTGTGTTGCACTCACGTCTCGAGGACTCTCTGATCGTCTGGGTTCTTGTCCAGAAACTCAAGGATTTCCAACAGGCTCTGGATGTACCTGAGAGTGTACAAACACAGGAGAGTCCTTGACTGCTACAGCATGGTAAACACACAAGTGTGTGTGTATGTGTATGTGTGTGTTTATATATATATATAAACCTTGCTACAGCTGGTTTGGTCAGTACATTCCAGTGGGAGACCAGAGGGGCGGGGGGGGTGGAGGAGGAGGAGGAGGGCACAGACAGGAGAATGTAAACACCACCATCCATCACCAATCCTGACATGTAGCGTGCAAGTGTGTTTGAACGCAATTCAAGGAGAATAACTCCGATGTGAATCCTGTTTCCTGAGATGACCCACGTCCTAGCAGACCACAAACAGCCAGTCGCCCGCTAATCAATTAGTCCTGCGTGCTGTTTGTCATTAGAGACTGATGGACAGTGAGCAGCACGCTTTTTCGTTTTACAGCATATCTGCTCTGTAAATTCATGGCTGAGCCTGTTCACCTACAAGCATTAAGCTCTGAGAGAAAAGGGCGCAATCCTAACATCTGGATGTTAGGATTGTATGTATATTTTAAGATCCGAACAGCGTCACTGCGGCTTCTATGTCTGTCTCAGTTCCCTACCTGGAAGTCTAGCCATGTTTACAGAACCCGATCTGAGTGTGAGCTGACTGCATGCTCACGAGGTGAATCTACGAAAACTTTCCAGAAACTTCATCAACAGGTGGCGTCCGCGCTGCTAATCACGCAGAGCATCACGTTTTCCATCGGCGAACCTCTTAGCTTTGCTATTTTGGAAAACTAAGCCTCTGTGTCTCGGTTAAGTTCCATCACAATAATAACAACTGCACTGCAGAACGTCTGTAATTTGTCTTGTCATTCGCTCTCCAGCTCTGCTCCCCCCTTTTTTTTCCCCACACACACAAAAAAAGGAAAAATCTAGGAGTGTGTTGAGAAACAATTTCCAGAGAGCAAATTCCTAGAAAGACAGATGGAACAAATCTTGCAGTAGCCTCAAAACACTGAGGACTTTTTTTTTCAAGTCTCAAGTCAAATGTCTCCTCTCAGAATGAAAGCGTTCAGCACTTCATATCAAAAAAAAAAGACTACATTCACAATTCTCTAGCTTTTTTTTGTTAAAGCTTATGGGTCCACTTTGTTAAAGTGTCTGATTACATGAACCGAGCTCGGCCTTTTAGTACCGTCCATAGCTGCACACTTTTATCGTGAATGACGCTGAAGCTTGTCTTTATCGCTGTCACTCAACAGTGAAGCTGCTGTTCTGAACATACTGTTCCCCTCAGCTGCAACAACAAGCGAGTCAGGATGAGGGAAACGAAGAAGAAGGAAGGCGGGGAATAGAGGAGGAACTGGGACAAAGTTCAGCTGCCTTCCCTCTCCACCCCCCCGCCCCCCCCACCAACCATTTGATTATATCTGGGCTTACAGTACACTGTTGGCCTGCTATTCATAGCAGCTGGATTAAAAGCCTTGCAACACTTAAAATGAGGAACTAAAGTATAGAAGAAAAGAAGGGTGGTGGGAGCGGTCAGAGCACTGCCTCTGCTCAAATAGGAGAAAAAAAAAATATCCAAGGATGCAAAGTCACTTGTAATTTTAAAATGAACAATTTCAATGTTAATGTGTGTTTTGAGGATGTTCTGCGCTCAGCTTCTTTTAGATACACAAAAAGAAACAACAGTATTTTTTACCTGAGTAGGATGTGCTATGACTTAGAGGTCTGTGCTGGATAGCAGTGATATAACATAAGGTCAGTCAGTAAATCAGTCACCAGTTAATCGTGCGTTCTGCTAATCATTCAGTCAATCATCCAGTGAGCGTTCAGTGGTCCGCTGCTATTTCTCACCAGGTCTGGAGGAGCTGGACGGAGGGCGTGGCCAGCAGCTTGTCAGGCAGGAGGTTGATCTCCTTCATGATGTTGGACAAACGGACAGGGAGCTCCTGGCGAAGGAAGACAAAGGACGTGCGCTCGCAGGCATTGGTCGAACCTGGATGACAGAACAGGTCAAGATTACAAATCAGTGCACAAGGTCACAAACAAAGTTATTACTGCTTTACATCATCTGAACTCAAGGTAAACCTGCATTAGAACACAACTATGTGACTGAGCAGCAGTTATTGAGGTGGTGAGGGGAGTAATTCACGTTTTTCTTTACACTGGTGCAACTTGTTTACCCCAATTTGAACATTAAACATTTAATTTATTTCTTTTACTTTTTTCATTTTACCTCCTAGAGGCAGCTGAAGCAAGTTGTGAGCCCAACACTGAAATATCATCACATTGATATGAGAGCTTTTGGCATTCATCTGTACATCAGGTGAATGTAAGTCTAACATTTCCTCCTTTTTAGCTCTGTTTTTGGTCACTACCGACTCCCAAGGGAAATATCTGGCTATTTAGCTGCTAAACACTCCAGTATGTTCACCAGATGTCGTCATCATCAGTTGCTGTCATTGTCATTGTTGTCCATCCATCCACTGCATTATCATGAGCAGCAACAGTGTTACTACCACAAGCATCGTGACTGAGCCCTGAGAGCTCACAGCAGACTGGCGGTGTGTAACTGACACCTCTGTTTTCTTTCAGCGATGAGTTCAGATGGTGAGATCAAGGTTAGGAAACCTTTAACTGAACTGCTAATGGTTTTAGCCCCCTTCCTGCTCATAAGCTGCAGTACACAAAGATACAATTCAGCCTCTGAGGTTTTAGACATGAAATACCTCTTCCTTCAGTCTTATTCCTGATCCAATGGAATGTATACATCATAAAGAAAATAATAGTAAAGAAATGAAGACAAGTTGTAAACAGACTGATACAGATCAGAGTAGCACTCACCAAAGTCCAGGAACTGCTTCATTGACAGAGGAGATGGGGAGAACTTGGAGAAGTGGTCTATGTGTTTGGGCACGTTGGCCAGAGCTGCAGTCTTCATCAGAGAGCGCACAAATTTCATCTTACTCGTCATCCTCAAAGAACTAACTGAAGAATTAACCAAAATTTAAAAAAATAAATAAAAAGGGATATAAAATCCTCTGGCGTGCAAGGTTGAGTTGTATTAAAATGAATAAAGATTATGTAGTGTGGTCGTCCGGGGGCATCCTCTCACCGTTTACAGTCTGCAACTCCGCACACGAGGCTGTTATTTAACAGAGGACGTCGGCCAATGGCAGAGGGCGGGTGGGCGCAGCCAGCGAATGGGATTCAAGGAATCCCACCTACTTGTACTCTAGGAAGATAGTAAACAAGGCGGCGTGTGTATGTGTGTGTGTGTGTGTGTGTGTGTGTGTGTGTGTGTGTGTGTGTGTGTGTGTGTGTACGTGTGTGTTGAATGGGTGACCCGGTCACATGGAGTTTTACATAACGTTTCCTCTGCCTGATAAACAGCTCGGGCAGAGAAGTGTCTCTGTGTCTGCTGTCATCACATTAACGCAGACTGTAAAAACAGAAACGCTGTTGGCACAACATGCGCTCTATGGTCCAATAGTCAGTACAGTTTCTACAGAATGAGTGTAGCCACCTGGATGACAGGGTTGTGTACTGATAGTACCGATCAGAGGGGCTGAGGAGGGAACACAGACATGGAGACCAGAGCGGAGAAGAGGGAGCAGTGGAAGAAGAAAAGAGAATATATTCTGGCAGCAGCAGCAGGCAATGTTAGTTAGTGAATGTCGAACACAGTCTCACATGCGCACATTTATACTTTACGCATCCATGCAGAGGGAGACAGAAAGACAGAATCAAAAGGTTATATATATATATATACAAAAAACTTTTTATACCTGTACACATGACACTAATGTCGTACCATTTGTCTTACGGCCATGACTACATGTTTGATGTGTTGTTGTTGTCTATTCAGACAAAACCAATCATGTTGTTTAGCTGTTAAAGCAATGACTAAGGGTTAGGTTAACCAAAGAACATGCTGGTCATCTAAAATGCCAGTTTACAAATATCAATAAACATTGAAAGTTTGCATCTTTGCCTCATGTTTAAGGATTTTTATTTTATTTTTTAATGAAAAAGGTGGTTAGTCCATTGTATAGGCCATGTACACTAACACGGTCTTTTTTAAAGCTTTGGACGCCATCTAGTGGACAAATACTGTAACACCCTTGATTTTATAGATTCATTCATTCAATTTTCTACCGCTTTAATCCGTCAGGGTCGCGGGGGAGCTGGAGCCTATCCCAGCTGACTATGGGCGAGAGGCGGCGTACACCCTGGACTGGTCGCCAGTTAATCGCAGGGCTGACACACAAAAACCACACACGACCTGCTTGTGCTTTGTTGTTGACTTCATTTTCCAGTAGAATTATTGGGAGCTGTAGTTGCAGCTGTTTGTTGCGATTGTATTTTCATATTACAATATTTTACTGTAATATTCGCAATACTGTAATTTAGCATTCTGCTGTGAAATTGATATTTGCACAGTAAATTACTGTGAACATCGTTTTTGCCCGAATTTCACAAAATGTCACTGTATGTTTGCACCATAGACTTTAAATACTGTATTCACACCATCATTTGTGATAACACAACATATTACGGTAAAAAATTGAATCGCGCTTGCACCGCCTTGCATTGTGGGACCAAAGCAGAGCAGCGGTGAACCAGGTGCGCTTGGCGCACATATACCAAGAGGAGAGCAAAGAGGTGAGGTGAACGTCATATAAGATATTAGACAGTTTGTTATGACTTGGTATTAGGTGTGTGAATTAGTACATGAACGAATGAATTCATTTTTTATGGTCTCCGCATGTTGATGGGAGGGATAGTTAGAGGAGCTGAGAAACTGCGGTGAATTAGCCGCGAATTAGCTTAAACGCTAAGTAGCCCAGTGACTGAAGCAACCCCACATCATTTCCAAGCTTTGAAGCTTTGCCACACAGGCAAGTAACTTATACCATTGGGAAGCTTAAATTATGCTCTTTCATTTTATGAGTATCAGGTGTCGATAGTTTGTGAGTTAATTGACCGCGAAGATGCAGTGAAGTAGCCACGTATTAGCCGCGAATTAGCGTGAACGTGGATGGATAGCTGCTGCAATGTAAGAGCATCGCTTACTGTATAGTGTATGTGTTAAACATTTATATCCAGACATGCAATATCATATTTCATAATATTATACTCACATTTTTTTTCTATGTTTATGCCCTAAAAACTGCTATTAAATTATCTTTGGAAATATGAAAACTGAGTTTGATTCGATGGCAAATGTCATTCCCAGTCTGTTGTTGTTGTTAGTTTAGTATTTTCTACTTGTTCTATTTATCTACTTGTAATAAAAGATAAAGCGAGTATGGTCTTTGTTTTCTTTGTTTATTGTGGAGCAAATTCAAAGCACGTTTGTGTAGTTGTGTTAAAATCACAGAGGAAAAAGTCAAATGTACCATATTTTATTTAAATTGTAACTTGTTACTGTAACGATGTAAAAATACTGTAATCTACAGCTAGCTGTGAAGTGACAGCAAATAGCTGTAATTTTATTGGAAATTACTGTGAAATATTCACAATAACTTACTGTGAAATATTTACAGTACAATACTGATATATTTCCTGTAAATTACTGTGAAAGTAAAATTATTAGCCAGTAATTTACTGTAAATTCACAGTGGAAAAATGTAACATGTTATTATACTTGACAGTGTTTTCTTCAATTTTAGCTTATTTGTATCTTGTTTTATTTTACTTCTGAAATGCCGTGTATTTAGTTACATGTTTTGTCTCACGTACAGCACTTTGAATTCCCTTCTTGCTGAAAAGCTAAACAGTATACTAAATAAACTTGCCTTGATGTCCAGGATGCCCTCCAGCTCTCAGAGAGCCCAGACACTGGCCTCCATGACCACAGAGTACCAGGCGAGGTTCCGCCCTCCTCAGTGCTACACTACTTTTGTCACAACCTCCACGCTGAAAACCCCTCACCAGGCACTGAAGGGGACGAGTAACAAGGTGACCGCTTTTAAGTAAGTTCTTTGTCACTAGATACATGCTTGTATGAGTATGTTGAAAGGAGAAATAGGGGGATATGACGAGTTTTGAATTTCCGTAGAACTTATGAAGAATAAACCAGATACTTTGCAAAGATGTATATGAGTTCTATATTTCAATTATAGAATTCTTAAAGCAAAAATGACAAATTTCACATCATAAGTCTGTGTCAGCTCATTATTTATCATTAATTTTTATTGTTATTCATATACACTGCTCAAAAAATTTAAAGGAACACTTTTTAATCAGAGTATAGCATCAAGTCAGTTAAACTTCTGGGATATTGATCTGGTCAGTTAAGTAGCAGAGGGGGTTTTTAATCAGTTTCCGCTGCTTTGGTATTAATGAAATTAACAACAGGTGCACTAGAGGGGCAACAATGAGACAACCCCCAAAACAGGGTTGGGTTTTTCAGGTGGAAGCCACTGACATTTTTTCCCTCCTCATCTTTTCGGGCCGGTTTTCACTAGTTTTGCATTTGGGTAGGGTCAGTGTCACTGCTGGTAGCATGAGGCCATTAATAATGACAGTCCAGTAGGTGGCAGCAGTAGACAGACTCCTGCTTATCATGTCCCTTCTTGGTTAACTGCCATAGCTTATCTTCTACTACACCTACTGTACCAAGCATCAAACTCTTAGTACTTTATTTAGAGTGTGGGATTTTAAATAAAAAAAAAATAATAAAATGAGACAACACTGGTCTCCTGGAAATATCACAACAACTTTGCCAAAGCAAATGCACTTCCAAGAACATCACAGCAAGGTAACCAATAACCACTTGCTGAACTTGATAGACTTGCCGCACTTCCACCTATTGCCATGGCCTTAGGTCCAATAGTCAGTACAGTTTTTTACAGAATGAGTGTGGCACCTGGGTGACAGGGGTGTGCACTGATAGTAGCAATCAGAGGGCTGAGAAGGGAACATGGAGACCAGAGCGGAAAAGCGGGAGCAGTGGAAGAAGAAAAGGGAATATATTCTGGCAGCAGCAGGCAATGTGGTGGGACTGGGCAACTTGTGGAGATTCCCCTACCTGTGCTATAAGAATGGAGGAGGTAAGCTGGAGTAGTTAGATACCTGTACCTTTCATGATCACTAATGGGGTAAAGTTAGTCATTGTTACATTTTTTTTTCTCATTTCTCATTATGTTCAGTTTGTCTGTTTGCGATTTTTTTTCCAAGATACTAATCCATGGCTTAGGTAGTATACATTTAATAGCTAAATAGCATACTCCAGACATTTTACAAATAATTTTCCAAGAGCAGTAATGCAGCATCTCTATAAGAGAGAGGATAGTTTCTTTCCCCAGGCTGTGGCTCTGATGAATATGTGACTGCTTTTTCTCCACTACCTCCTTCAGCATCTTTCGTTTGCACAACATTTTTCCACTACCTCATTTCACCGTCTCTTTTTTTTATGTTTGCACTATAACCTGCACTATTTTTCTCAATAGTCTGAATATATATTTATAATAGTCTGAATATATATGTATAATAGTCTGAATATATATTTATATACATGTAAATAGTTATCTTCTGGAAAAAAAAAATTGCACTACCCACATTCAGACTGTCCCATTGCACCATCAGTAACTGGAAAAAAAAAAAAAAATTGTTCCGTTGGTTGTGTGTTGTTGTTGTTGTTTTTGTTGTTGTACCGCATGAGAGCAAGAAAAACCGGATTCAAATTCCTTGTTTGTATGTACAAACTTGTATGTACAAACTTGGCCAATAAATCTGATTCTGATTGTGATAAGAACTAAGCTAACCCAGTTTGGTCGGCCCACATTGATTATGCGTTAGCCCACATTTTTCATGTGAGTAATCAGAGATACAAAACAGTTACCTGTTTTCTCAAAACGACTGCCAGCTCTTTTATTTTTTTTTTTTCACCTGGATCATTAGAAACTTTTCTTGGATCTTTCCCAGGTTTCTCAGCCTTAGGCTACGCTCCTAGCTGCTGCTAACAGCAGCTCTCTGCTCACAAGTGTAATTTCTACAGCTGCTACACACTCCCCCTGGTTACTACTTCTGCTCTTATTGCCGCTCATATTGGAATTATCTCAACCAAAGAAATAAAAAATATATATAATGCTGTGCTTCAGTGCCGGCCCAAGGTATAAGCGAACTAAGGGCCCCGTGGCCACTAGGGGCCCCCAATAGCAATTAACTTAAAAAAAAAAAAAGAAAAAAGTAATTAATTATTTTTTCCATGTGTGAGTGATGTTGATTAATATATTATCAAATGTACATTCTTGTATAAAAACCAATATTTGATAACAGAGTGTAGTTTCAATACTGCCTCGCTGCTTTAAATGTCAGAGCCCCTCTAGTAGCGTGCAGTGCACCCAACCGTGCAGTGCGCAGTTTTACAAGTGTATTCATAATGACAGAGTACAATAAGTAGAGTACGTTTAGGTGTTTGAATGATCAATAATCAGTATTATTGGCTATTATTAAACTCTGGTGTACTGCAAAATACATTGTGCTGATAGGCTTAATCAGCATTGTGTTAGCTCATTTGCGAAAGTCACTGCTGTCCCACACACTTTGTCATCAAAAACGAATGTTGTGTAATTCTGTGTGTGCAGGCGTCTTCCTGTTGCCTTACTTTTTCTTTGCTGCGCTGTGTGGCGTGCCACTCTTCCTGCTGGAGACTGTGATTGGTCAGTACACACAGGAGGGCGCCGTCACCTGCTGGACCAAACTCTGCCCACTGGCACAGGGTAATCAATCATTTATGGTCAGCAGAGTCATAGATCCAGACTCTGTGATAATCATACACTGTGTACATTCTATGTCTGTTTGTCATTGAACACACTGAGTGTTCAAATCACATTAAAGATGGTATTAATCAGAACTTAAAATTACTTTCAGTGAGTTAGGGTTAACACAACAATAGTAACTTCCAACAAACCAAGACGACATCTTAAAATGTCTTGTTGACCAAGAATTTTAAATATTCCAACCGACCAAGTTTCGGTTTACAATCTTATGTGACTAATCATTGCAGTTCTACTCAAGCATTTCCATTTTCCCATCACTAATTGATACACTTTCACTGGCAGAGTTCTTTCTGATGTTGACTTTATGGATTAAAAAAGGTGAGACTTGAAACATTTCATATATATTTACACACTAAAACGCGACAATGAACAAACAGTGCCTGGAAGATCCTGGGCATTCTCACGATGCTGTGGCTGTCATATGTCTCTGTCTCGGCTTAAACTGTGGTGTGTTTTCTCCCTCCAGGAACTGGTTTTTCCTTGATAATGATCCAGCTGTATTCCAGAACCTACAGCATTATCCTGGCCTGGGCCCTCTTCTACCTCATCTACTGTTTCCAAGACCCTCTGCCCTGGGCTACCTGCAACAATCCCTGGAACTCGGGTCAGCATGGGTTTTTCCACGGATATGAGCTGTCCAGAACTCTCCTTTCAGACATGTGTCACCTTAAATGAATCTGATGGCTGATCACTTTCAACATGGCACAAATCTAAATGCCGTCAGATTATCGTAAATCTTCAAAAGGCATAAAAATAAATAAATAAAAATTGAAAACCTGGTCCTAAACTTGTAGATTTGTAAATTTGGTGGCTGTGGGGCAGTTGGATGGTACTCGGTCTATCAGAAGCTCAGTCTAGCTGCTATGGCAACCAGTGTCAGACTAGTTAGGTGCCAAAAAAAATATGAGCCAAAAATTAAGTCATAAAAAATGTTTGTATGTAAATATCACTTTCTGATGGTTGTTTGCTTTCCTATCAACAGACAGATGTGTGGACCTCATCTCAGCTAACTGGACTGCAGCACACAGCAGCAACATGACAGTAAACAGGACGTCTGGAAATCTCACCAAGTCTTCAGTCTCCGAGTTCTGGGAGTGAGTCACTGTTATCACACCAAGCTTGTTATAAATCAAATGTATAAAGTAAATATATATATAAAGTACATTCTGTTGTTATTTTCTTGAAGCCCACCACTGACTGTCTGGTGTTCTCATACAGGAGAGGAGTGTTGTCCATGTCTGGGGGAATAGAGGAGGTTGGGACGGTAAAGTGGGAGCTGCTGCTGTGTCTCCTGGCCTGCTGGGTGGCCTGCTACTTCTGCATATGGAAAGGTGTCCGCTCCACAGGAAAGGTCTGTGACCACACCTGGCCCCATAAAATTTATTCAGTACTGTTTATTTTCATCGCCAAATGAGTTTTGGAGGAAATGTAGTCGATAGTTAGGTTTACAAAAGGGACTCAGTCATTGGCGATCTGACTGTGATCCCTGCATCGCTGCTATGGTTAGGTTAGGACTGCAGAAGGACTTGGTTAGAATTAGAGAAATTTGGAATTTTGTCAGGAATTTTGTGGAAATATCAATACTGATGTCTGGATTTTCTGTATACAAGCAGTAACCAAGTCAGCTTTATTGTCAATACTGCCATATGTACTTGGACATACAGAGGATCAAAGTTATGTTTCTCTCAGACCCACAAGATTGAGATAAGTAAAAAAAAAAAAAAAGTGTTTGTGAAGTTTTGGAAACACAGTCTTTGGGTCTGCATGGTTGAAATCGCCCGCCGGGATTATGATGCAGTGACTGCATGTGGCCCTGCAAAATGTTAAATAACCACTCCCAATTTTAGGTGGTGTATTTCACGGCTGTGTTCCCCTACGTGATGCTGGCCGTCCTGCTGGTCCGGGGGTTGACGCTGCCGGGAGCCTGGCAGGGTGTGGTCTACTACCTGTATCCAGACCCTTCTCGCCTGGCAGACCTTCAGGTGAGACACTCAGGAGGACAGATCGTGCAGCTTTATGATTACCATTTTTTAATGGTTTATCTTGAATGTTGGACACACCAAGCCGGTTATCGCTTGCGCACACCCTGTCACACTGCTGTGACAGTGATGACCTTATTACACATGTTTTTTTTTTCCCCATCTTTGTTGATCAGGTGTGGATGGAGGCCTGCGCTCAGGTCCTCTTCTCCTATGGTGTTGCATCAGGGACTTTAATCACACTGGGCAGTTACAACAAAGTCAAGAACAGCTGTTACAGGTGAGCTGTGTGATCAGTAGCGCCCATATCCATTTTTTTTTTTTGCGCTTGGTTAAGGGATCGAACCCGTGACCCTCCGAATTGAATTGAATAATAAGATAACAACACACAGGACGTACATTATCAGTCAGGAAGAATCAGGTATCTACAAAGAAAAGTAAACCTTTTGTTTGAGTTTGGGTGAGTTTTTCCATCTTGTTCTTCTCATTCTGATGCACCTTTTGTCATTAGTGCCCAACTCCACTCTGCAGGAGTGGGTGTCGGCCCAAGTCTTGGGCAAGTCACGCAAATAAGATACTGGTACAGTATATTTCAACGTGTTTGGCAAACAGCGGTTGTTCAGTGTCTGTCCAGGTGTGTGAAACTGAGACAGCAGGCGGAGTTTAAATGTCTCTTTTCTCTCCTTTTTTGTTCTGCTCTGAATGCTAAGCTGTGTTTGTGTGTGTGTGTGTGTGTGTGTGTCTGTGTCTGTGTGTGTTTGCAGGGATAGCCTGTGGCTGTGTGTGCTCAACAGTGGCACCAGCTTTGTTGCCGGCTTTGCAGTCTTCTCAGCTCTGGGCTTCATGGCCCACAAACAGGGAATTCCCATCAACATGGTTGTAGAGTCAGGTATGATTGAAAGGCCAAAGCTGCTGTCTCTGTGATGTGACAGTCAAATTTATTCACCCTCACACACAAGGCAAAGTGGCGAGGGTGACGGTTCAAACGTCCCCTTCTGTCCCTTTCAGGTCCTGGCCTGGCGTTCATCGCGTTTCCTCAGGCTGTAGCCATGATGCCCCTGCCTCAGCTGTGGGCCGCCTGCTTCTTCATCATGCTCATTCTGTTGGGCCTGGACACACTTGTAAGATGAAGGACACTGTTGGTGTCCTGCACAAAGGACAGACTGAAATATCTTAACTATACAGTGTATATGACCTTTATATAGGCAGTGAACATTTGTGGAAAGAGCTGAAACAACAGCAGTTGGGAGAAGGTCCACATCAAACGTACGTTGGAACGCTATTGTGGCATGAGCCAAGCACATTACCATGAAAACAGAACACTGTGTGCTCCGCTACATATGGAGCGATAAAGAAGGCCCAGTCAGACTCCCTCTCTCTTCTTGTGTTAGTTTGCAGGTTTGGAAACGATAACGTCATCGCTGATCGACATTTTCCCCCGGCGCATGCGCAGACCGTGGCGCAGAGAAATCTTCCTCGTCTTCTTCTGCTCTGTCTGCTTCATGCTACAGATCCCTCTCACCGCTCAGGTGCTACACAGGGGTGCAACCCTCACTCAAATACCATATAGTCAAACACTGCAACCGGACTCCCACGGTGGAGGTTATTATTTTACTGACAGTAAATGTTTGTCCCTGCTCTTTGTTCTCCAGGGAGGAGTCTACCTGTTCCAGCTAATTGATTACTATGGGGCTAATGGAGCATGTATATTATTTGTGTCTGTGGTCCAGTGTGTGGCTGTTGGGTGGGCCTTTGGTAAGTGGTATCAGTTCTGTAGTGTGTGTGTGTGTGTGTTCTGTGTGATCTGTCTAAGATCTAGTGATTCATCCAAACGCTGTGCTACAGGAACTTTTCTTGGAATCTCGAAATCATTTTAGGAATTCAGACACCCTATGTGTGTGTTTTATTTTTTTTTGCTGAGGAACCACGGTCTAAATTTCAGCCCAGAATCTCCAGGAATTATGTTCATATTGGACTATTGGAATTACAGCTGGTTAGCTTAGCTTGACGTAAAGACTGGGAGCAGGGGGAAACAGTTACCCTAGCTCTGTCCAAAGCTAATAAAAGCTACCAGCACCAAAATCCCAGCCCAAAAGACCACATTGCAACTCTTCTTGGATTTTATTTGGGGGGGTTATGTTTTTCTACATGTTAGACCATTTGGTGGCTGGGAGCAGTGACTTCCTGGAAGCTTCACTGGTTGTCTGGAAACCTCACAGTGATGACAGGACTGACTGCACCCTGCCAAGAAACTGTCTGACACATAAGACCCCTATAAAAATTACCACAACTTTTCATTTTACACTGGTTACAGGCCAGTCCATGTGTCTTATGTCTTCTGTCTAACAATAGTCTGTCCTTTTAACCTGCTACCGTACTCGACTGTGTTCATGGTGCAGGGGCTGAACGGATGCGTGACGCAGTGGAAGCTATGACGGGACAGAGGCCGTGGGTTCTTTTCAAACTGTGCTGGCGTTACTTCACCCCTCTGATCTGTACGGTGAGTTACACACTAATTTAACAGCCATGTACTTTCCTCCAAAACCGGTTTGCATGGACGCTTTCTGATTGCAACATTTTCATCCCCAGAAGGCTAAAAAACCTGTGTCAGCTTGCATTTCAGAACCCATCGTGCCTTGGTTTACGAGCAACACAATCCTAAAACTAAAAGCCAATGCTACAATAAAAGGCTCACTTCCGCAAAGGAAGAGGAGACTTTGTGGTCTTAGTGCATTTTCTGTGTTTTTTTCCCTTCTAGGTTTGCTTCATCTGCTCCTTTCTGGACTACCAGCCCCTGACATCCAGCAGGGGCTACGTGTACCCAGACTGGGCCTACCATCTGGGCTGGGCCATGGCCCTCTCCTCTGTAGTTGGACTACCCATCTGGGCTATCGGCAAGATCTGCCTCATCAAGGGCACCCTCCGACAGGTAGCAGCACCAACACATCTTTGCCTCCCATCAGCCCAGTATACAGTATCTTCATCTCATCCTCATTCTTTGTTTGTCTAATCGTCTCATTTTCTGTCCACACCAGCGTCTGTTGGTCCTGTGGTATCCTGCCAGTGACCCTGGTGGTTCCACAACAAACAAAAGAAATCTGCTCAGTGAAACAGAGATGAAACCAATGTCGGCTCCTTCCCCTGACATGTTATGAGTCAGCGTGACTACAAAGACTATGAAAAACATCCTTATATGATATCTTTGCATATGATATGAACATGATGTAACAGTGTGATGTAGGTGTGCGATATGAGCATCACGTAATGTTTTCATTTTTTCCAAATGGAAGCAGAAGTTGTGAACTTTATTTACAAATTAAGAAAAATATATTGTAAAAATGCTGAAGACTTTTTTAATTGGCGATGGTGAATATAGAAAACGAAAGTGATGGATTCTGTGAAGTGAAGACAGAGAACAGCCTTCTGAACCGACACAGCTAACATCCCCTGTCTGTGATTTTCCCGTGTAAAACAGGAGACACGTCTTCTGTTCATGTGTGTGACCTGATTTCTCAACTAGGTCAAACAGCAGCGCCACCACCACCGTGCAGGCGGCCATGTTTTTCACGAACCATTAGCCTCTGTACATACTGGGATGTATGCATTTGTGAGAAGGCGATGGAAGGGAGAAGACTTTATGTGGTCAGCGTATCAAAACACGGAGCTGAGCTGAGGCAGTGCTCAACATTAGTAATGGTAGCTTCATCATGAGTCATGCTAGAAGTCAGTTCAAATTCTGACAGGGCTGATAGCAAGGCTGTAGATTCTTAGTGCCTGGATGCTTTTGTATCCATAAACCCATCAGCTCAAGGTAAGAGCAGAGAGTGGCAGCATGTGCCTGAGCCTATTACAGCACAGTGGCCACATTCAATATAACACAACCACGTACTTCATACATACTGGCCCAAAGAACATTTTCCTGTACCTATTTATTACAATGAAACAGGTATGAAATGATGAAAACAGTTTTCTGAGTCTAACCAACCCTCTGAAATCACTGTCAGAGTTTCATCTATTAGGTCAAATCAAATTTGGAAAGGCTTGAACCTGGATGGGTGAATCCTAACCCTGCCTTTGTCTGTAGAGGTTTAGAATAGCTATGGAATAGAATATAATTTATTATAGATCTTTGTAAATCTTTTTTCATTGAGAATAATATTTCTTAGTGTTTCTCTTTAGTTTCAGTTTGGATAAACAGATCCTTTAAGATTTGATTAAAAGCAACAGTTAGTGTATGAGTGAAACGTGATGGGCTGTGGGGGAAAAAAAAGGATGCTGACGTGATTTCGAAGTGGACAGGACCGCCGGGGGAGACTGACAGGGGTGGGGAGGAGGAGTGGGGACGGGATGTGCAGAGGATGCTCGGTCAGACGCAGTCGGTGTGTGTCCACGCGTGTGTTTGCGGACCAGCAGATGTGTTTACGCGTGGACGTGTACATGTGCGTGTGGCTGAGCCTGTGTCACAGTGGAAACTTGTGACTGGGGAATGGAACAGAGTCGCACAGGTAGAACACAGGTGCTGGGTCAACACGCAAACTACACCCCCCCCCCCCCCCTACCCCCGCCCCGCTGCTGTTGATCCCTTCTTTTTGTTTTCGAATGCTTTCCCTTGCTTACATTCACTGACAACTATGAGCTCATACATTCATATTGATGCATAGACTGAAACAACAGAAGGCTAATTTCTTTTCCGTTGGTCAGATCTAATCAATATTCTAATATTTAATCAACATTCTAATGTGAATTGTATATCTATACAGCTTGTCTAACTGGCCTCTGGTTTGTCAGATTCCTGTCAGAACAGAATGTGTTGTGTATTTCAGATGCACCTGATGTTATTCCTGTGAAGTTATTGTTTAACCTCTCAATTAATTACTAAAAGAATCTATTACTTTTTTAAAACCATTACTGGTTTTACTTGTGTTTGGTTTTAGAAAGGTGTTTAAAAAAAAACAGGTGCTACAACCATGGTGGTATGTTCACCACCATCATCATGTCAAACCTCTTCTTTCCCTCTATCTCTCTGTCTCACGCTCACAGCCCCCCCCCCCACCCCCTCCTTCTGTTGACCCTGTCTCACTCCAGTCCAAAGTCCACGCCTGAGGACCAGGTGATCTGTCTGCTGAATATAAAAGCAACCTGTGAGTCTGACTGGAAACACACAGCCACACTCATAGACTGTGACCTGTTCATCCATCACACACAAGCCCAGCACACACTGATCCAGTCTTTTTTTTTTTGTTACAAAAACTTTAAATGATTAATAATATTAAAACATCCAGTGACCACACACACACACACACACACACACACACAGGCTTTAAATGCACACAGCACCCATGTGATCATATCTGGCTCTGTCATCGTGCAGCTTAGCAGACACCTTTGAGACCACTTCAATTAAGGACTCGCTCACAAACACAGACCCACATCAGTGACCGCAGTGATAGGGGCTGCTGTTTATAGCAGCACTGGAAGACTGACTTGTTGTTTGTGCAGCTCATCATCCGAAGAGTGATTTTTCAGGGACGAGGACGAGACGTCTGGATATCATTACAAAATTCTGTGAGTACGATTCTGTCTTTTAAATATACATTAACATTTATTTCAACATCAGGACATTGTGAGACCATAGTTCTGTTCTTAGCTTAGTTGTGGTTTTATGGTTTAAGCTGGATTTCGTAAAACAGAACAGGTATGTGCTAAAATGCAGGTAAAGCTGATCACAAACAGCTGATGTCACTTTACATAATGCGATACATTCCAGCTTCCCTTGTAGGCAGGAAGCTAAAAGACAAAATTACAGTCGGAGCATTTCCTTGTTGTTGAAACACATAATGTCCAAAAGGTAACCTCATCATTAACAATTGATCTTTGATCTTTCTGGTTCTCCTACACCGCCCGCAACTTGGCTATTACGGATGCACTCTGGCTCCCTGTGAGCCTAACATGGTGCTGCTACCTTTCAGAGTCATATGCTGACTCCAGCCCGTGTGACCCCTGAGAATAAACTGTGTTGATTCCCTTAATCTCAAAGCCTTTGTAAATATTCAACATGTTAAAGTCTGGTTTTATTTTTCCACTTTCACCATTTTAGCTACTTTTAACAGTATTTTATTCTCCATGTCTTCTATGGTTCTGTGTTTTTTTTTACTGGTGTTTGAGTTACAAACACACACAGTCAGACTGTAGCCATCACACCTCTGTCCACCCTCTTCTTCTGCAGAAATAATGGACTTGCTCCACAGCTCTGGTGTGAGCATTACATCCTACCTGCAGACCCACTACAGCCACAGCCAGGGCTACTTCCTGTTAGTCTCCATGGCAACAGACCTACACAGCACCTTCTTCCTGTTGTTCCCCATATGGTTCCATGTACAGCAAGCTGAGGCGGTCAAACTGGTGTGGGTGGCAGTGGTGGGAGACTGGGTTAACCTGATGCTGAAATGGTGAGCAGTGGAACTGGGATGATGAGGATGATGAACTCAGTTTTAGATCACATTTTCGTTTACAAAGTGTGTCCATGACAATATTTTTGTTCAGGCTTCTGTTTGGAGAGCGTCCCTATTGGTGGATTCAAGAGACCGGTTACTATGGCAACTCCTCCCAGCCAATAATAGAGCAGTTCCCCATGACCTGTGAGACTGGACCAGGTAAGAGTAACACGAGTGAGTCGAGTTTAGCATCTATTTAACTCGGTTTCTTAAAGAGTTCACTTCCTCCTCTGACAGGAAGTCCGTCAGGCCACGCCATGGGGGCTGCAGCAGTTTACTACACCATGATGTCATCACTCCTCGCCACCGTGCTGAAGAGAGAAGGACAGCGAGTCAGGACGTGGTAAGATAAGCCTCACTTGTGTTCACTGCATGGCATCCATCAGTCAGAGCGCGTCCATGAGTGTCTTTTTTTTTTTTCCCCCCCAGGTGTGTGCGTGGCTCACTGTGGACACTGTTCTGGTGCGTGCAGGTGTGCGTGTGCCTCTCCAGGGTCTTTGTTGCGGCTCACTTTCCACATCAGGTCATCACAGGAGTTATCATAGGTACACACGGAGCCAATGATGCATTCAAGTCATACTGAAAATAGGAAAAAGCAGAACGGCATCTTGTTACTACATGTTCTGAAATTAAAATCAGGCCCCAAAAATAAGTTATCTAACTTTCTGTAGATTCACTGATCTTGTACTTAAAGGCTGATATGTTTTGTTTAAAAACTTTTTCTTCCAAAGGCATCCTGGTTGCAGAATCCCTCGGCCGGGCCCGGCTGATCTTCGAGGCCCGCCTGCGCTCTTACCTCCTCATCTCTCTGCTTCTTCTCTCCCTGGCTCTCCTCCTGTACCTGTGCCTCCAGCTGGTGGGCATCAACCTCCTGTGGAGTGTGGAGAAAGCACAGCGCTGGTGCCGCCGAGCAGAGTGGGTCAGCATGGACACCAGCCCCCTGGCCAGCCTGTTCAGAAACACTGGGACTCTGCTGGGCCTGGGCTTGGGGCTCCACTCTCCTCTGCACGCACACGCCAGCAGAGCGGCAGTCGGCAGGGGGACTGATGGCGCCATCTACAGGTTCATCTGTTTAAGTGCAACTCTGGTATTGCTGCAGTTGTTCGACTCTGCTTTTCGGCCTCCCGTCTGCATCGGAGCTCTGTTCTATCTGCTGTCGTTCTGTAAAAGTGCCACGGTGCCTCTGGCTACTGTGGCTATTGTTCCCTACTGTGTGACTGCAGCACTGGGATACAAGGTGGAGAAGCTGCTATGAGGCAGGTGGCCTGGCATTACATGCAGTGTTGGCTGAGTGAACCACTGCTCATCATGAAGCTGTGGCTTTAAATGTACTACAAAAATGCCAAAATTATGCGGACACATGTACACACAGTAATATTTTAGACAGCCACGTTCTATGAACTTGGTGTCGTCTCTTTCCTGTTTCAACATGGTGGTGCCCCTGTGCACGAAGCCAGCGCCTTAAAGAAATGGTTTTCCCTCTTTAACATGGAAGAACTTGACCTTGACCCCATCCAGCACCTTTGGGATGAACTGGAGCACGGGGTCCTATATGAACACAACATTTTCTGCTACACGTAGAACAGTTATGTCACCTGAGAGATTTCTGTATCTGTGTGTTTATCAGTCTATTCTCACTGATTTTAAATGGTCTCCGATGGATAAAGGAGATGTAACATCCTTTGGTCCACCAGTCAGTGGTCAGTTGTTTGTTGCCAGGTTCACTGTGAAACACTTGTGACCCACATCCACACTGTCCTGATGAAGCTGCTTCGAGAGGGTTAAACCATCTTATGTATCATTCATACATTTGATGATAAACTCTCAGTCTCACTGAGAGTCTCGGTTTTCCAGGCGAAGACCCAGAACCGGTCCCACCACTGACCAGAGGTGTCGCTGTTCCGTCCTCCAGCGCCTGACACAACCTGAGCGCAGAGACGTAGCAGCGCCGGAAGCGGCCGCTCGCTCTTCCGGACACATGGTGCAGGGTGGGCGTGCCCGCTGCGCTGATGTAAACACAAAATACGCCTCCCCCCCCCCCCGCCCTCCTCTCCCCCCCTCTTCCTCCTCTCAGTCGGATGATAAGTCACAGTGGACTGAATTGGCGAGATTAACCCAAATAGCTTTGCTCGCTGGTGCGGGAAAACGTGTCTCTGTGTCTCGTCGCGTGTAATATGCGTTAAAGCGCCGGCGGCAGCGACGCCATGGACTTTTACATCAACCTGAAGGTGAATTTCAGGGGAAATTCCAAGAATTTCCTCCTGTCTGGATCCGAGACCAGGAGCTGGGAGTCGATGGAGGCCATGGTAAGAGAGAGACAGGGGGGGGTTACGATCACAGCCATGCGACCGGTCAGCCTGCCGCTGCCCCTGTCCTACACACACACACACAAACACAAACAAACACACACACACACACACACACACTCATATACTGTTTTCCAGTCTGTGCTGATTGGGGTTGTGGTCCCAGCCCTTAGGGGAAGCAGGCCACCAGCTCCGGATGCTGTAGCTGTGGATGCTGTTGAAACACAGCAGCAGTTACCTCCGTGCAGCTCGTGTCCTGTGAGCTGGAAACATTAAAGCCGCTAACGTGACGAGAGTCACAGAGGACAGGGAGGATACACTAAGAGCCCTCACTGTATTATTATAGTGATATGTCGTCATGGAAACGCTGTTTACCAGCTCGTAACAGAACCGGTCTGAATCACACAATCCACCATTTGAAGTGTGCGCATCAGGCCTCTTGGTCCTGTCAGTGCACTTATTAGTCCACATAAGCTGTTAATAACATAGGAGCGAGGCCCAGCAGGAGTTGGTCTGACTACACAGCGGTGACAGTCACATAGTTTTCAATGCCATGATAACATAGAAGGGTTATAGGCCTAATGCTATAATACATCATATATACTAGTATGGTTATATTTATGTTTCATTTACCTACATTTGATATATTTTATCATTATTGTAAAATGACTTCCTGTTTTCTGTTTTGATTTGTCATTCAACTCATCACATTGTGTTTACCTGTTGTCTCCATTGATTCAGTGCAGCTTGCACGTGTGTGTGTGTGTGTGTTGGCCCCTGAGAGTGTGATGCACTGCAAATTCAAGAGAACATGACCAAATGGACATAAAGCAAGCCCCTTTAGAAAACGCCTTTGTCAATCTGATAACACCCGTGTAGCCTTTAGATTTAAAAAAAAAAAAAAAAAAATGGCTGCGACAATCCATTACATGAAAAACTCCTGCATTCAAAATATTACACGAATTCATTCAGTAAGAGTTAAATGAATGTGTTTTGATCGTAAAATATTTATCTACAAAGGAATTATAACTGAAACAAATGTAGTGGCATAAAAAGTAAACTATTTCCCAACAACCAGTGACCCTGTACTTGAGTAAATGTACTTAGTTATTATCCACAAATGGCATGTTCACACACGTAAACACAGAGGATGGATGAGTTTGTTTGTTTGTTTGTTTGTTTAAGTGAGCCTGAAACCTCAGCACCTATTGAGGAACCAATGGTCTGATCACTGATCAGCAACAGGTGTGAAACAGGTGTGTGGTGACTGCTGGTGTTGCGTCTTTAATATAAACATTTTCTTCTGGCGATGTCAGAATCAGGCAGGTTTTTTTTACACACACACTGGGTAATAAGGTGAGCTTCATATTTGGTTCTGAACTTCTGTTACCTGGGTGGTACCACGACTCAGGGATCAGAAGTCTCCAGTGCACAATTAAGGCCATTGATAACAAGACATCTTATAACATAATTGCCTGCAGCCTTGCTCTACGAGATGGATACTGATACAGTAGGTATTTGCAGCATGGATGTATTAATAGAGCTGATGTTGTACCACCTCTGAGTCCCTGCTCTCAGCAGCGATACTACAACAAAAATAAACCCCATTGGCCCCAAAATCATTTTCCCCATAAACCACAATTAAAAGAAGAGACACCTGTTGACAGGACGCCTCCAACAAGCTCAGTTATTATTCTTTGTATTGTGAATTTTTTTAAACTGAAGATTTTATATTTGTATAATTTTCACAGAACCTGTTTGTGTGACCTCGTCCCAATGTGAAGCCTATAGGCCGAGTAGAAATGCAAGGGAAGGACCAAGGATGAAATGAATGGGTGCCATTTTGTAATCCGGTATCCAGAAATTTACAATACGGTCCATCCCATGCCTGTGAGCTAGCATTCAATCATATGTGTAACAAGTGAGGACATACAACATTTCAGTCTTTAGTTTAGAAAACACAGTAGCATTTTGAAAATGTGTTAGAATAAAATAAATGTGTTAATAATAAAATAAGAGTGTAGTTGATTAAAAAACATTTAGAAGTCAGCCTCCTAATTACTAATTAGTAGCTCATTAGGTCAAAGGCCTTTCTCACAGTAGTCATTTGGACATGCCATAGCAAGAAAAGCATAGGTATAAGTGAATAATGGCTGCCTTCAAATTAAAAGTTCATACCAGTGAGCTAGCATGCGCCTGCATCCTGGAAGTGATTCACCTGAATGGAACATCTGTGCTTGTCAACTACTGTCAGAAAGGCCTTTGACCGCCATTAAAAAAAAAAACCAGTCATGCGGGCAGGTGAATAATATTAACTCCGTTTAACTAGTTGGTGGGTCTGAAAACAAGCAGCGGACCAGTTGCCACACAGCAAGAGCAGCTTGTGCAAACATAATCTGAATGGTCTGTTGCCTGTGAACTGTACTGATTATGCTAATTCAATTAGAGCCATATTAAGATGCACTCAGAGAATTCCCCAGTGTTATTACAAGCATTCAAATACTGTGGCTTTTAAATGCCAGAGTGGTTTGGTTATGCTGCTGTTGATGTGCTGCTTTTGCTGTGATTGCCATTGTATACAAAGTGTTGCTTGGGCCCATGATTCAGGACCGTCATAGTAGGTAGGCTATGCAATAATCATTGATCACTTAAACTTGTGACATGAGCCTATGGCTGCCAGTAGCAACAGCGATCAGTCCAGTCACTAATGCAAGAAGAAATCCTGAGCCATCTTTGATTTTACATTCGTGAGAGCGACTTTAATGGAAGAAACCTTTCTCAGTCAGTTTGAGTGAGATGTTAAATTCCTCCTCTGTTGTGTTTATTTTTGTGTTAAATAACCATCTACAATATGGCCCCTTTGGTAAACTGATGGCGAAGCTTCAGTGCTGTTGCCATGGTAACCTACAGTTTAATAGGAGCACATTCATTTAGACCTACAAACAAACAAATTCCTGCGTCATAGATGTCTGGTTATACCTGTCCGGTGAAATGAAAGGAATCCAAGAGTCCGTCATGGAGTTATTTCAGACAGTGAAATGTTTCCACAGTGGACCGGAGAACAATGGAGCAATATGTGGTTAGAAATAGGTGCTCAGTTATTAAAAGACTTGTTTTACGAATGTCCATCCCTAACAGTGATCATATAGTGTGTACAGTTAGAAAAGTGCTTGATGAAGAGGGTGAGGTGAAGCCAGACACAGTGTGTATGTGGACAACAGAATCAATCTGTGTCTGTCTCTGTGGCTGCCATTCAAAACCATGTGGCTGATGAGTCACTGTGGAGAACACAAGCCACATTTCAGGCAGCTTGGACTGTTTTTGAGCTGTCGGTCCAACTGTTGTCTGAATCTCCCACAGTGCTGATTGGTAACGGAGCCGCCTACCAGGGGTCACGTATCAGGGAAAAAAAATTTGAATGTGGAAATCAATGCAGAGGGACTGATAAATCATCCAAGGATAAATTACACAAAGGCTATCAGATTGTTTGTCCATCCATCCATTAGCTACGCTGCTTACAGCTAATTGAAAGGGTTGTGTTAGCATTTAGCTGGTATAAAATTAAACAGGATTATTACGCACATTTTTGTGCAAAGTTTCTCCTTACATTTCACTGAATGCTAAACTCAGCATGTGGGTTACCAATGCATGAGTTTCCTCACCAATATTGTTTCTACCATATAACTCCCAGAGGGCTCTATTAAACGCTAATCTACTGTTTAGCTAAATTATGAACAGTAGTTTGGCATTTAGCTAAACACTTGCTAAATGTTAAACGAAATACTAGCCATTTGGTGAATTATAAACTGTAGTTTAGCAGTTACTATTATAACAGCTGCTATGATATTATTGTTACTATAGCAGAAGTTGATATGAGTCAAAAAGTGAACTGATACTGTAAAGTGCGCAGTTCAGACAAATTAACTTAAAATTAGCCGTCGTAAGCCACAGGTCCTGTCAGACAGACGGTTAACTGGGCTAAATCTATCATCACAGGAATCTGGAAATATTATAATATGTTAGCAGTGGATGTAGGTGAGGCAGCAAAACCTACTAATTAAATTTGTACTCCAGGGATGTAGCATCACTGCTTGAAATAGAGAGAGAGAGAGAGAGTCAGAGTTTAATGTCAGGGAATCTGTTTTGTTTTATCAACATGGATGTCTCAGAGTAAGGGGCACCGGTGCACCCAGATGTCCTGGGGATGCAATCTTGTGTTATATCCCCATTACAGATACCAGACATTGTGTTTGTTGTAGTCGTGATGTTGAAAAGTGACGAAACAGCTGCTCGACCAATCATTATCTACCAAACAACCACTGATAATCCCTGGAACCAAAGCAGAACCTTTGACCAACAACAGCATGCTATGTTATGTTATGCTGTGTTGTGTTGTGTTGTTATGTTATGTTATGTTATGTTATGCTGTGTTGTGTTGTTATGTTATGTTATGTTATGTTATGTTGTGTTGTGTTGTGTTGTGTTGTGTTGTGTTGTTATGCTATGTTATGTTATGTTGTTGCGTTGCGTTATGTTATGTTATGTTATGTTATGTTGTGTTATGTTGTGTTGTGTTGTGTTGTGTTGTGTTATGTTGTTATGTTGTTATGTTATGTTATGTTATGTTATGTTATGTTATGTTATGTTATGTTATGTTATGTTATGTTCCTGCAGTGGGAAACCAGTGAGCTAGGCTCAGTCTGGAACTATTGAGAACTGTGAGGGCAAAAGTCCAGAAACCCTGTTTGTTAATCAGTGGCGTTGTGTGTCAAGACAGAAGGTGAAATATAGACTGGAAGCCCAGGGATTTATGGTCCATCTCTCTCAGCCACAGCAGCCCGGAAGAGTTCATTTGTTTGAGTGCTGCTGAGTCACAGACGTCAGACGTTAGATCTGAGTTGTTGTTTTGTCAGTCAGAGAGATGCAGAGAGGAGTGGGTTTGCTGTACAGGGTTTAACGTTATCTGTTTTTTTTTTTGTTTTTTTTTAATAATACACACAGTACGAGCCGGTAGCACCACACTGGTTCGTGTCGAAGCATAGAGGTAGAGTGTTACCTGGAGACAGTGTCCAGCTTTCAGTCGGTCAAGAGCCAGCCAGGAGTGTGAGTGGAGCCCACAGAGGCTGCCTCCTCTGCCTGAGCAGAGACGAACACGAGCTGCTGAGTCCTCTCAGAGGTCACCTTCTCAGTGCCGAAGAAACACACACACATACACACACACTTGCAGAGACAGACAGTGTACTCTCTCAGTCCCTCGGTAACTGAAACAGTCCATTTACACACAGACACACACATATCTGAGAGTCACTGAGTTCATCCAAATTGAAATGAAATGAATTATAGCCACCTTACCTGACTCCACTTCTGTTTCACTCCGTCCTTATCAGATCTCTCTTTCTTTCTTTCTGTGTGTGTGTGCGTGTGTGTGTGTGTGTGCGTGTGTGTGCGTGTGCGTGCAGGTGAAACGTTCCTTTGGCCTGTGCAGCCTTCAGCTGACCTATTTTGACGAGGAGAACGAGGAGGTGAGAGACTCTGGTCCTGTTTGCTGATTCCCACTTTTTTTTTTATCACTTTTTATTTGCTTTCCTGTAATTTTAAAGAGACACTGCAGCAGTCCATTCATTGTGCCTCCATAACGTTGGAGAATTTACAAGAGACAGATAATTTAAAAAAAGCACAATGGTCAGAAACTGGTGTAACAGAGGCCGTGATATTCTGAATTTATAGTCGCTGATATAGGGTGAGCTGGTTGATCCTACAGTTCCCATAATGCAGCTCAAAAGCATCTTCGTTTTAAGCCTTCCCTGCTTTTCAAATTTCCTTGATGGCATCACTATCACATGATTAGGGTTCTTTCCTCTGACTCGACAAAGCTCTCAGTAAACTGAGCCACACGTGAAGTTTGCTGTTTAATTCCTGAAACTGTATCATCAAACCAATAATCAGCTGATGTGCCAATGTTCACATCCACAATCTTCTCCTCTCCTCCTCCAGGTGTCCATAAACAGTCAAGGTACGTAAAAGTAGACAGTGGTGAGATGTGCTGCACACACACAAAAAAAAAAAAATCTGTTACATTTCGAATTAACTGAATATTTATGCCATGTTAAAAAAAATAAAAATGCTGTTTCTGCTTTTATTCCAGTTGAGTATGAGGAGGCATTGAAGGTAAGCTGATGTAAAGTTCGGTTTGTATTCACATTAATGCACTGATGGGAACAAAGAAGTACTCCGTATGTCATGTGTTGCAGGCAGAGTGTAGCCAGTGCACTGACGTAGCATGGTAATCTAATGGTCACTAGTGGCTGAAATAAAGAAAAAAACATTGAACTTTGGGTCCTGAGTCAGATTCAAGTCTCAAACTTGGCAGTCCCAGTTGGGTTTGATGTGCTCAGGGTTTTGAAAACACTCCACAGGAGCTGGGTTCAGTTTCACTTTTAGACTCTTTAAATCCAAGTTGCCCACATGTCCTTCCCCCTAATCACCTCCTCCAGCTTCTCCTGGGGAGGAGCCAAGGCATTCCCAGCCCAGATGAAATATACAGTACAGTGCGTCCAACGTGGTGGAGGCAGCTAGCTATGCCTGCACGTCCTATACAACACATGGTGGGTTTCCTCCCAGCTGGATGTACTTGAAATCATAATTCCACTTCAGCTGGTTCCCTCTAACAGGAAAAGCGTTGCCCTCAGGCTCAGCTTCCTCTGTCCCAAGGCAATCCCAGAACACCCAGGGATCTCCAGGGTGCTACGCCCCCATCTAAGAGGTTAGGAAGTCTGAACGCACCACTGTAACTCAGGCTGAACTAAGACCACAACAAACAAAATAATCTTGTCTCCTCACAAAAAGTGCTGACTAAGCACAGGGGGACACAGGGACTTTTATTGTGTGAGTTGGCACCAGAATGATAGACATGTAGCTAGTCAGGTTCTCCTGCTGCACAGCGATAAACTCAGCTCCGTCAGCCTCCAAAGACAGATTAGATTCAGCAGGTAGAAAGGGAGCAGTCGCACACTGTTTACATTGAGATTGCCAAGTAGGACACAGGGCCAAACAATATCTCAGATATGAGTATACACAGCCACTATGAAAGGTCTGGAGGCAGAGGACGGAGCAGGTGCTGCTGTTTCGAATGAACCAATCAGCAGTAGGCAGTAGGTGTCCCTCGTGACAGCTCGTCTCTGGCAAAGTGTTTTTTGTTGTTACCAGTAGAAAGACAGCAAATTGAGCCAAAAAAAAAAAATGGTAGCAGGTGAGAGTAACCCGTTTGTTGCTTGTTTCCCAGAGTGCAGCGAGGCAGGGCAACCGGCTGCACATGAACGTGTACGAGACCCGAGGCCAGCCGACGAGGGTCGCCACCACCAAGGCCAGCGGGGCGGAGCCCAAGCGGGGCTTCAGACCCCCACAGCACTGCCCGGCCCTGGCCCAGGTCGTCAGCCGCAAGGTCCAGGCTGCAGTGCCTGAACAGGGCATGGTAAGACCCGAACACAAAGCGTTGTTGTTCATGTTGGGGCAACAACAGCCAGTCATGAAACCTCATACAGTTTACTGATACAATGGATATTGCTAGTGAATAACAGAAGAATCATTTGAACAATAGTAATAAAAATAGTGATAGGTGAGAAAACCGGTGTTACTTTGTGTACATCCAGTGATGATATATGAAATAATAATATAAAACTGTTTGATCATTTTCACTGACAGTGATGTAAGATGAGGATGTGAAGATTTTACTGAGTGACTGAGTGAATATTTTCTTCTCCTGCTGATCAGGTGATCATGAAGGAAGTGAAAGGGACCAAAGACGAAGACAAGACTCCTCCGGCCTGGTTCACCTCTTACATGGAGAAGGTGAGAATAACCTGGTGGAGGTGACGTGTTAGGTTTTCTGCTGGAGGAAGTGTGTGATTACTAAGACACTGACCCTCCCTCTCTCCCAACTGTACCCCCCCCCCCACCCCACCCCACCCCACCCCAGTTTAAAGACCAGGTGGTTCGTGAGGCGGTGGAGAAGATCTGCAGGGAGTTCTCTGGACAGTGCTGCATCCACAAGCCCCTCGGAGGAGGAGGAGGAGCAGGGGGAGCAGGGGGAGGTAGAGGGGAAGCAGTAGGGGGAGCAGAGGCCCAGCAGGTCCCTGAGGTCTCCTCCACCCTGCCTGGAGCTCCATCCTCCTCCACTCCTCCCTGTTCCTCCTGCAGGGGGCAGACCACTGGGGGAGGCTACCAGTGCAGGTATGTGTTGATGTTGTGGTTAGAAAATCAGGATCTTAGCATCAGCAGTTTTGGAAGTGGTTTGAAGTGCCTTCTGGTTAGCGTGGATCGTAATGGGCTGTGAGGCTGAGAGAGGAGCAGTCCTGTTCTCCTAGAAATATGTTGAATTACATGGTAACAAACAGTCCTCAGCTTGTGGACAGTGGTTTGGATTCTAAGGTATATTCTGTCTCTGATTGTGAAACGGAGAGTACCAGTCTTAGTCACGGTGTCAGTTCTTTGGTTGGAATTACCCTTTCTCTTTCCTTTCACTCTCTTCCACTTTCTCTTTCTCTTCCCCCTCTTCGTATTGCCTCTCTCCTCCTCCTCCTGTCCCTCTTCCCTGCGTCTCTGTCTCTCATCAGTGTGTGTACCTCCTGCACTCTGTGCGAGCCCTGCAGCTTCTCTCATGATCCCAGCCACAACCTAGTGAGGGCCAGGACTCCTCTGTCCATCCCGGAACACGGATCGCCTGCACCGGACCACAGCAAGTACGACACCACAGTGGTGGTACAATTAAATATTTCATATTTTTTATATTATTAGATATTTTAATGTCATATTTAACAGACGTTAGGGTGGCTTACTTTTTCATCAGTTCTTTAATTGTGTGTGATTTGATATGAAGGGGAAGAAGCTGCTAGTTGACATCAATAGATCATCACCTTATTCAATTCTGACCTTTGTTAACAATTGTATTGTTAACAAACGTCAGAAGATTATATAGATTATAAACATATTCCATTACAAAGTTCCAGCATGAAGATGTCACTTGTTTTATCAGCAAAATGTAAATAAAGTATCAACAGTAAAAGTTCTACAAAAAAAAAAAAAACTGTCATTATAAATGACTGGATTATTATTACTGATGCATTAATGTGAAAAAAACAAAATTTCCCTTTGAATTAAATTGTAGAGTAGAAATATAAAGTGGCATGAAATGGAAATACACAAGTACAAGTGCCACAGGTTTGAAGAAGCAGAGTAAATGTAAAGTCTACATCCAGGCTGGTTGCTCTGAGAGTCAGTAGAACAATAGCTGGGGTGAAGTCAATTTTAAAAAAGGAAATGTTTTTTTTTGAGTCATAATATCACTGACGTTCTTACAATTCATCCCAGAGTGAACTTTAATGTTTGTATCAGATTTTATGGCGATCCATGCAGCAGCTGTTGAGATCGTTCAGCTGGAAGACCAGTTTGGTCAGCGGTCTGGATCTTCACCTCTGTGTTGTTGTCTTTGTTTTCACTTCTGTCCGTCGCTGTGCGATTTCCCGCTCCAGGTTCTACAGGCGAGGTGACCGCAGTTTCCGGAAGGCGGAGAAGCAGCGACTGAAAGCAGAGAAACGTCTGCTGAAGGCCGAGGTCAAAGAGATCCGCAAGCAGCTGAGGATGGAGAGGCGGGGCATACAGTGGAGCTCCTCCCACCGAGATGGAAGCTCCTCCCCTGTTCTCCTGCAGCCTCGAGCCACCCAGCACAACAGCCCAGAGTAGGTCACAAAAAATAACATATTCCAAGTGAGTTAGGTTGGAGTACGCACCAGAGAAAAAGAAGTCCCATTCTTAAGCCTCAGTAAGAAGACTGTGGAGTAGCTCAAGAAACTTATAAATAAAATATAAAATATAAATTACAATTTGAATAGAAATAAATATAAAATGACATCCTCATATTGAGTGAGATATAACACTTGAAGTCCAAAAGGTGCATAAATGGTTGAAATAGATTGAAAACAGTAATAGATATAAAGTCAGCCATCCATTTCTTGCATTAAAGAAATGAAATGAAAAGAAAATCATTTCAGATATAGATTAATTTAAATTTGGTGGGTGAAAATATCCTGAAAAGAAAAATTCAGGATAGATGCAGGACAAATGGATTTTATTTCTTGCCCAGGCGTCCCAAACGTCCCTGTCCCTTGGTGGTTCCAGCCATGACGGCTGCGTTTCTGGATGAGAACCTTCCGGATGGAACCCGACTGCGTCCCGGGACCAAGTTCATTAAGTACTGGAAGATGAGGAACACTGGAACTATCAGCTGGAGCGCAGACACTAAGGTAAAGACCTCTACAGTCGCCAGTCTTCTCTTTTCTCTTGGGGTTGTTTGAATAAAAAAGGAAGACTCCTTTAAGCAGCGTGAGTTTGTAGAGTAGTCCACATGGCAACTTATGTACTTTCTACTCCACTACATTTCTACAATTTATGCCGTTACTCGTTACATGTTATGAACATAATTTCCTCAAAATCTTGCATGAAAAAAAAATAGACTGATTGCATTGAGGCGTTGTTTGCCATTGCCAACCAATCAGGTGGCTCTATTACCTCCAATGATGGCAGAGCGCGCATTTGGTAGCAGCACGAGCTGGTGGACTGGCCTGATTCCGGCGAGAAGAAACGACATGCAACACAAACATGGACCCAGAGCCAACGTCGGCTGAGCCTGAGTCTGAGCCCTCCAGCTCAGAATCAGACAGCCACCTTTGGCCGTATTTAAGCAGGTGACATAGGCAGAGGCATAAATCAGTATATCTACATTCTTTATCAAAATTTGGGGGCGCAGCGCAGTACGTTAAGAGTGCGGCTTTGGACCGGCCTGAGATCCGAGGGTTCGATCCCTCGACCAAGCGCAAAAAAAAAAAAAAGATTTGGTGGTGGTGAAGGAGACGCGCCTCCCCTGCCTCTGCGACCATGGCTGTGGTGCCCCTGAGCAAGGCACCGATTCACTCGGGCGCCTCACTAGGCAGCCCCCTGCCCTAGCGTCTCTAGTGCATGTTGCTCATGTGCATGTGTTTCGTTCACTTGGTGTGGGTAAAATGCAGAGAATAATTTCCCCAGGAGGGATCAATAAAGTAATTTTAAAAAAAAAGAATAAAAAATGGCGCCGGCACTGAGACAACCCATTGCGTGAGTACTTTTACTTTAAAAAATACTTTAAAGTAAATTAAAAAGTAAGTACTTAGTACATTTACCTAAGTAAGATTCTTGATGCAGTACTTCCACTTTCACTTGAGTATATTTTTTGTGGGATATTTGTACTTTT
Organism: Toxotes jaculatrix; assembly: GCF_017976425.1. Classification (NCBI taxonomy): domain Eukaryota; kingdom Metazoa; phylum Chordata; class Actinopteri; family Toxotidae; genus Toxotes; species Toxotes jaculatrix. The sequence goes on along the minus strand of NC_054411.1, from coordinate 20,545,680 downwards.
ACTTCAGTACTAAGCTTCAGTACTTCCTCCACCACTGGATAAGAGTATATGGATAGAGTGTAGTGTGTAGTTAAATACATGAGCGTCGTATTGTGCCTTGTTTGCGTCCTGCAGCTGAAGTTCATGTGGGGAAACCTGGCGGTGGGATCTGGGGACCGTTGGAGAGAAGTGTCAGTTCCCTTCCTTCAGCCGGGACAGGTGAGATTAGCAATTTGGAAGTTTTCATTTTCACTTCTGTTTGGAAAAGCACACTGTTGTATGCGACTGCTCTTACATTTACACCATATTGTATGTCCAGGTCGGTATAGTGAGCGTGGCACTGTGTGCTCCGGCGGTGGAGGGCTCCTACACCTCCCACTGGCGCCTGGCCCACGCCGGAGAGCAGTTTGGGCCAAGGGTGTGGTGCAGCATCGTGGTCGACCCTCTGGCCCCGGCGCCCATGATGGCTGATGGGATACTGGTGTCGCCCTGTGTCACACCACAGGTAGAACAAATGGGTTGGATTAACAAAAAAACAGGAGTCCCATGGAAATTAGACAGTCTCAAAAATCAAGTAAACATAAGTGTGTGAACAACTTTGTCTATCAACTAAAATACACACACATAGAGACATACTGTAAATGATTTGCTGATGTACGCAGGGTAAGAACCCAGTGACAAAGGATGGAAAGGCCTGTGCAGCTTCTAGGGAGCAAGCTTTAATGTCAGTGGACCAAGAAGAGTACTACATCCCCTCTGTAGACCTGCTCACCGCACAGGTAAGAAAATCTGCAACAGGTACACTGTAGTTTACTTGACACTGTGGAGCTGCTGCTGTAGTAACTATCCCCCTACTTTGTCCAAATGTTGTTATACACTATTACATGATAATAATTCTGAAGCCTCATCTTTAATTTGTTTCTTACTTTTTATGATTCATTGATCAAACTCTAAAAACACAACCTCCTACATTTCCCATAATGCAGCCTCGGAAGTATCTTTAATAAGCTGTTTGCTGTGTATCTGTCAGGATCTCTTGTCTTTTGAGCTGCTGGACATCAACATTGTCCAGGAGTTGGAGAGTGTCCCAAACAACACCCCTGCTGGTAAGAGGAGTTTTTATTGGTTAGTATAGCAGCATTCAGACACCTGGATAAGATGTTTTACATGCAGCAGTATCCTGAGATACTCATGTCCAAAAAACTGATCCTGATGCTGCTAATCAGGGATCAGTGAAGGGAATTATATCGGTGTGACCTGTTGGTAACTGAGGGACCTGACCTGACACAGAAACCGAAACAGTTGAGCAAATTCTCTTGTCTCTGTCCTTGTTTCCTCCACTCAGACATGACTCCCTGCATGTCCCCTCTGCCTCAAGATGGCCACCTACAAGACAAAAGCAGTCCCTCTTTGGGTCTGATCCAGGAAGAGACAGAAGTCATCAATAGCATCATGGGTAATGGAGTTTCCTGTTCTACTTTTTTTTCCAAGTTCCAGAAGGAGTTTTGTTGAGGTTAGGATACTGTAGCGTCCTAAAAGCAGTTGTGTAGGAAAGCTACCCAGCATGCACTGGGGCACCAAACTTATTTTATCATTTTATCTGTGTTCACACAGTGGTACTGCTGTTACTGTATTTTATATTAGGTTCTCTAACCTCTCTCACTATTTACACACTTCATTTGTTGTCATAAAATGATCGAATGCGGTTTACACCACGTGTGATGTGCGTGTGCATCTAAGGCTACGCCTCTTACTACCCCACAAATATGCTGTGTCATGTCAAACCTTTTCACCATGACTGCTTCGTAGCTGAGAACCCAGGAACCTGCATCCACATGAGCCCACATGCCCCATTCCAGCTCATAATATCACTTCGCAATAGTGAGTCACCGTAGCGTCCAACCTGCCCTTAAGCTAAACATGTAAGGATGAAGACGTAGCACTGTTTAGAGGGCGTGTTCTTACCTCTTTTCTTGTAAACGCAACGACTACCATCACCACCATCACCACCACCACCTGTTCCAAGCAAGAACCCATGTTTGCCGGCAGAGAACACTGACATATAGCACTTTCATGCATGTCCTCTGTATCACAAGTCATCAGTGCATGCATATAAACAAGGGGATATAAAAGCGTAACCTTGGTCAAAAAAAAAAAATTCTCTTACTTGTGAATACACCTGCACATCAGGGCTTTGTTGGTCCTTGTGAACAGCATTGGATCTGGATGTGTACACATAGAAACTGTTCTATCATCAGATTCTGTGAGTAGAGATGAGGACACACAGGGCTGATAAACCTTAGTACATTTTTCCTCTTGTTACTGGTCCTCAGATGTCCCGCATGGGGCAGGACCTGGAGCTGAGGGGGGCGGAGTCCCTGCTCAGGAGGAAGGGGAGGATGACATCAGTGGGACTCAGTTTGTTTGTGAGACTGTGATTCGCTCAATGACCCTGGAGGAGGCTCCTGACCATGCCCCTCTGAGAGGGTCCCGCCCAGGGACAGGTAAAGGTAGCAGTCACAGGTCTGAAGACAGGTCACTGGTCTGAGGCTGTCCTTGGAAACTGATTACTAGTCTTTCCCAGCATATAGTAGTACGTAATGTAAAGAAAGTATTGCAAAGTAATAATTATTCTAAGAATTGATCATTTTGTAACTTGGAAGAAATGCATTTTGTTAAACCAGTTCAACAGTCATACTGCATATCAAGGCTCTGGATAGTTTTCTGATAGAACCTGGACATTTCAGTCAGCCAGCGTCTCAGGAAATTTGTTTCGGGAAGAATGTTAAAAATACTAACTCACTGGGTCGTCGTCTTATCAGCTTTTTCCACCACAGCGGCTTAAATACTCAGAATTTAATGGTTTTTTTCTTTGTCACAGCTTTTGCTTTTGGTTCCAATGTTTGTGGCCAAATCTTTGGGGAAAAGGCTAAATTCCAACACTTCTCTCCCAGCACTTCAGCAGCCAGCCTGATCTCTCTCCCATTCTAGTTAGCTAACAGGAAAACAATCTATTTTACCAGTGAGGAGTGCAGCAGTGTGTTTAGTGCTGCCACTGGTATTACATCAATACCAGGCGTAAATCCTTCTTTGATTTTACATGATTTGTATTATCTTTTCTGGAAGAGGACTCTCTCTGTTAGAATAAATCATGTTTTTTTGTGTGTGTTGATGTGTTGCGTATCCACCTTAAATGTCCCCACGAATATTTTCTTCCACCTGGTGTTTTTCATTCTTCCCATAATAAGTTTTAAGAATACCTGAAAGGCCCTGGACTGAAATGTACATCACTGTTCAGTGTTAAGTACATGTTCTGGTAAAAACTATGATCAGTCAAACGTACACTTGAGCAAATACAGCTGCTTTTGTCTTTACTTTTGCGAAGCACCGGTCAAAAGTTTTAGAACGCTTCGTTTTTCTAGCTGTTATTTTTGTTACTGAATTTAGGTAATTTTTTTTTTTCTCCCACAATGAAAATGAAACATTGTACAGAAAGTTTGCAGCAACACTGTTGCTGTAGTTCCCACAAATGCGTTGCACTTGTAGGAATTGTTATCAACTTTCAAAGCTTCATTTACTTCCGTTGCTGCAGGAAAGTTGACCAATTTCTTAATGATTTTTTTAGTGACCTAAACCTTTTTTTTTTTTTTTTTTTTTTTTTGTACCATTTAAAGTTGTTCCCTGGACTTAAACTGCTGAAATAATGAAAACTAGAAAAAAACTTTTGACCAGTTGTATAAGCAGAAAGCTTCAAACCTGTGTCGATACAATGAGCTGATGTACCTTGTACTTTGCATCTGCATTCTGCAAAATTTCCTTTGGTATTTATTTTATTAGAAAAGCATTACAGTACATTGTCTTAACTGTCATCTTCCTGTTTGCTCTTAGTGGCACGTCCAGCAGCTCAGGGTGGCTCCTCCTCCTCCTCCTCCTGTGTGAAGAGTAAAACACTGAAAACAGAGGAGACCCCAGACAGCAGCCCCAGCAGCTCAAACAACACCACCCTGAAACCACCAGCCACACTGAAGGCCTCCCTCCCTTCCCCGCTGAAAGCCTCCCTGCCTGCTCCCATGTCTGTAGCTACGACCCCGGGGGCTGGCCCCAGCTCAGCGCCGACCCTGCTCCACGCTTCGGCCAGGGCCTCCACGCTGCAGGAGCACACAGCCACAGGTGGAGTTGTTGAACCTTACTTTAGATTTTGACCAAAGATCCCACCAGCAGTTCCCGGTTGGACTATTTTTATGTGAATCCTGTACAAAATGGATTTTAACTTTACACGAAAAGACTCATGGCTTCACTAAAATTTGATCTTGACTTGGGAGTTGTTGAATTGAAATGTTTCTACAAAAAGAGACTTTGAGATCATTGTGATCTTGACCAAAACACTATTTATACACAGTTGGGATCAGTTTACAGTGGAACGTGTTGTATTCATAGTATTTGTCTTTTGTTCATTTGCAGTAATGACAACAGAATCAATATAAAGGGGAAAATGTATTAAGTGAAGGCATGGAAGAGGACTTTGGTTTGGATTTGGCCAAATCATCCTGCCCTTTTTAACTGATCAGTCACATTGATTCTGACTGAAACTGATACGCCTCAGTAAGTCTGAGCAAAAGCTGCAGACTCAGGTGTCTCTTCTGCTTATTTTTTGTGTTTTCCTCTGTAAATAACCTTCATGTTAATCTTTACTTACCAACTCAAAGCCGAGCAGCATGATGTTTTTGGCTGGACCACCAAAAGTGGGGGCCAGGCCTAGAAACACTAGTGTCCATGACTGACTAACTTATGAAGTTAAACCAGTGGTCAGCTGGCTAAGTTTCTCATGCCTGTGCATAAAGTAAAGAGCTGGCTTCGGGACAGTCGGTGGTAGTGCTGTCAGGCTAGCTGTTTCCCCCCTGCTCCCAGTCTTTATGCTAAGCTAGGCTAACCACATCCTGAATTCAGACACCGTCATTTACAGTGAACGCTGTTCATGTTTCTCCCGTGACAGGTGAGGCTGAAGAGTCCAACATGGAGAGCATCTTTGTGGAGTCCAGGGTGAAGGAGAGAGAGAAGGAGCCGGAAGAGGAGAAGGAGAAAGAGGGAGAGGAGAAGAGAGAAGGGACAAGAAGTCGCTCCTCGTCCACCTCCTCAGAGGATTACATCATCATCCTCCCTGACTGCTTTGACACCAGTCGGCCACTGGGGGAGTCCATGTACAGGTTTGTGCAGGAACAGTCCTGGTCGCCATGTGTTTTTTTTTATAGGATTCTGGATGGTTTATGTTGTTGTCTTCCCTTTAATTCCCCATTCCCTGTCCTGTCGCAGCTCTGCTCTGTCCCAGCCTGGGGACATACCAGCCAAGACCCCCACAGACCCAGATACTCCATCTTCTGACTGTCCAGGCAGTACTGCAGAGGGGGAGCTAGGTGAGGCGAATGAAGCCGCTGCAGCTCCGGGGGCAGAGTTGTCCGGCACCAGCAGTGCCAACGACATGCTTTGTACGTCTCAGACACTGGATGATGAGCCGTTGACACCTGAGGTGGTGGCACCACCTAAAGCCGTCGTCGCACCAAGGTCAGTATGAATGTTGGGGTGGGGGGACAGTCTAATATTTGAGTCTTTATTTCTAATTCCCTCTGTTGTATTGATACACTTCATAAGCCTCTAAATATGTGACATGCATCAAAGGTCCAGCAGCTGTCGTGGAAGTGGGGACGCAATGCAACTTCAATTTGAAATTTAATACATTTTTTTTTTTTGTGGTAAGGTTTTAGTACTGGTTATAAATGCTTGAAAAATGTCTTCCTCTTGACACTGTACAGTCCAGAGAGCAGTGGAGAAACAGATGTTGATGCTGCTGCTGCTGCTGGGGAAGGAGCCGAAGGCTCTGAGTTGTACCAGACTGAGGATGGTAAGCACATCACTATATCACCACCAGTTATGATACAACATGACTAAGAGTCTACAGACACACCAGCAGCTCTTTGAGGCTGCACTTAGGCTCAGCCTCACAGAGCTTTTAGCTTCTTCTTATTCATTCTGATGCTGACAGACTGTTTCGAAGATGCTGAGACGTACAGTGCAGATATGATGACAGACTGTTTGTTGACTGCTTGTTTTTTTAATTATTTAAAATGGAGAGATGTGTTATTATGGAGTCCAGGATAATGTGACGTTTGTTTTGTTGTCTCACAGCCTCTGGTCCTGAACAAACTGAGAAAGAACATACTGAAGCTACTGAGGACGCACAGGACGGCCCTGAGGACCCCAGGTCTCACACATGCATACACAAACACACACACACACAAAACTAATGTGTAACAGTGAAGTCCTGGTCTTGTGAATAAACTGACTGACAATTTAGGGAATTTAGTTTAGCCAGCTCTGGTGGCATCCAGGCCCCTGAAAAGTTCTGCTGTACAAAGACCTGGTCATCAGAAAGTGGTACAGCAAAGTTCATCTGCACATCTTTGCACAAAATTTTCTTCTAAAAAGCTCGATGGTGGCTAGTTGGTAAACTGTTAGCTGCTGAGCTAACCACAGACACACTAGCCAGTCAGAATACACTTGTGCTGGTCAGTCAGAATATCTCCCAGAGGCTAGAGTTGCTGCTAAAACTATACACAAATTGTCTTCAACACTGCGAGTGTATCGACTGATTGCGTTAATGTACACTTTTGGGTGTAACGTCCTCCATTGTCTCTCCTCAGGCACCCAGGCATCACCAGCGGCCTGGTGAAGGGAGCGCTGTCGGTAGCTGCTTCAGCTTACAAAGCACTGTTCACTGGACAAGGTCCCACTCAGGTCAGTAAGTAGTTTATACCTCATATTTTATATCTGTGTAGTTAAGACGTTCAAGGCTAGGTTACTACTGTTGGTAAGCTAGTTAGCTGAACATGCTTACATCTGGGGCTTGCATTAGAGCAAATAAGACAAGTTGAATCTGTTTCTTGCATTTTTTGCTCCTTTGTTTTTGGTTTAAGGAAGTGTTAAAAAAAAATACCAATACTTTTTTAGTAGAGCTCCGTGCAACATTACTGAACTGTCAGAGAAATCCACAGTCTCAAAGGCCTGTGGGGCTCAGCTGATGTTTGGATAGTTACAGTTTGAGGTTGGGGTTTAGCAAACATTCGGTTCTTAAATTGGTCTGTTCACATGAGACATGAGACATTTGTTTTCATAGAATCAATAGCAGATTTCATGGAATGACCAGACCTCTTTCCCCGCGCAGCCTCCAGTGGACGCGTCCACCCAGGAAACCATGATGGCCGTGCTGGTGGAGATGGGCTTTGGGGACCGGTCGCTGAACCAGCGGCTGCTGAAGAAACACAACTACAACCTGCTGGATGTGGTCAATGAGCTCGTCCAGATGACTGACAATGACTGGTACTCCACACGCTACTGACAAAAAAGAGACAACGAAGTGGAGGAAGAAGAAAAAAAAGGAGATAGAGGAGGAGATGAAACACGTGAAAGATCAGGAAAGAGGAGGGGGGTAAAGATGGGAAGAGAGGAATTCATTTCCGTTCATCTACCTTTTTAGCTTCATCCTTCCGCCCCTTCTCTCCACTGTCCAGTTAAAAGGAGAGCAATCTTCCAGCAAACTCTCTGGGATCCTATATTAGACCATCAAACACCTGCTGTCTGTGGTATTACTTTCTGTGTCGGCCTTGATAGCGGCAGGACGGTTTCTTTGCCTAAGAAAGAACCGTGTTCCTAAAGTCTCAACAGGGCTGTGTGTAGCATTTCTTAAAAGTTAAGACCTCGTATCCCATAAACACTACAGCAGCCTGCAAAGCCTACTTTGTTGTGTTTGTTTTGGAAAGCATAAAAGTGGTTATTAATGCAAAATTGACCATCATGAGGCTAGCTAACATGAATTTGTGTTAAACTAACCAGTTGTGTTTCAGTATATCAAAGCAATTCAGCCAATTTCACAGTTACAAGGCAGGTAAATACACCAAGATCAAAATAAAAATTATTCGTTAGCATTGAAATGCTACACATAGCACCCTCCGGATTATCCCTTTCGCCTGGGACAGTTATGAAGGACAAATCAGTAAGATAATATCAAGTATTCGCACCTGCACTGAGAACAGTAGTAAGAAGATTCACATCACTTTTGTACCTAGCCATTTAAAATCGGAGGATGTGAACACGTGCTAGAAAGTCCTCATTGACTTGCACCGAGGCATTCACTGGATGCTTGATGGTTCCACTGGAGCATCAGTCGTTTGACCCCCCAGAGTTCTACTACCCTAACCTGATGGGTATGCATGAAGGCCCAGTCACAGCCAGACAGGGGGGCACACTTTTCTGCATGTCTTTGCAAGAAATGTGGTGATAGAGGTCGTCACTACTCACAGGGCCAGTCAGTAAACTACTGTAGCTGGCCAGCTAATGGCTAATGCTGTCACAAAAGCTCTTCAAGTTAACGGGACAGTAAGGCTAAATTTCGTCATGAGAGCATGTGTCGGTGGCTCTGTGCAGACGTCCATGTACCCACCGGCTTGTGGACCATTGGCTCCTGTCTTGGTCAGTTGCACAGATTTGCATGTTGAATTTCTCCACGGTTAAACTTGATGCAAAAGATTTCCCCAAAAGCAAATCCACTTGTACAGAAATTCCTTTGAAATAAACCGATTTCGTTATTCTGTTGTTTTAAATGCTGGTGTGACTGGGCCTGGGTTTGGTTTCGGTTCAGGTCTGGTTATTTTCAAATTAATGTAATTTATTAACAACTTTCTCTCTCTCTCTCACACACACACACACACACACACACACTCTCACTGTGCCGTCTTCTGTGTTCATGCATTCATGCATGTCACATGTTTAAAGTCAGGACTCAGTGCTCAAGAAACAGACTGTGGCCAATGCCTTGCATTAGCCGGGCAAACCGGTTGCTCAAATAAGCAAAAATATAGCTTGGGTTGGGTCTGCGTGGCAAAATTTGTCAATGGCACTTCAGTCAGGTCTGGACTTAAGAGATGCAGATACCAGAAGGGTTCAAGTCTCTGTTTAGGCCTGTGCAGAACTAATCGGACCTGAGAAGATATAGTTTTTCATCATTCAGGTCAGGGTTGGTCAAAATGGTGACATCCGCTAGAAGATGATCTAAATTTGTCACGAGTCAGAGATACTGTTTACACCTAGGTATCAATTCCTTTTAAAATGTCTGGTTTTATTAACCAGTTTATTGTTGCAGATCAATCAGGTGCTTTGTGACAGTATTTGCTTTATATGTGACTTTAGCTTGACCTTGATTCTTTATCGCTATATTGGTCAAAAACAGACATTCCCATCTTATGTATATATGTTACATGTTTCAACACTTCATCGGCTCATTTTCAAGAAATTCAAAATTTACGTATAAATTTACGTAGGATTGAGTATGCCACGATAGAAGGTATTATCCACATTGCCCTCCCCTAATCACATTAGCTGTACAGACAAGTATGTGAGTAAGGCCACTCACACTGGGGCCAATTGTCTCCATGTTCATGTTAGCAACAAGTAATCATATCATAAGTCTCAGAGCTGTTCTTTTTGTTCCATTTGTTTTGTCAGTATCACTGGAGATCACACAGGAATCTCATGCTATCTATTACTGAGCTGTATGAATCACCTGCTGTAGATGAGCAGATGAAAACTGGAAGCAGAACAACATATTCATCATAAAAGCAAACTATTTCCCTACCGTTGACTTTCCCTTCTTTCATCCAGCTCTGTTTTGGCAGTCAAACATCTTCCCTGATGCTGTTTGTTGTCCTCACAATAAGGATTTTCTGTATTCTCCCGAACCCTTTGGTCAGACTGAAGGTCTCAGTATGCTTCAAACGAACCAGGTCATTCAAGTCATATGACCCATGTCTGAAATACGTGTCACACTTCATGGCAGGGTCTTCCTGGGTGCATCCTACAGCCTCTCTGTTTCCAGTAGCTCTTCTTCTTTTTTTTTTTTTTTTTTACTGTGTCACATGTAGTCGTTCACACAAATAGAGATGGAGGTTGTTGTGTAAAGAAAATGTACAAAAAAAGTTGAAACCCTGCCTCCTATGACACCTCTGCACATCTTGCTACTAGCAGTATTAAGTGGGAATAATTATCAGATTGTCGGTTTTGTTAAGTCACAGAATTTGTCAGGAAATAACAGAAAATAAAGTGGGTCAAGTGCTGTTGAACATAACATCTGCATTAACGTGACTTGGACATGTCAGCCCATGTGATTTCGTGTTTCCAGCTTTTGTTTCACTGGAAACAAGCCAGTGTGAACATGAAGCAAACCAGAAATTTAAATAAAAAGAGCCAAACCAAATGAGCCATGGTTTAGAAAGAGACGATCATATTAATTCTTTGTTTAAAGCATACAGAGGACTGAAGTTCACTCAATGTCTTTTAACATCGCACATGACACAGGTCTTTACTAATCAGCCTGAGAGATAAAAGTCAGCTTAAAGTGACTGTTTAGTTGAGTTAGATGGGGTATGTTTAGCGACTTTGAACAGCCGCATTGAATTGAATCCCTTCTGCAGAGCTCACGTGTGCGAATTTCATTTTACGCTCCTGTCGTCTGTTTTGTGCTTTGAAGTGTTAAAAGTGTGGGGGGCTGATACTCCTCCTTTGGCAGAGCACATGTAGAGTATGTACAGTACAGTCTTTCCAAACTTTAACTGGAATCAAACAGTGTGTAACTGTGAAATGTGTCTCTTTTTTTTTTTTTTTTTTTTTCCTTCACAAATGTATGAATATATATAGAACCTCCTAGTCGGAAGCTGTGACTATCAGTTAACTTCATTAGTTAAGAATTGAGATTGTTTAAGGTGTTTTTTCTTCGAATGCTTGAAGGCTGTTTGGAAACTGTAAAAACTTTGAGCTGTGGATGTTGTGTTTTCAGGCTTATTGTGTGGTGATTGAATTTGCTCTGCTGTATGTGTGTGTTAGTGTTATCCTTTGTAAGAAATGTTTACCAGACTGATTGCAGATTGTCTTTTTGTTTGCACGTGAGAGGACCTGAAGGATTTGTGGTTGAACAAATCACTTAATAAAACAGCACTTGTTGTAGGATTATGAGAAATTGTGTGCGTTCCTGACACCAGTTTCGGTGATTTAGCACAGAGATGCTAACTGTATTTCCCATAATGTTTAGCTATTTCTTTATTCCTTTTAAGTTTAATCACACATTAGCTTTGACACAAAGCGATGTACATCTTTGCAGCTCAGCCAAAAACTGAACATTTAAACTCAGCACTTCTCATTTTACAATTTTCTCATTTTACAAATTTCTCATTTTTTGCTCTACGTGAAAACAGACACAAGATTGAAACCTACAATAAAAGAGTACACTTTTATACAAAGGTATCACTGCAGCCAACCCTACCTAAATGATGTTAAGGGACTGTGAATGTAGTGTTGCCAGCAAAATGATAAGTGTTGTAGAACAGACAGAAATTTAAACATGCTTTGGAGAGAAGTAAAAGTAAACCGAGCATTTGTTTCTTTATTTGGGGTTGTCCATTTTAGTTCATCTCCTGCTATGTAGACAAAGCTCCTGCAGTAAACTCTTGGTTTCTTACACATTTTGCATCACTTAGCTAAGTCTCACCACAGTCCCTTTAAAAGGCATGAAGTATTCTTAAAGAAACATTGCTGCACATGTCCAATCCAAGCTCCTGAGTGATATACATGCACTGGAAGAAGTTTTGACAAGTTTTACATGCTGTACTTTATTGTTATTTTTGCTTTAATTAAAAGTGTATCTGTTCCACAAGGGGGCAGTCAGTCTGATGTTTTCAGACTGGGGTATGGATGCAAGTGAAGGACTTAAGTTAGAAGAGAAAAGCTGGATTGTTTAAGTTTTTTTTTCAGTTGTACTTTATATAATATGGTCATGACGTACCAATCAATGTCTCCAATTAAAGTCAATTCACTTGACATTTTCTTCTTCTCCTTTCCACTGACACAAAGTCATGCGACTGTTTGCTGTAGCATGAAAATATATGACAAATTAAACTCCATTTCATTGAACATAGTGTTTTTGATGTAAAGCACCATATGTTTAAATAGGGGACTTGATGCTGTGAATGAGTGAAGAAATGTAATTATAAACATTCCTGTTCACATAATAATTCCCTTCTCCTCAGCTAGAAAGTATGTGGACAACTCTCTGAAGTGAAGTGTATGTTTGTTCTGAGCCTGAACAATAGACAACCGGCAGCCTGAATCCTTGGTTACAGTAACACAATTAAAATAATAAATCGAAAACTTCGTTTTTAGCTTCAGTTTTTGAAGTTCATCTTATTAGAGTCACACATTAGTTGGGGGTACAGACAGTTCATCCATGATTTTTCCAATAACCACTAAACATGCCTGTGTTTAGTTGCTGGTTTAGTAATGATGAGAATGGATGTGTTAAAGGGGGAAGGAGGAGGGCCACAGGACTCACAAGTTGTGTGAGGCTGAAGTTCATGATAAGGCAAAAAAAAAAAAAAAATGCTGACTAACAGCTGGGTTAAGTTTCCAAAATTAGCCAGGAGGATGTCGGAAATGGGGCCGTTTTGGTTTTCAAAATAAGGGTGTGGTGTGAAATTTCCTGTTAACAGCCTGTGATACTTGAACAAGGGCTCAAGAGCATTTAGTTTAGACAAGCAACTCTATCACAAAGAAGAGAAAACAGTAATAGGTCAGCTGAAAAATGGTATTTCTTGTTTCCTCATTGTGCTAGAACAGTCAGTAAGTAAGTCAGTCAGTTTTTTGGGGCAAAATTAAAAAAAAAATCAGCTGGCATAGTAATTTAACACAATTGGACATAACATGTAAACACGGTAGACGTTGGTGAGACAGCCTGGACAGTGACATAAACTTTACTTTGAAAGCCGTCACAGGAAGTGTTTGTGGGTTGTGCTCCGTAGGGTGTGTCGGTGTCGGACCTGTGTGTGTATGTGTACTTCTGCCACCAGCACGGTCACACATTAGCAAACAGTAACACAACGTTGTCAGCAAGAGTGAAGATGAAGACGCTGTCAGCACCTTAAAAACAGCAGCTCAGCGCTCAGGTAAGCTAGCTGTCATCCAGCTACTGAGGAACCTCTTGGACATGTTTTTGTGAGTTTATCGCGATTTGTGTCCTACAAAGTGGACCAAACGTTAATAAATAACACATCGCTCAGAGGGAGCTGTGTTATTTATTACATCCTGAAAAGCAGTACTGTCATAAACGATGTTGCTCACCTGTTAGCATTTGTTTGAACACTTCAGCCACTTTAGGTCCTCTTTGTTAGCTAAATGACTTTTTGTTATTCTGTTTACTAGTTTGTTGACCTTTCATTGCACTTGTCATTTTCTTCCTGCTTTAACTTTCTTCTTCAATTTGTGGTTGCTGTATTGAAACAGTGTTGATACTTTATTTGTCCACTTGGGGGCAGCAGAGTAGGCTCAAAACAGCACTGACTTTTGGTGAATGTGTTAGCTGTTGTTAGCTGCGCAGAGCAGTATTAGCGTAGCTGTTGTTAGCTGCGCAGAGCACAACCTTATACGATTGGAAATCTGACAGGTTGCAATTGACAAAGCGAGCATCCATGCAAGACAATGGCCTGCATTCATAAATTTATTGAACACCTGTTGAATGATACTTTGCACTTATCTGGTCTCCACCAACTTCTAAGAAGAAGATTTGGCTCTTTAGCTGCTAAGTGATCCAGTGTGTTTAGCAGGTAGTATTTACTCTATCAACTCATCAGTTAAAAAGAAGTTGTCATTGTGAACCCGTGTGAAGACATATTTATAACATTACAACAAACTGTGAAACTTTGCTTCACTGTTTTACAGTGTACGGACGCTGTTAGGAAACTAAAGCTCTACATGTTGATTTGTATTTCTTGTTACAAGTGTGATTGTTTCCTTATATGAAAGCTATCATTAACTTTGGTTAATGAGAGGGTTTTTTATTTTAGGCCTGTGTGCACCTGCACTTTCTCAGCAGGAACTTTCACCACACTCATACACAGTGAGTCTGTTCTACAGTATTCTGCTTATATTAAACACCATTATAATAGGACAGCACCTAGATCCTAATGTCATTCTTCCTCTTTCATTTATTTAAGTGTGCTATTTTCTCACCGCATCTTCTCCATATGCAGGTGCACATACTTCCTGTTTTAGTTCAGTTTTAGTGATCACTCTATATTCTACATAGCCAAAGGTTTGTGGACACTGGAACATTTTAGGCATATGTAATTGCTGAACATTTTCATGGGAATTAAGTGATAGGTTCACATTTTTTACACTCTGTCTTAAGACAGTCAGGTGCAGTCTACAGTTATAGAAAAAGTCATAATATAGCAAACAAATAGTTCTAGACAAAAGATGAAAAATAAAACTGGTATTATAATAAGAAGGAACATTATTAGAGTTAATTTGAAACTATGCTAAAAGTTGTAATAATTCAACATAAAGTCACAGTTTAATCAGAAAAACTCAGAATATTGGTAGAATAATATTTTATTAAATAGTTGTGATGTTTCAAATATAGCTTAAGTTTTATGAGAAAAATAATATTGGAGTTAAGTTATAGCTTTACAGAATTTCAAGAATGCACTCATAATTTTAGAAAAAATGTTATAATATTATTAGGACAAAGTTCAAATTTCATGAAAAGGTTGTGATATTTTCGGAATAGAAAATAATTTTATTAAAGAAATGAAAGTGTGAGAATAATCAAAGATCTCTTTCCCCTGTTAAGCCCGTCTTAGGTTTTGTAGTCCATTAGTATCTGAAATGTTTCTTCTTCTTCTTTCTTCAGGTATGGGGGCTGTTCAGAGCACTGGGGGGGTGGGAATACAGCACAGTGGGAGTGGACAGGACTGTGACCACCAGCCTATAATTGAGAAGGACGGCATCAAGAGGCGGAGCTCCAACTTGAGGCACAGCTCAGGAGAGACGGTTCACTGTCCAACTTGTCAGGGCACCGGGCGTATACCAAGAGGTACTGAACACACACTCATGGCAGGAGTCCTGATACTGAGTGTGGCTAAACTCTTCACTTTGGTGACTGTATAACTAGCTGGTGACTCCTCTCATTTGGTCTTGAACCTCCAGAGAGTGATCCGATCAGCACTGCTCTGCTCACTAATGCCCTCTTTTGTTAATGTAAACAGTTTTGTCCCTGGGACTGACTCAGTGGATTTATTTTTCTAACACAACCCACGACCTTGTATTTTCATCTTTGATATGAAATCATGTTCCATATGTGTCACAGGTCAGGAGAGCAAGCTGGTGGCCGTCATCCCCTGTAACGACCAGAGGCTGAGACCCAGACACACGTAAGGAACCAAACACTGAACACTTCCGTTAAGGCCGATTTAAGGTATTCCTCAAACCTAAAAAACAAAAACTTTCACTGGACTAAATGAACTTGATGAGAGTTTTCGATATTTCCTCCTCTGTCAGGAAGCTGTATGTTGCCGTGTCCGTCGGTGTGTGCCTGCTGGTCAGCTCCCTGGTGTTGTTCTTCCTGTTTCCTCGCTCTGTCCTTTTGTCTCCGGTAGCTGTGAAGTCGTCCTTTGTTTACTTCACCGCCAGCAGCGTCCAAATTAACATCACGGTGAGTAGAGAGAAACTGAAGGAGAGAGGTTTGATGGATGAAAAGAAAAGACAAATGGATCTCACTCATTATGCTGTCGCTCAGTCACAGCTCTTCCCTCGTTGCAGAATGTGTTGAACATCAGCAACAGTAACTTTGTGGCGGTGCAGGCCTATAATCTGACAGTGCAGGCCCTCAGCTTTGACACGGTGGTGGGAACGGTGTCCATTAAGAACGTCACCTCGGTCAAACCTCTGTCCGTCAAAACGGTGAGATGCCCCAAACCTCGCAGAAATTCTTTGACATGCTTTTGCCGTATCACGTGATGTCTTTATACCAGAAAAAACGCTTGTTAATATTTTTTAAAATACTTGTGAATATTGTGCTAATGCTGAATAAAGAACAGGACTCGTGGGCAGTGAGGAATGGGAAATGACTTGCCTCTCTCCCTCTCTCTTTCCTCGTAGTACTCCTTCGTGATCCCCATCAATCTGACGGACCCCGGCCTGAAGTGAGTTGCCGGTGTTACTTACAGTAATATTCAGTAAAAACCCTCTTTATCTATTATCTATTTATCTACTTAGTGGTGTAACTAACAGCTTTAGTTACAGTGTGTGTCAAAATGGAGAATGGCCACATCACTGGTGACCCTACTGTTGACGTGGATAGTTGCATCTTGTGCGTGCCTGGGTTTAATTCCTGAGGCCACGTAGAAACATGAGATACAGGGTAGCTATCGTGGTCATGATGTGAATGTGTGGGTAAGACAAGAATACCAGTGAAAACACATGGTGGTTTCCTGACCTGGCAGTGATGTTAGCTTTGCCTTCCTGGGAATATGTATTTCAACATCTGTTTAATAATGAATGTGTAATCATTGCTGCTGCATTAATGCTGTGCTGGGCATTTCTCTAAAAAAAAAAAAAAAAAAAAGACTGTTCATTGGCTGTTTTTACCTTGATTTCCTCTGCAGTAACTACTGTAAGAAACCCTCCATACCTGTCCACATTCTGGATCTGCACCTGCAGTAAGTATCATAAGTTCAGTAAAGTGCCACAGTTTCTCATAATGTTTCCACAAGCAGTGAAAATCCTTTTAAAGGTGTGGATTTGAGGGGAAGACTGGCTGAAGTGTGGTCAGCTTGTATGTAATTTGGTCAACTGCAGATGTGTTTAGGAATTTGTACCTGTCTTCAGAAGGAGCCCCTGTGTCAAAATGGACTGTTAAGACTTTCTTTTGTTTTATATTCTGCTCATGCGGCATATTTCTGAATACATTTGTGTTAAAGTATTTCCAAACGAACCAGATGCTGTGGTTCCAGTATGGCAGAGGACAGAGGACAGAGGAATGACCCTTTACAGTTACCTTGTGTTGACTTATGCCCCAGTTTGTTCTGTGAAGCCATCGATCACATGACCGGTGAATGGATTAAACGGTCGCCCATAGTATCTCAGTCACACACTTCAGACTGGAAGAATAAACATCACTATCTTCTCTGATGTCTGAAGACAGAGCAGCGTTTCGACTGCACATGTTCTAAGTGCAGCTGAGATACACGCTGTATCTACGCATGCAAAGCACTGTAGCTGACACAATGAGGGGTGACTGATAAGTTTCTTGTCTAAGGTAGAAGGAGTCGATTTTAGAAAACCCGGCACAGTTATTCTTCAGCATGGTCTCCTCCTACACTTACACTCTCAGTCCAGTGGTTGTGGAGCGTACAGATCCCTTCTTTGTAGAAGTCAGGGTCTTGGACCTCCGCAGAGAGTGTGGTCCACAGCAGCAATGACACCAATCATCAGTGTCAAAATGGAGACCACTGAGCTGCTTCTTCCTCTTGGGGAAGAGGTTATCATCTGAGGAGGCCAGATCAGGTTCAAATCGATGAAGGCCTGTGCCCATTTTCTCAGACAGAGCTGGCTTTCAATTTTCAGTTACCCAAAACAGAAAAACCACAAAAGCTATTAACTCCAAACATTGTGTAGAATCAGTCAGAGAGTTGAACTGGATCGTCCATGAAACAGGAGCTGTATAACTCCTCTCCTTCTACCTCAGACCATGAACTTATCAACCGCCCCTTGTACACTCCTGTTGAAGTCATGTTGTAAACTTACTCTCAGCGTCTAGTTTTATGATTCTTCCATGTTTTGTGTTTGTTTTACTGTAGGATGTCTATGACGGTTTACTACCTGGCCCACTATGAGCAGCTCTCCCTGGAGACGTACGAGTACATCGACTGTGGAGCGAACAGTACCATACCACACCAAATGCAGCCCCCACCCCCCTGATGGATGGACAGATAAGAGGATCGGATGACGTACTGCGTGTGAGGTGGAATAGTTTGGATTACGACTTGTTGTTTTTTTTTTTCCCCATGAACTGTGACTCTAAAATGTTCATTAAGATATAACGTTATACCAGGATGCCACTGATGCTCATCCTGGATTGATGGATGCAGAGCCCTGCAAAGAAAAGATGAATGAGTGACTAAGGGCATTTTCATGCCTAACCTGTTTCATTCCGTTGAAACAAACTCTGGGTGCGTTTGCCCAGTTAGGACCGTTGGTTTTGGCTGATATCAGAAACCCCGGTGTGGACCAAACTGCTGCACTGAGACCGTTTAAAAAAGAGGCTCTCAGTCTGCTTGGGCTCTGACGTGGTTCGTTTGTGGACTGAAAGCAGCCACACACACACACCTAAACTACTGGAGACACACTAAACTACTCATAAATCCACCTGCTGTTCGTGAACTGTTTCAGGAAACCGTCTTATAATTGATGTGTATAATCAATTTATATATTTATGTAACTAATTTGTCGACGCGTCAGCAGGAGTCAGTCAAACGCAGTTTAAACCATCAGCTGTTGTATTTGTATGCTCTGTGCTCCCAATATATATATACATCCTGTTTGTCATTATTCGTAGCACATTATATTTGCAGCCTAATAAAACTAATAGTGCTCATAATCAGTTACTTCATCACAAACTGGACCAAAACAATAAAATGACAATGTGTCATTTATTTTCCTTTGTCCTGACCTGATAGTTGAAGAAGCCGTCCACCACCAGATTAAATGCATTTCACAGGGGGGGGGGGGGGTTTATTGGAGCTTTTAAGGCTTTCAGCACCAGGCTGTCATGAGGTCTGAATGCACTGTGGCCTTCTGAAAGCAGATGCTGCTGCAGCAGCTGCAAACCTCCTCCACCTGCAGGACCACAGACCCCAGCAGGCGCCTACCACAGAACTTCTTCTGCAGGTCTTTGACCTCAGCCTTGCAGACCTTGTTGATGCTCTTCACCTCAGGGCTGAAGCCTTCAGTGACAGTGAGTCCCCTCCATTGTCTGGTTGACCAGACGCTTGGTGTGAGAGACCCACTTCTCCTGGCTTTGGTTCTTCAGAGCCTGACGCTTGGTCATCAGACCGTCGCCAGGGCGACAAACCGCTGGACCTGGTTCTCACTTCTTGCCTCCGTTGTAGACTCAGAGCCAGATGCTGAAGGATTGGCCGACTCGGTTGTTCCAGGCTTTGTCAGTGGTGAACTCCGAGTTGTTTTCCTTCTTGAGGATTGCGTGTCTTTCTTGTCTGTGTTCTTGTGATACAACGCTTGTTTGTGCTTCTTCCATTGTCTTCTTTGATTCTTTGTGGTTCTTCAGTAGATACTTTCACTTCAGAGTCTGTGTGAGATCGGATCCTGAACCTGAGAAACTGTTCTACTTAAAGAGTAAAAGTCCTCACTGTGAAGTACAGTGTCCTCTGTTAGACTGTTAATCCTGATGGATGAATATGTGAGCAGCATTTTACTGTTGTAGCTGGCTGAGTTGGATCAAGACTCTCAGAACGTCTGAGCTTGTCCCTGGTTTCATGTGATGTTTTAACCTTTCTCAGCCTTTAGGGGTCAGCCAGGTGGCATCATTTGGATCAGTTTACTCAGCAGTTAGTCCATCAGTCACACTGTACGCTTTGTACATAGCTGAATGAAAACACAGCGACTGGAGTTGGGTTCACTGTTTTACTTCTTTCACCATAGATCCTGATCATCCATCAGTTATAGAGAAAGATTTTTCTCTTTACATTTCATTACTCGCTCTCTTCTTATCTACCAAACACTGATCAGTGTCTCCGCTCAGTCTAAATGTGATTTCAACTTTGAGTTATGACAAACCCCAACACAGGTCAGCTGTTCAGAGCGTCCTAACACGGTCCGATGGTCCACCAAGGTCATCGGATAACAGTACTGCTCCTCACCACTGCTGGGTGTACTGCAAAGACTGGAAGACATGCAGGTGTTATTCCGCTGGAAACACTCCAAAATGTGCTTTGTATTTGTTCTCAACTAAAGCCTGTAGAAGCTACGTTTACGCTAAACCTCACAATCAGAAAGGTGCTGATACCCACTGAGTATCTGTTTGGGATCTTGGAACTGTGATGGGCAGGTGTCTTCAGGTTGTCCTTACAGTGGGGACACTGACTGCCAGCTGAAAACAGCACATAACAGGACGCTTGCTTAGCTAATCATCATGACTAGTGCTAAAATTCCAAGGATATTTCCACGACAGTCCAGCAGAACTTAGGTCATCAGTATCCATCAAACAAAAATGTTTTAAGTTTTAATTCTTCTTCTCTCTTAGCTCCACAGATCTGCTTTGTAATCAGTAAATACTCATTGCATTGACGTTTACCCTGCATAGTGGTTGACTTACATCATCTGTGGTTTTCAGCCGCAAACTGACATTATATCATTGTATCAGTTATAATATTAACATACTGATTTCCACAGTGTGGACCTGTAACATAAAGTGACTTTGTGCAGAATATTTTCTATCTAATCAATGATTAAGATGTTTTGTTGGTCTTTCTAGGATATTGACGTCAGCTTATGAATTACTCTTCCCTTTCATCTTGCTGTATATATAATTTCCTTTTTTCTTAAAGATTGAAATATAACTAGCTGCCGCTTTAAAACGTAACATTTCCTCCATTGTGTGTCTGTAATTTTGTCATGGTGGACTGGTTTAAACGCTTCAATACCCATGAGCCTCTGGGAGAAGACAACACGTGGCGCCATGGTTGCCCAACTCTATCAAATCTGACCCAGAATTTAGAAGTGAAGTGATTTAAGCTGCAGATCGTGTTTTCAGGTTTATCAGCTATGGGATCATGAGCTCTCTCCCACCGTTAGCAGCTCATGTGACAGAATTTTAATGTGACTGGATGTTTCTTCCTGAAATACACCCAGACGTTACCTTTTAAACTTTTTTTTTTTTTTTTTAAATCAAAGAACAAGATATTTTCTAACACAGTTGTTAATCATCCAGACTCATGACACCTGGTCAGCTCCACATTTCAGCCACAGTTTAAAGACCATCTCACACACAACTCTTGTCTACAGGAAACAAAATCCACCTACCAACACCTACAAAGCTCAGTACTGACCACGTTATGTCTTGTTGAAGTTGTTCAAAAGCCAGCGTGTAGTGTAAAACTCCTCCCATACTGGGAGTAAACCCCAGACCGCCTGGGTGAAAACCAGGACTCCTGGTAACCTAGATCATTAGGGACCTTGACAGCCAGAGATTGAGTGAGACATCATCTGATAACGAATCCATCCTCACACTTTGCTCATTCACACCAATCCTTTCCAGGACAGCAGCACATCTGTGGTCAGTGATATGTGAGACACAGCGCAGAGCAGCCTGTGTGGCCCTTCATCAATCATTCAGCAGCCCTTCTCCTAATGAGAGCACTCTGGACCGTAACGACCTGTCTGCTGTTTGTGTGCATGGGTGTGTGTGTGTGTGTGTGTGTGCGTGGTTAGTGTTCTGTAAGATGGCTTTTAAATATCAGACAAAGTAAAACCTGCTGGGTTTAATGATTTCACTGTTCAGTTCGTGGTGCTGTTGAATTATATTGCTGCATCTGGACAGGTGGTCCTTTTATTTTGTCCACCCCATTTATATCACTGATGTTAGGTAATACTACAACACAATGCAACATATAACAAATATTAAATATATAATATAAAATAGTTTCAGTCAGGATCGAGGGCTGAAAAACAGAGAAAAAGATTGTTTACAATCTTAACCAGCTTGACATGGGTGTACCCAGTGTCAGCCTGCTGTTTGCTGCAGAGCAGGCAGCCAACAGTGGGTTTATCGGAGTTTTTTCCACTGAAATCAGCTGCCCTCTGCTGCTGGATATGGTGCTATGAGAGTGTTGAGACTCTCACCACCTGTAAAACCTTGTTGTTATGCCCATGTTAATCACAATGCTACCTGTTTGCTCCTGTGTTGTGTCTGATTTGGTGTCAGAGCCCTCGTGCACCAGCTGTAAAGACAGAGAGGTAAACTGAAATGAACGCTGAGTTAAAGGAATTCACCAAATTTTGTGCGAGGTCTGGTTCAATGTGTACAAGAATGTATGATGAAGGAAAATACAATCCAGGCCATAGCTGTTTGTGAATGATTGGCTGCTGACCCTAACCCTAGCTCTCTGTATATCCCAGAAATACAAGCATCATGTTGCATTGCTTTCTAAATGACATTAATGCCCTAATGTTAAAAATAAGTCTGCGTTTATTTAAAGTTAATGCAGCTTAACTCAGACCTGAGTGTTTAACGAATCTTTTTTATGTGTGTCTGGCTCTAAATGCATCCTGGAAATCAGCAACGCGATACAAGCTGTCAGATTTCCCCAGGAAACGGGTTTGACCTCATGCTGTGGTGTCACATGTCCCCTGCTCATTTTCCAATCAGCCCTGCTGTTGTTCAATAATAAAGTAGACTGAGCAAAGTGCAGCGCAACAAACGGTTTATGTGAATCTAACTCTGGAAGGAATGATTTAAGATCTTTACACCCACAGCAGAAGATCTAATACATCATATAAGTTCGTTATAAAGGCGTCCTCATCAGAAAGCGGAGCCACGTGTTACACACCTGCTGTTTGTCTCGGGCCATCCTGCGGTCCAAAGCGTTCTGACGCCGTCTGGCCTCCCAGTGCATAGCAGACATCCCGGTGCACAGCGGCTGGAGTAGACAGTAAACAAGTCAGGATCTGCTGTTGAAAGATCAGACGGCGAGCAAAAACCTTTGTGGTTTGCTCACACAGTAAGTCACATTAAGAATTCCATAGGGAATATTTAAAAAAAAAAAAAAAAAAAAAAAAAACACTGCAAGACAAACGGACAGGTGGAGGTGTGGAGTTTTAAAGACATGGGGCATCCTTGACATTACCCACCCCAGCACAGATTCAAACCAGTTTCCTGTATGAATGGAAGGAAGCACTAATAAAATAAAATGTGACTGAAGTGCATCGTGGGAAGTAGGATCTAGTGTTGATGCTGCATTCCTTCATTCAATCTTCTATAATTGCCAAATTGGAAACAGACTTGATGTCTTAATCCAAGTCATAGTTACAGCAGGGAAAGTTAAAACCTTCCTGCTATAAGGCGACAGTGCAAACCACTGCACCACCTGCTCTGTTATACTAGATGTATGTGATCTGACAATAGAGTGACTTGATACGACCTAACTCCCGACCACTGCCATCAGCTACTCTGATTACTGCTGTCTGTCATGTACCCTCAGAGCACCTCCTGTCACCTGGCACATCCCACACCTATCACAGCAAACTGCTGTTTGACCATGTTTCTTAATGTAATTCATGTATGTGCCAACCTGCAGAGGTTCCTGCCGTTTTATATATAAACCACATACATTTTCAAATGACACTACAAAAAAAAAAAAATATTGTAATACCAGAGATAACAGAATATATATCTCAATTTTTTTGTAACTCATTTCATAAATAGAAGACTTGCATTCCACTTCTCCCAAATCACACAGCTTTACACTGTATTTTCTCCCTGGATGTGATGATCTTATGTACAAAAGATCTTTTGTGTCTGAATAAACATGATATAACACACGATTCAGGACATTGTTTTTACTTAATATGCACATAAAACATGTCCTTGATATGTAATGGATACGTTTTTTTTTTTAAGGTGGAAAGCATTACAGTAGGATAAATCATGATGTAAAAAAAAAATGATAACGTACGGTTGAGCACAGAGATGTCTGAGAATTAATGAGCAAATTAGATAGGAAATAAAGGTGCTTACTTACCAGACTTGTGTGCTGGAGAGAAGGCAGCGGCAGCAGCAGCCTCGGCAGAGGACTGGTGAAGGCTGAGGTGTCAGTCTCTTTACCTCTGACCTTGTTAAATGGAGTTTCCAGGCAACATAATGCTCTGCTGGGCGGAGGGAAACAGAAAGGTACAGCAGGGTGGATAAATCATTGCTGCACGACCTCCTGTGGCTCACTAACAATGGTCCCAACCCAGAGTGTGTGCATGTGTGTGTTTGTGTTTCCCCATGTGATTGTGTGTTTGTAGTCCTGTCTATTCTCTTAGACACAGTAACTATCTACCAGAATATTTCAGTCTAGCTCATTTTCTGTGGATAGAGGACAATGAACTCCAGGACTACATCCATTCAACCTGCATCAGGCCTCGGGTTCACAATATTGAACAACAGTGTCTTCGTGCTCGAGCCACAGGCTGCGTCAGCCAATCAAAAAAAAAAACCCCAAAAAACAAGATTCTATTCACAAACACCTGAGACAACTGCACTGTCAGGAATTGATGTGTGTAAAGACAAAACCTTTGTCTATAATGAAACAGTATAAAGCAAAAAGTCAATGTATTATTGAAGATTGGAACACTATGCAGATACCTGACATTTAGGTCTGAACTCCACATGATAAGCTGGTAATAACCATAGACTGTATAAGACATGGACACGGAGCCGCTCTGTGACAGGAACCTAGCACTCACTTCTCTGATATCACCTGTGAAACTACTGCTAATGTCATTTCAATGTCATTTCAGCAGAGGGCGGAAACACTTGCTGCAGCCAAGACGGACAGTTTCCGGCCGTCCTCACAGCCCCAGACCAAGGGAGGAGTTGTAGGTTTCAGCAGTGAGGATCACTTCCGCGTTCAAAAAGCTGCAGTTCCTCGGCTACCACTGCGGACTGGTTCCAGAAGTGAGCAATTCTCCATTGACCCCCATGTTAAAATAGCCAACTTTACAGCCTAAAAAACATATTTACCGCCTGGTAAATTTTTTGTTTTTGGTCTCTATTGATAGTTTCCACCTCAGTGAACACTGTGAGGGGGGTGATTTTTTTTGTACCACAACCGTTTTAGTGTTATTTAGGCTTAAATTTTTTATATTAATTAGTGCATGGTTACGTTGAGTGATAGTCCCATAGACAGACACTGGCAGTTAGCTCTTTGCTAAAGCGGCTACATCCAGAGGCCTCCGGCTACCTCCAGCGGTTGACAGGGGCTGCAGTGTCCATGTTTGTTTGCCAATGTTTGGATAGGTTTTTGTGACAGTATGGCTTGTTGTAGTGCAGACTGTGCTAACCGACCGTCGAAGGAGTCTGTGTTGCAGTTTTTTCGGTAAGTAAATTTCTCACTATTTTACCTGGATGTTAGCACTAATTAGCATGTACCGGCATATTTTGCCGCTGGCTTATGACTTAATTGCCATCGCTGTGGTCGCTGCTGATACAGATAGAGGACCGGAGCAGCTAATGTTAGGAACGCTGTTGCGGTGTGTTCCGTGCTCTCAGAGTCCGTTTATTGCGGGAATACTAGGCTACAATTTTATTTCGTCTCATTTTTCTGTTTAAAAAGTCCGACATTGCATGGACAGAGCAGCTCTGTCAGTAAGCGGTTGTTTGCGTGCTGCTGTAACTGTAAGTGGATAGTGGATGGAGGCAGTAGTGAAAGCTGGTAAATATTAAACATTTTATTATATATATATATATTTTTTATCGTTATCATTAATAATAATGACAATAATAATAACAATAATACTGTTTTTAACGTTTTTATATATTCTATCAATATGAAATAATGATTGTTTCACAGTTAAATAACAGGCTAGAAATAAATTTCCCCCCACAACT
This sequence comes from Toxotes jaculatrix, assembly GCF_017976425.1. Lineage (NCBI taxonomy): Eukaryota > Metazoa > Chordata > Actinopteri > Toxotidae > Toxotes > Toxotes jaculatrix. Next base: position 20,520,161 of record NC_054411.1, on the reverse strand, counting down.
CCACCAAACCCTGCAGCTCCGCCTAAAACCTCTCTATCTGAAACAGTCATGTTTAAAACACAGCAGCAACAATATGATCTCTGTTGTATGCTGTGTCGCGGTTACACGGGGTCGAGCTAGGCGGGTCGCCTTCGGGGACTGTCGTGTGGTGGATGTAGCTGCGTGTAGCTGCCGCTTAGCTTGTTAGCTTAGCTAATCAGCTGATTAGCCTTCGCTAGCTCGGTTGTTCCGAGCTATGTGACCGGGTTCTCGGCTGACTCCGGCTGACCCGTAGAGTAACCGCCTCTTCGCCAAATATGGAAAGTACACTCCCACTAAAATCCAAGATGGCGCAGCTCAAATGCCCATGGTTTGGTCCATAGACTGTATAAGACAGGTTTGGTCACAAAACCGACTCCCCGAAACCAATGGATGACGTCACGGGTGCTACGTTCATGTCTTATAGTCTATGCCCCAGACACACTCTCATCCCATTAGAGCCGAACTTTATTTACAAGTAATTTGGCATCAAACCAAACTCTTCAGTTTGTTCTCAGTCTCTAGTAATTGTTGCTTTAATCTTGTTAGCATAAGTCTTCTGTTGCTTCATGATAAAAAAAAAAGCATTATTTCAGAATGAAACAAAAAATTTAAGGTGTCTATAAAATGTATAAATTATTGTAGAGCCAACATCTGAACCACCCATCTCTAAGATCAGATGTTTCCCGTAATGCCCTGAAGTTTTGCAGCTAGTGGAGAGCAGCCATAAAGAGTCTGGCTCCAGGAAGCTGCAGCCGCCTTGATTTTGTGAGGTTATTGTTGCGTACATTGGTTGATGATTGTGCTGTCTTTAGATTAAAAATAATGTTGAAGTTCATAAGTGTCAAGTGTAAAAATGTATAAGATATATTTTTTCTTTAGTTCAGGTAATTTGTGTTGGAGTGAGTGTTCGGGTTCCTTTTTTGGGTTTTGAAAATGGCATCAGAGTGATCGCTTCTCTTGACAATATGATAACTAGCATCTTGGACGCTCCGCTCAGCTACACTACCAGAGAGCAGTTAAGGCGGGGACGGAGTGTCGCGGTTTAAAAGTTTATGGATGTTTGCGCACGCTTCGGCCTGTGACCGCTACAGTCTGTAAGTGTTATTGTGTGTAGTTTTAAGTTGTACGTTTAGCATGTTATGGTTGTAGCATTTTATTTAGCGGCTAACTTGCATATTGTTTAGTTTAGCTTGCTAGCTCCATTTTACTTTGCGAAACGTGTACTGTTTTTTATTTTTTTTGCGGATATTAATTTGCGTTATTTTTTCTGTTGTATTTCAGTTTTACAAAAAATAAATGACGGTGGGTGTTTTAAAACGAGAAAAGTCACATTCGTGGCTTGATGTTAGCTGGGTGAGGGCAGCACAATGATCTTAAATGTTTAAAATAACTTACTAGATCAATCATAAACAAAGTACATGACGGTTTGGAACTGGATTGACAAAATCAGATACATTAGATGGAGGACTAAAAGGCATCTAATGGGGGAAAAATTCTGGGATTCCGTTAATCTTTGAAGATAGCCAGACATGGATGTTTTTTCACAAAAGATTACGTACAGAACGTGTAAGTATTAGCTTCACACAAACGAACAACAAAAGAACGATAAAAAAAACATCATGCAATGAGGAAACCCACATAGTGGGCCAGAGTAGGGCTTAATATAGCTGCATCTGACTGAAGAGGTATGTCAACAGTGTGATTTGTAGCTGTGCTGTATAAATTCACACTTCCTCAGATTCAGATAAATCATTGCAAAGTGAAAGACTTTGTGTTTTGCACTGTTTGCTGGACGAATCCAGGCATTTGATAACACCACCTCGTACTTAAGGATGTTGTGACGGGCATTTCTAGCTTCTGACTGCTCTTCCATCTGTCGACAGGTGGATGGATTCAGGAAGCAGATCACCAGTGAGGTGAGTATCTCACATGCCACAGCCAAACCAAGCTTTGTGCCAATATTTTGATTTGTTCTCTCTGCTTCGGTTCAGTCTATGCCTTACGTTTATACATTGGAAGAATAAGTTCACATTTCTTTATCACACCCAAGTTCCCGTCTGTTTGCTTCTGTAGGCCGAGCACCTGGTCGCCAGCCTTTTCCCTCAAAAACTCCTGGAGCTGGATCACTTTCTTAAGGTAAGCTTCCTGAATAAAGGGAGGTTTCAGTCCTGACTGATGTGGTTACACACATGGTGGTGTAATGCTACAGCCAACACTCACTGAGCAGCTACGGTACTTTGTGAGAGATTTAACTGAGGAACAGCTGGTGTATCTGTTTACACTGCGTCGTGACGTGAGCGTCCACGGTCTGATTTATGCTGCGCACAGTGCATGTAGTTTTCCACACAACAGCAGGACACAGTGGAACAGGTGGAGGTGTGCAGCCTGAAGCCTGTATGTCTTGAATGTAAATGACTGACAGTATCAGAAATGGGATTTGAATTGATGAAACATGTTGTTCATTTGTCAGCTTTTCTAAATCTTTCTATGATTGTTGTCCTTATTTTTATGAACATTCTGTATATGCTCTTAATTAAAACGAACTTTGCTGCCTTTGTCTTTTCTCGTTTCTTGTCATCCTTCTGTTAGTATTTTTTTCTTACATTGACTGTTTGTTACCTTTTTTTTTTTTTTTTTTCTAAAAGTTTTATTAAAATATGTAGTTTCAACCGTTCCCATGTGGTCTTTATCCAGGAGCCGATTCTGAACGTGTCTGACCTGAAAGAAATCCATTCAGAGATCACGTTCAAAGTCCCAGACCCGATCCTCTTCATTAACAGCCACGATGGCGTGGACGTGGTGAGTCCTCAGTGTGTTCTGCCAGGTGTCAGGTAGTGATCCGGTAAAATGCAGACAGCACTGGAACAGTCCTTGTTTGTTGACCTGCGTACGAAAGTTTAATCAGCTGACAACAGGTGGTCAAACTCAACAAAAAGGCAAACATTTTGGGATTTTCTTGATGATCGAAAATCAAACGAACGTGATCGACGGATGGATTTTAGTGGAGATCACGTGTACATGCAGTCACAACAGAGAGAGCAGCTCTGTTCATCCTCTGTTTAATAAGGAGGGTCAGTGAGTGGATCGTAGTGGCGAGGACACTGTGTGGGAACAACCATACTGTGATGTAAACCACTGAATTGCTTTTTGTGCTGTCCACACAGAGGATGAGAGCAACTTATCATATCACATAACATATCAAACATGGCAGCCGCTGTAGCCCCAAAATACTAACATTTTTTTTTCTTTTTAGTCTGTTTCAAGTCCAAAACATACTGTAATTGCTATATTACCTCTTTAACATTGTGACTATGCAGTGATAGATACATACATAGATCTGAATAAATATATTTATGTAGGTCAGCACTGACAGCAGTTAAAATGTTTGTAGACACAGACTTCCATCTTTGACTGGCCAAGAAAAACCCCTGAAAGAAAAAACTTCTTCAGAAACTTTTGCTGCCTTGGCTTTTAGTCAGTGAAAACAGGCTCTGAATTGTTTCCCAGGCACCAGAGGCCAAAAATATCTCCTGTTCCTATAGATGGAACTGACACAGGCTGGTTGTTCCCTGGCTGTGATATGTTGTTGTTGTTTTTTTTTTTTTTTGGAGCTGTAGAGCTCATTAGTTGGATTACCGTGGGGCTGTTAACATGTGGACCTCAGCTCAACCTGGATTCCTGACTCCATGCTGCCAAGTGTCATGTCAATAAATGAGAGATGAGACAGAGGCATGCATCCGTGTTACTCAGAGGGTCACGGCACAATGAGCTCCCTGACTCCCACGCACTTATCGCCACTGAGAGGTGTTGAAGGGTTTGCGTTGCATTCAAATGATCCTGACTGTCGGAGGAAAGTCTGATCTGATGGTTCAGTACGGTGCCCTCTCAGGACCACAATATAAAAAACAAACACATAAGAGTTGTAATACAAGATGAAACACACAATTTCCTGTTTTTACCTCTGACTCATTTCTTTCCAATGATGTGCCCTTTAGTGTTATTTTATAATCTTATAATGAAAATAATAGTGGTAGTGAAGAGTTGGGTGGGTTTCCTGTTTATTCAGCACTGACCTGGAAATAAATTTATCAAGGATCTCAAAGCAGGAAATCCGTCCGAAGCTAAAACTTCCCAGCCTAACGTGTTTTTTGGTCCTACTTTTAGAACTAGCGGTGAAGGTATTTTATCATGTTTATCAATGTATAAAATGACATTTAAAGTAATGATGTGCTGCAGACTAATCACACACATTCAGTGGGATCAGAAACTTTTGTTTTTGACCCTGGCACAGCACAAACGTAAAGAAAATGACATCTTTTCTTTTTGATGCAGAATCTGAAGAAGAGGAAACTATAAGAAGTCCCTGATCAGAACAGAAACTCTTCACATTCCTCTATGTGCTTTTTGGGTTTTGTGTGAATAAGACTCTGTTTATTCTCATTAGTAGTTGTTCCAGGCAAAAATGTCAACTATTTTCCACTTCCAGCTTCTCAAGTCCAACCGTTTGGTCTTCGTCTTTTGTCAAAGATAGCAGTAAATTGAGCATCTGAAGATTTTAGACTTTCATGAGTCAAAATAAGCAAAATGAAGACTTTTTAAGAAACTGTGAGTTCTAATTTTTCACTGTTCTTTATGAGTTAATTAAGAAAATAATCAAGTTATTCCATAATGAAAATCCATAAGCTAGCTTTGTGTGAATGAAGGTGAGAACTGACAGTCACTCATTGTTAGGATCAAGCTAAATGCCAGTTCACAGAAACAGAGAGAGAGAGCAGGCTTTGTGAGGCTGAGACCAAATCATGCAGGCAGAGTGTGAGAACTCAAACCAGCAGCAGCAACATTATTCTCTAATGAGAAGAAGAAGAATCTTTTTTTTTTTTTTTTTTGAACATGGACTGTCTCGTGTTTGGTTCCAGGGGGAACAAAAACGCCGGCGATGCCGCAGGGCGTGATGAAATGCAACACCAAGCTGATGGACCTGATCGAATGAGTCAAACCAGAGATCAGGACGCTGATAGAGAAGTGTAACACAGTAAGTATCCACACACACACACAGTATTCATCTGTTATGCTGATGTACCGTAAGGTGTATATACTGTATACAGATACACTGTAATAGTTTAAAGTCCGTCTGAAGTAGAGATAACACCATGAACGCAATGTAACTTTAAATGGTTCTAGCCTAAAAGTTGGCTGTGTGTGTGTGTAAAACATAGCTGTGAAACTAAATATCATTATATGAATATTGAGTAATGTCCCCCGTGCTTTTTAAAATGATCCTCATGTCACCATGTCTCTGTACCATCAGGTTAAGATGTGGGTCCAGCTGCTCATTCCAAGAATAGAAGATGGAAACAACTTTGGAGTCTCCATACAGGTCAGTCCTCACCGATGGCTTCGCTTCAGTGCTTTCCTTATTTCATAAACACACGTAAAGCTAAAATAACTCTCAGCGCGTCATCACAAAGCTGTTCCCATGACTTTAAAAAGCATGTTTCTCTCTCTCGCTAGTATTGATTTTAAGCTTCAAACTCCACTCCAGTGTTTGCCGATCTTCTTTTGACTCGTCACATCTTGTTCTTTGCAAAATACATCTGTGGTTATAACCTGAGAAAATAACAGCAGGATGTATGTAAATGGACTGTATTTGCATTTGTACTGTGAATTTGCAAAAGAAATATAAGTACTAAGTAGTAAGTAATACACGCAGTAATACCAAGCGATAGATGAAAGTACTCTCACACTGTCGTGTAGGACTGGTGTAACTCTTGTTATTTGATATTTCCCGTATAAACTGTACATAGGTATAATTAACAGCCAGCAGAGGCTGCTGCTGCCTTTACAAAGAGGAGTTCAAGCAGCTGAGTTGAAAGGTGCCAAACTGTCTCCTCAACAGCATGTCCTTGTCCTCAACAGCATGTCCTTGTAGTCATGCTATAACCATATGGTGGTTATACATTATGGTTTAACCACCGTAAAGAGAAGTTTTTTTTTTAGCGAATTCAAAGCAACATGTCATTTATTCACATGAATTCAAACACAGTGTGGAAAAAGACGTGTTGACTTGTCAGAAGTTAGTCTGCAGTTACGTGTGACAGCAATGTGAGATTTGAATGCAGGGGTGTGTTCACAGGGTCAGTGCAGGGACACACATTAGGACTGTTGAGCCCATTCTGAATATAATTTAACTACCGATGGGACCAAGTTGGACCAGTCTGTTTCAGTCCGGGGCTAGTGGATACTGATATTGGTAAATAAAATCTTATAGTATGTGATATGTAAAGGTTTTACTCTTTAAGTCTTCAGATCTAGTTGCTGGAAATACTCAGGTTATTCATCCTGAAAGTATATGCATTTAAAACTGAACTGAACTAACCATTCACCCTTTTTTTTTTTTACAGATCATTTTAGACCAGTTCACGTCAACACATCACTGCAGGACTTTATTCTGATTGGCTCCCCCTCTCTAGTATTTACTCCTGTTTTTATATTTACATGTTTTGGTGAAAAGCACTGGGTGTGGGCACTGACATTCCTGCCTCTAAGATTACACAGGCGTCAGTGAAGTAACCACACCTCTGTGTCTGCCTGTCTGTCAGTCTGACTGTCTGTCTTCTCCTCAGCCAAAAAAAAGGGCAGATACTGAGAACATTTTCTTAATTTCACAGCTCAACACAGTTAACAAAATGAAAATTCCCGCTGAAGAGCTTGTCAATGTTTTGGTCCTGACCAATCAGGAAGCATCACCCGTTGGTCATGCAGGATTGTTGGAAGATAACTGTAAATTACTTAAAGAGGTCGGGACAGGATCAGCATGTGTGTCTGGGTCTGTAGGAAGAGACGGTGGCAGAGCTGAGGACGGTGGAGTCGGAGGAGTTGGACCAGATCTCCAAATATTACATCACCAGAGCCAAGCTCGTCTCCAATATCGCCAAGTACCCTCACGTGGTGAGTGAATGGGAATGTGTGTGTGTGAGTGTGTGTGTAGAGCAGAAAGTATAAAGTATACTGGATAGTTCCTCCTTTTACTCTCAAACAGCCTCAGTTCTTCTTCTCATTGATTCCACATGATGTTGGAAACCTTCCTCTGAGCTTCTGCTCCATGTTGACATGATTCATCACATCATTCAAAGGTGTTCTACTGGATTCAGGTCTGCAGACTGGGGGAGATCACTGAAGTTCACTGAACTCAGTGACACTGTGACATTCAGATATTCAGACCGTGACTGACTGGTGTTGTTCATTCTGAGAAGCTTTTCTGCTCAGCACCGTTGTAATGAGTGCTTATCTGAGTTACAGTAGCTTTTCTGTCATTGTCATGTGATTTTTTTTTTTTTTTTTTTTTTTTATATTGCACTGCTCCCGCATGATTGGCTGATTGGATAATTGCATGCACAAGCAGGTGCACAGGTGTTCCTAATAAAGTGCTCTGTGGGTGTGCGTCGCTGGAGTCGAGCTCTCGTCTCGAGAATCCAGCTTCGATTAACCGTCTCTTGTCCATGTTTCCTGTCCTCCGTGCAGGAGGACTATACAGGAGGACGGTGTCAGAGATCGATGAGAAGGAGTACATCAGTTTGAAGATCATTGTTTCGGAGCTCAGGAATCAATACGTGAGTGCTGATTTGTCTTTTTCTCTAACCTCCATACCAGGAGCCTGGTATGGAGGTTAAGGAGGGTTTGAACTTCATCTGGGCCTCTCCTGTGATGTACAGGCCTGCAGTTTTTTTGAGAAGAATCATGTTATATATAATTTATTCAGGTACATTATTAAAACATGATTAGAACGTACATACGAAGTGTATAAATGGAAGGCGAGAAAAGCAGTGAATGAAGCGGCGTAGATGGTTTTCATGACTTTCTGCGTACATGGTTTTTGTGAAACTAACAGACACATATAGTAATCTATACTAATGGTATACACAATGGATTATATACACATTTCCATGGGGTACTGTTTTTGCAACTAGCATACAAAATATTAATGTACTTTACTGTTTTGTACCGAAAGGAAATGATGCAATACGTACATCAGAGAGTGACGCTGCCAGTTAAACTTTACAGACAAGAAGCAAAATGTCTGACGCAGATTAAAGACTTTTCCCCCAGTATGTTTGAGAGCAGCTCCTCAGTTTTTGCATTGCATTGTGGGACAGCAACGTCCACCAGGACCCTGCTGGAATTGTGACTTATGTCTTACGACTAATGGAACCTGAAGTTCCACTTTGCTTGTTGTTGTTGACGGTTAGCGAAAACATATTGAGTTGTCTATGAGTTGTCACTCTGCATGACATGATCCTGAAGAATATTGAGAAGATTAAGAAAACCCAGAAGCAGCAACTCTGACTCTCTGTACTGACAACCCGCTACAAAACAGACACACAACATCAGCTGTGAGTCTGACCAAGAATTCCCAGCATGCCTGATGGTTTTTAGAACCTCAGGACAGTTCGTGAAGGATCAAATAAGTGGCGGCTTTTGGAAAAAGTGTTCTTTTATTCAGTATTGAATACTTTTAACATGAATGGTGCTCACTGATGTATGCATAACAACCTCAGCCACACAACACCGACATGCTCTCTGACACGTAACCTCCAGTTGTGAGTCTCCCGCCCTCTGGGACCTGACGAATCGTTGCTGTTACAAAGACCCCCTGCTGCTTTCTCTTCCTGTCTGGGTTGTGTGGACTTTCACTCCTCTGGATGCGGTGCCTTCCGGGATTTATCTGCAGTTTATAAATGGGTTTCTGTTTTTTTTCTTTCTTTTTTTTTCTTTTTTTTAGCTCTCGGTTGCCTTCTTTCCCACCCAGACAAGGTTCCCGTTGTTCAGTAATTGCCCCTGCCCCTGAAACTTTCTGCGCACCTCACTGTTCTGAGGAAAACTTTAGGATTTCACAGTTTAACTCTTACTTAGTCCTCTCCTGGAAAGGGATCTATTGTTAATATAGGAAACAGGCAGCTGCATTTCTTCTCCACATTACACCCCGTGTTTTTGTTTGTTTGTTTTTTGTGTTTTTTTTTGTCGTATCTTTGTATCTTAGTGACACTTGGGAAAGCTTTTGCAGCCTGAGGGAAAGATCTTTTTGTCCTGACCTGAAGGAGGTGACATTTGAGGTCCAAAGACTTGAAATTCATCCTCAGCAAACCGCCTCTGTGTATCTGTGTTTTACCGATGGAGCAGGCTTGAACTGGAGCTCAAAATGTCTCCCACGCAGCAAGTGGGACTGGGATCATGTGAAGCATTCTTTTTTTTTTTCTTTCTTTCTTTTTAAATACAGAGATACATCATGTTTACGAGAACCAAGGCGAGACTGATTCGCTGCTGGCTGTGAACTGACCCCGCCTCAATTCTCTTTGCACAGAATCTGAAGCCTTTTGAACAAGAGCAGCAGTTTTCAGCAGGTTTATTGTTCAGAGCAGGACAAAGTTTGACCGACGCTGTTTCAGATTTTAATTATTTTCCACCTCATGGTCAGATAATTAAGTCAAGACCTCGTGAAACAGTGACAGTAGTATGGAAAGTGATGAACTGAAGTGAGGGACCGACCTCAAAGTGCATGTAAAATGTGGTTTTATTCAGCTCTTTATTTATTTTTTTTAAGCAAACAGATGAAGGAGCAGACCTCTGTGCGTGCATGCAGGTTGACGGCTGTCACTTCAAAATAAAGTTTGGACAAATTCAGACTAATAATCAATAATTCTTTAAAAAAATTCAAATGATGTCGATGTAGGCTTTACTAAACTCAAGAGGGAACAGGGGACACGTGTCATTCAGGGAATTCAGACTGTTTATACCATTTCATGGTGAAGGGACATTAGCAGACAGTAATGTGTGTGTTTGATAAATTGCTGTATAATATGCTGTTGTGAGCCAGCTAGTCACGCTGACACTTGTTCTTTCAAACCTACTCCTGTCCCAGCACCCTGTGCCTGTCCTTGTCCCTGTCCCAGCACCCTGTCCACGTTTCTGTCCCTGTCCCTCAGTATGTGTTCCTGTTATTAACAATGCCTCCACTTGCCTCGCTTTAGTGTCAAGCTAACATTACAAGGCTGTTACATTTGAATCCCTCCCGAGTACAAAGGCACAAACTGTTGCACCGATACGCTGAGAATTTTGTATTTAAACACACAGATAGCTTCACATCTTTTCCCATGTCTGTCTTTCAGTGGCATTTAAATGCCCATACATACGCTGAAACAAAGCTCAGCTGCTGCAATTGTTCCTCTCCTCTCTACTGACTATGAGAAAAGTTTGCGACACGGTTCCAGCGCTAGAATGGCTCTCAGTAGAGCTGATTTTAAAAATAAATAAATAAATCCTAGATCTGCCCCTTTAACTGGACCCACATCAGAATTTAATGGGTTCTTCCCTGGCCCACGCCCCAGCTCTCCACCAACTTTGCGTAATCCTGCTGACAAATAACCAAACCAATAAACACGACCTCCCGGATGGTTGGAGATAGTAATTGATGGGGGACAAATTCCACACTTCTCAGTCTGTGCAAAAAGGCATATCATTTCAGTTTAAGTTGATGTGAGGCTTCAGCAATCTGATTTAGAGTTTTTTAATCAGCTCTACAGTTTGAAAAATTCGATTTTCATAACTGAATTTTGGAATGTATCTTCACACAGAACAGATGGACTGTGAATTTTTGAACCACAGAATATTAATAAAGCCATTTTGATTCATTTATAGGTATATGTGGGGTGTCATGCTAGTTCAGGTCAGCTACAGAAGCTGTGGTTATTTATATAACCGTGTATACAGGAGAAGCCCTGGATCATCCAGCTCAAATTCACAGGAAAAAAAAAAAAAGATGCTCTTTATAACCTCTGAACTTGCCTCATAATCATTAGAACACAAACTAATTATCAGTCTAATGATGAAGTTATTCATTGAGGTTGATCCTCTCTAAGCCCCTGAAAAACAGTCAGTAATCTTTACTGGGTTTGTTATTGAATGCAGGATAAAGCTGGACTGATGTTCAGTTTCACAGCTGTTACTTGATCGATGCTGAAGCCTGGTACGTTGAAAAGCATGTGCGACTTGACATTAGACGGAAAATGACGAAGTTAGGGACCAATCAAATGGTTTTTGGAGGTTTTCAGACTTTTGTCAGTGAGTAGCTTTACTACTTGTAAGCTTACTTGTTCTCCTCCCATTAAAGCCTCCTGCTCCGTGTCTTCAGTTCCGCCCTGACCATTAACAGCTTTTATTTAGACTCATCTATATGAGTCTATGACTGTGTTGACAAGAAAGCTCTTACTCCACATGAACTGTATCAGAGCTTTGATAAATTGTGGTCCGTGTGGTTTCCTAACCCCCCCCCCCACATGGCAGCGTTTAGCCCTGATTGTTTCAAACCCTATGGGCAAAAAGATCTCAGATCAGAGCATCTGAAATTAATACAAAACCAACGTGTACTTGGCAGGGAAGTTCATTTTCCTGGGCACAGCTCCCATTTCTGAACATTGTGGGGAATGGCAAACACTCGTTACACTTGTGGCGTGTTTGTTCGTGTTTGTGTGACATTCTGTTGTCAAAAGGAACGAGTGGGCACATTCATGTGCACCTTTAATCAGCAGGATATAGACAGGTTCAGACAGAGGGTCCAAAACAGAAGCCTGGATGCCAGAAATGGCTGTGTGGTGTGTGTTCAGCCCACCTTAAGACCTTTGCTAGTGTCTAGAGTGTATTTCTATTAATCAACATTACCAAAGTTAGGGGGGGGGGGGCGTTGGGGGGCATTGGAAAACCAGCCTTGAAGGGCAAGTAATTCTTGTATCAACTTTGTGCTTTTTGTTGTTAACTGTTTCTTTTTGAGAATCATTATTTTACATAATAAAATTATTTTTTTGAGAAAACTCCTTTAGTTCCTTGTGTTTTTAGCTTTGAAGATGAATGAGCTTTTAGTGTTAGGTGGAGGGTTTTTTTGTTTTTTTTTTCTGCCACACACAGAAAGTGACTTGTCTTGCTGCTCTGGATACCTGAACGCTCCCCTGTGATTCCTCAGGTGTGATGTTACTTCAGTTTTTTAACTTTGTAGCAGTGACAGGTTATTATATTTTCATAGCTGCAAGCAGAGGTACAGCCCACCAGCTCCAGTCGAGCAGTTTAGTCAGTGTGGAAGTTACATAACAACACAGCTTGGACAATTTTAAATGACTTGCATGTCATAGCACCAACATAGGCATCAACAGATAACCAGCTGCAGGCTGGTTTGCAGTGTATAGTCGTATTCTTGCAGGTGTACAGTGCAGCCATTACAACCCTTATCACTGTTACCCTGTCAACATTGCTGACACTAAACTCTGCAAGCTTTTTTTTTTTTTTTTTTTTGGTTTTCATGGATATTTTAGTTAAAGGGAGGCGAGGTCCTCCAGTACAATCGCCCATCACGGCTCAGATTCTTTGAGAGCTCCCTCAAACAGCAGAGCTTTTTCGAACGGATCTAAACTCTACAGTCGTTTCTTAGAAAGATTCAGTTTCCTGCTGTAAGTGCTAATTCGACAGCTAGGTATTGAGACTGGGAAATATTACACAAAATAAAACCCAACATAACACCCTGTTTTGAAGTAGCTGGGACTACTTTTCCTGCAGTCCTTGAATGTGGACATCGATAAGCCTCCCACTGACCGACCATTGTGTTGGGTTTCCTTCCTCTCCTTACTTACTGTTTTCAGGGAGGCAAAAATGACAAGCTGTCAAGCTAACATGCTACACAACCATGGAAAATCAGCAACAACTGTTGTCAGTTAATCACACAGAAAGCACTGCTACCCACAGCTTCCAGAATCTATGGCCTGCCAGCTCCAGGTGTCGCCACTATAACAAGAGGAGTTTGGCGTGGATAAGGCCCGCCCACTGCTGATTCTGAAGAGAAGAGGTGTGCAGAGGATCATGGGAAGTCCCCCAGCAGCCTAGGCCTATAGCAGCATAACTAAGGGATGGTTCAATTGCCTGAGCCAGCCCTACTATGGGCTTTATCCTTAACTGTAACAGTGTCTATAGAAATAATTGTGACTAACTATAGGTTTAGTCATAATAACAACTAATTATAAGCTTTGTCAAACAAAGAGGTTTTAAGCCTAATTTTAAAATTAGAGAGGGTGTCTACTTCCTGAAATTGTTTTTTTTTTTTTTTTTTTTAATCCATAAATCCCACATTTCCTATCCCAGAGTAATAATGCCATGTTTCTGACGTGAGTCTGTGTTTCAAACCCAGACCTGACTCGGCCTCATCTCAATAGCTCTGATGTGTTTTATGAAATAGGTGAATCCTGGTTCAGTTTGTTAAAGCTGTGCTTTTCTGAGCCCCCTTTATAAAAAAAAAAAAAAACACACACCCCTGGTCCCAAACAAACCACACAGGTTAGGCGTGAAAGCACCCTGAGTTTGTTGTTGTATGCCAGTGTGAGGATGGGAGGTCCCTGCTTGTTTTTTTGTTGCCTTTGTTTTGCTCTCTTTGTGTTCAGTCTGCCCTTAAACTCGCTGTTGCCTATTGTATCCGACTGGAACCTGGCCAGGAAAGGAAGTGTTCACACCACTCGGCGATCTTATGGTTGTTTGTTTTTGTTTTTGTGTTAACAAAAAAAAAAAAGCAGCATAGATGTTTGCAGCCATGCACGTACACAGGCACGCACAGACACACAGATGAACTGTAAAAATGTTTATGTATTTCCTAACAACAAAAATGTAAGTGCTACAACACGGTCACATTTGTTTTCCTCACAGCTTCCATCATCATCATCATCACTGCACCAGGTGGACAGTCACAGTTACAACACACACACACACACACACACACACACACACACACACACACACACACACACACACACCTTGTAGTATTTGTGTATGGGGCTTTTAGACACAACACAACAACCGAGCAAACTGTTGAGAGGGACTCTTCTGCTACATGGACCACATAAATCACAGTCAATCACAGTCAAAATCACAGCACAGCCATACATGTGTGAATGCGTATGTCTGAGCAGCGGTCACCAGTGACCTAGCAACACCAAACAACTTAAACCTACGAATGCTTCCCTCCTCAGCTTCACTGCCCTTCATCAACAGCTGCACTACAGCTGCTGCCGAATGGCAGGACCATCTGACATCAGTTAAAAATACTGTTCAGGCCAATCCAGCAACACCTTGACACTGGCAGCAGGCATATCCCCACAGTCCATATCCAAACCTACAGCCATGGTTCTGCAGCTTGTACTGAGGATGTGTTTATGGGAATTTTTTAAAAGGCGACTCCCCTGGCTCAGCTCAGATCAGCCCGCCCCTCCCGCCACTGGTCCTGACAGGTTCTACATGTTTTTTTAAGCTGTAACACAATGTCCCCACAAGACTTCACAGTGTAAACCTATGTTTTCTGCTCTGACTGGTGACATGGGCTCATTTAACTGCCAATTTTCCAGTCTGCTGCTTTTAAGTGAGCCCAAGTCTCTGTGGAAAACCTTGAATACCTTCCTCAGGGTTCAGTTATTGAGACTGAAAATTCACGTTGGTGAGTTTTTTTGAATTCTGGATCCAGTTGACCCCAAAAACCAGTCGCAGTTTATTTTTTAATGAAATCCTTTGTCATAGTTTTTTGTCTTTAGTTATACACTGTTGTTATCTGTTACTTTCCCAGCAGCTTTTGGGAGGTGTATTTACTTTTAAAATCGTGTAACATTTACAGCAGAGAGAGAGAGACACTGTCGAGCTAGTCTGGTGCCAGACTCTCTACATTCTGTCAGACACAGCTTGGAAGCTGCACTAATTAATAGAGCTTTCAAATTCTATCAGGTCACTGTTCTGGTTTACGACCCTCAACTTTTTCGTTTGGGTTCACTGTCACCGCTCACATCTCTTGTTTCCGTCAGCGGCAGGCAGCTGTTTTCAGCAATAAAAGCCCTCGGTACTCTACCTGCCCAGCCTCAAAACAGCAGACAGACACGGTCAGAGGCTAACTGGTGAACACGTGGAGCGAACACTTGCTCTTTGAGTGCAGGCTTTTGTTGGATTCTTCTTCAACAGAGCTCCGTTCTCCTTTGTTGTTCACATCCTGTCACTGCTGTTCTTAAACAAGTACAAGTCACAGAGGAAACTTTAACAGAAAGCTTTAACAGAAACATTTCACTTGACATCTGAGGCAGAGAACCACTCACAGTGTTTAACTTCACCAAGACACACGCACAGAAACAATCAGTGAACCTTACATGCACTCACATCCCATCCTCTGATTCTGTTCCCATGAAGGATGTAGAGTTGGAATGGAAGTCACTGTATGTGTTACACTGTGTGTGTGTGTGTGTGTGTGCGTGTGTGACTTTGCTGGTCTGGTTTCAATTTTCTCCCTCCAGGAAAAACCATGAGGGGAAATGTGAGAACTACACATCTGTGTGTGTGTGTGTGTGTGTGTGTGTCTGTGTCTGTAAACTTTCTTAAAGCAACACTGAATAACATGAATATTTGCAAAGACCAAATGCAGCAGACCAAGATCCCTTCTTACACAAATAATCTCTTCTTTTATTTAGAGAGGAAGAAACAACAGTAACTCAATTCTTCAGACCGTGGCACTGTAGGAAAAAAATATACAAAATGAATCAAACATCATTCAGTTGTTCAGTAGTCACAGCCTCGAGCTTTGAAGTGGATGGTACAGTGCTTATTTACACACACCTGACTTTACAGCGTCAGTTTACAATGTATACATATTGCAGTTTATATCACAGCGGTTCACCAGTAAGAAACCCAGAGAGTGAAAATTGTGTATTTTGCCGTGGTCTTTGGATACATTCTGAATTCATGCTAAAAAAGAGATTGCTAACATATAAGCAAGAATAATTGCAAACATTACTGAAATCAAGATAATGATGATGATCACCTCTTTGCTTGCAAAATCTCAAACTATAGCTCCACATTTCTGAGGATGTAATCACGAGATTCTGGAAAAAAAAAAAAAAAAATGAACAAAGAATCCCAGGCAATAATTACTGCTGACAAGACATCAACTTGTAGTTCATAGTCTTGTAAAGTGTACGTAAAGTAGTACATTTTCCATTAGCATTACCTTTATTCTTCTTAACCTAATAACAACAACTTTGTGTTTTTATTCTAAAAACGACACATTCACATTATCATCAAATTGAACAAACAATAAGAAAACAAGCTAAATCACTATGGTTTGTGACTTTGCTGATACCGCCCGAAAAGCAGTGTTACAGCCAGGCTAGCAGCTCGGTGAGGCTGTATTTAGGCACAGTGGTGTTTCGAGCTAACGTGTTCATAACAACAATGCTAACATGGTTGGTGCATAGGGAGGTAATGTTAATTATGTCACCATCTTAGTTTTGCGTGTTAGCATGTTAATATTAAAATCAAATGCTAGTATTTCCTGACATTAGCATGCTACAGATATAGTACAAAGTGTGTGGTCATAAACCAAAGTACAGAGCAAGATAAAAGTTTGACCTGATGATGGCACTAGATGGAAAATCCGAGAATCACCAAAGTCATTCAGATACACACAAGTTGTCAAAGTGAATAAGTAAATGCTGAAGCTTTTAAATATAACTTTGACATGTTGTGAAATGTAGTTTTTACTTTTCTCAGTTTAGAAAAGATTAGAAATATATGATTGAAATCATACCATAAACTTTTAGATTGATCCTCTACCTTATAGGCAGAGTTATGTGTTAGTCAAGGCTGGATTACCAATTGGACAACCTGAGAGGCCCCACGGTGTGGCAATTATTTTGAGATAATCTGATTAATACGCCCATAGAAAGCACAATATAAAGAAAAGAAACAAAAAAAATGTAAGTGCTGTAAGTTAGCTCCTGCATTGTTTCCTAGTCTTGCAGTTGGTGCTAAATTCACATGGTAATTCTTAAGTAAACCTGCATTTAAAGAAGTCATAGAACTGGTGAAGGGGTGCTGGGGTTGTCTAAGGGGGCCCATAGCTTGGTTTTGCCCAGGGTCCTGTTGAAGATGTTTGCTATAACACAGTATGAACTTAACCATACAGGGATTTTTAAGCTTGGGTGAGATAGTTAATCTATCACAGTAAACAGTCTGCTTTATTTTTGCCTGTGATGTTGTTATTATAATGAAGATGCAGGTAGGCTTGGTTTTGTATAATCTCATTCCTGGTGCTTTGGTGGACACTGCAAGACACGGTAAAATTTCAGAGCCAAATGCAAAAAAATGTCCCATCAGAAAAATCCAGCCTGTAAGACAAACAGGAGGCAAATATGGATAAGTTGGAAATGATACAGTAAAATGCTTTTTTTTTTTTCTAAAATGTTGCTGTTTGACAGCCAAAGCTTCTTTCGCTCAACTTCTTGCCTGGTGCAGCTTTAAAACCCATGCAGCACAAATAATCTGCCATCCCACCCTGCCTCTATAAACGCGGTAAAATTGACACGAACTTCTTGAAAGATTTGGTAAATCACCTCAAGCCCCATCTCTGAAATCACTAGGGCTTGGAAGCTATTACCTACCAGTGATCAATAAATCAGACCCACTCCTCAAACCTCATGACTCCACCAAAGCCATAGAAGGTGAAGGGCTCCAGCACAGGGCTGCAGGCCTCTTGAGCGAGGCAGGCTATCCTGTTGTTTTCACAGCTGTCCTCACTGCCCGGGGCAAAGTACACCCCATCAGCAGAGTGGATGGATGGATCCTCATCGAAGTAGTTATGGGGCCGCAGCAGGACCCCGCCCCCATTACCCACGGTGACCGTGTTGGGGATGTCCTCAGCGTGAGGGATGTGGAGGAAACCAGTGGTAACCCAGGCAACCAGGTCCTGCGTACACATACATCATGCAAAATCCTTTAGATAATTTGTCTGATTTAAAGCTCACACGTGTTTGTATTCTGTCATTATTTTTATATGTAGATTCCACCTCAACACACCTCGTTTTCAATGGTTTCGTTGTCTTCAATGTACTTGCTGAAGTCGACAGCTGGAGTCCAGATGTTGTTTTGACTGTACAGACTGCTGCTGGTCCGCTCTAGGTCCTTGTGCTTGGTGATGGCAACCTTATACCTGGAGGCACAGAGAGGTTTGTCATTACAGCATAACAACACACCGAGTTTAAATGTCAGATGCTCACATTTGAAAAAGCTGAATCCAACAAAATCCATAAAAAAAAAAAAAAGACTAAAATACCTATTTGATTTTGAAATAGATGCAGATTCATTTTCTGTCAAACTGACAGATTAATTGACTAATTGTTGGTTTTTATCTGAAGAATAAGTAGCGAAGAGTCATGTCAGTTAAACAGCAATATTTAACATTTGCTAGCATTAGCTAACATCAGACACCACGGCTACTGGTTTCACCAGACACTTCTGTTTTCCAAAGTACTTTGTGCTTTGACCAGAGAAAAAAAAAAAAGCGTCCAAATAGAAAACACAAACATGCACTATGTCTCCATGACTTCCCTGTCCACAGGGGGCTCATCCTCTTATTGTTACGTCCCAGCCCATGCCGCACAACAAGCACTGACTGTGACTTTCACTACAATAGTTTATGATAAATTTAACCCAAACTTAGTGTGAGGTTTTTTTGTTTTTTTTTTTAACTTTGCAGATGTCTCGTCTCACCTGGCCCAGGACATGGCCCTCTCCTCAGCCTGGCTCTCTGGGAGGTGGTCCCCTGTGAAGCTGAACACCTGAAGCCTGTAAGAGCGCTGGTGACCCCAGCGGTTGGTCTTGTTGCTGGCGATGTGGAGGTAGCGAGGAGTTTTGGTGTTGTAACGCAAGGCTGCCTCCTGTGGAAGCGTCACAGTGGACGTTAGTCCTCCGTTAGTCAAGACTCAAGAGTTGTTTTGTTACACAGTAACAAGAATTAGTCACAGAGCGTAACGTGGTTGGCGGCTGTGTCCCATAGAACATAGGCAACACCCACCAACATCCACCCAAGTCAGGGGCTGCATTTCCTTCCCAGGACACTGTGACCTTTGTTACGCTCTGTGACTGATTCCTGTTACTGTGTAAGGTCTGTTAAAAGAAACCTAAATCCAAGTGAAAGAAAGATAAAAGGCAGACCTGCTCTGTTTTGAGTTGTTTCTCCACCAGCTGTGGGATCATAGCATAGTGATCAGGCATCCACGGCAACGACACGTTAACATACTCCATGTCTTTGGTCTGGAATACGTTCTTCACTCCTGCGAAAAGGAGAAAGATGCAAGAACGTTTGTGATACTGATCGTTGCCTGTCGTAGTTTCAGAGCCAAAGCAGAGTGACACTGGGCCTTTGGATTCTCCTACAGATCCATGTCACTTTCTTTTTTTTTTTTTTTAAATTCGATTTCATTTCTAAATACATATAAATCTGCAGCGAACTCGTATTTCTGCACCTACATTGGACCAAATGATCATGTATAATAACTATGTGTACCGGCTCTGCAGCTCTCCTCAGCTCTGTGGAGCGTTTTAGAGCCTGTTGTTCAGCTTTACTGTTTTGGCTCAGATGGTGCAGCCTGAGATTTAAGTTTTCTTTATTGGTGCATTTTTTTTTTTTTTTTTTTTTTTTTTTGCATTTCAGTTCCTGCGTCAGTTTCCAACCAAACCCCAGATGACACAACCAGCCAAGATCTGCATCCTCTGATTTCTTGCCCTTTATCACACCTACCTGGGGCTATAGGTTATCACACCAGTCACTGACAGCAGACTAAGAATCATCTAGTTTTTATGCTTTAGCAGCAAGAGAGCTTTAGAGCTGCATCACTGTTCAATAGGAAACCAGTCAGCTGGGGGAAATCTCTGAGGAAGAAAGATCCTGATCTCATAATCTCAGGATTTCAAACTAATAACTTTTTTTATCATGACTATGTTTTTTTTTTTCCTTTTTTTCCATATTGCCCATACTCACCCAATACATCCAAGTCCACTTTAAAGTTGATGAAGTGGGTGTGGATGTTCCCCAGGACCTTGTCCGCCACCTGGTGTCCGTACTTCAGGTTCCCCTCCACCAGATAAGAAGAAGAGATGTAGCCGGTGGCGTGCACCTTGGCCTCCACCGATCCGCTCTGGTAGAAGATAAAATCCCACATGTAGTCGTAGTTTCCTATAGCTGTGATGGTTCTGAACACCAAGGCGCTGTTCACCATCCCTCCGTAGCTGTTGTGGAAAAAGTCTGAGAAGTGCCTTCGCAGGGGCTGTCCCATGTTGTGCTCAAAGATGCAGATTGAGTTCCTGAATCTGATCGGGCCGGGGACGTCGATGTAGCGGTATGTGTCCACGTACGTGGCTTCGTGGGGGCAATCCACACCACGGGCCAGTTCGTGCGCGAAGCGCCCTATCCCGATGCTCGAATCCAGAAACTTGGTGAGGATCATCCCCGGTGTCAGTGAACCGTACACCGACATGGCCTCCTGCACGCTCAGCTCGTAGGCTATCCTCTCGTTCTTGAAGCGCACGTCAAACACCCTCATGCCCGTGAGAGAGCTCAGCCCGAAGGCGAAGCTCCAGTCCATGTACAGGACCTGGTTGTTGCTCACGCTGTAGCGCTTCCCCTCTGCGTAAAACAGCTGCGGTCCGATCTGCAGAGGCTTGTTCCTGGGTTTCAGAGAACCGTAATCAGTGGACTCTTCGTAAACGATTTTCTTAACGGAGCCACTTTCATATTCCCGTCGAAGTTCTTCCACCGTGTCGAAGTATCGGCCGTTATACATCAGCCGCTCCACCTTCCAGTTGGACGCGTTTAAGTTCTCGTGGTTGACCAGCACCTCGAAGCCCACCGGGTGGATATACATGCCGCTCATATCCCTGAGGAAAGACACCCAGGTCTTTCTGTCCCCGGAGCGGACTCCGCGGGGCATCTGCTCGAACGCGTTCAGCCTCTTGTCCTCACCCACGCCGAAGCTCTCTTTCAAGAGCGTCCCCAGCTTGGAGAAAATCTCATTCTCTATAAACTGGAAAAGCAAAACGTATTCCCCGATGGTGACCGTGCGCGCGGTGATAGGCAGCTCCGTCTTGTACCTCTCCGCGGTGACATCTCGGTGGTACTTCGGGTTGGGAAGAGGCCCCACAACGTACTCCTTGATCTTGCCTAGGGAGCCGTGGAAGACCACCGCTGTCGCCTCTCTCGTCGGCTTGGCGCCTTTGTCATCCAAGTAAGCCAACGCGTCCGCTTTCTTTGGCAGAGAGAGGTCTATTAAGAACAGGAAATTTTTCGATGGCTCCGTGATCTGGTTTGTGGATATGTCCAAGTCTTTCTGCTTGAGCATGTACTGCTGGACCTGCAAGTACTCCTCGCGGCTGAGATCAGCGAACACGAGGCTGCGCTCGTCGTGCTTGCCCCGCAGCGGGTGGACACGCTGAGCAGAACATTTGGGGGCCCTGTTGGAGTGGACGGCAATCAGGACGATGTTGAGAATGACGGAGACGAGGACGAAGAGGATGAGCGCCCATTTCACCAGAGAGTTCATCCTCCGCTCTACCATTACGCCCGGGCTTGAGAGAAAGAGAGGAGAGGAATGAGCCTCTGGTTCATCGGCGCGCGGTCAGACGCTTTTGGAAAGGAGAGGCGCGCCCCTCAACATCTTCCGTTCCCACCCTTCTCTCCCATACCCCCCCCCCCCCCCCCCCCCCCCCCCACCCCCGTCCCTTCCTCTTTCTTTGAATGTACAGTTATGGAACTGTGGTTTCATCTGACATCTGTTCAGCTCCACGGCCGACAGGACTGTTTTTACGCACGCTGCTTGGGTATTTTTACGCACGAGATTTCATTTCGTTTAGTTTCCTTTAACAGCCATCGTGATTTAAATAGAAAGGACAAAAAGAGGTTGTGTGAATATTCTGTCTCTTCCAGACAAACTAAATCCAAACATTTTATTTGTTCTGAAGCTCAAACACACACAGTTCATACATATGGATACGATGCTGTTCAGACGAAGAAAGCTTTATGCACTTCTAGGCACACATTTCTATTTGTCCAAGACCAGAAAAGCAAGAGTTATATGAAATAAACTTTCCTTTTCTTGTTAACTCATTGATCATAAGTTTATCAGTATCAAATTTATATTGTTTAATCCTCACTGAAAATTATGGCTTCAGTTGGTTAAATGGCTGATGGATTAAAAAAACACAGCTCATATACATATACTACCCAGCATGCATTGCAGTGAGGGTGAAAATCCTCCAGAAATCCTTCTTCCTTTTTCTGATATGGAAAAAATAAAAAAAAATTTACATAATGGAGGCTGTTATGTGTGTGAGATAGTTTGTCTCAGAGGAGTCACATGATCTCTGAACTGACAGTGCGAACGGTGGTGAAGACAGGTCTGAAGTCAGTTTGTAGTCAGTGAAAAAGAAAGAGATAGATGAAGGAAAACACATTACTATTACTATCAAATAGTAATACATTCAAGTTAAGGTGA
Source organism: Toxotes jaculatrix (assembly GCF_017976425.1). NCBI lineage: Eukaryota > Metazoa > Chordata > Actinopteri > Toxotidae > Toxotes > Toxotes jaculatrix. Next base: position 20,497,758 of record NC_054411.1, on the reverse strand, counting down.
AAATAATGAGCCCATCAAACCATGTCGCTATAACCTTTTAGACTTCATAGGGGTCAAAGGTCAATCCCTGGAATGTGAATTCCAGGGGTCAACCAAAAGCACAAGAAACAACAACATAGCAGTAGAGAATCCTGTACACTGATTCTTTGGAACAAGGAACATATGATGATACAGACAAAATGCTGAATCAGCCATTAGCATGTCTCCAGAGGTGACGTGTGAGAGCTGCATCACATCAGTCATCACAGCTTCACACACACACACACACACCTTGACATGATTAGACACTTATATTGTACGTACAACATATTGTAGCACACAAGAAGGGAGCAGACAAATATGTTGACAGTATATACCGTTTGGGATTTTACTCACTGATATCACAGAATTATATAGTGACAACAAAAAAAAGTTCATGTATTTATCATGTTCATGTTTTTGTCTCTCACTGTCTTGGATGTGTTGTGCTAGCAGTGGCTAATGTAGTCCTGAACGGACTTGTTGATAGTGAAGGAACACAAATACTGTGTGAGGTCTGATAAAGTTAAACTGTGTCAAACAGACATGTATTTAACTTCCTTACAGCGAGATAGGTGCCCCCCCCCCCCCTAACCCCAGGACCCCTGTTGTTGTTTCTTCCAGGTCCCGTCAGGTCACACAGAAAAGGATGTTGGTCCTAATTGGCCTGCTCTTGACCCGCCAGTCCTTCCTGCCAGCCTGGTGGGAAATGTGTTTTTTCAGATTAGGCACGCAGCGAGCGTTCCCTCCAACACTCTGATGCAGGACGACAGCCACGGCTTACACGTGGACTGAGGTATGTGTGGATGACGAGACTGTGGCAACACAATACTTTCATGTACTTTATTTTTGATTACTATTACACACTCGCAAATGTCTTTGATGAATGTCCTTGATCCATATCCACATGTCCACAGAGTAAACAGATATTGTTTCATTTCCACTCCCAGGACAGTAAAACTGACTGAGGGCTTGAGGTGAAGCCCTGTTGATGCTACTGTAAACAGCCCTATCACAACATGTCATGTTGTGTTTTCTTGTTCCTCTAATGACTTCATCACAGTGATAATGGGTAGACAGTGACAATGATAGATACAACATCACAGTTTTCTTTTCCCACACTCCATCACAAGTTAAGCAACACAAAAAAACAATACAGCTTTGTGTATATTAATCAGAGAATTGAAGCAGACGATTAAAGGTAACTCAAAAGTTACTTTCCCTAGTAACTAATTACAGTAAGTTACCCAACACAGTGCATTCTGCATGTGATAGAGTTTGCTGACATGGGCTGTACAATGGTGCTGTATCTCTCCGGGTGGGGATTAGTGGGTCTAAGTCTGAGTCAAATGTCAAACGTCTTGGCTGAATTTTTTTTTTTTTTTTTTTTTTTCCTTTTTCCACCCATTTGCGTTGGAATCAGATAAAAGTGGCCCTTGAGGCTCCAGAGCAGCACTGGCCCCCATTCGTGAATGGACTCATTGTGAAATGTTGTGACCGCTTCTTTTTCTACTCCGAATAATTCCCTCGTTGTGAGATGATTGTTGGATTTATCGGACAGTTTGGTCACAATTCTGCTCGCATTCACGTTGTGTGGACCTTAAGGTCGGCTCTTCATACATGGTGGCCCCTGCTCGTCCTGCCTGTCCTGTGTGTTGCTGTGTTCGCGCTTCTGTTTGTCACTGATGGGTTTGCTGCTTGGGTATATGATCGCCAGACCCAGTTATTCATTACAGAGTTTAAGGTGGTCCACTGTGCTCCGAATCCATGGGCTTGGGTTCTGTACTTCCTTTTGACCCCATTTGTCCCAGATTTTTTTTCTCCCATCTCACTCCTAGATCTTAATAATCTTAATAATTAATTAGCAGTTAATTAGCTATAATTGTATTTAACAGTTAGCTATAATTAGCATTACCTTTAGTCTTGGTTCAGTAGTACTTCCAATATAAATCCTTCTCTAGATTCTAAGTCTTGCACCAGTTTTTGCCTCTCAGGCCAGGTCTGAAGAGTCTCTGATATGGGTCCCTGGTCCACAGGGGCCAGGGTTGTTGTTTTCAACATATAGAGAAGACACCTCTCTGACTATGGAGAACACAAAAGTCGTCTTTATGTCACCATTCGATCTTTTTTTCTTCTTCTTCTCTTTTTGTTGAAACAAAACAGTATTGGGTGTCCTGCTTTTGTGAGCGTTCTTGGCATTTCCTGGATCTTTGTTGTCTGCTCTCAGCTAGCACCATTCAATCACCTCCTTTAAAAAAAAAAAACAAAACCAAAAAAAAAAAAAAAAAAACCCATAAAAGTGTTATGTGTCCTGCTTTTGTGAATGTCTTAACCATTCCACCCTCCACTCCCCCGCCATCTTTTTGAACAAAGAGTGTTAAATGTCATGCTTTTGTGCGTGTCAGAAGGTTTTTGGGTTTTTTTTTGTTTTTTTACTCAACTTATGGCACGAACATGGACGAATACACGCTTGAAATGAACAGAACAGAATACTTGACATCCACTTTTTTTTCTTAGGAATTTTTTACGTAATGTGAAAAATTGCACATGTTCACAATTTTGGACGGTAACATGATGCATGTGTGTCCAACTTACTTTCCCACCCAAAAAAAAGCCTGCTGGTTGTGTAACTCCTCTTGGCAGAGCTCTGCCTCTTTGACTGGCCTGTGATGGCAGCTGACCTGAGAACAACCTTCTCTGGTTGGCCGCTGTAAATATTTTAAAGAATGCCGACTCTCTGTCCAACACACACATATTTGGGAATGTTTATAGACTGCTGGATAGATCATTTGCACTGTTCAAGTAGTAAACATGCTCAACCTTGCCGCATGCGGATCCCTGGATCTTGCACAGACATTTCAAATGAATGTACACACACACACACACACACACAGATACACACACACGTCTGTTCCCACTTAAGCTTTACAAATGGCTGTTTAGATTGACCCTGTGGCCTCCATACTTTCTAGCATTTTTCTGGGCAGACTCCCAGTCTCAGCTCCAGATGGTAAACTCGTTACAGATCTCTCGCCCTGTGCTGGGAATGCAGTATCTATCATTTGATGTATTGTGCTCTCATGCATTTCTTCATACTTACATAGTTTAGTTTAGCGTCAGCTCAGTCCACCTCGAGCTGCTACTCCCCTACTGAACGTCCCCACAGCCTCGCCTTTTCACATAAGGCTCTGAGAAATGAGCCTCAGTCGGGAGGTTTGTTGTAAACGTCTGCGGACCTGATTCTTACATGAGATTTTAGGTTTAGTTGTTCACTGGTGTTTCCTTACCAAAGTGTGCGATATCCATTAAAACCATTATCATGGCTGAGTGTGGAGGCTGAATTAAAAACCCTGTCTTCTGCTATCCATGCCAATTAAACACCACACTTCTTTGGTGGAAGAACTAGTAGATAGTGTTCTTGTCGCAGGTGGAACACACATCAGGTGAGCTCTGATCGTCCGGTGTCGCAGTGTCACCAGATGTTCAGAGCTACACACTGTATGGTGAGAACTGTTCTTCGTGGAGCTTCCTCTTCTTCTTCCCTGGAACATGATCCCAGTCGACATGAGACACGTCAGAGGTCTCTGTGAGACTGACTGGTCTCACACAGATGTTGATTTTATTTATGGCTGTTTTGGAATCTTTCATGTGAACAGACTTCAGCGGGTTGCAGCGTGCGGTGGATTTTATTGTGAAGCAGGAAACACAGGGGATTTGTCACGGAGGTTAGTGATGCATGTGACCACCACACTATATATATATATATATACATACATACATACATACATATATATATATATATATATATATATATATATATATATATATATATATATATATATATATATATATATATATATATATATATACTACTAGATCAAGTATTTCCATGCTCATTATAACCACACATTTATTTATATGGCACCAAATCATAACTGAAATGATCTCAGGGCACTTCTCACATAAAGCATGTCTAGACTGTCCTCCTCCCAGAAGTCGGCATCTTGGTCCTCCAGAGAGTGGTCCAATAAGATTAATAGGACTGATAATAAGGATTATAGCAGTGGGTGCTGAGCGAGATCATGGGGGCAGTAGGTGGTTTGCATTCACTGATCCAGACTCTGCCACTCCTGAAGCAGAAAGACCTGCAGAGAGTGACAGGAGGAGAGAGAGAGAGAGAGAGAGGCGAGAAAGAACAGAACTATGGGAGAGAAACGACGCAGAGTTAGTAACAGGTATTAATGGGATACAAATCTTAGCTTGGTGCATCATGGGATGTCATCCTGGCAGTCTAGGGCTTTCATGGCATAACTATGGAATGGTTCAGGCAAGCCTGACTGGTAATAGGATACTATGAGCTCTTTAAGGTATGATGGTGCCGGACTGCTAAGGTTTTTTTTTGGTGAGGAGGAGGAATTTAAATTCTATTCTGGATTTTACACGTTTTTCTAATACTACTGTTTTTTTTGTTTGTTCTCTTTTTTTTTTTTTTTTTTTAGATGCACAGCAGCGCTTCAAAGTGTCACACTTTACCGCCACCGTGTGGTTGCAGCGCCTCTGCAGTGCAGTTTCCCTAAGAACATCATCGACTTCAACTCTGCTTAAAATCCAACGTGCTGTGCTCTTTTCTGCCACCAGGTGTCGCAAAGTCACTCCCTCCTCACTTACATGCAAAGAGAGGAGTCCCAAAGCACCCTGTGAGCTGTCCCACTGTGTTTCACACCACACAGGAACTGTTGTAAACCTGTATTTACGTTGCAGATGTTGCGGCCTGTACATTTCATCTGCAGCCGGCTTGTGGATTACCAACAGTACTCCAAAGAGTCCAGATCTGCTTCTGGGTATTTCTTATCCAATCTGACGTCATGCTCGCCCAAAACAAGAAGATCATGGAAATAAAATAAACCGTATCCTTCCTCTCAAGCTCCTTCCTGACGGTCAAAGAGTAAAACATCTGTGCAAGCTGGTGGTTATAGTCCAGTCTTCACAGGTTTCTGTGTTTCTGTGTTTCTGTTATTTTTTGGACTTTGTTGGACTTGTTGGTAAATTCTTTACTGCCCTGTATGGACTCTTGTTTAGTTTCTTGAGTTTCGGTTTAATTCCTGTGTGTAGCGGGAGAGCTTTCTTGTGGTGTACCCGTTTCTGTTTTTTTGTTTTTTTGTTTTTTTTAGTATGTCCTTACTTTGAAGCCCTTAGCCCTTGTGCATCTTTTTTGATTGTCTGCCCCACCCTGATTGGTGTCACCTGTTGCCCATTATCTCTTGTCTATATAAGTCTTGTTGTTCCCCAGTCCCCCCTGTCAGTTTGTCTGTTGTCATGTTCCCTGTCTGTGTTTGTCCTGTGACCTGCATTTGTCCTTTTCCCCTGCCTGCCCTACCTCCTGGAATTCTCTGTTCCTTTTAGATTCTCTTTTGTTTGATTATCTCAAGTAAGGACTTCTGAGTTTTTGGGACTGGTGTCTGCTAATCTTCAGATTTGTCCCACATTGAACAGACTGAGGAGACCGTAACGGGTGTAGTTTTATATGAACATAGTACAATGGATGAATCACTTCGTATTGAGTGAAATTGATGTCTGGAATTTGTGGGACAGGGCTGGATACCTTTGTGAACATCAGTCCAAATACTACTGAAATTACAGAAACCGACACCTTGAAAGAACAGTATCTACTTTTTGTGCCCTCCTTTCTTTCCACAGTGGAAAGAACTGAGGACAGAGGACAAAGAGATTTAACAAGTGCAGCAGATTTATATCAGTGATGTTATAAGCGGAAAGGCGTGTGCTTCACTCAGTCCTTACACAGAGCATTCTGCAGCGTCTGGTCTTTCTCCACACAACTTTTGTCATTTAAACCTCACAAACATTCCCTCTGCTGATTCATATCAACACAACTATTTACATTTCAGTTCATTTCCAGCTACAGATCCATTTTGGGAAAAGTCCTGGATGACTTTTAAAGGGGCGATAGTGTGGGTGGTGTTTTATTCTCACAGACAGGCAGACTGTCTGTCTGTATTTATGTTTGTTTGTTTATTCGTTTTTCTTGATATGTATATTCTAAGAGGGGGAATTGCCGTATTTTTACTTTTATTCAACTTTTGATTTTATTTTTGTTCTTATTTTTCACTATATTTTTTATTTTTATTTTTCACTTTGACTTTTTTTTATTTTAGATGCATCTTTTCTCTGTGTATACACTTCTTGTGCAGTTTTTCTTCATTTTCAATTGGGAGCTTGTCTGTAACCAAAGAATTTCCCTACAGGGATTAATAAAGTTTTTCTGATTCTGATTCTGATTGGCACCAGCCTTCACCTGCATCTCTGGGTGATGCCAGAGAAGATGACCTTCATGTCTGGATACTGCAGGTGGAGGTAATGCAGGTCCTCCTTCATTGCTGTGATGAGGCTGACACTGGAGACATCCCCTGGGTCATTCCCACCGCAGTGGATGAGGACATCCAGCACAGCTCTTCCACAGAAGAGAAGCCTTTTATCCAATCGCACGACGGTCGCAAGTGGAACTGTGATGTTAACATGAATACTTTATTTGCAATATAAAAACAATCTAATGATATACAGTCCGTAGAGTGTACTAAAGTAAGTTACATATGCTCACACATACTATGTATACTCAAACACTATGTTTATTTAAAAATTAAAACTACTAGCCTTGAATTTTTTTCAGTTCCACCCATTTCTTCTTCTGGATACTTTCTTTTCACCATATTTCTGGCTTCCTTCTTAATTTACCCCGCTTGTCCTTCTTCTTTTCTTTTGACAGTTTGATGACTGACTGAGCGGCTGAGCCAATCACATTTCAGTAGAAACAAGGATCAGCTCAAATTAGGAGGGGCCGCTCGAATCCGCCCTTGACATGTAAAATATTCGTTTGACCCAGTCCAGGTGGGAGATTGACCACCTGGTGCTCCAAAAACAACCTGGAGCTGAACAAGGCGAAGACAGTGGAGATGGCTGTAGACTTTAGGAAGAACCCAGCCCCTCCTGCCCCCATCATCCTGAGTGACTCCTCAGTCGACAGGGTGGAGTCCTTCACCTTCCTGGGAACCCTCATCACCCAGGACCTCAAGTGGGAGTTGAACATCAGCTCCCTCACAAAAAAAAAAAAAAAGCCCACCAGAGGATGTACCTCCTCCGGCAGCTGAAGAAGTTCAACCTGCCAAGGTCAGTGATGGTACACTTCTACACCTCCATCATGGAGTCCATCCTCACCTCCATCACCACACTCTAGACCGACCTCTTTAATCTAGCTTTTAATTGAAGTTAATTTTTTTTTTTGTCTTTGTATTCTCACATTTTAGTCTGTTTTATTACTGGGTTTATCCTTTTATTTTTTTTTTATTCAGTTTCTGGATTTCAGCTTTTACTCACTTAAGCAGATTTTCTCTTTTAGCATTTTTCTTATCATTTTTCTTTTTTTTTTTTAATATTATTTTGCTTTCCTGACTTTTTATCCTACCTCTGGTGTTTCCTCATTGCAAATCCATGAGATTCACGATAATGTTTCCTCAGTTCCTGTTTGTATTGAGTCCTTTAATTTTCTTTTACACTGTGATTATTGATGGCGGTTAGGTATGTGTGTCTGTGTCTGTGTGTGCACGTTGGTATCATGGGTACAATGTATTTGAAAAGGGCCATACAAATTAAGTCTGACTGACTGACTGACTGAATGTGACACGGACACAGTGTGTGTATAACAAGATATGTTGTGTTGTGTTTTCTTGACAATATTAGAGACCATTGACACATTAATGTAAGTCCATACGTTTTGGGGTTTTTTTTTTTTGGGGGGGGGGGGGTTTATTTTTTTTAAATTGGGGGGTTGGGGGGGCAGTTGTGGGAACCAGAGCACCTGGAGTAAACCCACACATGGGGATTTGTATTTGGGGGGGGCAGGAAAGGGCAGGACAGGTCCAGATCATATTCTTTTGGAACTCTGCCTTCCTGCATTTCTCATGGGTGGGAGGGGGGTGATGGGTATGAGGCCAGATGTGGGTATGTGGTGGGATTTGGGTGTGTGGTGGGATTTGGGTGTGAGGTGGGATTTGGGTGGGAGGGGGGTGATGGGTGTGAGGCCAGATGTGGGTATGTGGTGGGATTTGGGTGTGTGGTGGGATTTGGGTGTGAGGTGGGATTTGGGTGGGAGGGGGGTGATGGGTGTGAGATGGGATTTGGGTGTGTGGTGGGATTGGGGTGTGTGGTGGGATTTGGGTGTGTGGTGGGATTTGGGTGTGTGGTGGGATTGGGGTGTGAGGTGGGATTGGGGTGTGAGGTGGGATTTGGGTGTGTGGTGGGATTTGGGTGTGTGGTGGGATTCGATGGGTGGGAGGGGGGTGATGGGTGTGAGATGGGATTTGGGTGGGAGGTGGGATTGGGGTGTGAGGTGGGATTTGGGTGTGTGGTGGGATTTGGGTGTGTGGTGGGATTTGGGTATGTGGTGGGATTCGATGGGTGTGAGGTCACATTCGGGTGGGAGGGGGGTGATGGGTGTGAGGTGGGATTTGGGTGTGTGGTGGGATTTGTGTGGGAGGTGGGATTTGTGTGGGAGGTGATATCTGGGTGGGAGGAAGACGATGGGCGCGAGGCAGGATTCGATGGGTGTGAGGTCACATTCGGGTGGGAGGGGGGCGATGGGTGTGAGGCCGGCTGACCTCAGGTTATTTTTCCTCCGTTCCTTTTTATCGGCTGCCATGGTTAGATTATAATTTATAAGTTCAATACAGTCCTCTTTCTTCTTCCTAGCCTTCATTTTTTCATTTTCATAAAGCAACCTGTCAATTTCATTCTGAGTCTGAAGCCAGATCTGGCCGCTCCGTAGCTCAGCGTCTTTCTTCTGCTCGTCTTCTCTTCTTTTATATAGCCTGTGAATAGTGATACTTCGTAACGAGGCAGCCTTCTTCTCCTCCTTCTCCCTCGCCTGTTTATAGTGTTCATCCATCTTTTCGGAGTCCTGGGCAAATCTCTTCTGCACCGACGGAACTCTAGAGTCAGCCTTCTCCTTCTCTATGGCTGCCAGTTTCTCCCTGACTATGTCCTTGTTCATTTCTTGTATTCGGAGGCGTTCTGCTTTGTCAGGCTTTTGCTGCCGCGGCATCTCCTCTTTTTGGAGCTGAATAGGTTTGGGTTTCTGCTCCTCTTCTTTTAAATGATGTGTCTGCTCTTGTGTGGTGAGCGTCCCTCTGCAGAAATTTAAATGTTTTGCAAGAATCTTTTTCTGCAATAGAAGGTTTTCTTCTGCCTCTCGTCTTATCTCTTTTTTTTCCTGTTCATCAAGTTTCTTGAAGAATATGGGATGTTTTAACAGCTCTCGTCTCTTCTCTTTCTTGCGAAGTTCCTTTTCTTTGATTTCCCTCTTATAGGACTCCGCGAGAGCGACGTTTTCAAGCTTCTGCTGATGGCGTTTCTCCTTTTCCTTTCTACATTCTGCTTTTGCTATGGACATAGCTAGCTCGTCTTGCCCGAGGTTTTTCTCTTTCTCTAGCTCTTGCGTTCTTTTTCTGAGCTGAGCCAGAGCCTCGTTGTCTTTGTCAATGTATTTTCTGCATTCTCTCGTTATTTTTAGGCGTTGTTCCCCAACCTCGCTGTTGAGAATTGGGTTGTCTCTTAGCAGATTTCTAGAGGGAGAACTGTGTTGCGGTGCTCTGACATGAGTAGTGCGGTCTTTTGAGACCAACTCTCTTTTTTTATGGGTGGATGTGTGTGTGTGTTTGGGGGGGGCGGTGCTTCGTGGTTGACCTCTCATGTCTCTAAAGTATCTTTACTGAATTTTACAACTCGGTATCAACTCGAGTATCATTTCCCCTGTGTTTATAAACATCCGTGCTGGTGACATCACTTTCTGTTGTGATGTCACCAGGTGAAGATGGTCATCACTTCCTGTTGCCTTTGATGATGTCACCGGGTGATGATCTTCTTCGGGACATTCCAAATGGCTGACTGACTTTCCATGTTCTCTGAAATCTGCACAGGCAAAACCCAAAGCTGAAACTAAGAGCAGGTATTCAGTGGGATTTATTGTTTGAATAAGAAGTGTCTTTAAAGTTAAGTGTGACTGATTTAGTTTCCTTTTCTTTTTTTTTTTCCATCTTTGTTGCGCCTTGTAGGAAGTAAATTGATAAATTACAAACTTTCATGGCATTACTTTTTGAAAGCCTCCTCACTTTAATTTGAATTGAAGTCAGTTTACAAGAGAGGCGGGTCAGTCTCTTCGGCACCCTATGATGTTTAAAACTTTTCTCAACAGCACATCTGTGATAAACAATGTGTGCAATACCTCTCTTACATCTTTAACATGAGTGAACATTAAGTGACAGTTTGATACTGAAATGGCCATCAGCAGTGGACAGATGGACTGTTGGACAGTGGGCTGTCCCACGATGGCTTGGTGATGTGAACTACATATTGACCCTGTGCATTCTATATGTCAGTTTCTGTAGATCAGGTTTAGCAGTGTGACAGTGCTGAGTCAGGTTCAGATGACCAGCCAGATGATTTACAGGGATATCTTTTTTTTTTTTTTTTTTTTTTCCCCAGCTGTGAAATCATCACCTCCTGTTACCTTTGATTTCAAGGCATAGATGACCTGGGAATCTTGGGCTCCTCCATCTTGAGAAAATCAAATCAGAAGGTCGGTGGTTCGATCCCCAGCTCCTCTGGTCCACGTGTCGAAGTGTCCTTGGGCAAGATACTGAACCCCAAATTGCCCCTGATGTGCCCATGACTGTGTGAATGTGCGTGTATTAGTTTAAAATGTGTTTTGTAAAAAGTAAAAAGTGCTGTGTGAATGTGTGTGTGTGAATGGGTGAATGTATACACAAACATACAGTCCATTTACCATTTCTTGTGTAGCTGTTACAAATTGTGACTGTTACTCAGTGTTAACGTGAAAGTTGACCCCATGTGACAATATGACAATTCTGAAGTGTCTGAATGTAACAACTGCGCCAACATTACAGCTAATATAATGCTATATTGCACCTTTCATTGGTGTAATGGTGTAGTTTACATTATATACATTTTTAACACTTTAATGAAATCACACTGAAAATCAATTTTCCAATTACAGGAGCTTAAATCTTCTGTGTAGACAAGGACTGTGCTCCCTGCAGATGAGTGGTGTGATAAAGTGTTTCACCTGCTGAGTGAGCTCCGCTGAGCCAAGCCTGAAGCACCAAGAGAGTGAAGTGTGAATGTAAGTGAAGTGTAGTGTAAGACTGTGGTTGACAGTACTACGGCCAAAGAAGGGAGGTGGCTGTCAGCAGGACCAGCAACAGGTGAAGTCACCCAGTCTCCAGCTCTCCCAGCAGCCTGGGTTCACCACAGAGCGGTGGACTTCAGGGCACATCCACTGCACACCTTAGCTTGTAACAGAGTTTTGTCACACATCTCTCACTTCATATTTCTGATATTAACGTCTGATGTTATTTACTCTTTTACCTACCCACCTCTGCATTCACAGCGTCCAGGTCTGCACTGGATGATGATCCAAACTCCTGTGATTCAGTGTTGGCTTTGAGGTAGGAAGGATCAGTTTGCCCTCCATGTCCTGAAGCCCACCCCCTCCGCAGGTATCACCACATATACATGAAGCCACGCTTTGGATGTACCACGCGATTGGCTAAATGCATGAACAGGCAGGTGTACAGGTATTCCTAATAAAGCCTGCCAGCTCATACAATTGTTTGTATTAACCACAATGTTGGTGCTGTTCCTCATTGTGATGCATGAATTACTTCATTATTCTGTTGTGTAATTATTAGGAATAATCATTTTTTCTTTAAGTATATTTAACTGCAACGACTACCACAGATAAAACACACTAGACTGCTTCTTATGTGAAATCAAATTGTAATGAATGTGGTTATTAGGATGTCAGGTCAGACACAATCAATAAATATATTAATATGTCTATGAAGGTAGTGGTCACGGAAGGAACACACGTTATACTATACCGCTGAAAACAACAGGTAACAGTTTAGTGAACACATTGTGTTGTTCTGTTCCTGCTGTTCATTCCCATGTTGCACAGCAGGGGGAGCAGTTTGAACCTCTCTGTGGCGCAGTTGTTATGTAACTCTTCCTATGTTCTCTATACCTCACGATGTAACTCAGTCTACACATGTGAGGTGTTTCAAAGACATCAACGAACAATCTATTATTTTTGACAATTCCTGTAAATGACTCACAGCGAGTGAGTCTTACAGTCTTGGCCTCCTGTTTTTATCGATTGATTGATTTATTGATTGATTGAAGTTTTTATGGGAGGACTGTTCAATGGGATGATCACATTAATGTTGCTGTTGCTTTCTTTGGCCTTGTCGTGATAATGTTCTTCTAGTTTCTGGAGTCATGTCACACTTTTGTTCGGATGTCTGCAAAACATTATGAAGCTTTGTGATTTTATTGTGGCGGGCAGCCAGTTCTTTGGCATATATTATTTCCGATGTGGAGAAAATGTGTTTGTAACCAACTTTATTATGTATATCAAAAGAGCAGTCTTCATCCCTGTGTACCAAGGCGAGGGCGGGTCCATACGGGGTCCATGCTATTTGTAGAAGTGGAGTTTATACACCTACTTTTAAGTGTCCAAACTTGTTAAAGACTGTGTTCTCCCTGATACCTGACATCTCCCTGACTAATAATGTTATGGAGGGAGACTTTAAGTGAGTGCACTGCTTTGACAAATGAGACACTCCTCCCAGTACAAACACATTTAGGGGATTCTTAAATGGACATTTTTGTAAAGAAACCACATACATTGCTTTTCCAGGCAGCTGAACTCCTTTGAAAGCACCCAGTTGATCAAAGTGAATACAAATCTGGAACCTGCCTTACTACAACAACAGAGAGAAAAGTTTTGCATGTGACTAATGTAGTCTGGGGGGGGGAAAAAATGGACTTCACAGTTTTGCTGTGCTGTCACTTTAAATTCATGAAGTGTTATATTTGAAGAAGGTTGAAATGCTTGGCACCTCTGAACACAGCGACTGTATTTTGGGCCTGTCTCGTATGTTGCGTGTTTGACAGACAGCACACTTCCCCACCGGTTTTCTACATTTCCTAGTTGTTCAGTTCTACGTCTGAGGCATTGTCCGTTTGTTTTATCCCCATTTCTTAGAAAGTCAGTTCTTTCAACTGAACAGACAAATGCACACTCAGACATGATCACACAGACATCCAAGTATAGCAGAAAAACTGGTTTCGACCACATACTCTACATTCATGAGAAAAACAACATATATCTTGATCTTGCTGAGCAGGAAGAAACAAAAACAGTGCCATTCCCTGTCACCCATCTGTGCTTTTACTGTTTAAAGTGATGAAAATATTCATGAACTCCTGAGTTCCTGTGGACGCTTAACGACATGTTCGTGCACAGATCGCAGCGGTGGAATGCAGTTTCACCACCTGTCTGAATCTGATCTGTTGCTTCTTTATCATTTACCATCATTAAGCTCAGTCAGTGATACCATCAGATATCTGCAGTGTGCTGTCTACGTGTGTTTGTGTTGTCTGGAGCACACAGCGTGCACGTTTTGTGTACTTTCATTTGTACAAGATGATTTAAGTGATTCTTACTTAAGTTCCTCCCTCAGTTAAAACAGAGGACTCATTTTATGTGTCTGTTTGGCTATTGTCAGGCAGATTTTGTGTAGTATAATCTCAGCCCAGATGGGTGTGTATCCTCCAACACATTATCAGTGGGCACTGGGGTCCACCAGGGTTGAATGGGTGCAGGAGAGGGATGGAGGAAGGTGTCAGGCTTGATAACCCCAGGAGGGAATGGCTGCACTTGTATTCACCAGGCCACGACCTGGGGACACTTTACAGTCATGAACAGTTCTACATGTTCGAAGATGGTGTTAAAAAAGAGCTTATCGAGAAATCCTGACAGAAACTCCGAGAATCATTACGGAGCTGTACACCTGCATCACACGAAAGACGAAAAGTCAAAGGCATGATGGGTATGTGCAGGTCACAGACATGGCATCCCTGCTGTGAGATCGGCCTCAGATTTAAACTCTGAATCACATTTACTTCATCTCAAAGGCATCAATTGCACCACAGTGTGAAAACCAGCAGTCACTGAAGTAATTAATAATTATTAGATTGTCCAGACACACACTGCTTGTTCATTGACTTTTATTCATAGCAAGCTCATTTAAAGCTCACTGGAAGAGTTTTGGCTGCACTAACATGTTGGGTTAAAGAGGAAAGAGAACTAGAAAACTACTGATCAGATATACAGCAGTTAAACTGGTTACACGGCTGAAAGAGTTCATATCTGTTTGTGTTCAGGTTCCTTCCAGGTACATTTCTGAATTAGAAGATTAGAAGAAAATGATAAGGAGATCAGCCCATCAGGAAGCATCTCGTGCACCTGTTGTGGTTCTGCATCACTGCACAGCTGTATATAAGCTGTGGCAATTTCTGCCTCGAAACACACCCAACCACCTACTGACCTCCATCAGACATGAAGCTGCTGCTGACTGCCTGTCTGACCTGGGCTGTGCTCTACACAGGTAACTGACCTTCCCTGAGCTTGAGATTTGTCTGATACTTACTTTTGTATCAACACTATTTATTTCTGTGTTTATTTGATGTATTCTACATATTTGGAGTATTTGTTTTTTTTTTTTTTTTTCCAGAAAGCAGGAAAAAAAATGTGCAAATGGGCCTAAATGTTAGGAAGGATTAAACCATGCAAAGTTCTGAGAACTGAAACTATGAATCAATTAGTTGATTGAAAAGAAAAGAAATCAGCAACTTTGATCATATACGAGTCATTTAAGTCACTGTTTAAGCGAAAAATGTAAATATTCTGAAATGAACTGAACGCTGGAAATGATTTTGTTCACTTTTCAGCGGAGTCGCTGCGCTGCCATGTGTGTACAGACGCAACATGTTTCAACTCGACCTCACAGGACTGTCCTGCCACGAGTACAGTCTGCAAGACTGTCACTTCCGGTGGGTGCCAGTAACTCATCATACTGTACATCCAAGGCTTTTACATTAACCGTGTTAATGAAGTACCTGACAAACTAAATCAACAATTCCATACTGTTGTGATGAGATAAAATTAGTTTTTGTAACAAGGTAACAAGAGCGGTTGTCTCATTTATCACTTCACCTTTTCTTTCTCCTGCCAGTGATTTTTACGGGTACATCCGTAAGTGGGACAATCAACAAAACTTGTTCATCACTGCTGTCCTGCGCCACTCCTCTCGGCATAGAGACTGAATGGTCTGTGAACCGAGGTTTCGCACGGGAATCCCACACTCAGCTTTGCTGCGTCACCGACAACTGCAACATCCAGACACTGGCTAGTACGTAAGAGCTACTGCTACTTTTATCAAGAGGCAGTAAGCAGTCTAAATGTCCCTTCTATAAAACCTTTAGCACATGCATATCCAGGCCCAGGGCAAGTTTAAACGTTTCACTTTGATCCTAATCTTAACTTTCATATATAGCTAGTGTCAGGATGCAGTTAGCCTAGCTTAGCACAAAGACTGGAAGGAGGGGGAAACGGCAATCCCGGTGCTGGTGGGTGGATTTTATTGGCTTTGGACAGCAAAGGGCTAAGTGTTTCCTTGAGTCCAGTCTTTATGCTCATCCATTTAGGTGTGCGAGTGGCATCCATCTTGTCATCTAACTCTTTAAGAGAAAGTAAATAAATATATTTCCTAAAGTGTTTAACTATTCCTTTAAGCCTGCAGCAACATACTTTGGCGCAGGTACAATGACTGAGATGATAGGTGACTGGTGTTAAAGATTCATTCAAACATGTAGTGAAGACCTGCACAAACAATCCTGTCTCCTTTTCTATTTCCTCCTCTTATATTTTTCCAGTTCCTAATCCTGCACCAAATGGGAAGCAGTGTCCTGGCTGTGCTAGCTCAGCTGACAGCTTGGCAGGGACCTGCAACGCAACTGTGTCTTGTATGGGAGCTGAAGACAGCTGCTTCAGTGGCAACAGTGAGTTACTGCAGTAAAACCACCGTGCAGTGATCCGATTGGTCCTAGTATAGTACAGTGGCTCCAGATGTTTATGCTAGCACGGCAGTCTTAGTAGCCCCAGGTGTTCATGTGTAAATTTTAATGCAAATATATGATGCAATGCAGCAGTTAATAATGTTATTAGTTATACGTCTAACAGGACTTGCAGTTGGATGCTAGATGTCACTGAACATGCTAGTGATCATCACGGTACATGAACACACTCAGTTTGATCAAATCCTTCCTTCCTTCCTTCCTTCCTTCCTTCCTTTCTCATGTCCTTCCTCTGCAGCTACATCAAACTCCAAAGATGTGTTGCAGCTCGGCTGTATCTCCAGAAACCTCTGCAGCAACCTGGCTGCTATAGAATCTCTGCTCGGTAGTAACCCCAGGATCACATGTGGAGCGCCATGGAGCGCCAAGATCAGCGCTGCGCTGCTGGCCTTCGCTCTGACGGCGTATAAAGCTCTTGTTTAGATAATTCAAACAACCTGCTCACACACATACAGTATATGAACAGACACAGCTGCTTATAATCAGGCATAGAAGTGTAAAAGTGCTTTCTCTGTAGTGGTACATACACCTAACATACGAGATGAAGAAGATATTTTGCACAATACTTGTTGATTTCAGTCGGAAATAACAATAATACACACTGTTATGAAGTATAAGTGAAAGTGATCTCAGACCTTTGGACCTCGCACACACACACACACACACACACACACACACACACACACACACACACACACACACAGATCAAATCATGCACATGCATAACAGGCACACCCATATACTTTGACGCAATCATACAGAGATTAAATCACAGGCATGCAGGTGAACAGTTACGCTTATTGCACATAGCACATGTTGCAGTCCACACTATGCTATGAGTGCACACACACTGACAACCACTTGCTGTCTGTCTAATCTTCATATCAGAGACAGAGATTAAAACAGACTGAGTGCAGCGTTGAGGATGAGGAGAGTGTCTATATCTGACATGGTTTATGATCACAAATGTTAGTGAGTTTAAAGCATATATTATAATAATAACTCTAAAGTAACATGTATGGCAATAGTTTACTATTGCAGCTGAGCAGAGCAGCTTTTTAGATATTTTCAGACGTGTGATAACTGTTGTGTAATTGATCCTCAGTTTCAAAATAAATTTATCCTTCGTCAAGCAATTTTTTGATGTTTGCAATTAAACAAACTGCTGTTATTGTTTCTCTGCCTGTATATAGTCTGAGCAGACAAGCTCAGACAGGCTGAGTGTACTGCTACCTGAACCCAACACTGGTTTTAAGTGAGCGGGACTCATTTGAAAAATGTAATGCCGCATAGCACCGTATCAGGATTTAACAAAACGTGACGACGTGACAACTTAGGGTTGTTTGCTTATCTTACCAACACTATCAATGAGCTGTGATGAAACCACACCCACACAGTTCTGATTAAACACGTGTTACGTTCAACCCTTATAAAAACATAGTAAATCTGCTAAATTCAACCCATAAAAATTCATTTTCAAACCTTAACTTTGATTGTTGCTTTAATCTTAAATTTTATACAAAAAAAAAAAATTGGAAATTATAATGTTATAATGTTATAATGCTGAAACTCTTACTAGTACGTGGTCAGACTTTGTTGTTGTGTACAGTTTGTCAAGGAAAATCTTGAAAGGGTCCAGTGACTTCCTTAAGGACATGCCCAGCTGCCCGTTCTAGGCGATGATCTGAGCAGTGCCATGCACTCAGTGGTTGCTAGGTAGGATTAGACTCAACAGACTGTAGTTTTTTTGGGACAATGCAGTCTGTTGTTCCTGCCACTTAAAGTGCTCAGATGAAAGCAGAAAAAGAGGAGCCGAGCCGCATCACGTAGTACATCCTGGGTAATGTAGTTTAGTCAGGACTATCATAGACAGCCCAGAGAGTCTCTTTGGACTAAGACAGAAAAGAGGAAGCTTGTCACAGTACGCTCAAGAGTAAAATGTAGAACTGTCTGCGCTACACATGTGAGTAGCAGCTCACCTCACAGCACTGAACACAGTTTAAAATCTACTGTGGATCTGAAAATAGAACCGGAATCCATGTTCAAGTCCACAGCGTTAGGCTGCTGTCGCTGCCTGTCTCTCCTCTCTTGTGTCTGGATGCTGGAATCATTTCAGTAACAAGTAAATGTAGGCCAGTGGAACCAATGTGACTCATGTTTGAGAAGCTGACACAGTTAGCAGCAGAGCTGACAGGCAGACATTCAGCTCCCTCATTCAAATCCACCGAGACAGCAAAGCAACTATATATATATATATATATAAGCTTCCAGTTACATTCAACTTCCCTTTCTTTTGCTGCACTTCCACTTTTAGATATAATAATAATAATAACAGATATAATAATAAACAAATCCCATGAGTTTAATAAATTCCGCAGGTGAACTATATCTTCTTGCTTAATTATTTCCTCACAAATACAACAAAATACATGAATTATTGAAACGAAAATAGAATGAAAAATCTAATAATGACAGACGTATTTTAGTTGGACACAAGTTAAATAGCAAGTTATTAGTGTGTATAAACACAGCAAGATGCCAAACACAAGAACTGTTTAGTATAAAACCTGAGATCTCATCTTGTCTTAGTTTAAAATAGACATAGTATAATAATAATATTTTCAACACCTGATAACACCTGCTCTCCTTCCTGAATGAAGCCTGGTAAAACAAACAGCAGCTCTCTGATGGTTAAGCCTATGTCTGCCAGCGCTTCATCACCAGGACGATGGCACTCCAGGAGGCCTACATGGAAAAATCTAAAGCGTAAATCTAAAGAGTAAAGAGTATTGTTTGAATAATAATGGCTGCTCGACTGGCCTCTGGAGTCAAGATGGTGTGGTTTCAGCAGGGTGACCACAGTGCAGCCAGTGACGCAGGTGGTGTTGGGGAACGTCTCCCTGAAGCACTGAGGCTCTGGAGCAGGATCCTCTGAAGCTACTGTCCTACATGAAGCAGACTAGAAACACTACACATCTGTTGATTAATGTATGTCCAGTGGCTCCAGCAGTTCCTTTTGATTCTTTTAATCATCCATGGATGATAAATAGAATCAAAAGACATATTTCTTCACAAAAGCTCAGGTCTTTGATTTGGAAACTGGTATCAATGCACGACAAAGACACATCTGCACTGATGGAAGCGGCTGTGGTGCACGTGTGTTAGGCTCCATTTCTCCAAGTCAAATGCTTCTCCACATTCATCATTAACCTATTTATAACACTGACGTCATGGAGTGTCAGCACGTTTGAGTGAGCGTATGTGCGTGCACGTGAGTGTGTGTGTGTGTGTGTATTTCTTTCACATCTAAGCAGATGTGATGTTGTACTCTTTATACATCGACACAAGCACAACTCAAATGTAATCGCTATAAATGCTGAGACAGTGGTGCGTCATTTATGCATTCAGCTGAAGCAGCAGGAGATCTGGAGGCTGACAGATCACCGGGAACACCAAAGTCAAACTCACTCACTGGACTGAACTAACCCAGGGCCCCAGGATGAGGTGAGCCCTCATGTAGACTGGACTTAAATGTTATTTTTGTTTTTGGTTTTTTTTTAAATCTACAATTTAAACATTTCTCTTTCTAATTAAGTGGCACCAGAGGAAAACTCAGGGATCAACAGAGTCAGAAGGATTTGTTGAATGGCTGGACTTCTTCAGTGTAAGAGACATCACAGTGATCTCAGCTCCTGATTCGATGGAACAGATGTTACAGATGTTCTGTTTCACCATCAAACCCATTTTAACCTCATGATGTGAATGTGAGTCTATAAATACATTTTGCTCTGCAACCAACAGGATATAATAATAATAATTAATATATATAGTATAAAATGTTCCTCTATGAATCTTCTTCAGAAGCAGATAGAAAACAGAGCTAATGTCCTCATCTCTCTCTCCCCCCACCGCCCCCTTCCCTTCTCGGTTATGGTCGAAGGGGAGGGGGGGAGGGGGGGGGCGCACACACACACACAGGCGGCAGCATCCACTGCTGATGTCAGACTCCAATCATGTCGACCCTCCTCAGCACCATCAACACCATCATCTTCATGGCTTCCCTACAGAGACGTGAGTAAACCGGCCTCGTCGTCCTACGTGTCCTTTCTGCCAACTTCTCATTGTGTCTCCGTATATATGTGTGTGTCTGCGTGTGTGTGTGTCGCTGATATCTGCCCGTTATCCGCCACATCTACTGTTTTCTCCGCTAAAAGCCGAGTTCACCGGTTGAAAATGAGATCTCAGCGTCTCTAAGCGGGTCAGGCTGCGGGGATGCTTCGTTTGCGCAGCGGCGGATGCTGTCGGGGAAAAGGCTCGGCTCTGACGCTCGGGATGAATATTAGAGGGATAGCAGGCAAACACAAAGCAGCAGAGACGGTAGGCTGAGAATGTCAAGGAGATAAAAAATATCGCCCGAGCTCGATGAGGTTGATGGAAACTCTCTGTCTGTCCCACTGATGCGCTGCGTGGCGCCGTGGCGAATATGAGGCTGTGGGAAGATGAAGGTGCAGTTTGCACCGTGGCCTCAGAGTCTTTGGGATTATTTTTGGGGTCCTGACTGTCACATACAAGACGAGGGCATTTTTTTTTTTTTACTGAGTGGAGAGGCTTGATGCACAGCCTTGGATGGACGTGTTGCCTTCAGGTGTTGTCGGTTTTCTGGAACACATCAAGGCAATACGGGGATTGTCTGTTGTCGTAAATGACAGCTCCGTATAAAATCCCCCAGGAAAAAAAAAAAAAAGATTTATTGGTAAATGCTGATATATGTTTGTTTGTGTTTCACATAACGAGCAAGGACTTGTTTCATGGCTGGAGCTGAAACTTGTGAACTTACTTAAAATTCTTTTATCGTGAAACAAAGAGGAAGAGGATTCTTGAAATAACTTTAGCACAGTGGTAAGAGTTGTTAAATCGTCTTATGTGTTTTTTTTTTCTTCTAAATGTCACCAGGTATTTATATTCTAGAAAACATACAGTAAATATACAGAAATATATTTACAGTCAGTAGACAGTAAACCTGCCTGCTGTCTGCTTTGTATCTGGGGCTCCAGGTGAAATAAAATGAAATCTAGGCATGTGTACAGTCTGCAGTGTGCACTGTTCATAAATGGTACTTAAAGGTGACTGGATACATACACAGTGCACAATGTCCCTGAGGCCAAATAAGTCTCCTGTAACAATATTCAGCAATATTCTGCTTTTCCCTTTAGCGTTCCCTTAAGTGTACATCGGTTCCTCAGTTCTATTCACAAAGCACATAGGGTACAAAGTATAAAGTTTAATACAACACGATCTGTAGCTGAATGATAACCAGTAATGAACAATGTCCACTTTAGTGGACACGCAGTTTATTGTAATATTTTTTGCTTGTGCAATATTTGAGAAATATGACATTGCTGTTCCTTAGCCGTTACTTGATATCATCAGCTTTTCATCTGCAAGACTGGTCCTCTATATAAAGACAGGACACGTGGGTATTTTTTAGACTTGTATAAACCAAACAGTATAATCCACCTGATGAAGAAATGTAGTTTCTATAAAATGCCAATTCTCTTATTTTCCTGTGGCAACTAATATATTGCTCACATCACTCATATGGGACTCCAACCCACAATGACCTGATTACAGCAGAGAGCTGTAACTACAGTTTTAAAATTGAGTTGATCTGTACGTGCGTCAGAGGCGGAGCTCACTGCTGCCCCACAACATGCTGCCAAACGTTGTCTTTTGCTCTGTTCCTTGCAGTAGTTTTCTTACTGCAGCTTTTCTTACTGCACCCCATATTATATAATTAATATGTGCTGCTTTGTGGCCATGAATATTGTTTTGTCTTTGTGTATCCGTTTTCTTTACTGTGGATTGATGTGACTGTTGCACCCACAAAATGACGCCAGACTCAGGATGAACATATTTTAAGAAAAGGGAAGGATGGTTTTATTCTGAAAGAATAAAGGAAAGTGAACAGTGATTGGGGTCGGGTCTTCAGTGACCTTCCCATTCACTTAAATGGGAGTGTTGTCTCAGACCTTTGGACCCACTGTGACTACAAGTGTGTGGGCAAATACACATCAAATTTGCTGCCCAATATGCTGCGTATCCAGCACTTAATGTCTTTGTTTTAAAGTCATGAAATAAACCAGACTTGACTTAGTCTGATCTTCCTGGCAAGCTAGAGTTGGCAAGCTAGAAGGTTCACCACCTGCAGGACTCAACATAGTCCAAGGTCAGCTTCTTCCTTTAGTCAGTTTATATTCACATTTGTCCTACAGTACAATTTCACTGTTATTGTGTAAATTCTTTGTTGGCTGAAACAGTCTGGTATTCCGAATGTCAAAAATAATTTGTAACTAGAATCCTTCATTTAAATATGTTCAAAACAACCCATAAATACTAAGAACTGATGTACACTCCACACATCAGGGTTGTGTTTATAAATCAAATATGCAATGAACTAAACTGCACAGTACAGAAACAATTATGATTTGAATTAGAAAGAGCATTAGCTTGGACACATGGACAGCACAGCCTTAATCCACTTTCTTTATCCCCATCTGCTCTGTGCCTCCTGCTGCTCCATCAGTGACTCGCTCTGCCTCCTCTCTGTCCACTGTCCACATCACTGTGTAGCACCATTAACTAGGATCTAGGAGGTCACCACTGTCTGACGATGCTTATTTTCAAAGGAAGATCATCTTTTCAACTGTTAGCTAAATGTTTTAACCAGTGTAAAGGCTATAAATGAAACTATACAGTGACCTGGCAACACTGCTGCTGTGAGTTTAGGGCTAAGTGGTTGTTGGACATCTCTCCAGTGTGAGGCCTAAATTGTTCTGAAACCACAATGACACTAGCTCAGGTGTTGGGATGTCTTTTCTTCACACCACAGCTAAGACACAAACACATTGTCTCTGTCAGCTCATTGAGTTGTATTAACTCGTTAATTTCTAATTTAGCTGGTAAAGTTGTGCCGTTGGACCTGAATACAGATGTTGGTTGAGCAGGTTGAGTTTAGGTCAAACGCTTGGACTTTTCGGCCTTGTCTTTTCACCCAAATCCGTCTGCTTTTACTCATGGTTTTCAGCAGAGGCTGCCTGAAACTCATTTGGCCTTACCTGTCATTTCTCCTCACTACACTCCATCTGAAAAACTAAAACTAGCTGAAGGTGGGTGGTCTGCTCAGTCATTCTCCAGCACAGCAGCTGGATAAAGTCCAACAGGGCCAAGAGTAGCAGAGAGCTCTGCTTTACATGTGGTTGGCTGTAACAGAAATGCTGTTTGTTTCAGAAGGTAGAGGGAGATAAAGTTTGGAGAGCGTGATTTAAGTTGGTATTTGTGTGTACATGCGTGGGAGGAGAGGTGCAGAGGATGACCTACAACACTACAAAGTGTGTGTACCCAATACCTGACTACAAATACATAAAGCACAGTAAGGAAAAAAGTCTCATAGTCTCAGCTGGTCTAACATTTTCAGTGATGTAGTTTTGGTCGCTATTTTAGGAAGAGGAAGTGAGAGCATTTAATAAACCTGAGATTTATTCTCCGTTCGTGATAACCTGTTAATCAGAAGGCTGATTGTGTCGCTCAGATATAGATGGCATTTTTATATGTTTTTGTACGTGAAGTGAAGAGGGAATTGCTTTTTCCATGACAGCTAAAACAGACAGGTGAGAAATTAAAAGGAAAAGCCAACTTAAAGTGTCTCAGTAAGAACAACTTCAACTTCAGTGCTTCTTGGCATTGATTCTCCAAGTCTCTGGACTCTGCTGGAGGGATGGACACCGCTCTTCTCTAAGATATTCCCTCATTGGGTGTTTTTGATGATGGTGGTGGTGGAGAGGGCTGGTCCAAAAATGGAGCCAGATTGAAGCAGTGTTGTGGAAAGTAATGCGGGACAGCTGGCCAGTGGTTTGCGCTGTAGGACGTCCCCTGTACCTGACCAGGTGTGTTCATCATGTCAGGGAAAAGACTGCGGACATGTGAAACAGCTACCGAGTGAAGGAAGACCGCACACTGATGATGGCCTCCACTCTCCCTGTGAAACTGTCACCTGCCCTTGCTCATGAGAGGAGTAACTGGCTGTTTTCTTTCTTATTAGTCATTCATTCATCTCAGAGTTGTTATGCCTCTGTGTGCCTTTTTTTTTTATTTTTCTGTGTTCAAATAGTAGATAAAATAGAAGATAGATAGAAACTGACAAAACAAGGTGACAAAAGGAAGTAGGGATGTGCAGACAGAGGAATGCTAAGACAGAAGATAGTAGTTACTTTAAAAGATGTTCCCGCTCTGACCTGTTGGTCAGTACTACACTGAGGCTGCCTCCACAGCTCCACCTGACTCAGCAAGAAGAACATCAGTCAGCTTACACAACAGCTGGCCTCCCAGCTCTGACACTGTGCAGTTTTACCAATCGTTTTACTGAATGTAACTGTCTCTTGCTCCAAGCATCTTATAGAGCTTACCACAGTGCCTCTGTTGGGCTTCGTCTGTCTCAGTGTCTTCTGTCTCTTCATGTTAATCCCAGACTGACTTCCATGATGTTGAGATCAGTGCTGATAAGATCTGTGGGAGCCAAACCATCTGTTGGCACTGAAGATGGTTCTTATGACTGTGTGTTTGGGATCATTGTTGTGCTGCAGACTGAAATGTGGACCAATTAGACGCCTCCCTGATGGCAGGATTATGCTTATAGCATTATCGAGTCAAAAAAGACTGAAAAGTAGGATATTGGCAACATGCCACTGTTTGCATTGGGTTTTGCTGTTTATCTTATTAATTTCTGCAGAACAGGACAGGCTGTAGTATATCAATCAGCTGACAGAGCAAAAGACATGCGTTTGACTTGACGTGCAACTTTATTGATTCTATGGCATGGAAACAAAACACACTACAGAAGTACCAGGTATGGTTTCCCTACAGGAATATTTTACTATTATACAATGTGAAGTTATCACAGTAACAGAAGAATCTCAGAACGAAATTCCTGTATTTTATAAATAGAGCGTGAAAGGTTAAGATGCGTCTTTGAAGCAAATCTTCACCTGCAAAAGACACTGACGTTAAATGTCACAGCACAGTGTTGTATGGAATGAGGTGTTTACCAGGTGAACAGAAATCAAAATGCTAGCTGCCCAGGTGTCCTGATGGGTGGCGCTGTGGAGGGCTGCCTCAGTGTTGTACTGGCCAAGAGGTCAGAGTGGGAAGTAACTACTAAATCCTCTCTGCACGTCCAGAAGTGAGCAATTCTCCATTGACCCCCATGTTAAAATAGCCAACTTTACAGCCTAAAAAAACATATTTACCGCCTGGTACATTTTTTGTTTTTGGTCTTTATTGATAGTTTCCACCTCCGTGAACACTGCGAGGGGGGGTGAATCTTTTTTGTACCGCAACCGTTTTAGTGTTATTTAGGCTTAAAATTCTTATATTAATTAGTGCGTGCTAACGTTGGGTGACAGCCCCATAGACAGACACTGGCAGTTAGCTCTTTGCTAAAGCATCGGCTGGGCTAGGCGGCTACATCCAGAGGCCTCCGGCTACCTCCAGCGGTTGACGGGCTGCAGTGTCCGTGTTTGTTTGCCAATGTTTGGATAGGTTTTTGTGACAGTATGGCTTGTTGTAGTGTAGACTGAACTAACCGACCGTCGAAGGAGTCTGTGTTGCAGTTTTTTCGGTAAGTAAATTTCTCACTATTTTACCTGGATGTTTGCACTAATTAGCATGTACCGGCATATTTTGCCGCTGGCTTATGACTTAATTGCCGTCGCTGTGGTCGCTGCTGATACAGATAGAGGACCGGAGCAGCTAATGTTAGGAACGCTGTTGCGGAGTGTTCCGTGCTCTCAGAGTCCGTTTGTTGTGGGAATTTCGTCTCATTTTTCTGTTTAAAAAGTCCGACATTGCATGGACAGAGCAGCTCCGTCAGTAAGCGGCTGCTGTAACTGTAAGTGGATAGTGGGTGGAGGCAGCAGTGAAAGCTGGTAAATATTAAACATTTTATTATATTATTATCATGATTTTTTATCGTTATCTTTAATAATAATGACAATAATAATAACAACAACAATAATAACAATAATAATGTTTTTAACGTTTTTATATATTCTAGCAATATGAAATAATTGTTTCACAGCTAAATAACAGGCTAGAAATAAATTTCCCCCCACAACTCCACCAAACCCTGCAGCTCCACCTAAAACCTCTCTACCTGAAACAGTCATGTTTAAAACACAGCAGCAACAATATGATCTCTGTTGTATGCTGTGTGTCGCGGTTACACGGGGTCGAGCTAGACGGGTCGGACTCGGGGACTGTCGTGTGGTGGATGTAGCTGCGTGTAGCTGCCGCTTAGCTTGTTAGCCTAGCTAATTAGCTGATTAGCCTTCGCTAGCTCGGTTGCTCCGAGTTAAGCGGCCGGGTTCTCGGCCGGCTGACTCCGGCTGACCCGTAGAGTAACCGCCTCTTCGTCAAATATGGAAAGTACACTCCCACTAAAATCCAAGATGGCGCAGCTCAAATGCCCATGGTTTGTTCACAAAACCGACTCGCCGAAACCAATGGGTGACGTCACGGGTGCTACGTCCATGTCTTATACAGTCTATGTGCACGCCCCTACTGGATCTTTGAAGGACACTTCCTGTCAGACACCCTCAGCCACAGGAGCTGTACCCCATTAGGACTTCAGGTGATATAATGAAATCAGTATAATGCAGCCTGTGACAGTGTTAAACATGAATGAAAGACCATTTCAAACCAGATGCCTAACAGTTTTAGATGAGTAGAGGCCTTGTTACTGTCTTACCAGCAGGCACTGATTTTTTTTTTTTTTTTCTTAGAGTTTTAAATTTTACCATTTCACAACAGTCATTTAAACGTCCTTTTTCACATTTAGTTATGAGCTGATTATCCAGGGTAATAAAATAATAATTGATTTGCCATTTTCTATTTTAATTTTCTATTTTTCTTTTTAATTTGAATTCATTAAAATCATCTTCCATTTCTCTCTCTCTCTCTCTCTCTCTCTCTCTCTCTCTCGTGTGTGTGCACTCTCCCCCACACACACTGAATTAGCCCTTAGCTGTGCTCACAGATATGTTGCCATGTCCTCAAGGACTCTCTCTCTCTCTCTCTCTCTCTCTCTCTCTCTCTCTCTCTCTCTCTCTCTCTATCTTCTCTCATCTCTCCTCCTTTTGCTTTTATCATAACTGAGCAGCTTTCTTTCATTTGTCACTTTATTTCTGTTCATTTCAGCTTGCCTTGTGTTGCTGTTGGGATACTAAGCAGTTTATTTGCAAAAATCTCTCTCCTCTTTACTCTTAATGGTGGTGATGTTGGTGATGGGTTTGAAACTTAAACCGTGTCAGTGTTCAGTTGGTTTTACAGGTTCGGCTCAGTTGATGGAGAGTTGATGTGTTCACTAGCTTGTTTTGCCTGAAAAGGTTTAAGGTTTGTTGTTCAGCTCTGACTTGGAGCATAGGTTGCAAATGTGAGCTGGTCATTGCTGAGAGAGCTGGATAATAATGAACGGAAGCCCAACTGTATATGAGTCAAACACAGGCGAAACACTGGTTGATGATACTTTTTTTTTACGCGGCACTCACAGAGGGTGTGACTAGCCTTGTTAAAGACTCCACTTAATATTACAAGCAAGCAATAGTACTGTTTCTATAGTGTCCTCTAATTGAAAGAGTGAGAGACTGAATGTGCAAGCACATCCACAGAGAGAAATATATTATCATACGGTGTGTCTGGTCTGTCACACCAGTTAGATCATCATTGAACATGTCCTGGAAAAGTCCTGGAAACTCAACTCTAGAACGGAGTGGGAACCCTGGCACTTACTCTGATAGGCAGTCTGAATGCTGATTGGCTGACGGTCGGTGGCCATTGTTGGTTAAGAATATCTAAATTCTGGGCACATGGATGAACTAAAATGTCAAGTAACCGAGACTCATGACAACTGTGATGTGATCGCTTACATGCACAGTACTGCTGTAGAGCCGTCCATGATGATTGGACAAAATTTACAGGATTAATGTAAAAAAATGATGATGATGATGACGAGGCAATCCACTGGGCTTTGTGTTTAACCTCAGGGGATTGTGGGTAATGCAGGACCGTTAGTCCATTAATAAATGAAACAACCATGTGATGAAGACATATGGCCCTGCTCTGATCTGCCCTTGGCTGGCACACACTGTGTGTGTGTGCAGAAAAAAGTCAATAGAGCTGAGTGAATTGAGTTGAAAACTGAGAGGGAGATGTAAAGGAAGAGCCGGACAGAGAGACACAAGCAGTGTGTGGGCTGAGCCTCGTGTGTGTGTGTGTGTGTGTGTGTGTGTGTGTGTGTGTGTGTGTGTGAGAGAGAGACAAAATGTGTGGGCTGTAAGAGTGGGAGTTATCTGCAGAGAGGTGCTTTTGACCTCTCTCCCTCTTTGTTACTGCAGCTGTCTTTAGGCTCCACACACACACACACACACACACACACACACACACACACACACACACACACACACACACACACACACACATACAAACCATGGGAGTAAGAGCGTACGGGTGAAGGAGTTTTGGGAGTTGCTTCAATTGCAGTTACCAGAATTGTATCACCTTTACTACTCTGTGTTATAGTACAGTGCTTTGTTCAATGTCCGGAACTGAATCAGCGGCCTCAGAACTGGAGCTGGCCCTCAGGTGTTGCACAGTGAAAACCTGCCTGGGCCGATATCCCCACCAAAACTTAACCATCTTAAGCAACAAAATATATTGTGCACACAGCAGGATGACATCAAGGAAAGTGCAATATCTTCATCCATTTACCACACACGTATCTATAGGCAACATATTAAGACAGGCTAACATACAAACCTCACACACACACACACACATACAAACAAACAGTGAGTAGGTCCTCAGGTATGTGTGTGATTAGAGCTGTCAGCAGCTCATCTCTAATGTTGCGCCTCTGTCAGGCGTATCATAGCAACTCTGACAGGGCATTCTCTTGTTTTGGTGTGGGAACATAACATGGCCGACGGGCTGAGGGAGAGCAGGAGGGATTCCTCATGTCTCATACAAACCGTCCGGTCTTGATATAGTCTCACCTCTCACATTTCTCTCCTGTAGATTTGCACTGAATTGATTTTCAAAAAAAAAATCCATAAGAAAGTGACTCCCCTATCAGGTCAACGATTATGGGATGATTCTGTATTTTAACAACCCTACACACAGCTGTCGTAGCCAAGAACAGAGATCTGAGGCTGCAGTGGGCACAGACTCACCAAAACGGAACAGATGAAGCCTGGAAAAAAAAAAACGCAGTCTGGTCTGATGGATCTGGATTTGTGCTGAGGCAGCAGATGGTCAGGGTCAGAATTTGGCTTCAACAGCATGAATCCATGGACCCAACCTGCCTTGTGTCAACAGTCCAGGCTGGTGGTGGTGGTGTGATGGTGTGGGGAAGGTTTTCTTGACTCAGTTTTGGCCTAAATACCAATCATGGTATGAATGTCACAGTGTGTCTGAGTATTGTTGCTGACCGTGTTCATCCCTTCATGGCCACAGTTCACCATCTTCTAATGGCTGCTTCCAGCAGGATAATGCTCCATGTCACAAAGCTAAAGTCGTCTCAAACTGGTTTCATCAACATGACAGTGAGTTCAGTGAACTTCAGTGATCTCCCCCAGTCTGCAGACCTGAATCCAGTAGAACACTTTGAATGATGTGATGAATCATGTCAATGTGGAGCAGAAGCTCAGAGGAAGGTTTCCAACATCACGTGGAATCAATGAGAAGAACTGAGGCTGTTTGAGAGTAAAAGGAGGAACTATCCAGTGATAGTCTGATCTTCCTGATGAAGTGCTCAGTGAGTGTAGATTGTATTAAGCCTTACGCTGTCATTGTTCTGCTGAAGACATATGCCTGCTTCTTTATAGGACTGCTAAACACTGTATGTTGTAGTATCCGTGTGTGAACGTGTGTGTGGCTGTTTGCTGTTGTAAAGAGGAAGCATGGCTGTGTAAGATGTTCACATATGAAATGTTAATGTACTGCAGAGCTGCACACTGCGTTCTGCTGTTGTCAGACTGCTGCTCAGATCTCCTCCGGCTCAGCATCTGGAAGTTTTGCAGGCTAAATGCAATTTTAATCTGACATAGTCAGACCTCGGTCTCATCCATATAGACCACAAAAAACAAGGGTCACTTGAGGGCGTGGACCTTCTAGCTCATACCTGCCATCTTGTGTTAGCAAACAAGGTTAGGGATGTGTGTTAGAGCTTTGATTTATATTTATTTATATTGGCAAGAAGCATCTGCTGATGTGAACCATGCATCTCAGATTAGAAATATATATTAGAAACATTATACATCTGATTTTTTTGCTTTCATAAATGAGAAGGCTATCATCACTCAATATGCTGCCAACTGTGGAGATCGGGAGCTCTTGCACAGACGTGGCTGGGAAAAGCTCATTCATTTCAGAGCGCACACTGGCTGACCATTTGTGTTGGCAAGAGGAACGCACAACGATGCCTCACAAATCATCAAGCCCCATAAATCCTGTCTTATCGATCCTATTTTTTGAAACAAGATTCTCGTTCTCCATTTTTTTTTTGTTTCGTGTTGGGGTGGATCAGTTTTCCCCCTGTAACCATGGAAACCGCCAGTGAGAGGCAGGGGGCAGGGATAGAGAGGGAGTAACTTCACAGCAGCAGATGGGAAACACCAAACCTTTGGCTGGCAGGCTCAGTGGGCTCCTGGCTGCAGTCTGAAGAACACACACACACAAACACATACACACAAACTCTCTGGCTGTCACCTATGCCAGAACATGAGGCTCGGCAGATTTATTGCCATTAGTGCCCCTGCTGTGTGAGGGTGGGGAGTGCAAAGTGACTCACTAAGCTTTTTGTCTGTCTGCCCAAAGTCCGGTCCACGTTTTCCTCACTACGTTTTCCGGAGATCACCTACAACTGTTTCCTTCCCTCCCCTACAGCTAACTGATGATGGATCTGTTCGGCAGAGGAGAGCTGGGGCTGCTGGGAGGCGGAGAGGGGTTGAGAGATGACGTGGGCGTATCTGGGATCAGCTGGTCGGCCAATCGGCTGCCGGAGGACATGTACCCGGCGTCGGGATTGGCCCTGGCTGCGGCCTATCATGACATCAAGACCCGGCTGGCCAGTCTGGAGAGGGAGAACAGCAGCATCAAGAGGAAACTCAAACACTACGAGGTCAAGGTGGAGAGCAGCACACACAGACACACACACACACACACACTGTACACACACATTTACACAAACAATATAGAATACAATGTCACACTCTCCTGACCTCTCCTGTGCTCTTCTCTCCTTCTTTTCCTCTTCCCTCAGTTTCCCATGATCAGTGAATTTGGAGAGGAGAGGATAGTGTGTTGCTCCTGTGAGCCCATCATCAAGGACACCAGCGTAATCCAATCAGAGACCACCAACCTACAACAGAGGATCAACTCTCTCACTCAGGAGGTACATAGTAATACTATCACTGCAACTGCTACTACTACTACTAGTAGCGGGCAGAATATCTCAGTGAGGAGAAAACAATGCTTTGAGCACGTGCAGAACCTGAAGGAGCGCGTGACTGTTTTCCCAGAGTGCACAACTACTATCATTGATCTCCTGCTCGCACGCGGATCTTCTTTTTGGCTGTAAGTGGGCAGACCCAGTCACCATTGTATCCATGTACACCCTGCCAATATTATCCATATTTATTATGTTAATATTGGCAGTGTGTATATTGTTGCCTACACTGACATTTTACCAAAATAAACAGTATAAAAATGACTAAGTTAAAAGTGTTTTTATCAAATTAATGTCAGTGATTGAGGAAACAAGAGACAGAGAGTCCAAAACAGCGGACCTGCTCAAACTACAAATAGAAGCACTAATCATCGTATCCGCCTTCAAAGTCAAGTCTACTCTTATTTATTCTTTGTTTCAGCTTCAGAAGAGTAAGGAGAGGGAGGAGAGGTTGGAGGAAGTCATCCAGGCTTATGAGAAGATTCACCTGGAGAAAAGCAATGTCCAGAGAGACCTAGACAAGATGGTGAAAAGACATAGACACACACACACACCAATGCTTTCTTGTGATAGTATTTTATGCCACTGTGTTTGTAAGTGTGTGTGTGTGTGTGTGTTGTCAGACGACTCTAGCAGAGCAGCACGTGGAGAGGATCTGCAGTTTGGAGTCGGCTCTGAGACAGAGAGAAACTTCCATTCAGAAGCTCAGTGCTCAGCTCCGCAGCAAAGATGCCCATCAGTCTCAGCTCCACGCCAGCCTGGACGTACCCAGAGGTGGGTTCTGCTTGGACTTCATAAGCATACAACCAAAATAAACACCGAACACAACATGACTGCAGACTACAACCGTATAAAAACACAGGCTTGAAGCTGTGCTTGGTTTTGTCAGAGGGTCGCGGGCCGACGCTGCAGAGCTCACGCAGCCTGGACGCCCTGTCGGACCTGAAGCTGCAGCGACTGGAGGCCGAGCTGGAGGGGGCTCGGCAGGAGGCTGAGGGAGCCTGTGAGAGGGAGAAGGAGCTGAGGGCTGAACTCCAGAGGCTGCAGCAGGAGGTCGCTCAGCTACAGGAAGTGCAAAGACAGGTAGGCGTGATGCGCAGCCAGGATGTGTGTATTTATGGTACCATCAGAACCATTATCTCAACTGCAGGCCTCCATACTGTGGTTATTTTGTCATATTTGACGGCCATTTGTAGCAACAGTGGGACAAAAGTTTACATATGCTCTCTGTTTACTGGTGAGGGGCACAGTGGAGTCTGGCATGAAATTAGTGGAATGAAGTGAATAAAAAATATATAAAGTTAATGAAATTGACTTTGATTCATGAATTAATAGGACGTTAGAAATAGCAGACGTTGGAATTTGGACCAGAAAATTGATTAATGAACAGTAATGTCTCTATTTCACCCGTTTTGTGTGGTTATGTTTGTGACAGTTGTTATTTTTTGTTACCGTTTCCATTGCTTCATTTAACGTGATTATCCTCAAGTTGTGTTTTATTTAGGGTACAAAAGTTCCACAGACAAAACCTATTGGTTTACAAGAAAGGAAGTACAGTGCCCTGTAGCTGTTTATTCTGCAATGACTGTGAAAATGCAATAAGTGGTAAAACTGGGTTTCAGGTTTCTTCCACATAGCTCATCAACACAATGCTCTGCAGCAGCTGAGCTATCCTCAGAGGTCTGAGCTACTTTGAATGCAGCACCAAGAAGCTTGTTTAAATCTCCACAACTCACAGCTGAATCAAATGAAAAGTTCATCTTGCTGGTTTACTTTTCCCAAATTCCATATCTCTGCAAAAGTTCATCACAGGCAGAAAGGAAGTGATTTGGGTTGAACGTTGAAGTTCTGATATACTGAAAAACAGGGGACTTGTTCACACTGAGAGACGAGTCTGTTAGTGCCCAGTGTATTTATCACATTTTAGATATATTTTACATGAATACAGAGTTTCCCCAATCATGCATTTTCAATGTGAGGGAGAATTTAAACAAAGACATGTTAAGTGCTGCAGCTCTAACCACAGCTCTGTGTGTGTGTGTGTGTGTGTGTGTGTGTCCATCAGTCACAGGAGCTGCCCCCACACTGTGAGCACTGTGACGTAGAATGGATAAAGAAAGCCGGGGATGAACAGTGAGTCTGGTTTCAAAGAGGAGAATATTTTGAAAGAAGTCTTATCGCGCAATGGCGGTTTGTCATTTGTATGCATGTATTTATTCCGTCACTCTCTTCGCGTGTTTTTGCAGAGTGAACCTAGCGTTAGCCTACACCGAGCTAACCGAGGAGCTGGGTCGGGTTCGCGGCCTGGCTGCAAAACAGAGTGACCTTTTACGGCACGTCTCACAGGAGCCTGGTAGGTCACATGACGGGGGTTAATGGTATCATTAAAGCAGAGGTTAGTGTAATGGTTTGAGTCTACTAGCTTGAAAATCCAGAAAAAAAAGGACTGAGGCTCACAAAGAAAGCCTCAAGTTTAATTCAACCTGTGGAGACATCTTGTGAGACATCTCTGTTGCTGTACTGATATACAGAAAACAAATGAAAAAAGAGTTTCATTTAGATATTGAATGGCTGCCTGACAGCTTACCAGCAATCTGTCAAAGCTGCAAGAGCAAAATATTTGACCACGATCATCTGCAAAAAAATTCCCACAGTTCCCCACAATCAATTCAGGTCTCAACCCCTTTGCTGCTAACTGTCTTGAGCCGACTGCAGCCATTTGTAAGGACTTTGTAAACTTTTTCTGAACAGAAATTGACAACATATGATCGAATATTTCCCACTATCCACAGTGTCTGCCTGCTCTGCTGTCTATAATGAGTTTCAGCTTGTGTCTCTGTCCCATAGTAATGACACAATCTCTCACCCAAAGTCCGCCTCCTGCACCCTGGACGTTGTTCCTACGTACTGAAGAGTGCGAAAAGGATGTGAATCATATGCTACAGCCTTCGCAGTCACCAGATCTCAACCCAGTCAAAAATATATATGGGAGATTTTGGACCAGTTAGATCAGTTAGATGAGTTAGCGCTCTGTACCACCATCATCAAAACACCAAATGAGGGAATATCCTTTGGAAGAATGGTGCTCATTCTTCCAGGATTTCTAAGTAGCTTCACCCCAGCGTTCAGCCATCGCTGAACTCAGAACTCTCAGGGAAGCTGGAAAGATGCTGAGAGAGAGTTAGTTTGTGCAATGACAACATTCAGTAGTATTGAAATAAAGCCCACTCTCTCTTCGTCTCTCTTCCTCCTCCAGTCTCTCGTCCTCCACCGACTCCTCAGCGCCTCTCCCCCACCTCACCCCAACGCCCCTCACTCTCCCCCGACAGGCTTCTCCCCGCCCCCTCTCCTCCCCTGTCCCTGTGTGACGGCCCTGCCTCCTACTCTCATCAGCCAACGAGCAGCCGTCTACGAGCGAAGTTCCAGGGTCGCCGTAGTTACTCTGAGGTGAGGCGGGAATTTTTTCTGATGAAACTCTGTGGGACAACAGGACTTTGTCAAAAAAAAACAGATCCATGCATAGATGAGTCATTTGAATTTTTGACCTTCTCCTTTTCCCAGGTATCTGACCCATCAGCCATCCAGAGACCCCACGCACGCCTGATGAGGGACCCAGTCTCCACCCTCCCCAAGCCCAGGCCCCTCCTGGGCGAGACGCAGGGTTACAGCCAGACCAAACCTCAGCTCCGTACCAGCTTGGTGGGCCTGGTCAGACCGGCCTCAGCTCACGGAGCTGGAGGCGAGAGAGGGGGAGGAGGCGGAGGAGAGAGAGGCGGGGGCAGCAGTTTGAGCAGCAGTCCTCATCACTGTGCTCTGGACCTGGGCTTTCCGATGGCTGCTGAGGTGAGACTCGGAGCTTTCATTTGGTTTTATGAGGTCACTGACCTCCTCATCGTTAACAGCTTCACACACCCACATCGACATGGACAAATATATAACGACATAATGAAGCATAAATGTCACAGGGACACATGAGAAGGCAGGATGAGTTAGAGTTTAAAATCTAGGCCAGCTTCCCTGTCAGGTCACTGAGAGGTCACATGACTGTGTGTGTGTGTCAGGTGACATAAAGGAAAAGGCTTCCATGGATTAGAGAGAAGAAACTGCAAGCAATAGCAGGAGTGGAAAGTATTAGGCAGACATAAGCCAAATAAACATAAACCAAATAAAGTTCCAGATTTTTCGGAGTTATCACGCTGCTCGTCTCTGCCTCTCCTCTCGCCCAGGTGCATCACTTCTGTCACCTCGACGACCCGCCTGAGCCCACCCCACTGGTGACACCACCACAGTCCTCTGATGAAGAAGAGGTGATGACGATGACGTTTGTGGCTCTGCTCGTGGCTTCAGAGCCGGATTGTTTATAATCACAGTGTATTTGTTGCGTACATTTACAGGACGTTTGCACGTACCTATCGCCGGCTGCCAGCCCGCCCCGGACCCTGGGCGCAATTGGGATCAGCTCATCGTCACCCCGAGAACAGCCCCTCCACCCCTCGTTCTCGTCTCCAAGGAAACAGCCCCACCATCCCTCCTTCTCGGCCCCTGAGGGCCCTGCCACCCTCTCCTGCCATCTGCCTCCCTACATGAACACAGAGCATGCTCAGTCATGGCCTTCCATTAACGTGAGTAGAACACAATGAGAATTGCATAAAGCAACAGATTCTCTGTAAAAAGAAAAAAAACCAGAAATAACAGTGGAACTAGAAGATGTATAGCAGAGAAAAATCTCTCTCTCTCTCTCTCTCTATTACTTATTTTTTGTGATTTGAGGATCAGTGGTTTCACACCTGTGTTTTCCTCTGTCTGTAGCTATGGATGGAGTCAGAGGAGAGCGCCGTTCGTAGCTGTCCTTTGTGTCAGCTGACCTTCCCGACTGGTTACCCTGACGACGCCCTCATCAAACACATCGACTCTCACTTGGAGAACAGCAAGATCTGATTTTTTTTTTTTTTTTTCACTCATTTCCACCTGAGATGGGCACCAGACCCATACTGATTGTTTTCCTTTGAGTTTTGATCCAGAAATGGTTTAATGAGCCTGCATGCTTCTTTCAGCGCTCCCTGTGGAACTCATCCAGCCTTCCAGTCACAGATCAGGGCTGTTTTTACCCATCAGGCTCAAGTGTTTATCATTTCATTTCCAAACTGAAAATCTCCTCATCTTTGCTGACTAAGGACATACATACATTGCCTAATATCTCTCACAAAGCACCGTATCTTTATCTTTTCATAACCAGCCTCTTCATTTGTACATAGACCTGAGAGCTGAAGGAATGGCAGCTGTAGAAAAGACAATAGTGCTGAACATCTCGGATTCAGTGACAGGAGCTGCTGAAGCTCCTCTGGTAACCTCTGATATTGCTGGTGTGAGAGCAGTCGTGGAGACAGGAGACGTGCTGGAAAACGTACCGACACATGCAATG
Organism: Toxotes jaculatrix; assembly: GCF_017976425.1. Classification (NCBI taxonomy): domain Eukaryota; kingdom Metazoa; phylum Chordata; class Actinopteri; family Toxotidae; genus Toxotes; species Toxotes jaculatrix. The sequence goes on along the minus strand of NC_054411.1, from coordinate 20,460,694 downwards.
TCAAAAGCACCTGCTGTTTTCATGTTTCCCAGCATGCATCACAGCGCCTGGACGTCGCTGCTCTAATGTGGTTCTGAGGGGAGAAATGAGAAATGAAGATTCTCCCTAAAGTTACTGGACCTGCAGTGATGACAGAATCTGTGCACTCTATAGTCTGGATGTCTTCATTGCTGGTTCCCAAATATATGACACAAGCTATAGAACAAACCATGGTTTTAAAGGACACTTTAATGGATACGGGCAAGTATGTCAGGACACTGATGACAGTAAATGGGGCTAATCCATTGGTTGGTGGAGTTCCAAAGCAAATCATGTGTAAAGTCAAATGTGTGAAATGCTCCAAAGGTAAAAATGTGATCAAATTAAAAAAAAAAAAAAAAAAACAGGAACTACAAGGGGGGATAAAAAAAAGCACCTACTGCCATCCTCTGGTGTGGTACTGAAAGTGCCTTGCTTAAATAACAACCTTTATTTTGAAAAGGAGGCCCATGAACGTCACTGTAAAACGTGTTTGTACTTCTCTTATGATTATGAATCACTATAATTATGAGAACGTTAGCCTCTCAGATTTATTGCCAAGATTTTCCTGTATATATTTATTCATACTTACCTACTTATTTACATCTTAGTCTTGAGATTTATCCTGTGATAGCTTCTCTAATTCTGAGAAACATGAAAATGGAATCATTATGTATCTCAACACATCACAATTATGATTTAGTATCTTTAATTCTGGGATTATTTCTCATAATGATGAGATTGTATCTAATCGCATGTGTACTTATTATTACTCCTGATTTACTAGTATTATTAGCTCTCTTATGATTATTAGATATTTCATAATTTATTAAGTCTTTCTCATTATAATGCGTACATCAAGTTCATAATTATGAAATCACATGTTATCACGTTATGAGATCTATTCATAATTATAGTATCTGATAATATATCTATAATTGTGCATCAGTGTCTAATAATTATGACAATATTTTAATAATTACAAGATTATATTACATGATTAAAGAAACAAAGACTTGATTTCCATAATATTATCATAGTTTATTCATCAGATTTAATAATTCTCACTCCATTAATAATCATAATAAGAACTTAATTGCTTATACTATTATGAGATGGCGTGTCATAATTATGAGACTCGCAAGACCACACATAAAGTTTCTCATATTTAGGACATGGTCTAGATTTAAAAAAAAAAAAAAAAAGCCTATCAACTCCTTTGTATGTATAGGAAATGGCAAGAAAGACAACGTAAGGTGAAGCCTGTTTTACAGTCCTGATTCATATCACATTTTTACACTGGAAACATTCCACACGTGACTTTACGTACCTGGTCTCCACTGGGTTCCTGATAGAAGTGAACCTGCAGTGACACCAGACTACACACTGATCATAACATATCCTTTGCATCTGGGCTCTGAAAAGACGGATGTTTTGACTCCTAGCTGTTCGTGTTTTAAGGATGAAAGCCAAACTTATGAAGCAAAAAAAAAAAGAATCTAATATCAGTGAAGCAAAAATAATCATCTGTAGAGCTACTCAGTGAGTCATTCATGGGACAGCAGAGATTTTACTCGTGGCTCTTGTTCAGATGGATTCACAGTACGATCCGTCGAGGGTTCGCTGCCTTTGCTCGGGGACGCTTAGCTGTAGATGATGGACACATCATGCTGGAGGCATTCTGAATTCTCACTGACTGTCTGACTTTTTTCCCTCCACAAATCCAACACTTAGCTACGGGGGTGACATCGCTGACTCCAGATCAGCCTCTGAGGGAATACAGCCTCTGTTCGTTCCATCATTACGATTCCTCACAAATGTTTGGCAAGTCCAGTCCTCATCCGTTCACAAACAGCCCAAACCTTTTTAAATGCAGGGATCAGTCCTGTTAGATGCCCCACGTGACACTGAGAGGGTTGGTTCATCCAAAGAAAGAACAAACATAGTCTCTGACTTAACCCCACTAATACTGAGCCATGCAGGTAGTTTTTGGTTTAACGTGACAGAACAATCCAAACTGAAGGTTTATTTTCTGGCTTGTTCCTGAACCTTCAGTCGGGATTGTCTTTGACTTGACTATTTAAGGTCGAGAATAAACTTTAGCTTTAACTTTGTTTTGACATATCCGTCTCCGAGATTCTTCCTCTGCTCTGCTACAGCGGAGATGAATGGAATTTCATTCATGGTTCTCAAAGAATCATAAAAGGGCATTTAAAAAAAAAACAACAACAACAACAAATCAACACTGATCTGTCTTTACAGAACCAATGTTGCAACAATTCCGGATGAGCGGCAGATTTCACTGTGGACAGTCACTGAGACGACTTTCCACTCAAATATGAATTCCTGTGTATGGAGCCTCACATGGCAGATGTGGAAATGCAAATGTATTAACAAACATTGTGTTCATGTTTACATTAAGACTTCCCTAACCCCTCAGCATAGAAGGAGGAGTAGTATGATTTGTTACTTATGAATGAATGAATGAATGGATCTGTGTCAGAAACATGTCCTCCTCGTACGGTGCATGAATTACACAGCACGTGAAACGCAGGTCAGGTGATGAATTTGCAGGAATAATTCATGTTTTTATAATTACAGAGAATTAAATGTAAAGTGGTAGCATGCTATGACTGAGCGTCTCAGTCCTAGTGTGTGTTCAGGGCTAATTAGCAAACAGTAACATACTAATGTAATCTCCATTATATTCAGGTTCGCTTCTTTTATGTTTTACGTCAGCTTACTGTATTGTTTATTTCTTCTATTTTAGGTGGTAATCTGGGTGAATCTGTACAAAACCCTCATTATTTCACATCAGATGCTCTGTGTGTTTGTTTGAATGCTGAAGGCTGTCCGCTCTGTTCCGTTCCTCAGTGTGGATCATCTGGATGCGATGCTGTTCCCACGGCCTGTGTGAGAGCTCTGCCTAGGAAGCAGTGACACTGACACACTGTGGTTGTTCTCAATACTGCATTCAGTATATGAATGAGGATGCACACCGGAATAGTTTGCATTTAAAGTTTTCTGTATCATGAGATCTGAGACTCTGTAAGTATCAGTTGTCCTGAACTGAAAATATGGACTTGACACACTTTGATTTTAAGTGCAGGTGCACCGATGTACATAGTAACATAATGTACAGTATTACTCTAAGTGAATTGCTATATTGTACAGTACAAATACTAGGTTAGGGCTATGACGCAAGAAATCACTTCAGGATATTCTTTATGGGCCGTTTCTCCAAAATGTTTGGACTCTTTGTCACTTTCTTTGTGGAGAAAGGTTTTTTTTTTTTCTTTTGTTTTTCTGGTAATGTTTAAGAGTTAGCAGTTAGCTCTTTTACTTTTGGTGCTAAGTAGTTGGTTCTCTCTTGAACTAAGGCTCCATTAACTCTGCAGCTGACACTGTCTGAAGCTCTGTGGTCTATGATTTCTTTTAACTTGAGTTTTACTGTCATATCTTCAGGTTCTGTTGGCTTTGATGACACTGTACTCACTTAAAGTTGTTGCTAAGACCTTGGAACATGATGAAAAAAAAAAAAAAAAAAGGTAGTTTGCTTATAAGAACAGAAGCTCGCGTGGAATCCATCAGTGCTTTCGGTTCCGCATCAGCACACTGCCTCAGCTCCAAAGGCATCGGCTCTTTGACAGCAGGCTTTTTGCCTTGCTTTTGACTGTGGCCATTTGGGACAGCTAAGACTTTGGACAATTCTTCATATTGACCAGCTAATTTGAAGCCTGATGAGCCCCAAAGTTTATTAGTTCCTGCTGAAGACGTAAATGTAGGAGAGTGAACAGTAAACAGTGAAAACTATCATATAGAAAGATACTAACAGAATGTAAATACGTTGAACTATAATAGTAATGTCATGATAACTTTAACTGTATATAACTTTAACATGATGTTACATGAAAACACTACAGGATATCTTTGAACTGTCATTAGGTTACAGCCTAAAATAGATGTACAAGTCATTTCAATACACAGAAATCAATTGGAAGTTAGTTATTGAGGCAGCAACAGAGGAATTTAAAGGACAGAAAGCAGGGACCGATGAGGGACCACTGGTCAAGTAATGCTGACAGTGAAATGATGAATGCAGGGACAGAAATGTAGAAGTGACAGAGGAAATTAGAACGGCAGGAAACAGCAGACAGTCACAGAGGAATCAAAGCAGCACATGACAACAGATCTTTTTTTTTTTTTCTGAAAAGCATTAAAAATCTGATCTCGGGCTCGAGATGAACTTTGGAGGCCTGCAATAAAGTCTGCAGTGTGGATGGAGCCGAAAGCCTGAAACAAGCTCTTGCATCTGCAAGTCTGCCGCATTACACACACACACACACACACACACACACACGTGCAGACATTCACCCAGGGTGAAGGCTGTCAAGCACAGTTACACATCTCACATTTACCAAACCAGGAGGTAACAGAAAGCTTTAGTTGAATATTTGGACCAAGTGTTGAAAGCTGGTGTTACCTTTACGTTCTGGTTTATAGATGCATGTAGTTCACAAGTAACTTAAGTCCAGACTTGTGCTAGAAGTGCAAGTAGAGAATTCAGTGAATTAAACAATAGGAATTCCATCACTGTGTCACAACTATTTTGCTTTTTTACTTACTTACTTTTTAGGAGTGTATAACGAGATAAGGTTGAATTTTTACAATACTTTTTGTGGTTAACATTATAGTAGATTGCAGTTGTGTTCCTAAGCTCCACTGACAGATACTGATTTTGATTATTTATACTCGATTCTTTTAGCTTTGTTAAATGAGGATTTAAACGCAGCCAGCAGGGGGAGCCCTCGGTACGTTTCCCCCTCCACGTTGTCACAAATACCTCACTGTTACTTCTCTGTTCACAGCATCAGCGGGAGAGCAGAGTGAAGGCTTTTCAAACAATAAAAATCATATGTTCCAAGTGTGGATGGGGTTTGAGTTGTAAATGGTCTCAGTGAGTGACAATAAATCAGAGGAAAAATTTCCATTCAAAGACTGATGTGGTTTAACAGTGTTAGTAATGTGTTGACCGGCCGAGTCTAGTTAAATTAGAATATTATGACCACTTACAAAGTGAATAATGCTGATTATTTCATAACAACAGCAGCCTTTAAGGTTTTTAAGCAGTAACTAACTTTTCATTAGCTCTTTAGTTTATTTCTCAGTGCTTATAGAGGTGAATTTACCTTTGCTGATTATTAGATTGGATGAAACTCATCCAATTGCTGATCATGGCTTTCTCATCATCTCATGAAGCATAAGAAAAAGTTTGTCATCTATACCAACACAGCACATGCGTATACTTTACACATCCATGCAGAGGGAGACAGAAAGAGAATCAAAAGGTTATATATAAAAAGAACTTTTTGTACACATGACACTAATGTACCATCTGTCTTATAGACATGACTACAATGTAAGACATTACCAGGATTTCACAACATTTAACTGTAATGTTTCATAATAAATTACTGTATTTTCACATTACAAGACTGTACTGTATTAGGTGTGTGTTAGTACATGAATGAATGAATTTGTTTTTATGGTCTCCGCATGTTGATGGGAGGGATAGAGTTATTCGGCTGAGAAACTGCTGTGAATTAGCCGCGAATTAGCTTAAACGCAGCAGCAACCCCACATCATTTCAAAGCCGTTTTTCTTAGCGAAGCTTTGCCACACAGACAAGTAATTTATACAACTGGAAAGCTTAAATTGTCCTCTTTAATTTTATGAGTCTCAGGTGTCGATAGTTTGTGAATTATTTGACCATGAAGATGCAGTGAAGTAGCCGTGTATTAGCCGCGTATTAGCTGCGAATTAGCGCAAACGTAGATGGATAGCTGCTGCAATGTAAGAGCATCTCTTACTGTATAGTGTATGTGTTAAACATTTATATCCAGACATGCAATATCATATTTCAGCAGGGCGTATCTTTAAATTCATAATCTGTACTGTACATCAGTTGAGTTACTTGTTAGCTGCTAATTTAAACTTGCTCCGGACAGCCTTTTCATGTAAAAGTGTCTTTTATTTGCAGTTGATTTCCGAAAGCCAAACAAGGGCAAGCCGGACAAGCACTAGGACGACGTAAAAGTCGAAAAAAAGACCAGTTGTCCCCAAAAGTTCTCCCAAAAAAAGCCCACTCCCAGAAACCATCTATCTGTATGACCTCAAAATGTCTGAAGACCACAACAACTGCTGCTTTTGTGATGAGGATATAGAATCAACTGAACATTTATTTTATAATTGTAAATTTTCTAATGCCTTCTGGGAAGATTTGTATGATTGGTTGTTCCCTAAACTCATTAAAATCATTCATCAAATCATTAAAATGTATGAAGAAGAAGAATGCAGTGAAACTATATGGATTAGTAGAGGAACTCAACCTTAATGAAAGCCCTTAGCACCCCCCCCCGTCCTTTTCCTTTTTCTTTTTGTTTTAGGTTTCTTTTTCGACGGATTCTCTTTCAACGCTTGTCTGTTATCTTGTAATGTGCAATGTTCCTTGCCAATATGTTTGTACAATTGATATTAAATAAAGTTACTAAAAAAAAAAAAAAAAAAAATCCACCGTCTTCATCAGAGGAGCTACAGCAGCTGTCTTCAGTTACCCCGGTAAGTACCGTAAATTAAATTTGAAGTGGTTTTATTCGTCTCATGAAGAGGGATGCATTACAGACGGCTAACGTGGACATTGCTTAAATGTCCACATAGCTTTACTTTCTAACCTGGGTACATTATACCTTAGAACAGCCTTGAAACGTATAATACACGCTCAGACGTGTTTACGAGGCGAGTGTATAATCAGCAGTAGCTTCAGTAAATAAACTAGTTTGTCGGCTTTTCGAACGCAGTCTGTGTGCTGAAGCCTCTGGTTAGCTAACCGCGCAGTGTATTGAACGGCTAACCGCGGTGTATTTGATTATTGAAGATGTACTCTTGTAATGTATGTGGAGAAAACGTTCAGTCTGTAAAAGCATATGTTTTACATTGTAAAGTGCATCGCAACGAACCCCGGCATATTTTTTAAATGTGTTGGAACAAGTTGTAAACAGGTGTTTTCAGGTTATGCAGCTCTAAAGGCGCACTTCTATCGCCACCACAACAGCACGACAGTTAACGTGATTCAGGATGTGACCTCAACATCTCACTGTGCGAACGCCAGTGTGAGGGAACCAAACAGCTGGTTGCTCACTTAAAGGAGCTCATAAGAGAAGGGCGTCAGGTAGCTTGCCCTGTGAGAGGATGCAGAAGTGTGTTCACTGGAAAAACGTCTTTTACCTCAGACGTTGGTCAGAAAATGTGATTTGTGTGTCAATCCAAGATGCACACAGTGAGAGTCCCACTACAAGTGCTACCATACAAGAACCTGCTAGTGTGTCTGATGCTGAAGACACTGTAGGGGATGGGTCCAATTTCAGCGACCTGTATCTGAGAAATATCTGTATGTTTTACATGAAACTACAGGGACAACATCTTCTTCCAGTGTCTACCATTCAAAACACTGTTGAGGAAATACAGAATATACATGAGTTGGGACAGATATATACTTTGAATAAACTAAACTTGCTTCTAAAAGATATGTCTGTTTCAGACGAAGACATTGTAAAAGTCAGTGACACAATTAAACAGTCTGACCTGTTTACAGCTTGCCACACAGGGCCTATGAGAACTGCTTACTCACGAACTCTGTTATAAAGAAATGTTCAAATATGTGGAGCCCAAAAAAATCTTGTTGGGCAGAGATGAGAACAGGACAGAGAGGTTTACCTATTATATTCCTGTGCTAAAAACTTTAAAGGGCATGCAGGAGTCCGGTTTTTGGCAAGGCCTCATGTCAGTGGATCCTAACAATATTTCCAAAACAGTTCTCTCTGACAGCTGTGATGGTAAGGTGTTTATGTCAAACACATTTTTTCAGGAAAACCCAAGTTGTCTCAAGCTGGTTTTATACCAGGATGCATTCGAAGTTGTGAACCCACTGGGCTCTGCAAAAAAGAAGCACAAGGTCTTGGCTGTGCACCTCTCTCTGCTTAACATGCCCCCACATGTTCGATCAAATGTTGACCACATGCAGCTGGTTTTATTGTGTAGAGGGAAGGATTTTAAGGACTTTGGCCATGCCAAGGTTTTTTCTGAACTGCTTACTGATCTGAAAGAACTGGAGGAAAATGGGATAACAATGGGAGATGACCTTGTTGTAAAGGGAGCGCTCTACTGCATTGCTGGAGACAACCTGGGCTTTCATGCCATTGGTGGTTTCACAGAAAATTTTAGTTCTTCTGAGTACTTCTGCAGATATTTCTGATTACTTCTGATTTCTCGAATTTCAGGGTGCTGATCCCAACATCTGTGGACTGGAGCGGACGCCAGAAACATACAGATCTGCCGTTGAACAGCTGGAGACAGAGGACACCCCACAAGTACAAGGGATCAAGTTCAGGTCAGTATTTAATACTCTACAAAACTTTGACGTTTGCTCACCTGGCATGCCCCCCTGTCTTGGTCATGACATCTTTGAGGGTGTCCTCTCATACGATGTTGCTCTTTACCTCAAGCAGTTCAAATACAAAGCAACAGATGCTTGCTCCAAACCTTGTGAGGTCAGTTCTCAAACACTGAAACTAAGTGGACATGCTGTCCAAAATTGGAACCTCTTGAGACTGTTGCCTTTGATAATTGGTGACAAAGTGTATCCCCAAGATAATGTGTGGCAGCTAATTTTGCAGCTTAAGGACATTGTTGACCTGATTTGTGCTCAGCAAATTTCCAAGGCTCAGGTCGCCTATCTGGATGTTCTGATCCAAGAATATTTGGAAACCAGGAAGGCACTATTTCCAGTTATCAACTTGAGACCTAAACACCATTACTTGCAGCATTATCCAGGACTGATCCTGAAATTTGGCCCACTCATCAGGCTATGGACTATGCGTTTTGAGAGCAAACATAGTTACTTCAAAAGATGTACGAGACATCTGAAGAATTTCAAAAATCTGTGTTTGACTCTTTCAGAGAGGCATCAGGTGTTTCATGCCTTTCTTTCTGCTGGGTCAGTGAGTCCTCCAGCCTTGCAAGTAAAAGATGGGTCACCATTTTACTCAGAGCTTTACAGTGATGAAGTTAAAGGCACAATCCTCCAGTTTGGCTTCACTGAAAGAAATACAAAAATTCCTGTTGATGTGCAGTATAATGGGATTAATTTACAGGAAGGGACAATTTGTTGTCACAAGGAATGATGATTCAGTGGAGTTTGGTGAAATCATCCTCATTCTCGTGAAAGATGATTTTGCACTTCATTTTTTGATTAGAGTATATGATGGGGAATTTCTTTCACACTACCACATGTGCTCTGTAAAAAAAGGACACTGGATTAGATTACAGTGCAGACTTGTTAGTGAACTGATTGACATGTGGCCTTTATCATATTACATAAACAGTGGATACCAGATTGTCCCATTGAAGCACAGTCTCTTGTCACACTAAATCAGAAGGCCAGATGCTAAAATGGTCACTTTTGTGTGTATTAACAGACATGGATCAATCACAGAGGATAAGCGATGCTGTAGCAACAGTGCTTCCTGATCTTCCTGATCAAGTTGTCAAGTCAGTTGAAGATACTTTGAAGGCACACCTTGCTGACCATGAGTGGACTTTCCAGTGATGTTGAGAGATGGCATGATAAAAGGTACACAGATGTTATACGAACTGCAGATGTTGTGTTGTTAACTTGTTTTTAGAGTTTTAGAGATGTGAAGTTTTACTAGGTTGTCTGGTACAGTTGACATGTGTTCACTGCACTGATTTTTGTACTTCAAAGAAGTTGAGGTAAATTTGCTAGTTCCATTCTGGTGGACTTGTATCTTTAATGTGAAGAATTACCTTGCAGTATTTCTTTTTGATTAATGATGCAAGATTTGAAACTTTTGTTCTTCAGGGCTGATTTTATTTATAATGTGAAAATAATACACTGACACCACTTTGTGGTTAGATTTGTAACAAACAGTGCACTTTAACAGTTTATAAGTAAAAAGTGTGTGTGAGTGTGTGTGTAGGATGCAGTGTAACTATTAATGTTATTAACAGGTCTGTTTTTTTTTTATCACTTCTCCAACATCAGCTTCATCAGAGCTTCTACCACTGTGCGGTGGAGAGCGTCCTCTGCACCTGCATCACTGTGTGGCATGGCAGCTGCACTGCTGCTGAGAGGAAGGCTCTGCAGAGGGTGGTAAAGGCTGCACAGAGGACTGTGGGGAACAGCCTGCCCACCACCTCAGACCTCTACACAGCACGATGCAGAGGGAGGGCCCTCCGCATCATGAAGGACTCCACCCACCCCTCACATAGTCTCTTCCAACCCCTCCCCTCAGGCAGGCGGCTGAGGAGCATCCAGAGCAGGACCACCAGGCTCAGGAACTCTAGCCCTGCCCCGTAGACCCCCCCCCCCCCACCACCACCACCACCACACACTGACAGCCTTGCACTACAACACTGTCCCACTAAGTGCAATACCTGACCATTATAGGGCAACATGTTCCTATAGTGTAATACACGGACTCCTCCTTGCACTACCACTACCTTCTACTTGCACGAGTATTTATGCACATGCTAACTTCGGCCTCCTTACCTTACCTTATCTATTTTTATCTTATTTAATTGTTAGTTGTTAAATTTCACAATGTTTATATATCTGCTCTGTTTATTGTATTTCTCTAATGTTTATATTATTTCTCTAATGTTTATATTCATATTTATTTCTTCTATTCTAATGCCCTTATGTTTATATTTCGCTCTTGTTGATGGCTTAAAACTGGGACCTGAGTACCAATTTCGTACCATAACATGCAAATGTCCTGGTATGACAATAAAGTTCCTTGATCCTTGATCAAATCCAGTTTTTAAAGTCTGGATAAATAAGGATAGATAGACCACAACTCGCTCACACACACACACAGAGCTTGTCACTCTCACTCACATCTCTCTCTCTCTATCTCTCTCTCTCTATCTCTCTCTCTCTCTCTCTCTCTCTCTCTCTCTCTCACTCTCTCTCCCAGAAAATCCTTTGAATTCCACCAAGTCTACCTCTCTCTCTTGCACACACTCTGTCTCTCTACCATCGACACTACTTTACTCTCTATCACTCTCTCTCTCTTTCTCTCCCTCCCTACCTCTGTCTCTTTCTATGTCTCTCTACCCTTCTCTTGTCCAACCCACATTCACGGACATCACTTAATTATCCAATCAGAGGCAGTCCATTTTGTCACTGTCAAAGCCCTGGCCAATCAGCCCCTGTATGATAATTCACTTTAACAGTTTAGAAGTAAAGTGTGTTCAGCTTAGTACACTGGTTTTAAAACTGAAACACTTTCAATGTAAACTTGTGAACATGTTTTTCTCATTCAGAGATATTATGTGATATGTTCAACTTTGATATTTTCATGTTTACAACTTCATAAATATCAAATAAAGAGTTTCTGTGTTTCAAAATTTCAAAGTGGATTTTTTTGTGGCTGTTTTGTTGGGCGGGGTTTTTTTTTTCAGGTAAAACAATACATTTATAAATTGTAAAAAAAAAGTTTATCACAGAAAAATATTGAAATAAGCACATTTTTAAACTGTAAACTCTATGCTTGATTCAGTATTTTACCAGTTTGAACATTTAGAACACATTGTTTTACCAATAAAAATAACATGTTTCCATGTAAATTTCCAGGTAAAACTATGTTTATTTTTCCATCTAAGAACATTTTTTTTTACAATAAAATATTGAAATAACCACATGTATTAACTGTAAAATCAACAGTATCAATACAATTTATTACTGTAAATGGAGGAAATGTTTTACCATAATTTAACGGTGCTATTTCGGCAACCACAGCTGCCGGTACATTACTGTAAAAACATTTTTTTTTTACAATGTAGGATGCAGTGTAACTATTAACGTTATTAACAGGTCTGTTTTTTTTTTTTATCACTTCTCCAACGACAAATCCTTGCTGAAATTCAAAGGATTTTCTGGGAGTGAGAGAGAGAGAGAGAGAGAGAGAGAGAGAGAGAGAGAGATGTGTGAGAGTGACAAGCTCTGTGTGTGTGTGTGAGCGAGTTGTGGTCTCTCTCTCTCTCGCTCTCTCTTTTTCACACACACTCTCTCTCCCAGAAAATCCTTTGAATTTCAGAAAGTTTTCTCTCTCTCTAACACACACTCTATGTCTCTCTACCATTCACAGAAACATACTCTCTACCACTCTCTCTCTCTTTCTCTCTCTCCCTACCTCAGTCTCTTTCTATGTCTCTCTACCCTTCTCTTGTCCAACCCACATTCACTGACATCACAGCTTAATGATCCAATCAGAGGCAGGCCATTTTGTCATGTGCTTATTTCAATATTTTTCTGTGATAAACTTTTTTTTGACATTTTATAAATGTATTGTTTTACCTGGAAAAAAACCCCCGCCCAACAAAACAGCCACAAAAAAATCCACCTTAAAATTTTGAAACACAGAAACTCTTTATTTGATATTTATGAAGTTGTAAACATGAAAATATCAAAGTTGAACATATCACATAATATCTCTGAATGAGAAAAACATGTTCACAAGTTTACATTGAAAGTGTTTCAGTTTTAAAACCAGTGTACTAAGCTGAACACACTTTTTACTTCTAAACTGTTAAAGTGAATTATCATACAGGGGCTGATTGGCCAGGGCTTTGACAGTGACAAAATGGCCCGTCTCTGATTGGATCATTAAGCTGTGATGTCAGTGAATATGGGTTGGACAAGAGAAGGGTAGAGAGACATAGAAAGAGACAGAGGTAGGGAGAGAGAGAAAGAGAGAGAGAGTGGTAGAGAGTATGTTTCTGTGAATGGTAGAGAGACATAGAGTGTGTGTTAGAGAGAGAGAAAACTTTCTGAAATTCAAAGGATTTTCTGGGAGAGAGAGTGTGTGTGAAAAAGAGAGAGCGAGAGAGAGAGAGACCACAACTCGCTCACACACACACACAGAGCTTGTCACTCTCACACATCTCTCTCTCTCTCTCTCTCTCTCTCTCTCTCTCTCTCTCTCTCTCTCACTCCCAGAAAATCCTTTGAATTTCAGAAAGTTTACTCTCTCTCTTACACACACTCTATGTCTCTCTACCTGTTAATAACGTTAATAGTTACACTGCATCCTACATTGTAAAAAAAAAAAAATGTTGTTTTTACAGTAATGTACCGGCAGCTGTGGTTGCCGAAATAGCACCGTTAAATTATGGTAAAACATTTCCTCCGTTTACAGTAATAAATTGTATTGATACTGTTGATTTTACAGTAATACATGTGGTTATTTCAATATTTTATTGTAAAAAAAAATGTTCCTAGATGGAAAAATAAACATAGTTTTACCTGAAAATTCACATGGAAACATGTTGTTGTGGGCAGCACGGTGGTGCAGTGGTTAGCACTGTTGCCTCACAGCAAGAGGGTTCCAGGTTCGAAACCCGGTCTGGACCCTTCTGTGTGGAGTAAAAAATGATAGAAAAATATTGAAATAAGCACATTTTTAAACTGTAAACTCTATGCTTGATTCAGTATTTTACCAGTTTGAACATTTAGAACACATTGTTTTACCAATAAAAATAACATGTTTCCACGTAAATTTTCAGGTAAAACTATGTTTTTTTTAATCTAAGAACATTTTTTTATAATAAAATATTGAAATAACCACATGTATTAACTGTAAAAATCAACAGTATCAATACAATTTATTACTGTAAATGGAGGAAATGTTTTACCATAATTTAACGGTGCTATTTCGGCAACCACAGCTGCCGGTACATTACTGTAAAAACATTTTTTTTTACAATGTAGGATGCAGTGTAACTATTAACGTTATTAACAGGTCTGTTTTTTTTTTATCACTTCTCCAACGACAAATCCTTGCTGAAATTCAAAGGATTTTCTGGGAGTGAGAGAGAGAGAGAGAGAGAGAGAGAGAGAGAGGAGAGAGAGAGAGAGAGAGAGAGAGAGAGAGAGAGAGAGAGAGATGTGTGAAGAGTGACAAGCTCTGTGTGTGTGTGTGAGCGAGTTGTGGTCTCTCTCTCTCTCGCTCTCTCTTTTTCACACACACTCTCTCTCCCAGAAAATCCTTTGAATTTCAGAAAGTTTTCTCTCTCTCTAACACACACTCTATGTCTCTCTACCATTCACAGAAACATACTCTCTACCACTCTCTCTCTCTTTCTCTCTCTCCCTACCTCAGTCTCTTTCTATGTCTCTCTACCCTTCTCTTGTCCAACCCACATTCACTGACATCACAGCTTAATGATCCAATCAGAGGCAGGCCATTTTGTCATGTGCTTATTTCAATATTTTTTCTGTGATAAACTTTTTTTTGACATTTTATAAATGTATTGTTTTACCTGGAAAAAAAACCCCGCCCAACAAAACAGCCACAAAAAAATCCACCTTAAAATTTTGAAACACAGAAACTCTTTATTTGATATTTATGAAGTTGTAAACATGAAAATATCAAAGTTGAACATATCACATAATATCTCTGAATGAGAAAAACATGTTCACAAGTTTACATTGAAAGTGTTTCAGTTTTAAAACCAGTGTACTAAGCTGAACACACTTTTTACTTCTAAACTGTTAAAGTGAATTATCATACAGGGGCTGATTGGCCAGGGCTTTGACAGTGACAAAATGGCCTGTCTCTGATTGGATCATTAAGCTGTGATGTCAGTGAATATGGGTTGGACAAGAGAAGGGTAGAGAGACATAGAAAGAGACAGAGGTAGGGAGAGAGAGAAAGAGAGAGAGAGTGGTAGAGAGTATGTTTCTGTGAATGGTAGAGAGACATAGAGTGTGTGTTAGAGAGAGAGAAAACTTTCTGAAATTCAAAGGATTTTCTGGGAGAGAGAGTGTGTGTGAAAAAGAGAGAGCGAGAGAGAGAGAGAGACCACAACTCGCTCACACACACACACAGAGCTTGTCACTCTCACACATCTCTCTCTCTCTCTCTCTCTCTCTCTCTCTCTCTCTCTCTCTCTCTCTCTCTCTCACTCCCAGAAAATCCTTTGAATTTCAGAAAGTTTACTCTCTCTCTGTTACACACACTCTATGTCTCTCTACCTGTTAATAACGTTAATAGTTACACTGCATCCTACATTGTAAAAAAAAAAAAATGTTGTTTTTACAGTAATGTACCGGCAGCTGTGGTTGCCGAAATAGCACCGTTAAATTATGGTAAAACATTTCCTCCATTTACAGTAATAAATTGTATTGATACTGTTGATTTTACAGTTAATACATGTGGTTATTTCAATATTTTATTGTAAAAAAAAATGTTCCTAGATGGAAAAATAAACATAGTTATACCTGAAAATTCACATGGAAACATGTTATTGTGGGCAGCACGGTGGTGCAGTGGTTAGCACTGTTGCCTAACAGCAAGAGGGTTCCAGGTTCGAAACCCGGTCTGGACCCTTCTGTGTGGAGTAAAAAATGATAGAAAAATATTGAAATAAGCACATTTTTAAACTGTAAACTCTATGCTTGATTCAGTATTTTACCAGTTTGAACATTTAGAACACATTGTTTTACCAATAAAAATAACATGTTTCCATGTAAATTTTCAGGTAAAACTATGTTTATTTTTCCATCTAGGAACATTTTTTTTTACAATAAAATATTGAAATAACCACATGTATTAACTGTAAAAATCAACAGTATCAATACAATTTATTACTGTAAATGGAGGAAATGTTTTACCATAATTTAACGGTGCTATTTCGGCAACCACAGCTGCCGGTACATTACTGTAAAAACATTTTTTTTTACAATGTAGGATGCAGTGTAACTATTAACGTTATTAACAGGTCTGTTTTTTTTTTATCACTTCTCCAACGACAAATCCTTGCTGAAATTCAAAGGATTTTCTGGGAGTGAGAGAGAGAGAGAGAGAGAGAGAGAGAGAGAGAGAGAGAGAGAGAGAGAGAGAGAGAGAGAGAGAGAGATGTGTGAGAGTGACAAGCTCTGTGTGTGTGTGTGAGCGAGTTGTGGTCTCTCTCTCTCTCGCTCTCTCTTTTTCACACACACTCTCTCTCCCAGAAAATCCTTTGAATTTCAGAAAGTTTTCTCTCTCTCTAACACACACTCTATGTCTCTCTACCATTCACAGAAACATACTCTCTACCACTCTCTCTCTCTTTCTCTCTCTCCCTACCTCAGTCTCTTTCTATGTCTCTCTACCCTTCTCTTGTCCAACCCACATTCACTGACATCACAGCTTAATGATCCAATCAGAGGCAGGCCATTTTGTCATGTGCTTATTTCAATATTTTTCTGTGATAAACTTTTTTTTGACATTTTATAAATGTATTGTTTTACCTGGAAAAAAACCCCGCCCAACAAAAC